>NC_139022.1:59648401-60848401 GCF_964662115.1 Mustela nivalis | reverse complement strand
CCATTATATATAAAAATGAAGATGCCGAGAAAGCAGAGTGAGGAAGTCTGGACCTAAAGGGGAAGGGATTAAACTTGAGATTTAAATTTGGGCATTCTCTTCATAGAGATGTATAAACCTCTGCGAGTGGATAAAATCACCTAAAGGAGAGAAGAAAGAAGAAAAAAGAGATGCCTGAAGTCATGTTTTTTGAACTTGGTATTCCTTTAAGCTCAGTACTAGTCTGTTATTTTTATCATGTTGAATTCCATTTTTCTTGAATTTAATGTTTCTCTTTGTGATGGTCATACACAAGACTTAAAAAAAATATTTTCACAATTTTTACTGAGAAATTGACACTGTAATAGAGCTCACTGACAGTAGCTTCTCTGTTACCATTATGGTGTCAAGGCTTCCCCCTGGGGTTGACAGAGGCTGGTACTCAGGTAATCAATGGACTATTGAGCCTATGAGAAAGCATTTGGGGCAGCTTAACAACCCTGAGCCAGAAAGATTACTTCTATTCAAGTCATTAAAATTTCCTGCTATGTTCTTTGTTTTGGCTGCCTTTTGCTTAATTGTCTTGTCAGGTCTTCTAAACCAAACAGCCATATGAGGTCAACCAGAAAAAGAACTAAACTGGGAAAATAATCACATTTCTTTAATAAAATATTTTTGAAAACTTGGAGATGAAGGATGAACATTATTATTATAGGATAGCATCCATTTTTCAGTTAAAAGAAATCTTATCCCCCAAATGATGGTAATTTATAAAATTACAAGTTGAGTGTTTATATGTATGCACGAGGTTCTACACAAATATAACCATGTAGAGGGTACATTATTTCCTACCAAAATTTAATGGCTTTTATATCAAGTCAGTATATTTTGCTAATATGATCCCTGCAGTTGACAATATAACCCTTTGTGGGCCTAACCTAACCACATTGCTTCCCAACTGGGCTGTAAAAATATCAACAGCTACTTTAAAGTTCCTGGGGGCAGCATTAGTAAGATTTAACTTGTTCAGTTTGGGCCAATTATATTGCTGCTCTATCTTCTGCAATTCCATGGGGTCTTCTCCTTAGCTTTTGGACTTGAGAAAGCTTTGGTTGAAGGCATTCTGCAAATAACTCACTTGGCTCTGACTGGCCAAGAAATCCAGTCTGGAGCCAAGATAAACTCAGTGATCTTTTCTGCATTCATTATTAACACAGCAAATATGATTATTCTTTAGAGATTATTGAAAAAGCAGTTTCAGATAATGGATTTGAATTTGTGCCCTGATCCCAGTTATGTGTTCATTTGTATTTTATTTCTTGATAAGACCTCAGGAAAAACTAGGTAGAAATATTCTCGTTGCATCTCTGAATTCACCATTAACAAGAGAGCAGTTTTCATGCCAAAGGAGAAAAGTAAGGAAACAAAACAACATGATCCTGTAATATTGACTTTCTAATTAATCAACAAGCAAATTGGCAAACAGGAAATGCAGGAGGCCATGTGTAGCTTAGCTTTCTGTTGAAGGCTCAATGTGAAATTTCCTTTGCTCTGAACATATCTAACTAGATACTACAAGAAAAAAGATTGGAGAAACTACTGGTATTTGAGTTCTTTTTATACAATAATTCATATAATTTTCCATTTGCTATAGATGCTCGGTTTTGGAGAGCTACAGAGATAAGGGATAAGAGACGTAGATAATTTTACCTTCTTAACATAAAACAATAATCAAATACTCACTTGAACTTCAAGAAGCACAGAGACATTAATTCAACATTTACTGGATACCAGCTGTGTGCCAGGAACTATGCTGTGTTATGGATATTAAGAGCAGTGAGATATGAACAACCTTCTCAAGGACTGCAGTCTCTAGCCTTCAGCTCTCACACTAAATCCTGATCCTGACTGGGTCAGTTCTCTTCTAGCTCCTGTATTTTTTTATATTTCAGAGACAAGAACTATGTAATTTGATGGCACTTTTATATGTCAACTTGATTGGGACATGGGGTGCTAAAAATTTGCTTAAAGATTATCCTGGACATGTCTATGTTTTGGGATGAGATCAACATTCAAATGAGTAGCACAAGTACAGCAGATTGGGATGAGCATCTTGCAGTCCATTAGAGGCCTAAATAGAACAGAATTTGGTGTAAGGGAGAATTTTCTTTCCCTGCCTGTGTTTTCAAACTGGGGTCATCAGTCTTGTGTTGCATCTGGTCTGAAACTTGCACCATCAGTTCACCTTGTTCTCAGGCTTCCATACTTGGGTTGGAGCTGTACCACTGGCTCTTCTCAGTCTCTAGCTTGCATACACCAGTTGGTGGGTCTACTTAGCCTTCATTATCCTGTAGCCCATTATAAGGATCTCTCTTCCTGTCTGCTTCTCCCTGTCTCTGTATCATCATCTCTATATCTATATCTATATCTATATCTGTATATCTGCATGTATTCTATTGGTTCTGTTTCTTCAGATAACCCAGACTAATACACCAGTGAACTACAGGAGCAATTGTAGACAGATAAAGCAGGATGATCAGTACAACTTCCCAAAGGGGGAGGCACCCTGTAGAATCCAGGAGTTTCATTCTCTTTGTGAAATAGATTCTGATAGTCCAGTACCACTGACTCTGAAGAAAAACAGTTTAGGTTGATCTTTGGGAATGTACTCTTGAAAATTAAATTAAGAATTTTTCAAAGTAAAGCTAAAGACTGGAAATCAGATAAGTTAAGAATAGGTCTATCTATTCTTAGAAACAGGCATATATACTTGTCACATTTGGATCTTTGACTTACGGGAAAGATATTTAAAAAAAAAAAAACAATGTGGAAGGGGAATTGCCGAATTTGCAGTAGGGGCTTGGGGCTTGATGTCCAAGTAGCAAAGAGTATAGCTTGAACACTCATAACTACTTAGCTTAAATACAATTTTTATCCTTTCTATATGCCTAACTGCAGTAAGCCAGGGTTGGTCAAAGGTCATCAACAAAGCAGATGCTTGGATTTTGATTTAATGAGACAAAAGTATTTGCTTGATTAAATTTCATATAATGTGCAGCCATCCTACAATACCTATAAAAGGATCAAGTGGAAAAAACAACGTAACAGAGGAATATTGTGGTCTTAAAAACGATACTCAACTAGAACAACTAACCACAGTTGAGCTCAATTGTATTCAACTAGAACAATTAACCAGAGTTGAGCTCAATTGCTCTGCTTTGTGAGGGCTCACTTGCTTTTGTGAAGTGATATGTTCTTAAATTCTCAAATAAAATGTTGAAAAGAAATAATGTGGAACCATTTGAGTGTGTAGTCCCAGTGTGTACTTGTGATGTGTTAGGGAATCACTGGCAGTGGAAGTTGACCAATGCTAGTCCATGGTGGTTTCCTAGTCAGCACAAAAACACCACAGAAAATTCTAGATTTTGGGAGTGGAACATTTTTATGGTTCCTTTTTTTTTTTTTTTCTTCACTAACTGTTAGAAAGTTAGAGGTTTTGTCCTGTTATATATGTGTACTAAATTTCCCACTGTAGCTTCATGTAGGAATCTTTTTATTACCGCTAGAAACAACATGGGACCACAACTACCATTGCCTTTTATTCACTATTTCAAAAAGAAAAAGACAGACAAATCCACTTTCTCACACTTTCCTTGAATAATTTTCTACCTGAATGCAATTGTCTCCACTCATTTCTCTACTTTACTTGGGGTGAGGGTTTGCCACCACTGGCCACCTAGTTGAGTTTCTTATGAGCAACATATATCTAAGTAGCTACACAGAACTGGTCTTAATCTCTTTCCAACAATATATTAACTCTGATATGGTTTATCCCTATGCATCTCATTTCTTTAACTGTAATGTTATGGGAATTTCTTCATGGTGACGTTATTCTATGGGCTGAAATAATACAGTAAATGTGTAATATTGTGTCTAGCACAGAGCAAATATGTGATACCTATTTTTTTTGTTTATTTTATAAGTATTTGCGGGTACCTTCTGTATGTTTAGTACGCTTCTCCAATTTTTGGCAAAACAGAGGGAGAAATAGATACGATCTCCTGCTAACATTGTTATATCTTCAATGGTTTATTAACATATTCTATAAATTTTCATTGGCTTCCAATTGCATGTGAGGTAATAGAGAAGAAACAAAGTGCTGTAAAAGTTGGGCTGATGTTCATTAGCACACACACCACTGTTTGGAGATACTGATTGCAACTGGCATTTTATCAAGCTGAGCTGTACCTGTGATGTAACAGTGTTAACTGTCTGAATGTTATTTTTGGAGATAAAATATTTTTTTTGATTTTATTTATTTATTTACTTGACAGATAGAGATCATAAGTAGGCAGAGAGGCAGGCAGAGAGAGAGAGAGGAGGAAGCAGGCTCTCCGCGGAGCAGACAGCCCGATGCGGGGCTCAATCCCAGGGTCCTGGGATCATGACCTGAGCCGAAGGCAGAGGCTTTAACCCACTGAGCCACCCAGGCCCCCCTGGAGATAAAATATTTAATGGAATAACCCATGAAAAGGATGTAGCAGGGTATCTGGCCCAGAGTAAGTTTCAATAAGCATTAATTTTTGTTATTATCACTATTTTGTAAAGATGAATTGTATTCATAAAAAGGAGTATGTAGTGTAGTGTTAGAGAACAGACATTTTCCAAAGGACCATAATATGAAGCAAAGGATGCTAAGCACCACTTAAAATTCTAACACATTTTGGCAGGGAGATCTTGTCCCTATGACAAGCTAGGGAAATGAAAAAGAGTGGGAGGACAGAATTAGAGATGGAGAATTGACCTGGCTTAGACATCTGAAGATGGGTAGGAGAGTTTACAAGTCCAGCAAACAAAAATGGAACAGTCAAAGGCAGGAGAATTAGGAAAGTATGGAAAATATAAGAGGGTGCATGGAAGACACAAAAAGGCATTCCATATAACTGCAGCACACATTAGGCATACTCTGACAAGGTGAATGAGAGGCACACTTTATTAAAGGGTTTTTAATGGCAGCCTGGAATTTGGATCTGACTCAACCAATATATGAAGTATAACAGTCAGCAAGGCAGCAGCTGCAACCTCTCACCTTGTCATAGAACCATGTAGGTCAAGGTAGGTTAGACTTTTCAACCTCAGCATTATCAACCTTTAGGTTGGCTAATGCTTTATTGAGAAGGAACAATTCTGTGCATCATAAGGTGTTTAACAGCATTTCTGGCCTCTGTCCACTAGATAACAAGAGTACCTCTGTTGTGTGACAAGCAAAAATATTTTTAGACATTGCCAGATATTCTCTAAGAGGAAAAATTGCCCCTGGTTGAATAGCACTGACATAGATGATAATATGTCAGGGCCTTTTTTTCAAGAAATTTTGAAGTTATTTTCTTTTTCCCCTATTTTCCCCACGCATTGGATCATATTCTGGGGTCTTTTACCTAATGGGGAGGTTTTGAAAATGTAGGAAACTACATGACAAGTTTCCTTTCTCAATTTTCCTTTCTTAAATTGAGTCATTGAGATTATGTTGTATGTTCTTGAAACAGAGAAGAAAAGGACTTGTGAGGAAAATCCTTAACAGAAAAGGATTTTCCCTAGTCAAGAAAAGTTTTCTAAAGTCAGGAAGGAAGGACAGATGTCCACAAGATTACGGAGCAGTAAGTTTGTATGTTGTTACTCAGCAGATGTTTGGTTAAAATGGGAACTTTCATTGGGGAGTTACTACATGAATCCCAGCTTCTCTAAAACATATGGCCCACTCAAAAGAAGTGATTAAAAAGAGGTATATGAAGGGATCATTTATACAGATGTGAACAAGTTTAAGAAAGTCTTACAAGGGATTTGGAAACATTCTAGGGGAAGGAAGCTTGATGCGACAACTAGGGAAATGGTTATCAGGGCCTGTCTGTTTTTAAGTGTCACTTAACAAGAATGTTGCCATTGCTAGAGAAATGTATTTTCACAAAATACCACAGGGAGATAGCCAGGGGAACAAATATTCCAACCTCTCCTTTTCCCCATCCTTGATTCTTTTATTTACATCTCCCATTGGAGAAACCTAACCAGAAACCAGAGGGCAAGAGAGTTTGGGATAACTCTCTATTCACATGCTTTGCCCATTTTAAAATTGAACTTTTTAAAAAAAATTAATGAGTAATAAGGGTTCTTTATATATTTTGGATACAAAAACCTATCAGATACATAACTTGAAAATACTGTTTCCCAGTTTCTCTTTACTCTGTTGATTGTATCTTTGCATGAAAGTTTTAAATTTTGTTGAAATCCAACTTTTCAAACTGTAATCTGATGTCATTTTTGTGTCATATCCAGGAACTCCTTCCCAAACTGAGATTGCAATGATTAGCTCCAATGTATTCTCTGAAAAGTTTTATGGTTTTAGCTCTTATTTTTAAATCCGTGATATGCTTTGAGTTAATTATAGGGTATGATTTGGGTCCAAATTCTTAATTTTGTAAGTAGATATCCAGTTATTTCAGTATCAATTATTGAAAAGACTATACTTTCCCTATTGGATTGCCTTGTCCTCTTTGGCAAAAATTAATGGACTATAAATGTTAGGATTTCCTTCTAGATTCTCAATTCTAATCCATTGATCTATATGGCTATCCTTATGTTTCACACTATACTGATTATGGTAACTTTTTAGAAAGTTCTGAAATGAGGAAGTATGTGTGCTCCAACTTTATTCTTTTTCAAGATTGTTTTAGTTATTCTGGATATCTTACATTTTCATATAAATTTTACTATCAGCTTATCAATTTGCATAAAAGCCATTTTCAATTTTGAGAGAGATTGGATTGAATCTGTAAATAAATTTGGGAAATGTGACTTTTTATTTTCCCCAGTAGTAATTCTTTCAATTCATGAGTATGGGATTTCTTTCCATCTCATTCAGGTCTTTAATTTTTTCAACTTAGTTTGTAGTTCTTAGTGTAAACATCTTATACTTATTTTGTTAAACTTATCCCTAAATTTTTTTCTTATGTTACTATGAATGGGATTAAAGCGCATTTTGGGGCTGCTTATAACTAATATATAGAAATATAATTGATTTTTGCATATTATGTCCTACAACCTTGCTTGAATTCAAGTGTTTTGGTGCATTCTTTGGGATTTTCTTTTTTCTCCTTTTTTTGAAATATGTATTTATTTATTTTTGAGAGAGAGAGCATGAGAGGGAGGGACAGAGAGAGAAGGAGGGATACTATAAATCATACTCCATACTGATCACAGGAGCCAGACATGAAGCTCAATCTCTTTACTCCAAGATCACGACTGAAGCTGAAATCAAGAGTCAGATGCTTAACCCACTGCACCACCCAGGTGCTCCTCTTTGAAGTTTTCTCTATATTAGATAATATCATGTACAGATAGAGATATTTTTACTTTTTTTTCTAATCCAGATAATTTGACCTCTCTCTCTCTTTTGCATTTGTTCTCTGCAGAATTTACTCCTGGGTCATAAATTTTTGTTTCTTCAGTTGCTTCTGGAATATTTTTTCTTTTGTAAAACCTCTTGTTTTATGAACAATCTACTGTTTCTCAGTAAGGATCATCTCATTGTGGCAGGGAGAACTCATGTATGGGTTAATCTGACCATGAACCTTGTACATTCTGTGGCATATCTTAGGGGCTTTGTGCATCTGAATGTGCCCAATGACTAGAGAATCTATATCTAAACCCCTAAGTTCAGCATTACTCTTTGCATTTTTAAGCATATGTGGTAAAAATTCTCTCCTTTTGGGATACCAACCCTGTGTCCAGCCCCACTATTTGGCCTGGGCATAGCTATCAACTCCACCATTGTAGCGAAGGAGTGGCACACACTGCTCCTGCAAAGGGACGTCTTCTAGATACTTGGTAGCTTTTTGGATATGCACACCCTTGATGCACACCCTTGACTGGGAAGTTTCATTTTTAAAGTGAACATGAAGATTTGAACCTCTTGATTTGCATGATTTTGTAGGGTTTTCTGGGTCAAGCGAATAGGGAGCCATTTTCAGAGGTCACTTCAAGCCACTTAGGGGAAGAGGAACAATTATTTCCTTTCATTGTCCAATTTTCCTGTGTAGATCCTCTAGTACAATGTTGAATGGAAATGACAAGAGGGGTTACCTTTGTCATACCTTGGGAGTAAAGGATTTAGTGTTTTGCTATTGATTTTAATGTGAGCTATAGTTTTGTGTGTGTGTGTGTGTGTGTGTGTGTGTGTGTGTGTGTGTGTTTTGTAGATGCCTTTTTTTTTCAGGTTGAGGGAGTTTCATTCTAGTCCTTCGGTTAACTATTTTTATTAAGAAAGTGTGTTGAATTTTGTCAAATGTTCTTCTGCATCTATTGACCATATGATTTGGGATTTTTATTTTATTAAAAAGGTGTGTTGCATTAGGTGATTTTTTTATGCTTGTATTTCTTAGATAAATCCCACATTGGTCATGATGTATAATCTTCTTTATATGTTGTTGGACTTGCTTTCTATTCTTCATTGAGGATTTTTGCATCTTATCCATAAGATATTGGTCTATAGTTTTCTTGTGTTATGTTTGTCTCATTGTGGTTTCAAGATAATACTTGTCCTATAGAATGAGTTGGGAAGTATCCTTTTCCACTTCCATTTGCCATTTTCTTGAAGAATTTGTCATGAGTTAGTATTGATTTTTCTTTAAATGTTTGATGGACTTAACCAATGAAGCCATCTTGGCCTGGACCCTTTTTTTTGTTTTTGTTTTTTTCCCCCATGAGTTTTAAAATTACTAATTCGGTCTCTTTACTTATAGACCCATTCAAGTTTTTCTATTTATTTCTGAGTCAGTGTTGGTAATTTTGATTTCTAGGAATGTTTCCATTTCATATAAGTTGCTCTAACTTTCCCTCCTCTTTTAAAAGCACAATACATACTTCCTGTTGCTTTATAATACCCTTGATTAGAGTTTCAAAACCCTCTAGTAGGAGAAGAAAGATGAACACAAGTATGTACAGAGCAGCAAAAGTGTTGTGCTTAAAAAGAATGTAAGGAAGAGATCATTAACATCCAGATGAGAGAGGTATTACAGTACTTGCAAGTTTAACTGGCTTGTGTTTGGAGGATGGTAATATGTGAGACTTTGTGAAATATGTTTATTTTTTTCTTCTTCTGGAGGGGTGTTCAGAACTAGCAATATTGGGGAGACCATTCTTGCTAAGACTTGTGTTTCTACATATATTTTCAGTAAAGGCGCTGGTTATCATTTCTCAGGACTATATTTCCAAGAGTATTTTTATAGCACACAGCTTTGACAGATAGAAATACTGTCTTTCTTTGTAACAAATGCTGACATAGCTAATGTCCAGTATAAAAATATCCAGTTTGCTTAAACTCAAAGTTCTTTTTTTATTATGCAACCATTTCTATATATATAGGTATTACTGGGGCCTTTTCATCTTAGTCCATGAAAAATTGTGTTTGTGGAAGAGTCCAATGGTTATGTTACAAATGGAAAAAGAACATTGGTGGGAACATGTATGGGGAAGCTTGGAATTGTACATAATGCTTTCATGGGTCCATCATGTTTATGAACAACAAGAAATAAGCTTTGAAAAGGTACACAAGTTGGTAGAGTTCGACATGCCATGCTAATGTTATCTAAACTAATTTTGTGGAGAAGGGGAATATTCACTGGCCTTTGGATAGGTGTATTTTCTGTTCCTTATAAGATTAATGTAGTCATGTCCACGAGGAAATAAAGGAGAAACTGAGAAAAAATCATTTAAGGGACTGTTATAGTAATAGGAAAAAAAAATATTTCTCTGAGTTAGTTTAGTATCAGCTGGAACTGAGAAGATAAATATGAAATGATGTATGTAAATAGAGAAACAGTAAAATGGGTGTTGTGTGTTGGGAAGAGATCCTGTCTATTGTGGGTACCACTGTATTTGTAATGAACAGCAGCATGGTGCGTGCACTTCATAGATGCACAACAAATATTATAGAATGAGAAGCTGAAAAAAAGAAACAGCAAAAACAATTTAACAGAGGAAGGAGGAGAGAAACATTGCTTCTATTTGTTTTAAGTTGGAGTAATGGGACGATTGTTAGTATAATAAAGAGATAAGGGAAATGATAGGGGAAGACCAGATTGAAGAACACAATAATGGATTTATTCTTGAACATATTTAATTTGATGCTTGTATGGATTAGTTCACATGGAGCTGAACAGCAGGCAGTTAGGAATGAGAATCATGTGTGGAAAAGTTCTGAAGCTGACAATCGCCAGCATAAAAAGGGAGATGAGGTGGAGGTGAAAGTGGGAAAAGAAAAGGAGAAAGAAGAGAAAAAAAAATAATAAAAACAAACAAATAAAAACAAGAGTTAAGAAAGGAAATCTGGACAATATCTAGCCTGGGGTCAAAGGAGGAAGAAATTTAAGAAAAGAGTAGTCAGAGAGATAAAACAAGGCACACTTATCTCAGAGTTTTAGAACCCAAGATGGCTGAATGTTTAAAAAATAAAATGATGATTGCATCTGTGTGGTTTTCAGCAGCGCTGAGATAAAGAGGTCTAGAAAGTGGTTGTTAGGAGATTAATGGTTTATTTTTGAAAGATAAACAGAGTGATGAAAGTAGAAGATAGATTATAGAGGGTGGAGAAATGAGTGGCAGTGAGAATATATGGAGAACATGAAGGCTTTTTTAGAAAAAGGCTTAATGGCAAATTACACTTTAGGTTAACCAGGTCCTTGATTTTGCAGAGAACTGGGATACAAGTCCATTTGTAAGCAGTGAACATATATAAGCTTGCTGAGACCTATATTCATAAAGTAGATTAAACTGATAACAATATGATATTCTATGAACAAGGCGATTCTTGTAATTGATGGATCTGAGTAATACAGAGATACCTGGAGAACGTCAGGCTACCTAAATACACATTATTATGCCTATTTGATCCTGACACTACTTTTTGGCAGGGAAGTCTGAGAGTGGAAAACATACTCTTGCACTCAAACAAAATGAATATACTTTCTTGTCTTTTTTATTTTTTTCCCCAAAAGATTTCTTTTCAGATTTGAAATAAGTTAACATTTTGCAGGGTCTCATGACCATGGCAGAAGTCTGGTATTAGTTTAGGAATCTTGAAGCTAACAAATAGGTAAGACTGAAATCTGGTGTCCTACCCTAAGAGGACAAAGATTTCTTAGAGAATATAATATTCCAGTTTTTGCTATTTTTGATCCAGCCAATAGTACTGGCTGCCCCAGACAAAAAGCCAGTTAGCTACCACTTCATAATTTATAGCACATGCTGTAAATAAGTAAAAACTGAACCTGTGATACAGTGGGAAACACCGAGGCAGAGAGAGGCTCCTTTTAGGAAAAAATTGCCTTGTCATGATTTAGTGACATGTCACCTGGTGAAGACCATGTATTTGTCTAAAAAGAGATTGATTAACAACTTTTTATATTTTATTTTTTGGGGTTTTTAATTTTTTTATTAATATACAATGTATTATTTGTTTCAGGGGTACAGGTCTATGATTCATCAGTCTTACACAATTCACATTGCTCACCATAGCACATACATTTTAAAAAACAAGGAAAGAAAAATTCATTAGTTGAATGCTAAAGCTTAGTGGGGCACCTGGGTGGCTTAGTGGGTTAAAGCCTCTGCCTTTGGCTCAAGTCATGATCTCAGTGTCCTGAGATCGAGCCCCACATCAGGCTCTCTGCTCGGTAGGGAGCCTGATTCTCCTCTCTCTCTGTCTGCCTCTCTGCCTACTTGTGATCTTTTTCTGTCAAATAAATCAATAAAATTTTAATATATATATAATAGAATCCTCACACAACTTAATAATAAAAATAATAAATAAATAAAAAATAAATAAAAATAATAAATAAAAAACCAAGCAATTTGATTAAAAAATGGGAAGAGGGCCTGAATAAACATTTCTCCAAAGAAGACATACAGATGGCCAACAGACACATGAAAGAATGTTCAACATCACTCATCATCAGGGAAATGCAAATCAAAATCATGGTAAAATAGCACCTCACATCTGTTGGAATGGCTAATAAAAAAAGACAAAAAATAGCAAGTGTTGACAAGAAAGTAGAGAAAAGGAAACACTCATGCACTATTGGTGGGAATGTAAATTAGCACAGCTACTATGGAAAACAGTATGGGGGTTCCTCAAAAAATTAGAAATATCATATGGGGATGCATCTGGGTGACTCATTTAAGTGTCTAAATGTTGATTTCTGCTCACGTAATGATCTCAGGGTCATTAGATTGAGCCCCATGTCGGGCTGCATGCTCAGCAGCAGTTTGCTTGGAATTCTCTCTCTCCCTCCACTCCTCCTCCACCTCCCCGCTTACACTAGCTCTCTCTTTCTCTCTCTCTCTCTGTCTCTCAAGTAAGTAAATAAAATCTTAAAAAAGAAAAAAAAAAAAAAGAAATCTCACATGATCCAGCAATTCTATCATCTATACAGAGAAAATAAGAACATTTGGGGCACGTGGGTAGCTCAGTCAGTTAAGCGTCTGCCTTTGGCTCAGCTCATGATCTCAGGGATCTAAGATAGAGCCCTGTGTTGGGCTCCCTGCTTAGTAGGGAGCTTGCTTTTCCCTCTCCCTTTGCCCCCTCTGCCCCTGCTCCTGCTTGTGTTCTTTCACACTACATCTTTCTTGAATAAATAAATAAAGTTATTTTTTAAAGAATATTAATTCAAAGGTTAAGCTACTTTTTAAAAAAATATTTTATTTTTCTATTATTTGAGAGAGCCAGAATGAGACAGAGGGAACATGAGAGGCAGGAAGGTCAGAGGGAGAAGCAGACTCCCTGCAGAGCAGGAAGCCCAGTGTGGGACTCCATCGTAGGGACTCCAGGATCATGACCTGAGCCAAAGGCAGTTGCTTAACCAACTGAACCAACCATATTAATTCAAAAAGATATGTACCTCTATGTGCAGCATTATGTATATTAGCCAAGATGTAGAAGCAATGTGTGACAAATGATTAGACTTATTATGGAGAAATCATCACCACAATAAATGAAATAATATTTCACAGTAAATGAAATAATATTTACATTATTTCCTAGGAAATACAAAGATCTAATCAATATGTTGTGCCCCTGAATCTAATGTAATGTTACATGTCAATTGTATTTCAATTTAACATCTTAAAATAAATAAATAAGAAGAAGCCTGTTGCCTCAGTGCAAAAGCAATTATAGTTGGGTTTGTTTGTATGAAGCAAATTCTAGATGTGGATTGGGAGTTAGAAGCTTATTTTGTTGTATTGTTTTTTTGTTTTACTTCATTTGTTTTCTGAGTCTAAGCTCTATCAGTAATTAGCTATATCACTTAGGGTAAATCACTTGAAACCTGTGGGCTAAGAAATGATGGAATAAGAGACTAGTCCATTATAGCCTGACTATGACAGAATAATTGTTATCTCCATTGGCTTCAGTGGCAAAAAAACATGTGCAAAATGTTTGATTCACATTAGTGTCTTCTTATATAAATTCTGCATTACTTATATGTGGGATTTAAAACATTAGTGTTAGTATTTTTTTTTAATTAAATAGAATCCTTAATCTGACGTTAGCATAGGCAGTATTAAAATACAACTTAAAGAAGTTGTTTGTTTTGGTGGGTGGCTGTAACCATAAAGAAATACATGAAAAGTATTTTCTTGGGATTGAAAGGGATTGAAATAAGGGGACCTGGGATAAGAGCTAAGTGGCCACTTTTCAGGGATTGTTGGGCACAACCAAGAGAAATATGAATAGATTTAAAAGCTGGTTAGAACTTCATTTCATAAACTACTAAATGTCCACTCATGTTAATTGGGTTGTTCCTGGGCAGCTGAAAAGTTAAACATTTTTTGTCTACTTGTCAAGATTTTATTTTTTTTATTTTTTTTGGTTTCTGAGTTGGATTCATCTGATTTCTTTTTTTTTCTTTTTTTTTAAATTTATTTTTTATTTATTTTAAGCATAACAGTATTAATTATTTTTTGCACCACACCCAGTGCTCCATGCAATCCATGCCCTCTGTAATACCCACCACCTGGTACCCCAATCAAAGATACAGATGTAGTGAAAAGAAGGGCCATCTATACCCCAATGTTTATAACAGCAATGGCCACGGTTGCCAAACTGTGGAAGGAACCAAGATGCCCTTCAACAGATGAATGGATAAGGAAGATGTGGTCCATATACACTATGGAGTATTATGCCTCCATCAGAAAAGATGAGTACCCAACTTTTGTAGCAACATGGACGGGACTGGAAGAGATTATGCTGAGTGAAATAAGTCAAGCAGAGAGAGTCAGTTATCATATGGTTTCACTTGTGGAGCATAACAAATAGCATGGAGGACATGGGGAGTTAGAGAGGAGAAGGGAGTTGGGGGAAATTGGAAGGGGAGGTGAACCATGAGAGACTTTGGACTCTGAAAAATAATCTCAGGGTTTTGAAGGGGCTTGGGGTGGGAGGTTTTAATGAGACCCACAAATCCTGCAGACAAGTTTCATGTGTCAGGCATGTTCAGGGGTGAGAAGGTGCCTGTGGGCCTGCAGACTATAGGAGGACCTTATCTGTAGGTCCTAGTGGATTCTACCAAATGCTCCATAAATGGTAAGGAGAAGCTAAACTCAGCAAAAAGCTATAAGAGGTTCCATTTGGCAGATACAAAGGAAAAAAATGTGGTGAAATATCAGATTTCTTTCCTTGCTTGAGCAAGTTTGTCTTTTTCAGCACATGACCTTGCACAGAGTTGTATGGGCATGTGTTGGTGTGCCATTTATTTAGAAGGGTGGGGTTATAGTTTCAGTTGAGGACTTTAATTTTCTGGGTTTGGTTGGAGGGACAGTGGCGACTTGAGGACTCAGAAGCGTATCTCTGACAATCTGTTTATCTGAATACCTTTCAGCAGGCCAGTTGTAAGGCCCTTTAATTACTCTGGTGCTAGGGGATAAGCGTAAGAGTTAAGACCAGCAGAAGAGAGTAGTAGTATACTTTGCAATCACTTTAAATATTTTTTGGGGGGGAGGGGCAAGCATATGAGTTTGCTAATGCATTTTCTGAGGATTTTGGATTTTAAAGCTGAGAAGACCATGCTTTGTGATTTTTTTGGATGCTTCATGATGCAGAAAAAAGATAGAAGCTATTAATCATTGGTTAAATGACCATCTGAAAAATAATAGATCTGGGAGTTGGTTTCAGAGATTTTGAGGTGCCTTTGTCTTCTCATTCATTAAGTCAAAAAATATATACCAAGCACCAACTGTGTGTCAGGCCCTGTGCCAAGATGAGGATACAATGAATTTCACAAGGGTTCTGCCTCCTGTTTGCTGACTGGCTGGTGAGGGTAGCAGGAATAGGAGAGTAAATCACCCCATGACAATGGACTATAATGTGGACTAGAATAAGAATGCACCTAGGATGCCCATCCTAGGTGCAGGAGATCTTTGAGAAATTTATGTCTAAGTTCAATTCTAAGGGATAAGAATAACTGGACAAGTACAAAGAAGGAGAAGAATATTCCAGGTAGAATAGAATATGCAGAGTCTTGAAGGCAACAAAGAACCTGGTGTGCTTAAGGAACTCTAAGTGGTTAGTGTGTCTGAGCCATCATTCTGAGATGTAGAAGGAATACAAGACCTGAGAACTATAAAGATGTAACACGGAGTCATATGAGGCTTTGTAGGCATGTTAAAAATTTTGGACTTAGTCTTCCTCTGAAGACAAGCAAGAGTCATTTTTGGATTTTTGGGCCAAGAAGGAGGGGTAAATTATTCTGATTGTGTTGGGGAAGTGTTAAGAAGAAGAGAGTCTGAACATAGGGAGACCACTTAAGAGGCAATATAGGTTAGTGGTGATAGTAACTTCACCTGAATTAAGACAGTGGCAATGGAGAGAAGTGAATTCATTCCAGAATTAATAAGAAATTGTGTTTATCATTCTTGGATAGGGCCTGTTTATCATTTTTAATCACAGATTTCTGCAGAGACTGCCTCCACCACAGAAGTACTGCCCAGTGCAGCCCCACCACCCCCAGAGGTCCCAGCCTTTAGGTGGAGGGTTAGAAAAGATTATGAAGGCCAGTGAGAGTCTCCTCTCACTTTTAGGATTTTGGAAATTGAGATACCAAAAAATTGAGTCAGTCAGCTTTGGAAATTTGATCAGAAAAGTCATAACTGCTGATGAGTAAGGAGAAAAAACAACAATAGAACTGATTAGAAGGAGGGAAATGCAACAGAGAATGACAAAGATTAAGAGTCAAGGCAGCATTTGAGAGACTGAGAGTGTTACTTGATTCTACTTCATATCCTGCTCTTAAATGATCAGACACAGTAATACATGTATAATAACTACACCTTTTTGTACTTGAGCTAGAGTGAGACTTTACTTGAGTTACCTCCTGCCCTGCCTGTCAGTGTTTTTCTGGGATTCTACTATATAATTTAGTTTTCCTGTGATGCTAACTGTGTTGCATGATGCTTGGTCTGAGGCCTCTGTGCCTTTAAACATTCTATTCTTTTGTTTACTTTGGTCTCAACTTAGGCTTTTGAAAGTATAGTAGTAGCTTTCCCTTTACATGATAATAGATTGATTATTCATTCATAGATCTTCAGGTTTCTAGCTTTGAGCCAGTGGGTTTGTTGGCTCCCTGGAAATCTTTATTTTCATTTACAGAAAAAATATAAGACTGACCAAAACATATTCACCCAGCCTTTCCAAAGCCTTGTGAAAGGACAAGATGATGTGTTTTAAGTTGGTATATTATTAAAAACACATTATATTAAGACTTATTCTATTTCCTTAGGACATACTAGTTTGGGTGGAATGAACCACAGAAGAGATTGTTCCTTGTAAGAGGAACATTGTTCTCTTGTTCCACAGTAAGAGAAAAAGCTTGAGGTCTGTTTAGGTTTAATGTTCAAACTCTAGTCTTTTCAGAACAAATAGGCTCCTACAATTTGAAGACTCTGAAGCTAGTAAATGGAACTGAAAGCATCTTTGAGCTCCTTGTTGACACTGCATAGTCATAAACCCTTCAGACTCTGCAGAGAGGTCGTAAAGCAAATTGCTCCTTCACAAGTAAACCGATTAAAGGAAGACAGGGCTTAGACATCTTGGAGCCTAATGAGGGTATTTCAGGGAAATGATGCTCATTTTCTAGAACAAATGATAAATTTTTGTTACGTGTGAGAAACAGAATTGCCCATAGGAATAAAGTCAAGGAATGGGATAGGCAGTCTATTCTATTTTCAGTATCACTGGGCTTGGGAATCAGAAGACTCGGAATTCCTAATCCTGCATTAACTGGGTGACCTTAGGGAAGTAGACTCAGCACTGTGCTTGTCTTATTTTTGAATGAGAATGTCTACTCATTCATTTGACATTTACTAAGCAAATATTATTGGCAAGTTAATTTCACACTTGTAATTTACTTCATCCTCACAAGAATCCCATAAAGAAGCCATTATTACTCATTCATACTAATAAGGAAACTGATGCTCAGAGGATTTAAGTGATTTGTCTAAGTCACAATTGGTGAGTGAAAAAGTTGCAGTTGGTAAATGGTAGAGGCAGAATTCAACCCCAACTTCCAAATCCAGTGTTTTTCCTGCTAGAGGAAACTGCTTTCCTTATAGTTCAATTGCTTTTATTAACACATGTTATCATATTTTTTAGTGTTTGTTACCTCGTAGGGGTTATAATCCAGTTTCCTGTGTGTATCTTTATCGCCCCAACTAAACCACAAGCTCTTCAAAGGCAAAGATCTCAACATTTATATCTTTGTTACCTGCCTCCTCTATCCTCACAATATAGACTACTGATCTTCACTCACTTATTCATTCATTGATTCATCATTTAAAAGATATAAATCAAGTTCCTATTACATGGTAGGCACTGTCCTGGGTTCTTAGAATACATTAGTGCACAAAATAGATGATATCTCTGGCCTTATTTAATTATATTCTAGTGGAAGGAGAAGCAAATAAATAACAAATGGCATAACCTATGAAATAACGTCAGGAGGTTTTAAGGGCAATAAAGTAGATCAGGTTAAAGGGGACTGGGAATGTGACTGAAAGGGTCAGTTTGCAATTTTTAACAAGGTTATTAATGTAGGTTTCATTGACAACTGTATATTTGATACCAAAATTCACTTGGGAGTGTCTTCTGACAACTTTAAGCTTTGGCTTTGCTTACGTACAAGGGAGAGATGGCACCAGGCTTTGGCCTTAACCCAAAATTCACTGACACACATTTATTTCCCAGCAGAGAGCTTTAGATCAATATCTTCCATATTCATCTACAGAAACACCGGGGGTATGAGGTGGAAGAGGCCAAGGCATGGCTTGAATTTATGTCATGCTCTCTAAAATAGACAGCCCGGCATCAGGAGGCAAGGCTTAAGGTAATGCTGACCTTAGCTAGAAAAAACATGAGTCTATGAGCCTCACAGATGTGTAATCAATAGCAAGGTAACTGGTTACAAGGGGTTTTACACATCTGTCAGCTAAATCAGAACCCTAAAGGGCAAATGCTGCTCTGAAGAACATTAGCCAGATTTGTGGTGCTGACTCAAGGAGTTTGGGTCCATAAACCAGTGTATGCATTACAAGGAGACATCAGAGTGACAATTTTTCATTGGTGACAGTCATAATCTTCTTTCAGTCTGGTATTCTAGTTGATATTCATGGAAAAATGTTTGATTGGCTGAACTGTGACTCAGAGATCATTTTAGTTTTATTTTATGCTTTTTTAAAAATTTTTGTTCCCAACAGCTTTACTATACTTTGTTCTTTGTCCCTTTTTCTGCTTATTCTTTTCTTGTCTTTACCATCATTTTAAAAGTTACCTTCTTTCTTTCCAACTTTCCTTTTCTTTTTTTTTTTTAAAGATTTTATTTATTTATTTGACAGACCGATCACAAGTAGGCAGAGAGAGAGAGGGGAGGAAGCAGGCTCCCTGCTGAGCAGAGAGCCTGATGCAGAGCTGGATCCCAGGACCCTGAGATCATGACCTGAGCTGAAGGCAGAGGCTTTACCCCACTGAGCCACCCAGGTGCCCCCAACTTTCCTTTTCTTCAGTTTTCTTCACTGCTCTTCCTCTCTTCCTTCTCCCCTTCCTTAAATGTTTATTGTGTATCTACCATGTACTGGGCCAGGCATTGTGCCACGTGCTGCACAACAGTAGTAAAAAACCAGTGGTCCTCCCTTATGAACTGTGTTGTCTATTAAAAAAATGACATTATACGTGTAAATCCATAAAGAAATTTGTACTGAATAACTCTGGTAAACTGAGAAAAAGAGGATGCTGTCAAGGGGAAAATGGGGTACCTGTCAGACACTAGGTGGTAGAGAAGGTGTCTTTCACGAGATGTTATGCTGAGACTTTCCGGACCCAGTGATAGGCAGGAATCCCCCAGAGAGGGGAAAGAGGATGAAGAAGAACCTTGGGGATAGCCAGAGCTTGGCACATGAGAAGGTGTTCAAAGGCTGTTGTGGCTGGATCACATTGTGGGAGTGGAGTATGGCACAAAGAGATGGAAGTGTCCCCTTTCTTCTTATTCTGCCTGCTTTCCCCTTGCCCATTTAGCTTGACATGAATATTTATCTGAATATGTCCTTTGATTTTTTGGGGTTATTAAATGGATAAAATGAGTACAAAACATACCATGACAAAACTGAGAAAAAAAAGTGGAACAATAGCTTTTGAAGAACTGATAAGTACCAATGGGGACTGAGTTCAAAAGCAGTTACCGTGGTTTTCTGTGCCATAGGAATTAGTCTGCTCACTAAGATACACAATGTGCCTGTGATACACAGTTATAAGGGTGGAAAATGTGAACAGGACTTGTATGTCTGTGTAGTGTGTGTTTATATGCATATCAGAGCATGTGTGTAGTTAATGCCAAAAGGTAGGATTTCTGCCTGATTCATAACAAAATCTTTTCCTATACATGAGAAAAAAATCTTATTTCATTTCAGTACTCTATCAGTTGTTATGTGAATAAAGTCATCTTTCATGTCTTTTCTGTGCAAGGGTTTTTACTTTGTAATTTTAAGAACTATAGGAGGATTTTATATAAATATATACACATACATATATGTTTATTTATAGATGAAACAACTAGGTTATGTTTTAGTAGTTTCATTTCAACTAGCTCATTGTAGATGAGTAATAGAGTGGAAAAATGAAATCAAGTAGTTCTGATAAGTAAAAATGTCCTATATCATGAACTAATTCGTAAAAGAATTTTCTGTATGTATCAACAACAAAGAAGTATGTAAACTCAGAAATAGATGTAACATTTTAGTTAAATGGTTTTGCACTTTGAAGACTTATTTTATCCATAATACATATTTTAAGCAGAATATTATAGGAAATGACTTTATCTTACAGTCTTTGCTAGAAATTGAAATTAATTTTTTCCCTTTTTAAATTAACATATAATGTATTATTTGTCTTGGGGTACAGATCTGTGATTCATCAGTTTTACACAATTCACAGCACTTACCATAGCACATAACCTCCCCAATGTCCAGCCACCCTATCTCTCCCACCCCACGCCCCTCCAAAGCCCTCAGTTTGATTCCCGAGATCAAGAGTCTTATGGTTTGTTTCCCTCCCCAGTCCCATCTTATTTTCCCCTCCCTTTCCCCCAAAGCACCCCCCACCTCTTAAATTCCTCATACCAGAGAGATCAGATGATATTTCTTTCTCTGATTGACTTATTTTGCTCAGCATAATACCCTCTAGTTCCATCCACATCATTGCAAATGGCAAGATTTAACTTTTTGATGCTGCATAGTGTTACACTGTATATATATACCACATCTTCTTTATCCATTCATCTGCTGATGGACATCTAGGTTCTTTCCATAGTTTGGCTATTGTGGACATTGCTGCTATAAACCATTTGGGTGCACATGCCCCTTTCAGATCGCTACATTTGTATCTTTAGGGTAGATACCTAGTAGTTCCATTACTGGGTGTTAGAGTAGCTCTATTTTCAACTTTTTGAGGAACTTCCATGTTGTTTTCCAGAGTGGCTGCACCAACTTGCATTCCCACCAGCAATGTAAGAGGGTTCCCCTTTCTCTGCATCCTCACCAACACCTGTCATTTCCTGACTGGTTAATTTTAGCCATTTTGACTGGTGTGAGGTGGTATCCCATTGTGGTTTTTATTTCTATTTTCCTGATGCCAAGTGATGTTGAGCAGTTTCTCATGTTTCTGTTGGCTATTTGGATGTCTTCTTTGCAAAATTGTCTGTTCATGTCTTTTGCCCATTTCTTGATTGGATTATTTGTTCTTTAGGTTTTGAGTTTGAGAAGTCCTTTCTAGATTTTGGATACTAGCCCTTTATCTGGTATGTCATTTGTAAATATCTCCTCACTTTCTGTCAGTTGTCTTTTGGTTTTGTTGACTATTTCCTTTGCTGTGCAAAAGCTTTTGATCTTGATGAAGTCCAATAATTCATTTTTACCCTTGCTTCCCTTGCCTTCGGCAATGTTTCTAGGAAGAAGTTGCTGCGGCCGAGGTCGAAGAGGTTGCTGCCTGTGTTCTCCTGAAAGATTTTGGTGTATTCCTTTGTCACATTGAGGTCTTTGATCCATTTCGAGTCTATTTTTATGTGTGGTATAGGGAAATGGCCCAGTTTCATTTCTCTGCATGTGGCTGTCCAATTTTCCCAGCACCATTTGTTGAAGAGATTGTCTTTTTCCATTAGACATTCTTTCCTTCTTTGTCAAAGATTAGTTGACCTAAGAGTTGAGGGTCCATTTCTGGGATCTCTATTCTGTTCCATTGATCTATGTGTCTGCTTTTATGTCAGTACTATACTGTCCTGATGATTATTGCTTTGCAATAGAGCTTGAAGTCTGGAATTGTGATGCCACCAACTTTGGCTTTCTTTCTCAATCTTCCTGTGGCTATTTGGGGTCTTTTCTGGTTCCATATAAATTTTAGGATTACTTGTTCCATTTCTTTGAAAAAAGTTGATGGTATTTAGATAGAAATTACATTAAATGTTTAGATTGCTCTAGGTAGCATAGGTATTTTCACAATATTTGCTCTTCTAATCCATGAGCATGGAATGTTATTCCATTTCTTTGTGTCTTCTTAAATTTCTTTCATGAGTACTCTATAGTTTTCTGAGTACAGATTCTTTCCTCTTTGGTTAGATTTATTCCTAGGTATCTTATGGTTTGGGGTAAAATTTTAAATGGAATCAACTCCTTAATTTATCTTTCTTCAGTCTTCTTGTTGGCATATAGAAATGCAACTGATTTCTGGGCATTCATTTTATATCCTGACACTTTACTGAATTCTTGTATGAGTTTTAGCACCTTTGGAGTGGAGTCTTTTGGATTTTCAAACAAAGTATCGTATCATCTGCAATGAGTGAGAGTTTGACTTCTTTTTTGCCAATTTGGATGACTTTTATTTTCTTTTTGTTTCCTGATTGCTGAGGTTAGGACTTTTAGTACTATGTTAAATAGCAGTGGTGATGGTGGGCATCCCTGCCGTGTTCCTGACCTTAGGGGAAAAGCTCTCAGTTTTTCCCATTGAGAATGATATTCACTGTGGGTTTTTCATAGATGGCTTTTATGATATCAAGGTATGTACCCTCTGTCTCTACTTTGAAGAGTTTTGATCGAGAAAGGGTGCTGTACTTTGTCAAATACTTTTCAGCATGTATTGAAAATGTCATATGGTTCTTGTTCTTTCTTTTATTAATGTATTGTATCACATTGATTGATTTGTGGATGTCGAACCAAACTTGCAGACCTGGAATTAATCCCACTTGGTTGTGGTGAATAATCCTTTTAATATACTGTTGGATCCTATTGGCTATTATTTTGGTGAGAAATTTTGCATCTGTGTTCATCTGGGATATTGGTCCATAATTCTCCTTTTTGATGGGGTCTTTGTCTGGTTTTGGGATCAAGGTGATGCTGGCTTTAAAAAATGAGTTTGGAAATTTTCCTTCCATTTATATTTTTTGAAATAGTTTCAGAAGAATAGGTACTAATTTGTCTTTAAATGTTTGGTAGATTTCCCCTGGAAAGCCATCTGGCTCTGGGCTCTTGTTTTTTGGGAGATTTTTGATGACTGCTTCAAGCTTCTTACTGGTTATGGGTCTGTTCAGGTTTTCTGTTTCATCCTGGTTCAGTTTTGGTAGTTTATACATCTCTAGGAATACATTCATATCTTCCAGATTGTCAAATTTGCTGATGTATAGTTGCTCATAATATGTCTGATTATTGTTTTATTTCTTTTGTGTTGTTTGTGATCTCTCATCTGATTTTATTAATTTGGATCCTTTTATTTTCTTTTTAATAAGTCTGGCCAGGGAGTTATCAATCTTACTAATTCTTTCAAAGAACCAGCTCCTGGTTTCATTGATCTGTTCTACAGTTCTTTTGGTTTCTATATCATTGATTTCTGCTCTGATCTTTATTATTTCTTTTCTCCTTATGGGTTTAGGCTTTATTTGCAGTTCTTTCTCCAGCTCCTTTAAGTGTCGGTTAGGTTATGTATTTGAGACCTTTCTTGTTTCTTGTTAAAGACTTGTATTGCTATATACTTTCCTCTCAAGATTGCCTTTGTTGTATCCCAAAGACCTTGAAAGGTGTGTTTTCATTTTCATTTGTTTCCATGAATTTTTTTAAATATTTAATTTCCTGGTTGACCAATTCGTTCCTTTTATTTTTTTTTTTAAGATTTTATTTATTTATTTGACAGACAGGGATCACAAGTAGGCAGAGAGGGACGGAGAAGCAGGCTCTCTGCCGAGCAGAGAGCCTGATGCGGTACTCGATCCCAGGACCCTGGGATCATGACCTGAACCAAAGGCAGAGGCTTTAACCCACTGAGCCACCCAGGCACCCTGATCCATTCATTCCGTAGAAGGATGCTATTTAGTCTCCATTTATTTGGGTTCTTTCCAACTTTCCTCTTGTGGTTGAGTTCTAGTTTCAAAGCACTGTGGTCTTAAAATATGCAGGGAATGATCCCAATCTTTCGGTACCAGCTGAGTCCTGATTTGTTACCTAGGATGTGATCTATTCTGGAGAATGTCCCATGTACACCAGAGAAGAATGTGTATTCTGTTGCTTTAGGATGGAATGTTCTGAATATACCTGTGATGTCGATCTGGTCCAGTGTGTCATTTACAGCATTTATTTTTTTGTTATCTTATGCTTATATGATCGGGCTATTTCCATGAGGGGGTTGTTAAAGTCCCCTACTATTATTGTATTATTGTTGATGTGTTTCTATGATTTTGTATTAATTAGTTTATATAGTTGGCTGCTCCCATGGTAGGGGCATAGATGTTTAAAATTGTTAGAACTTCTTATTGGACAGACCCTTTAAGTATAATACAGTGTCATTCGTCATTGCTTATTATAGTCTTTGGCTTAAAATCTAATTTATCTGATAAAAGGATTGCTACCCCAGCTTTCTTTTAATGTCCGTTAGTATGCTAAATTGTTTTCCACCCCCTCACTTTATATCTGGAGGTGCCTTGGGTCTAAAATGAGTTTCTTGCAGACAGCATATCGATGGGTCTTGTTTTATTTTTTCCATTGTGATACCCTGTGTCTTTTGATTGGGGCATTTAGCCCATTTCCATTTAAGGTATCTATTGAAAGATATGAATTTAGTGCCATTACATTACCTGTAAGGTAACTGTTACTTTATATTGTCTCTGTTCCTTTCTCATCTGTTACATTTATGCTTTCTCCACTTAGAAGACCACTTTCAATATTTCCTATAGGGCTGGTTTGGTGTTTGCAAATTCTTTTTGTTTGTCCTGGAAGCTTTTTATCTCTCCTTCTATTTTCAATGATAGCCTATCCAGATGCAGTATTCTCTGCTGCATATTTTTCTCATTTAGTGCTCTGAATATGTCATGCCAGTCCTTTCTGGTTTGCCAGGTCTCTGTGGATAGGTCTGCTGCCAATCTAATATTTCTACTGTTGTATGTTACAGAGCTCTTGTCCAAAGCTGCTTTCAGGATTTTCTCTTTGTCTGTGAGACTTGTAAGTTTTACTATTAAATAATGAGATGTGGACCTATTTTTATTGATTTTGAGGGGATTTCTCTGTGCCTCCTGGATTTTGCTACTTGTTTCCTTCCCCAAATTTGGGAATTTCTCTGCTATAATTTGCTTAAATATACCTTCTGCCCCACCTTTCTTCTTTTGGGATCCCAATTAATCCAACATCGTTTTATCTTATGGTATCATAACAAAACATTGTTTTGTCTTATGGTATCACTTATCTCTCAAATTCTCCCCTCATGGCCCAGCAGTTGATTTTCTCTGTTTTTCTCAGCTTCTTTATTCTACATCATTTGGTCTTCTATATCACTAATTCTCTTTTCTGCCTCATTTATCCTAACTGTAAGAGCCTCCATTTTTTTATTGCACCTCATTAATTGCTTTATTTATTTCAACTTGTTTAGATTTTAGTTATTTCTCCAGAAAGGTATTTTCTAGTTATCCTCTATGCTTTTTTCAAGCACAACTAGCATCTTTATAATCATTATTCTAAACTCTAGTTCTGACATCTGACGTCATTCTGAACTCTAGTTCTGACATTAGGTCCTTAGCTGTTGGTACTGCCTCTTGTTCTTTATTTATTTATTTATTTATTTATTTTTTTGAGGTGAGTTTTTCTGCCTTGACATTTTATCTAGAGAAGAATTGATGAATGAGAGAACAAAATACTAATAGGATAGCAATGACTCCAGAAAAATCAAAGAGATCTGAAACTGGGGTGAGAAGATAGGAAAAACAATCTATTCTATATCATCTATATCTATCTGTATCTATATATCTATATATCTATATATATGATTAGACTGGTGAATAGAACAGAGCCACACACTTGATTGTGGGTATATTTTGGTCTGTTAGAAGAAAGTTCCTCCCAAATTTTAAATAAAAACTTATATATATACACAACAATAAGGGTAAACAAGGTGGAGGGATGGAATGTGACTGTATAGATTAAAATTAAACATGATTTCAAAAAAGGAATTGATAAGTTAAGGAGTTGGGTAAAAAAGAAAAAAAAGAGAGAATGTGATCAGGCTGGAGACTAGAACAAAGCCATATGCTATATTTAGGGTATATTTTGATATGTTTAAAGAAACTGTATCCCAAAATTTTAAAGAAAGAAAAACTTATATGTATACAAAAAAAAAGTTTAAATACAATAAAGGGATAGAATATGACTATAACAATGAAAATTGAAAGAGTTTTAAAAAGGTATTGAGTTAGAAAATGTTAAAATAGGAAAGCGGAAAAATGATATAGAATAAGAAAAAAAAATTTTAAAAATTTAACTTTGAAAGACTAAAGAATTGGGAAAGAAGCCATGAATTCTATGTGCTGTATTCCCCTGGCTCTGAAGTTTTGCATTTCTCATGGGTTGGTGAGCTTGGTCTTGGCAAGACTTCTTGCTGATCTTCTGCAGGAGGGGCCTGTTGCAGTGATTCTCAAATGTCATTGCCCGAGGTGGAATTACACCACCCTTCCCTGGGGCAGCCTAAATAATCTGCTTGGGTTCGCTCAGTAGCTTTTGTTCCCTGAACACTTTCCGTAGAGCTGTAGAGGTCGGGAATGAAAATGGTGGCCTCCCAATCTCCGGCCCAGAGAAGTTGAGAGTTCAGGGCCCCACCACTCAGTTCGCCCTGGGAAAAAAGCACTCAATCACCCCGTCCTCCTTGTCTCCCGCCGCACTCCCCTATTCACCTGGCCTGTGACGGAGCATTTCTTTCCCTGGTGCATGGCCCCATTTGGAGTCTTCACACCCAGCCGATTCCTGCAACACACTCCTGCAGCACTCCCCACCCTATGCAAGAAGTTTCTTCCGAAATCTGCCACTTGTGGGGTCTCTGTTCGAAGAGTATGGCCCAGCTGTGGGATTACAGCTATGGTGACCCTGAGCTGAGAGTGTACTCTTCACTCCATCTTTGCAGGTGGCTTCCCCACTGTGATATCTGGGAGTTCGGCCACACTCAGGCACTCCTAGTCTTTCTGTGACCCCAAGGGACTGGAGACCACACAGTCCCTGCAAGGGCTCCACCCCTGCTTAGCCTCTGGAATGATGTCCCTTAGTGGAGCTGACTTCTAAAAGTTTGGATTTTGTGTTCTGCTGCTCCACTGCTTGCCAGGAGCCAGCCCCTCCCTCTGCCATCTATCATCCTGTATGTCACCTCAGATTCACTTCTCCGCACATCCTACCTTCCAGAAAGTGGTTGCTTTTCTGTTCATAGAATTGCTGCTCTTCTTCTCTTCTATCTCCTGTTGAGTTCATAGGGGCTCAGAATCATTTGATAACTATCTCCTGAACTCCTATGAGCCGATGAAATTTAAGTTTCCTGTGCCTCCACTATTTTGCTCCTCCCCTTGAAACTGAAATTAATTTACTGAAAGTTAATGAGAAAAGAAATAATTCTCTATTAATTCACTTTCTTAAAACATGTTCAAAAAATGCCAACACAAAACTTCTGCTAACAAATGTAACATAAAAATATGATACAAAGTAGTATTAGGATGCCAGTTATTTGCTTTGTTTTCTAACAAGAAGAGATGATTAAAAGGTTTACATAGAGGACATAGGATGAGTTCAAGGGTCCTTTTGCTTATTATAATAGGTTATTATTTTTCAACAGTAAGAGATAATGCAGATCAGAACCAAGATGTTAGCACTAGGAATGGAGAAAATATTAAAGAGTGAGGGCTCAGTGACTGATATGATATAAAGAAGAGGGAAAAGTTCAGAATAATGTATATGATTCTGTTTCATGAGATTCCTTATAAAATAGGTAGGAGAAGGTTGAGTTTACTCAGGAAATACTGAGTTATACGGTGAACTTGGAGAGCTTCACCTGTCTGTTGAACATTTAAAAAAGATGCCTTCAGTCAGGAGCTAAATGTATAGGACAGGTAACTGGATAAAAGGTCTGGGTTTCATTAAGAAATTTGGAATTCATAGGAATATATGAGCCGAAATCAAGAGTGACCATTTAAATGACTGAGCCACTGAGGCACCCCCAGGAAACATTTCTTTGTGCAGAATTCTGAGGCATGTCTCCCCAGTCTTGGGGTTCCTGAGATTTAGCTAGGATAGGATCAAACTTATTAATACATGTTACTGTTTCCTCCTTAGTTGTTCACTTCCCCACTTTCTCATAATGCTTGCTGCGACCATTCCCCAAATAGACAGCCTTTCTTAGTGCTTGTTTTGTGAGGAATTCAAACCAATATACTCTTCTCTTAGAATTGTGCTGCACATCTTTGGGGAAGTAGGATTTCAGAGGCTAGTATAGGATGTGGTTATTCAAATAGATGTTAGTTCTACCACCTTATGGCACTGCTATTCTTAACAGAAACTTCCTAGGCAGGAAACTGTTTTTTTTTTTTTCCTTTTGAGATAGGGGGAGAGAGAGGTGGGGATTAAAGGAGAAGAGCAGAGGGAAGGGGAGAGAGAGAATCTTAAGCAGGCTCTTCCCTCAATGCAGAGCCCATTGCCTGGCTTAATCTCACAGCCTTGTGATCATGACCCAAGACAAAATCAAGAGTCAGATGCTTAAG
Source organism: Mustela nivalis (assembly GCF_964662115.1). Lineage (NCBI taxonomy): Eukaryota > Metazoa > Chordata > Mammalia > Carnivora > Mustelidae > Mustela > Mustela nivalis. Next base: position 60,819,791 of record NC_139022.1, on the reverse strand, counting down.
TGACTGAGCCACCTAGGTTCCCCAAGAAATTAAATACATGCAAAGACTTCCAGAGGTGACTTCCTTGGCTAACACTCAGATTAGGAGACAAAGAGAATTGTGTGTGTCAAAATGTTTAGTTCTTTGAAATTAATGATACTGTGACGAGTTATCAAAGGTATTATTTTTGCTGAAATAGACAGTGATTCTATGCATGCTATCTTATATGGGGAATGCTTGCATATCTTAACAGGACTTTGCTTTTGACTAGCTGTTTACTTGTAATCTATTTTCTTTAAAAAAAAAAAACTTCATTTTTAGGATATAACAAAGCATTTCAAGTCAATTATATTAATTTTTTTTCCAAAATAATAAAGCCAAAATAGACTACAAAGCTAGTTAATAAGAATTGTGTTTTTATGGATCACATAACTTGTGGCAAAATAATGATAATTGAATTTTAAGTCTCCATATTTGTATGAGGAGTAGCTCCTACAACCTGCACTAGAGAAAAGGATTAAAAATGTGTTGGTAAATAAACCCTGTGGAATGGGCATATACGGTAGGCTGGAGAAGTTTTGCAGAGAAAGTTAAATGGGAATGCCAAATCTGTTTTCTAAAGAGTAAATTGTATATAGCACTTTGGATATTTTTCTTCACACAGTCAAGTTCCCTGTGAGATAGATCTTACCTTCAGAGCTATACAGTCATGTCCGAAGCTACATAATATGAAAAAAAAGTATAAAATAAACTTTCTCAGTAACTAACATAGAGATATTATTATGGATCAAATCTCATGTGCAAATAAAAGTTGATTTTTCATTTTGCTTTAATTGTGGATAAAGGATAGGAATGTTGCTTTTGCTTCTTTTTACCAATGACAACTAATGAATTTTTGATCAAGTTCAACATTTCCTACATTAAGAAATAGGTGCAATAAAAATTTTATATTCTTTTTTTGTGAAGTTAAAATCAGATTGTTATTTTCATTCAGATTCTAGAGCTGCTTGTATGCCAAAAGTGTGTTCTTCCTATTTTTCAGAGTCTTTATTATTCTGTCTTTTGTCTGTCCTTGTTCATGCTGCTTTTCACTGTCCTCATCACAGTGAGGTGTCAGCACTTTCCCTTTCAAAGAGAATATATGGTGCACTACCCTGAGCCCTTTCTCTAACATAGCCAGCTCCTAGCAGCAAGGAACTTTAATAGGGCATATGTGTCTTTATTCATTTGTGGAGTTACAGGATCTGTATGATGAAAGCTCTGGCATTATGGTGGAGGTAGGTCTCATTGTTCTTGCACAATTTTGATACCAGCTTAATTGATCCTGCTCATGTTAGAAGGCAATTTGTGTCAGCCCAACACAAAGGGAGACAACCAATAAAAGGCTATACATACTCTTTAGAGCCAAGTTGTACATTCTTACAGAGCTACTGCCAGGCAGATTTCTATGCTTTAGCATTATACAGGGAGTGGGGAAAAAAGATAAAGGTTAAGAGACTCATTTTCTCAGGGGGCCAATTAAATGAGGGGACTGCATGTAGAGTGAACACATTGGACCTCTCAGGTACAGACTACCTAAAATGCAATTTAACATCTATGGTGCATAGAATTATCAATTCATGAGTAATGATCCTTGAAAAGTTCTTTGAGTGCTTACAAAGAATAACTTAGTGTTAGAGAGTTTAGATAAAAATGTTTCAGATGTGCATAGCAAGTCGAATATATCATTCTCTTTGATAGGAGGGGGGAAAAAGTTGTAATTGATTTTTGCCTTATGTACAATTTAAGGATTTAAAGGCTGTATCTAAAAAGAAAAAAAAAAAAAAAAAGACCCAGGATACTTTAATTTCTTTTCTATAGTGGCTAAACTAATATAAATGAATTATAATGTCTCATTTTTTTTAGATTGAATTTTGACACTGAAACAAAGCAAAAAACAAAGCAACAACAATACAACAAAAGCAAACAAAAGACAAAAAAGTATGAATGACTTGATTGCCCAGAGCTGGGTAGGGGAATGTAGGCGGCACATTCCTAGAGCTACAGAAAACTGATATGCACTTGGATGCAAAACTCATGTTTAAAGGACTAACACTTTGATGGGGGAAAAAAAATTGCATCATAATTTTTGAATAAAAACTCAGTCTTGTTTGAGGACAATTTTCTAGAATATAGGTTTTTTTGTTGTTGTTATGGTTGTTGTTTTTTGTTTGTTTTAGAATTTCTTGGGGCGCGTGGGTGGCTCAGTGGGTTAAAGCCTCTGCCTTCGGCGCAGGTCATGAGCCCAGGGTCCTGGGATCGAACCCTGCTTCGGGCTCTCTGCTCTGCAGGGAGCCTGCTTCCTCCTCCCTCTCTTTCTGCCTGCTTCTCTGCCTACTTGTGATCTCTATCTGTCAAATAAAATAAATAAAATCTTTAAAAAGTTTTTTTTTTTCTCTGAGTAGCTCTTCATCAAAGGAATTTGTTCAGGTCCTTCCCACAAATTTTCATTGCTACACATCTATTTTTTAGTCTGATTTTGATTCCTTTTCACACTTTCATATAGGACTGAGAGGTGACCCTGATTCTGCTGAACAGAATCAGAGGTAGACAATTTTTATAAGTTTGATGAAGTTTGAGAATTCTCATCTTAACACTAAAGTAGGATAGTCTATCCATCTAAAAACTTTCTTAATACCTTCTTTTACAAGTCACTGATTATTTTCAACATCACACTGATCTTTATTTTTCATTTTTTAATCATTTCTCTATATTCTTTTTTTTTTTTCATTTTGTATAGGTTGTAGATAACCAGTGTGGGTAGGGATAAAATATAAACAAAAGTACCTGACTATAAATACCTTAAAATCACTTTTGTATATTTCTTCCTGGAAAGAATGTGTATGTCAGTCAAGAATTGGAAATGAAATTGGAGATAGGGAAAGACCTTCCTCTTGCTTTTTAGTAAAGAAAGGTGGTTTTATAAGATTAAGATATAAATTAAATGTATGTATCAATGAAAATATACACACATATTTCCTGATAAGTGATTCTGAACCCTTCTAAGACTTTTTTTAGTATCCATCCATCCATCCATAAGTTGGTTTCTCATATTTATTAGGATCATATTGACTAATTAAAATACACAGAGGCTAGTGTCTTAATTTCAATTTTTATGTATTTTTTTTTATTGCTGAAGAGGCAATTGATTCAATGTTACCCAGCATGAGGATATCTGTGTTGAATAAGTAAGCTATCCTGAATGGAAAAATAATCTGTACCAGAAATAGATGCAATTTGTAAAAATTTTCTACTGTGATAATATTTCCTTTCAATTTTATAACCTTTCCAGGAATATCAGTTATGTTTTCAGTAAGAACTTAAAGTAGAAAAGTATGAAAGATTTATTTCCTATGATATATACACACATACATTTGGAAGAATGATATTTGCAATAATAACTTATGCATTCCACCTCCTCCTCTAATGTTTCCAGTTTGCTCTGTGACCTACCCTTATTCCAGGAGCTCGACCATGAGACATTCAGTGTGTCAAGACAGTTTTGTTTAAGAAGAAAGCAGAGAATAAGAGTCAAATTTTTAATTTTTAAAGCAAACATCAAATACAATACAAATATTTTGGAAAGATTTAAGATAAATGAGAGCCTCATTTTGCCTGTGTCCCGCTGACTATATGAAGACTGTCCAGATTGGTGGACAGAAGAAAAAGGGGGATAGTCTCTGGAAGATTCCTGGAAATGTGCCAGATGAAGTCCCTCCTCCCCTATTTTCCACCCTTAATTTTCAAATCCAAGAAAAGGGAAACATCCCCCATCCCAGATGGACTTGATGAACTTTGAGAGTGGAATGATCTATACTCTTTTTTTTTTTTTTTTTGAGCCAGATCCTAGGAAATGAAAGGCTCCATGTTCTCTGTTTACTTTAGCATGGTTCAGAAACATCTGTGTGGATAGCTAGGCAAATGGGCCTGAAGCAGCCCTCTAGAATATTCATGTGCTCCTGGACAGCTCAGAGAGCAACAGAAATATTTTCTGAATGGAACAGTATGGCTGTGGCACAGAGAAGCAATGAAACAAATACCTTGTTAGCAAGACAAGGAGGCTGTGACAGTGATGTGTACTGTTGGGGTTCCCTCGGAGGGGTGGAGGCGACCGGACCAGCCGGAGGCCCCTTCCCGGGGCTGAGCGGGATGGCGAGTGTCGCGAACCCAGACGCACCAACGGACGACACCAGGCTCGGGGGATCTGTTGAAGCAGGATCTCACTTTATTGTGCGGGGGTACACCTTATATAGAGCAGCAGAAGGGAAGTGAGGACAGAGGGGGAAGAGCCAATAAGATCGGGAGAGAGGAGGAAGTGCCATAGGTTTCAGGAACTGAAACTGTGAAATTGGCGCCTTGTTGGCCGGAAGAGACGGCAAGCCCGCGCCAGCTTTATTCTGGGCCGCACCCTGTGGAGGCACCTCTAGTTATGTGCCTTATATTTCCCCCTTTTGTTTTTGTAGGCATGACTTCTGTCTTAGGTTGCCAGTGACAAGACAACAGGCTTACCCGTCATTGAGGGTCATACAGCATAGGTATGTCCTCTGTCTTAGGTTGCTCTGTGTCTCTCATTGGTCTTACCCGTCACTGAATATCATGCTGCTACGGGGGAGCATCTCCTTTAAGGCCTGTCTTAGGTTGCCTCAACCGATATGGGGTCTTACCCGTCATTGGCCAATAAAGATTAATGATAGATTTCTTCATCATGGGTGGCCAGTCTCTGGTAATGTACTTGAACATTCATTAACTGAATGGCTTCCATCCTTTTTTGTATAAATTGAGTTAGCTTATTGATAAGGCAGGGGCCAAAGGAAATGACAAGGAGCAGAATAAAGAGGGGGCCCAGAGGAGGGAGGAAGTATGGGAGAAGGCCACTGAAGCCGGTCCGGAACGGACTGTTCCACATCTCGCGATGCCTCTTTTCCAGGTCTTCTTGTAGTTTTCTAATTTTATCTTGAACTATGCCCGATTTGTTGGCATAGAAGCAGCATTCCTCCTGCAAAAACAAGCAGATGCCTCCCTTTTCGGCAGTTATTACTGCAGAAAGCATCGTCAATGCGTCCGAGATCTAGGTTAGAGGAATTATCAGCAAGGGGTGGCACCCAAAGACAGGAGGTATTAGGGGAGAGGGGGGAAATCTATATGTTGGGTCGGGGCGGTAGAAGCTGACATGATGAGGGGAGTAGGGATAATGAGATATTGTTGACTAAAATGGCCTGGGCCAGAAGAGGCCCATTCTTAAGGCAAAGCCAGCAGTTCTGGGCGAGAGAGGGGTTGGAGGAGTTTATGAGAGCGAAGACAGTGTTTAGAATACTTTCGGTTTCGGGGTCAAGCTGTAGCACTCCCCGGTTCTCAGGTAAGATTAGGGGGTGATAGACAGGAGGTTCTTGGCTCTTGATCATAATTTCAATCCTGCGCGATACAATTGCATTGTGGGTTTGATCTTGGGGCCCGCCCCCATCAGATACTCCTATGGGCGCCACGGAGTTGAAGCAAACATCCTGCCCTGGGGTGCCATAACAAGGGGATGGCATCGAGTTGCTGCCGTCCCCCGTATTGCTGGGTGAGTTTGTCCCCCGCTTTGTGTACCAGTATGTTTTGTTATCAAAAGAGCATTGTTGGGCGGTGTCTGTGTAGCAAGCAGTGTGGAGTGAGGGATGGAATGTGGAGCATGGGCAAGGTCCAGGTTTTCCTTGTGGTGTAGGGACGGTTCTGGGAGCATTACCTGAGCATGAGACTTTTGATCGGTAACATTGTGAGGCAGGGGGTCTGGTGTGTGTGCCCCCTTTGCAGTCACAAGGATTTCCCTGTATTCCTCGGAGCAGGGCCTTGGCTTTACCTGGGTCGCCGAGTCCCGCAATAGTGACTTGTGCATGAGCCAGTAGGGTCAGGAGCATTGATAATATCATCTTTCGACTGTAGATCTGTGGGTCAGATAGGGAGAAAAGGTTCCTCAGAGAGTTGTGGGCTCTCTGGGTCTGGGTTATTGTTGTTTTCTGGGGCTGGGAGGTATTTGATGTCTCGTGCAGGCACCCAAATAGGCTTCTTTTCTTCCGGGGGGAATATGCATCCAAACCCTCTACCTGTAATGAGGAGGGGGTCAGGTCCCCTCCAATACCCAGTCAGGGGGTCTTTCCATCTGACCGATATTGAGGTATAAGGGGTTATGGCGGACCAGTGTCTTTGGAACGCTGTCAAATGATCGTATTTTGAAAAATTTAAAATATTAAGGGTGAACAGTGCCCTTTTGAGTTGATCATGTGGGGGAAGGGATTCCCCCTTTTGTTTTTGTAATTGGTCTTTGAGGGTACGGTTTTGTCTTTCCACAATGGCTTGTCCTCGAGGGTTATAAGGAATGCCGGTGGAGTGGGAGATGTTCCATTCTGAGAGGAAGGTTTTAAAGGTTGTGCTAGTAAAGCAAGGACCATTATCAGTTTTAATTTGTTTGGGGAGTCCTAGAGTGGCAAAACATTGTAAGAAATGGCTGACAGCATGTTTAGTCTTTTCGCCGGCATGGGCAGTTGCCCAGAAAGCATGTGAACATGTGTCAATGGACACGAAAACAAATTTAAGTTTACCAAAGGAGGGGTAATGGGTTACATCTGTTTGCCAGAGGTGATTGGGGTGTAGCCCCCTAGGATTGCACCCCGGCCCCTGGAGTGGGGGAACTTGTAGGAAAGGTTGGCAGGATTTGCAGGTTTGAATGATTTTTTTGAGATTTTTAATGGGTACCTGGGGGAAGCGTTGATGGAGTCCCCTCCAATTGGTGTGTGTAAGTTTATGGAAGTGAGCAGCCTCTTCTACAGAGTAACATTGGGGAGTAGATGCAAGTTGGTCGGCCAAGGAGTTACCTTGGGATAGGAAACCCGGAAGTCCTTGGTGTCCCCTGAGATGTTGAACATATATTTGGCTGGTTCTTTGTTTTAGGAGGGTTCGGGTTTGGATCATAAGTGGGGTTATGGGGTTAGAATCTAGTTTGATGTGAGCGTCGATTAGGTTGGGTAGGAGGTTTACCACATAGAGGCTGTCAGAAAATAAATTGAGGGGACCCTTAATGGTGGAAAGGGCTAGGACCACAGCATAAAGCTCTTTAAATTGTGTGGACCCCTGGACCAAGTGGATGAGAGATTTCTGAGGGGTAGGGGTTCTATCAGTATCAGAGTGAGGGGGGAAGATCACTACTGAAGCTCCTACTTTTCCTCCATCTGTAAAGGCTGTATGAAAGGATGGATCTGCTTGGGTGATGAATAGCATGGGGATCTTCCACTGCAGCTTACCAAAGGAATTCATCCATTTATAAGGCCCATAATGGCAATCTATATTTCCGGAGAATCCTTCTAAGGCTATGGCCACCCTAGCATTATTGCGTTGGAGCCATGTGAAGTCCTGAGTTCGGTAGGGAATAACAATGCTACTTGGATCCTGTCCAAATAAATGGAGCGAATTGTTTCTCCCTTTCGTGATGCAGTCAGCGAGTTGGTCAGTCGCCGCGTATACTCGCGGGGTGCCCCCCACTGAAAGGTGGATCCATTGAATGGGTTCTCCTTGTTGGGCTAATAGCGCTGTCATTAGGGATTCCCCAGGGAAAACATATAGAATTAAGGGCACGGAGGGAGTGAATCGCTTTAAGGTAGATTTATCAATGGCCCGTTGGACCTCATTGAGTGTTTGGATATATTCTGTGTTTAGAATGATATCAGACGAAAGATTTGAGCCCTTGAGTAGGTCAAATAGAAGGGTGATTTTCTCAGTAGAAATAGAGATCCATGGTCTCATCCAATTTATTTCACCAAGTAGTTTTTGTAACTTAGGTAGGGTGTACGAGGGTTGAATCTTTAATTGGGGTCTGATCGGGGACACTGTATCCAAGGAGAGTAAGGATCCAAGGATTTTAAAAGGGGGGATCCTTTGGATCTTTTCAGGGGCCACCTTGAAATTATGGTGGGCCAAAATAGAGAGGCACTCGGTAGTGAGGAGGTCAAGCTGAGAGCAGTCAGGCGCTCCTAGGATAATATCATCCATATAGATGTAAAATAGAATGTCTGGGTTTCTGAAAAATAATGTAAAAATCTGGTTCTGGCAGATTGATGGGCTATTAGCCATCCCCTGGGGGAGGACCGTCCATTCAAACCTCTGATCGGGCCCGGAGAAATTAAGAGCGGGCAGGGAAAAGGCGAACTTTTCCATATCATCAGGGTGGAGGGGAATGGAGAAGAAACAATCCTTTATATCAATGGTGGTAATAAAATGGTTGGATGGAATGGCTGGAATCCATGGAAGTCCCCTTTGGGGGGTTCCAAAGGGGACCATTTTATTGTTGACCTGTCACAGGTCCTGTAGTAATCTCCATGTACCATTGGGTTTTTTGATAACGAAAATGGGTGAGTTCCAAGGGCTAAGGGACTGGCGTATATGTCCTAGGTCGAGCTGTTGCTGCACTAAGATATGGAGTTGTTGTAGTTTGTGGGAAGGGAGAGGCCACTGCTCCACCCAAATGGGAGGTCCCTCTTTCCAGGTAATCTTAGGGACCTGGGGCAGGGCAGTGGCCTTTAGGATTGGGGGGACTGATACCTTTGCCTAATGCTCTCAAGATAGGGGTCCTCTCGGTAATTAGGATGGGAGCCCCTTCCTTCCTGGAACTGCTGTTGGTATTATTCCTCATCTAGTACATCATCAAAGAAGGCCTTATGGTCAGTAGTAATGAAGGCCTCCGTTGCCCCTAGAATATCTTGATCAAGTAGGTTAGCAGTGAGGCCAGGGGCCACTAGGGGGCGAATCTGTCCTCTGTTGCCATCTGGATCTACCCAACATAACGGGTTAGCAGTCTCATAAGAGCTGGACTGGCCTCCTACCCCCAGTAGGGGAGGGCCGGGGACAAGTTTCCAAGAAGGGGGGACTTCCTCTTGCCTGAGGACAGTGCGTTCAGCACCTGTATCAATGAGGCATTTAAAGGACTTGTCTCCGATGGTAAGACGCATTTTTGGGCGGAGGCCTGGGACCAAAGGAACTGTCCAATGAGCCTTGACAGGTGTTTTCCCCTTGTTTAACAGGGCTGGGGATGCCCCGATTGGAGTTTAAAGGTTTGCCTTGGATATCAAACTTAGATCTACAATCCTTGGCCCAATGAAACCCCTTCCTACATTTAGGACATGGTGTTCGGGGCGTATCAACAGGTTGTGGGGAGCTTGGTTTGCGCCCTAGGGGGCAGTTTCTCTTAAAATGCCCCTCTTGCCCACAGCCAAAGCACAGGCGAGGAAGGTTGGCCTGGTGGGGCTGCAATGATGCCTGCTGCATTACACACACTAGCGTCTCAAGGCTGTCCTGTTGATGTTCTCTTAAGGCTGCCGCCATAGCTTGCACCTGATGCGATGTGGACCCAATGTCTTTTGTAGCAATAACCCAGCGGTCCATAGATCTTTCTTTTAGGCCAGCACAGGCCATCTTATAATCTCGGGTCATTCCTTCCCATACTGCCATTCTGACGAAATGGTCTCTGAGATCCCCAGGGGGCATCTTTTTCTTAACGGATTTCTCCACCCGATCAATGAAAGAGGGCAAATCTTCGTTAGTTTTTTGGTGTAACCCTGCTATTGGTGACTCAGAAGGCCCCTCCTCAAGTTTGTTCCAAGCCGCGAGCCCAGCGGCTCGGATTTGGTCCTGGTAAGGGGGGGGGGGGGATGGCTGCCTGTTGGGTTCCGGAGGCATACTGGCCATCAGTCCCAGCAAGCATTCCCATAGTTATAGGGATGGCTGGATTGGCTCGGGCATTTCTTTCTGCAATCTGCTGACATTCCTCTTTATATAAGGCTGTCCACTTTATATATAGGGCCCCCGGAAGAACGGCCCTAGCTAGTGACTGCCAGTCAGCCGCCGTACATGGGGAATGGGCCAGACCTCGGAGGATGGTTTCTGTCCAGGGGGCGTTGGGCCCATCCTCCAACACTGCCTTTTTGAGCTCCTTAAGGTCCCCAGGCTCCCATGGGTACCATGGAGCTGGACGGTTGCCTCCTGGGTTAACATTAACAGGGAAGAGAGAACAACTGGAGGGCTCAGGGGAGGTATGCTCTGGAGGGGGGGGGCAATAAGGAGGCGGAGGAGTGGGCGCTGATGGTTGAATAAAGGGGTTAGTGGAAGGGGGGCACGCAGGGGGGCCCTCAGCCAGAGATCTGGGTTGGAGGTCCGGGGGGCCAAGGAGCCGCGTCAAAGGGGTCTAGCGAGGGGTAGAACCTCTTTGGTTTAACAGGGGGGTCGTTTTTAGAAGAGAACTGCCCCATAACTTATGGGGGTACACTCACCCATTGACCGATTGGCTTGTCAGCTAGAAGAGCAAGGTCCCTCACATGGGGCACCAGTTGTTGGGGTTCCCTCGGAGGGGTGGAGGCGACCGGACCAGCCGGAGGCCCCTTCCCGGGGCTGAGCGGGATGGCGAGTGTCGTGAACCCGGACGCACCAACGGACGACACCAGGCTCGGGGGATCTGTTGAAGCAGGATCTCACTTTATTGTGCGGGGGTACACCTTATATAGAGCAGCAGAAGGGAAGTGAGGACAGAGGGGGAAGAGCCAATAAGATTGGGCGAGAGGATGAAGTGCCATAGGTTTCAGGAACCGAAACTGTGAAATTGGCGCCTTGTTGGCCGGAAGAGACGGCAAGCCCGCGCCAGCTTTATTCTGGGCCGCACCCTGTGGAGGCACCTCTAGTTATGTGCCTTATAGTGTACGAATGGAACACAGAAGACTCCATGCAACACAACCATCTAGTCAGTGCTTGCACAGTGAGATGCATACAGATAATGATGGAAAATGCCTAGATTTCTGTCATATTCTTCATAACCTCTCATGATATAAGCCATAAAGGATTTACCAGGTAACCCAGGGAAAAGAGAAGGAGAGACACTAAAATAGTGACTATTAGGGTTCCTCATTGATACAGGTGCTTAGAACACCAATTAAGTTTAGTTATAGCAAAGACAGTTACATTTCTTGAGTGTCTTATTTGGTATAATAGATATTCACTGTGTGTATTTTTTTTTAAGTTATTTATTTGACACAGAAAGAGAGGTCACAAGCAGGCAGAGAGGCAGGCAGAGAGAGAGGGGTAAGCAGTCTCCTCACTGAGCAGAGAGCCTGATGCGGGGCTCGATTCCAGGACCCTGAGATCATGACCTAAGCTGAAGGCAGAGGCCCAACCCACTGAGACACTCAGGCATCCCTCACTGTGTGTATTTTTAATATACTTATCTTGAACATGGTAGTGTTATTTCTAAATCTAGTAATAGTTCTCTGTACTTAAAATATCTAAGTAGTTCTAAAGCTGTAGTTTTCACAGACACACAAACATACATACAACTCATGTTGATGTTTTACCTTATAAATAGAGGTGATGGAAGTCATCTAGTGACAGATGCATTAAATAACTTCTGGTATCCCTAATAATTTGAACATTTTGCCTATTCATGCCTGTCAGAATTGTAGATATCAAAAGTTTAAATGTTGTAAGTTTGCAACTGAAATGCTAACGAGTGAGATAATTTTCTCACAATTATTGTATACTTTTATCAAAGTATGTCAAGTAGTTAAAATTCTGTTTTCATCCTATGCAAAGAGAAATAAGCAAATACTTCCAGAAGACGAGAAAAACACAATGGAATATTTTATCTTTTTTCCCTCTTGATACAGTTTCAAAATCCTCAAAGATGAGGAAAGAGCAAGAAATAAAAACACTATTCCATATGTCCCATTTCTTTTTTTTTAAATAATTTTAAAATTTTTTAAATAAACATATAATGTATTATTAGTCCCAGGGGTATAGGTCTGTGAATTGCCAGGTTTACACACTTCACAGCACTCACCATATCACCTACCCTCCCCAATGTCTAAAACCTTACCACCCTCTCCCCCCCCCCCCCCCCCGGCAACCTCAGGATTTTTTTATGAGATTAAGAGTCTCTTATGGTTTGTCTCCCTTCTAATCCCATCTTGTTTCATTTATTCTTTTCCTACCCCCAAATCCCCCATGTTGCATCTTTACTTCCTCATATAAGGGAGATCATATGATAGTTGTCTTTCTCCGATTGAATTATTTTGCTAAGCATAATACCCTCTAGTTCCATCCACGTCTTCGCAAATGGCAAGATTTCATTTCTTTTGATGGCTGCATAGGATTCCATTACACACACACACACACACACACACACACCCCACACACACACACCACTTCTTCTTTATCCATTCATCTGTTGATGGACATCTAGGTCCTTTCCATAGTTTGGCTATTGTGGACATTGCGGCTATAAACATTCAGGTACATGTGCCCTTTTGGATCACTACGTTTGTATCTTTAGGATAAATACCCAGTAGTGCAATTGCTGGGTCATAGAATAGCTTATTTTCAACTTTTTGAGGAACCTCCATGTTGTTTTCCAGAGTGGTTGTACCAGCTTGCATTCCCACCAACAGTGTAGGAGGGTTCCCCTTTCTCCGCATCCTTGCCAGCATCTGTCATTTCCTGACTTGTTAATTAGCCATTCTGACTGGTGTGAGGTGGTATCCCATTGTGGTTTTGATTTGTATTTCTCTGATGCCAAGTGATGTGGAGCACTTTTCGTGTGTCTGTTGGCCATCTGGATGTCTTCTTTGCAGAAATATCTGTCCATGCCCTCTACCCATTTCTTGATTGGATTATTTTTTCTCAGGGTGTTGAGCTTGATAAGTTTTTTTTATAGATTTTGGATACTAGCCCTTTATCTGATATGTCATTTGCAAATCTCTTTTCCCATCCTGTCAGTTGTCTTTTAGTTTTGTTTACTGTTTCCTTTGCTGTGCAAAAGCTTTTAATCTTTATGAAGTCCCAATAGTTTATTTTTGTCCTTGCTTCCCTTGCCTTTGGCGATGTTTCAAGGAAGAAGTTGCTGCAGCTGAGGTCAAAGAGATTGCTTCCTGTGGTCTCCTCAAAGATTTTGGTGGATGCCTGTCTCACATTGAGGTCTTTGATCCATTTTGAGTCTATTTTTGTGTGTGGTGTAAGGAAATGGTCCAGTTTCCTTTTTCTGCACATTGCTGTCCAATTTTTCCAACACCATTTATTGAAGAGACTGTCTTTTTTCCATTAGACATTCTTTCCTGCTTTGTCGAAGATTAGTTGACCATAGAGTTGAGGGTCTTTTTCTGGGCTCTCTATTCTGTTCCATTGACCTATGTGTCTGTTTTTGTGCCAGTACCATACTGTCTTGATGATGACAGCTTTGTAATAGAGTTTGATGTCTGGAATTGTGATGCCACCAAGTTTGGCTTTCTTTTTCAATATTCCTCTGGCTATTCAAGGTCTTTTCTGGTTCCACATATGTCCCATTTCTACAAATAAAATTATACCAGAAAAAGTCTTAACCTTCCTCTGTAATGTTTGCTTTACAAAACCACATCACCTTTTTCTTCTCTCTCTCTTTTTTAAAGAGTTTATTTACTTATTCATGAGGGACAGAGAGAGAGAGAAGGGAGCAGAAGCAGAGGGAGAAGCAGACTCCCTGTGGAGCAGGGAGCCCAAGGTGGGACTCGATCCCAACACACCAGGTTCATGATCCAAGCCAAAGGTAGTCGCTCTACCAACTGAGCCACCTAGGGGTACAACGTATTACTTATCTTAGGGAATGTATTATGAAGCCTTAATGGTGGTAGAAATTCTAAAAATGACCAAGGAGGATGTGGAAAGGAAGGGGTCTTCTCTTTAATTAACTCTGTCAAGCATTCTGGTATGACTTCTTTCTCTTGGTCATTCCATCATAATGAAATCTTACATCCTTTTAAAATTTTATTTATTAATATAATTTTTTACAAAAGAAACAATTACTGTGCTGAAGGCAAATTGACCCAAAATTTTGATGAAACAATTTTAAACTCACTTTATAAATTTCAAATTGAATCAAAATTAGGTGAAATTATTTCTCCTTAGGAATTCATAGGCTAAGGTTAAGGGTGACTAATTTAAGGGTTATAGCCTAATTTGTAATGAAAAAATTTCTCTTACTCTAAGTTACAAAATGAATTGCTTATCTAATAGGTTAATACTGAGAGAAATATATTTTGGCAATCCCTGAGCCATGTTCTTAAAAACTATAGTGATTAATTTGATTACAAATCACTAAAATATATAAACCCTAAATTATTTAGGTTCTTCAAAAAGATGTGTTTATTTGACCTGCTTTTTATTCGGTCAGATTATTTTTGTTACTTTTACTGAAGTAAGTAAAGGTGCAAAAAGAATTTTTACAACTAATATAGCACGTTTTATTAACCAGTATTGTTCACATGATTTCTGGGCTCTACTTTCCACAATTTTTATTGCAGTAGGGCCTGGTGAAGGGTGGATCAGGGAACATGTCTTATTGGGCTCCTTCACCAGATTCTCATGTTCTTCACCAGATTCTCATCTTAATTCTCTCATTGGCTCTCATCACCAATGTCTCATATCTAGGGCATTTTGAGAAAAATGGATATAGAGTTTCCTTAATAATTATTTGTGGTCTTTTGTCTCCTTAGAGCTCAACCAAAAATGTAATAGGTTCACAATTAAATTATTTTAAAGTAAGCTTTAGAATGGTTTTAAATCTTAAATTTACATTTAAATTTAGAAAATTGAGCAAATAGTGCAAAGTTCTTCTCATCAACCCAGTACCTAATTTCCCTTGTTATTAACATTGTGCATAAATGTGATCATGTATTATAACTAATGAACTAAAATGATGTATTACTAACTAAATCTATACCTTTTTTTTTTTTCAGATATTCTTACTCTTTATCTAGTGTCTTTATTCTGTTTCAGAATTCCATCCAGGATACCACATTGTATTTAGTCATCATGTCTCTCTAGATTCCTCTTGCCTGTCTCATTTTCTCAGATTTACCTGGTTTCCTTTGTTTACTTGTTTTTGTCGTGTTTGTCAGGTTTTCCCACTGTACAGTTACACTTTGTCTTTCCTTTTGCCATATTCTTTGGAAGGAAGTGCACACTTATGGTGTGGGTTGTTATGTTCTACCTCCTTAAAAGAGGAGTATCTACCTAAATTACTCTCATGCTTCTATTTATATCTTCTGCCTCACTTATTGATTTAGTTTAAGTGTTAGTGTGGATTTGGAGGATATTTATTTCATATTTTTCATTATAATCCAATACTACTTTATTTTGTTGGTAAAATTATTCCAGCTTTGGCCTTTTGGAACTCTTTCAGTTGGTTCCAGTGTCCCTTTTGGATGCCCCCATTATTGTTTTGTTTGTTAGTTTTGCTGTTTATCTGATTTAGTATATGCTTCCTTTCTTTAGCACCACAAGATGGCTCATCTTGTGTATTTACTACCCAAGTTCTAGAACTAGCCATTTCTCCAACAAATCTTGGTTCTTTTAATTGGATAGCGGTATTAAAAGCCAAGATCTCAGTGCTGGTGCAGAATCACCTTATCAAAAAAAAAAATCTTAAATGATGCAGAAGATTAGTAGGACTAATCGATAACATTTAACAATTGTTTAAAACAGCAAATCTCAAAATTTTTTTTAGGATACATTAAAAATTATTGAGGACCTCAAAAAGCACTTCTTACATTGGTTATATGTATTTATATTTACTGAATTAAAAAGAAAAATTGAGACATTTAAAAATATTTATTTACTAGTCCATTTAAATGAAATAATAAACCCAACCCTTGTATATACAAGGAACACCTTTTTATGAAAAAAATTTTTGGAAGCACATTATCAAGAACAGTGTTATTGTTCTACATTTTGCATGTCTTAAGAGGAAAAAGCTGGATTCTCAAACATGCTTCTACATTTAGTACTTTGTGATTTGTTGTTTTGTTTAAAGTTTAGGAAGAAAATCCAGCCTCACACAAATAATTAGAAACAGAACTATTTTAATGGCCCTTTCAAATAATTTGGCATATAAATAAAATATTGGAATCTAGAAAAATCTACCCTATCTTTGCAGGAGAATGAGAATGAGATAAATATCTTGGTATTACTATGAATTGAGTTTCGTGCTTGTGTACTCTGAAAACAGTCACAAGAGATCACACTTTGAGAGCTGTTGGTCTTAAATACAATTTCAAGAGGGAAAATAAGGGTCTGTGAATTGAGTCTTATATTGTTACTTATTCACTGTCAATTTATTAGTCAGTGATCATTTTCACAGGATGATTTTTTATTTACTTCATTGACAGAAGAGGAATTGGCATAAACCCTGCACAGGTAGTGGTAAAATATTAGACTAAATGCCAGTGTAAAGTTAAGCAAAGCAAGTAAAATGAAATAATTTATGTTATGACAATTCATCTTCACTTGGTATAATTTTCTCTCTTATGCCTTTCCCGTTGACTTTCTTTCAAGTTATATTTGCACATTATAACTTGTCTTACTGTCACATTCTCAGTTTGGTTTAGGGCAGCTGTGTGACATGTCTGATGAGGGGTCACTTGGAAGCATTTCTTAGGCTTTGCATTGACCGTCAGTCAGCCATGATGAATGCTCGTGTGAGCAATTTCCACCATGAAAACACCTTGTGGGCACTTGAGAGTGAGAGGAAAGGCGACTTTGAGGAGACCAGAATGAGGAGACAAGAGAGCAAGCCCAAGACCAATTTTCTAAATTTGTTGCTCTGCTGGAATGATTGTGAGAGATGATGGATGACTGATATCACTCTCAAGTGTCTTTTATCCCTTAGGATAATTTTGCCAATTTTCCAGTGAACTTAAATGTCCACAGATGTTTGAGATGAAACCTGCTGATTTGTAACTCAAAGGCTCTAACTTCCAAATTGTTGGAGAATGTCAGTGGAAATGGGCAGCTTGACTACAGTTTCAGTAAAAAACCATGGAGTGTCCTGAGGATACTCTTGTATCTTGCACAAATGTCAAGAATAATGATTTTATTTATCTTTTTTAGTAGATTAAGAGTAAAAACAGAATGTTAAGTGTCACTGGTCTCGGCTCACAGTTGGTGAGCAAATATTACATCCCTTATGCTCTGCTATTGATAATCCTTAATTCAAGGGAAAAATGTTGACTAAGAGGTTGCTGTGTTTATATTTATGAAAATGTAAGTGCTAATGATGAAATTTAAAGAACATGAAACAATAATTTTTAGAAAAATTATCTATATGAAATGGATGAAATGAGTATGAGCTAAAATGAAAAGGATACCTCTGCAGTTAAAATATTGCTCTGAGATTTATTGAAAAAGAAATTGGCCTGTGTTCCTGCAGTGTGCATACCTCATCACACTTTTATTCTTTGCCTTTTTTAATGCTCTGTTAGTGCGTTGGGTAGACTGCTAAATGTTTGCTAAAAAGGAAGACTTGCCTTTATTTCCCCTTTATATCTGCTGTTAAGCATATTAAGTATTTTAATTGTAGGTCAGCCCTTTAATTAAGAATAAAAATAGGGAAGCTTTATATTCAAATTTTAAAATATTTATAGTCTGAATTTCATAGTGATTTTTAATTATATTCAATTCTGAAAGAGCCATATTAATTATTTCTTTGTTATCTTTTTGACATAGTAACAACCATATTTACCCAAAACCTTAGCCAGTATTTCTCAATTTGATTGCATATTAAAATACCTGGGAACTTAAAAAAAATCATAAAGATATCTGGATTCTAGTCAGACCAAATGAATCAGAATCCCTCAGAGCAGAATATTGGTATTTTTAGAAAATCTCCAAGTAATTCTAATTCATAGTTAAGAATCACTGATATAAGTTATGGATGACAAATAAGTTTTCACCAACTAATTGTTAATAGCTATCTAGAGAGAATTATGTTAAGAATGACTCCAGGGTCATATTTAGGCTCAAGGTAAGAATATTGTGATATACTCATGATGTCACAAAGGACTCTAGAGCAGAGAGGAGTAGCTCACAAGTCATGTTCTTGTCATCCCTTACCAGCCTACTGACTTTTAATTTCTTTCTTCATGAGTGTTGAGTCCATTCATATTTCTCTGGTCTCCATTCAATTATGGGGTTCACCAGGCATATTTCATTATATAGGAAAATTTTATTTCATGTAAATTTTGGTAGTAGTTTCACCAAACAGTGGATTATAAGATTAAGCACCACACACACTTCACATACTGCCAAAGAGAGCATTTATTATGATGATAGTAAAAAAAATTATTGTGGATCCTTTTTTATCAAGACAATGGCCAATATATATCAATAGTTAAACATTATGAATTCAGAAGTGAAGGGGGAAAAATATTTATGTTGCCAGAGGCTGTACCCCTTCCTATTGTGACTTCCACTTATTACTTAATAGACCTGAGCATTAGTTTTATTATATATATAATTATATATATTAACATATTATATATATTAACATATATCATTAATATATGTTAATTTATATATATTACATAGAGCTAACATTATGTTTTTACAGTGAGAATTTTGTGAGGATCCTGTGACTTACATTATATATTTGCAAAATGCTTTGTACAGAATAGCTCCTCTGAAAACATCAACCACTTTTAGTTATTATTTGCATATGGATCATCTGATTATCCATAGAAATTTGTCAACTTAGTTCAAGTAAATGATATTGTACTTTATATTCCCTACTACCTCTAAGCAATCATATTTTATGCAAAATATAAATACTGAGGGGGCATCATTATATGTTATAGAAATACCTCATCATTACCACAACTAGAATTACTGGCTACTTATTTAAAATCATACAGCAAGTCACCATGAAATCAAGAATTAGCAGCAGGTTCATATAGATCCATTTTAAGCTAGCTGGTACATACCACTTTATAATTTACAAAGTCTATAGATAAACATTATCTCACTTGATACTTTAAACAGTCTATGAGGTAGGTATTATTGAGCTCATTTTATAGATGAATAAACAGAGGCTCAAAAAATTAAAATGATTAAATTTTGGCTCAGCTAATTTTAATTGAAATAATTATAATTATTAAAATTATAACAGTAATGTCTCAGATTTTGTTTTTCTACAATGAAACATTTTCCTTAGATAGTATTGTTTCACATTAAATGAATAAAAAATTATATATAAATTCAGGATAATATATACTTTTAGATTATCATAAGCTTAGTGCAAAAAACCTGAAAATTTATAGAATTTATTTTTGTTGCACACAATCTGTCTTGAGATGTTGTATGTTGTTTTTTATAGTTTATCTTGTGAAAGTTGTAGAATGATGGACTTTTATTTCTGGTGGTGATTTAGGTCAACTATCTTGTCAACTTTGGGGAAAAAAAAAAAAAGAAAACATTGGAATGGACAAATATTTCCTCTCTGAATTCAGCTAGTTGAGATTACCTCTTGTGTGAAGGGAATGAGATTTCTTTCCCTTTTCACAGGATGACCATTTCCACTTATATTTACAATGAAGATTTGTAGTTTTGTGAGATGTTATCATATCCTGTATACTACAGGTGTTAAACATTTAAAGGTCAACATTTCAAAGAAATGTCTAAATTTCTATGCCCAATAGTGTTTGCATATGTTTTCTCATGCCCTTGAATTAGCCATGCATGCAGAAAAGCATGTGCAAACCATATGGCAAAAGATCTATGTGTCACTTCCAAGAATCTCTTTCTCTAAGGGTCTGGGTTACACATAGCACAATCACTGTTAAAAGGCTAGGAGGACTTAGATTCCCAAATGCTTGATCAAACCCAATCATTGAATTTATTTTTAGAGTATAAGAGCATTCACTCCGAATACGTGAGTGACTCTTTCAGTTAGAACATTAGGCACAGAAGCAGGGGTGTTAACTTTTTTAGGAGTTATGTATTAAATGGTATCTAAATGCACTCCCTATCTACCACTACTCAAATATTTTAGGCAATAAAGAAACTACAATAGAAACATAGAAACAGGAAGTTAGCTGACTTACTATTTTTGTTGTTGTTGTTTAAATGAAACTAAGTGGGGAATCTATGCCTTGAGGAAGTATAGGTCAGGGGTAATGTATTTGATTTTCCTTTCTGGTCATGTATTTTCTTGTAACTTCTATGGGTGACCAGGCTCCTAGCCCTCCACAACTCTCACCCATAAATTCTATTCTGTGTATTCTGAAACTGTATTAGTTTGGCTCAACTTCCTGCACCTAGAATAAGTTAATCAAGACTTTTATAGTCAAAAACTACAAAAAACTATTTGTCTTCTACAAACAATATAATGTGGTATTAGATGTGTCCCAAATAATTTAGATTTCACTGACATGAATGTTGTGTCATGCCACCATTACTTATCAATCGATTTTATCAAGCATTTTCATATAAAATATAGTAATTTCTTGTATTACGTGTTTAATTAGCCTTTTTACTTGGCATGAGAGGGTGAAAGTGCAGTCAGGGAGGTCTCATTGATGATAATGCAACGGTTACTTGGATCAGGTGAGAAAATTAACCATGTGGTTATTTGGGAAGCAATATTTAAGAAAGTTGGACTAGCTTGAGAGAGGGTCCTAAGATCATGGCATCTCTGATGTAACCAGGGAATAGCAAAATTTCCTCATGTTTGGAACTGAGTGACTGGTGGAGAAAGAAAAGAGGGAAGGTACATGGTATCAAAGAGATGGTAGTGAGTATAGAAGTAGCTGATTATGTAGCCCCTTGATGTCATTGTTAGAATTTTAGTTTTTACTCTGAAAGAAATAAAATAATCAAGTTTTGAGTAGAGGAGTAACGTACTATTAATTGTGCTCTAAAGAGAGCAACTTTAGCTTCTGTGGAGAATAGACTATAATGTAGCATTGATACTGAAGGAAGACCAGATAGGAAACTTTTCTAGTAATACATCATTTCAAGTAAGAGATGATGGTAGCCACCAGGGAGGTATTAATACCACCAGGGAGGTATTAATGGAGATGGTGAAAGATGCTCAGATATTTTGAAACTAGAGCAAACAGGTTGATGATACAATGAATTTAAGACATGAAAATAAGTAGAAGTCAAGGTTGCACCAAGGTAATTGGTGTAACTGAAAGGATACAGTTACATAAATTGAAATGGGAAAAGTGGCGAATAGTACAGTTTTTGGTAGAAGAATCAGGAGTTCAAGTTTAGACATAAAGGGCTGGGAAAACACTTTGGACATTCAAGTATAAATGTTGAGTAGGCAACTGAATATGCAAGTCTTACTCTGAGATGGCAATGTATATTCTTCAAGATGATTTTTCAAATTTTTTCGATTTTATCTATGTTGGGGTGATTTCCTGAAATCTATTTTAATTTACTGTCATCCCTTCAACAATATCTCATCTACAGTTCATCCATGTAAAACAATTTTTTGTTTCAATTACTATATTTATATCAAAAATTTGGGGGATACTTTGAAATCTGGCTTGTCTTATTCCATAGTTTTCTATCATTGTTTTATGGAGTTTATAGCTTCATATATCTTTTAGGCATTAAATTTACTTTTTTTTAATACCAGATTTTTATATTTGCTCTGATACTTGGGATATAAATTTTCCATTTATAATGTCTTAGGGATCGATTATTGGCATTGGGCTTTCCTCCTATGTTTTATAGGTATCCATGCACTCATTGTCCATGAAAATTTTCCCTTTATGAATCTTTGAATGCTGTGGGTAACAACACTTTTCCTTTGAGTTAATACTGGATATTCTTCAATGAGCTTTAGCATATTTACTTTTCCTAATCCATTTTATATGTCAGTTTCTTCATCTAGGCTTTAGCATGAGTTTAGGCTTGCTCCCATAAGAGTGGTGTACTTGAGATCTTGATTTATTAAAGGGAATTCTATTTTTATACATCACTTAATTGACTTCCTAAGATAACCCTGGGTCAGTAAGCATAAATTTTCTGGTCACCTTTCAGCTTTAATGCAACATTTTCCTTGCTCATGATACTATAAGTAAACTCACTTGCTTACTTTCATGAGGCCTATAGCCTCTATGAAAGTTCAATCACAGAAGTTAAAGTTCCCCCAAGAATAATGTACCCATGTATAACACACTTTTTCTTGTAGCTAAGCCTAAGGATACAGACCAACATATCATTCATACATAATATCTGAGGAATTTATGTGAAAAAGAATTATATAAACAAAGTAAATGAACCAGAACAGTGTTCTAAGGATAGGAGAAGTGGAAAGGAAATAGTGGTGAATAATGTGAGTAATGGGTATAATAATTATAATATAGATATTTCTATATAAATGAATAATAAAATGAAAATTAGTATAGGTCACTTAGAAATTGGTTTGAGAATAGGCCCACACCCCGTCACCTAATAGTAAAATTTACAAGTCTCAGTGACAAAGAGAAAATCCTGAAAGCAGCCCGGGAAAAGAAGTCTGTAACATAAAATGGTAAAAATATTAGATTGGCAGCTGACTTATCCACAGAGACCTGGCAGGCCAGAAAGAGCTGGCATGATATTTTCAGAGCACTAAACGAGAAAAACATGCAGCCAAGAATACTATATCCAGCTAGGCTATCATTGAAAATAGAAGGAGAGATTAAAAGCTTCCAGGACAAACAAAAACTGAAAGAATTTGCAAACACCAAACCAGCTCTACAGGAAATAGTGAAAGGGGTCCTCTAAGCAAAGAGAGAGCCTACAAGTGGTAGATCAGAAAGGATCAGAGACCATATACAGTAACAGTCACCTTACAGGCAATACAATGGCACTAAATTCATATCTCTCAATAGTTACCCTGAATGTTAATGGGCTAAATGCCCCTGTCAAAAAACACAGGGTATCAGAATGGATAAAAAAACAAAACCCATCTATATGTTGCCTCCAAGAAACTCATTTTAAGCCCGAAGACACCTCCAGATTTAAAGTGAGGGGGTGGAAAAGAATTTACCATGCTAATGGACATCAGAAGAAAGTAGGAGTGGCAATCGTTATATCAGATCAATTCGATTTTAAGCCAAAGACTATAATAAAAGATGAGGAAGGACACTATATCATACTCAAAGGGTCTGTCCAACAAGAAGATTTAACAATTTTAAATATCTATGCCCCCAATGTGGGAGCAGCCAACTATATAAACCAATTAATAACAAAATCAAAGAAACACATCAACAATAATACAATAATAGTAGGGGACTTTAAACTCCCCTCACTGAAATGGACAGCTCATCCAAGCAAAAGATCAGCAAGGAAATAAAGGCCTTAAACGACACACTGGACCAGATGGACATCACAGATATATTCAGAACATTTCATCTCAAAGCAACAGAATACACATTCTTCTCTAGTGCACATGGAACATTCTCCAGAATAGATCACATCCTCGGTCCTAAATCAGGACTCAACCGGTATCAAAAGATGGGGATCACTCCCTGCATATTTTCAGACCACAATGCTCTAAAGCTAGAACTCAACCACAAAACGAAGTTTGAAAAGAACCCAAATACATGGAGACTAAACAGCATCCTTCTAAAGAATGAATGGGTCAACCGGGAAATTAAAGAAGAAATGAAAAAAATCATGGAAACAAATGATAATGAAAATACAACGGTTCAAAATCTGTGGGACACAACAAAGGCAGTCCTGAGAGGAAAATATATAGCGGTCCAAGCCTTTCTCAAGAAACAAGAAAGGCCTCAGGTACACAACCTAACCCTACACCTAAAGGAGCTGGAGAAAGAACAAGAAAGAAACCCTAAGCCCAGCAGGAGAAGAGAAATCATAAAGATCAGAGCAGAAATCAATGAAATAGAAACCAAAAAAACAATAGAACAAATCAACGAAACTAGGAGCTGGTTCTTTGAAAGAATTAATAAAATTGATAAACCCCTGGCCAGACTTATCAAAAAGAAAAGAGAAAGGACCCAAATAAATAAATTCATGAATGAAAGAGGAGAGATCACAACTAACACCAAAGAAATACAAACTATTATAAGAACATACTATGAGCAACTCTACACCAATAAATTTGACAATCTGGAAGAAATGGATGCATTCCTAGAAACATATAAACTACCACAACTGAACCAGGAAGAAATAGAAAGCCTGAACAGACCCATAACCAGTAAGGAGATTGAAACAGTCATTAAAAATCTCCAAACAAACAAAAGCCCAGGGCCAGACGGCTTCCTGGGGGAATTCTATCAAACATTTAAAGAAGAACTAATTCCTATTCTCCTGAAACTGTTCCAAAAAATAGAAATGGAAGGAAAACTTCCAAACTCATTTTATGAGGCAGCATCACCTTGATCCCAAAACCAGACAAGGATCCCACCAAAAAAGAGAGCTATAGACCAATATCCTTGATGAACATAGATGCGAAAATACTCAACAAAATACTAGCTAATAGGATTCAACAGTACATTAAAAAGATTATTCACCACGACCAATTGGGATTTATTCCAGGGCTGCAAGGTTGGTTCAACATCCGCAAATCAGTCAATGTGATACAGCACATCAATAAAAGAAAGAACAAGAACCATATGATACTCTCAATAGATGCTGAAAAAGCATTTGACAAAGTACAGCATCCCTTCCTGATCAAAACTATTCAAAGTGTAGGGATAGAGAGCAAATACCTCAATATCATCAAAGCCATCTATGAAAAACCCACTGCAAATATCATTCTCAATGGAGAAAAACTGAAAGCTTTTCCGCTAAGGTCAGGAACACGGCAGGGATGTCCATTATCACCACTGCTATTCAACATATTACTAGAGGTCCTAGCCTCAGCAATCAGACAACAAAAGGAAATTAAAGGCATCCAAATCGGCAAAGAAGAAGTCAAATTATCACTCTTCGCAGATATGATACTATATGTGGAAAACCCAAAAGACTCCACTCCAAAACTGCTAGAACTTATACAGGAGTTCATTAAAGTGTCAGGATATAAAATCAATGTACAGAAATCAGTTGCATTTCTCTACACCAACAACAAGACAGAAGAAAGAGAAATTAAGGAGTCAATCCCGTTTACAATTGCACCCAAAACCATAAGATACCTAGGAATAAACCTAACCAAAGAGGCACAGAATCTATACTCAGAAAACTATAAAGTACTCATGAAAGAAATTGAGGAAGACACAAAGAAATGGAAAAATGTTCCATGCTCCTGGATTGGAAGAATAAATATTGTGAAAATGTCTATGCTACCTAAAGCAATCTACACATTTAATGCAATTCCTATCAAAGTACCATCCATCTTTTTCAAAGAAATGGAACAAATAATTCTAAAATTTATATGGAACCAGAAAAGACCTCGAATCGCCAAAGGGATATTGAAAAAGAAAGCCAACGTTGGTGGAATCACAATTCCGGACTTCAAGCTCTATTACAAAGCTGTCATCATCAAGACAGCATGGTACTGGCACAAAAACAGACACATAGATCAATGGAACAGAATAGAGAGCCCAGAAATAGACCCTCAACTCTATGGTCAACTAATCTTCAACAAAGCAGGAAAGAATGTCCAATGGAAAAAAGACAGCCTCTTTAATAAATGGTGCTGGGAAAATTGGACAGCCACATGCAGAAAAATGAAATTGGACCATTTCCTTACACCACAAGTAAAAATAGACTCAAAATGGATGAAGGACCTCAATGTGCGAAAGGTATCCATCAAAATCCTTGAGGAGAACACAGGCAGCAACCTCTTCGACCTCTGCCGCAGCAACATCTTCCTAGGAACAACGCCAAAGGCAAGGGAAGCAAGGGTAAAAATGAACTATCGGGATTTCATCAAGATCAAAAGCTTTTGCACAGCAAAGGAAACAGTTAACAAAATCAAAAGATAACTGACAGAATGGGAGAAGATATTTGCAAACGACATATCAGATAAAGGACTAGTGTCCTGAATCTATAAAGAACTTAGCTAACTCAACACCGAAAGAACAAATAATCCAATCAAAAAATGGGCAGAGGACATGAACAGACATTTCTGCAAAGAAGACATCCAGTAGGCCAACAGACACATGAAAAAGTGTTCCATATCACTCAGCATCAGGGAAATACAAATCAAAACCACAATGAGATATCACCTCACACCAGTCAGAATGGCTAAAATCAACAAGTCAGGAAATGACAGATGCTGGCGACGATACGGAGAAAGGGGAACCCTCCTCCACTGTTGGTGGGAATGCAAGCTGGTGCAGCCACTCTGGAAAACAGCATGGAGGTTCCTCAAAATGTTGAAAATAGAACTGCCCTATGACCCAGCAATTGCACTACTGGGTATTTACCCGAAAGATACAAACGTAGTGATCCAAAGAGGCACGTGCACCCGAATGTTTATAGCAGCAATGTCCACAATAGCCAAACTATGGAAAGAACCTAGATGTCCATCAACAGATGAATGAATCAAGAAGATGTGGTATATATACACAATGGAATTCTACGCAGCCATCAAAAGAAATGAAATCTTGCCATTTGCGACAACATGGATGGAACTAGAGCTATCATGCTTAGTGAAATAAGTCAAGCAGAGAAAGACAACTATCATATGATCTCCCTGATATGAGGAAGTGGTTATGCAACATGGAGGCTTAAGTGGGTAGGAGAAGAATAAATGAAACAAGATGGGATTGGGAGGGAGACAAACCATAAGTGACTCTTAATCTCACAAAACAAACTGAGGTTTGCTGGGGGGAGGGGGTTTGGGTGAAGGGGTGGGATTATGGACACTCGGGAGGGTATGTGCTTTGGTGAGTGCTGTGAAGTGTGTAAACCTGGTGATTCTGGGGATAATCTGTACCCTGTACCCCTGGGGATAAAAATATATGTTTATAAAAAATAAAAAATTAAAAAAAAAAAAGAAATTCGTTTGAAAAAGAGTGAATAAATACTCTTAAAACAGAGGAAAATAGGGAGATGAACTTCCAGAATTAGTGAGAAAGCAGCAGTTCCTTTCCACACAAAGCAATGATAAAATTGGCCAAATTTTGAATAATGATTTCAAGACTTTGGAAATTGAGTAAAGGGATACAACAAATTTAGAAGCATTTATTTAAGAAGAACTACTAAAAGCTGGCAATAATACTTTCAAGTCTGTGTTATTTTAAGATGAAACTTCTTCTTCTTCTTCTTTTTTTTTTTTTTTTAAGATTTTATTTGTTTATTTGGCAAACAGAGATCCCAAGTAGGCAGAGAAGCTGGCCCAGAGGAGGAAGCAGACTCCCTGCTGAACACAGAGCCCAATGCAGGGCTCGATCTCAGGACACTGGGATCATGACCTAAGCCAAAGGCAGAGGCTTTAACCCACGGAGCCACCCAGGCAGCCCAAGCTGGAACTTCTTTTATCCTCTTCTCCTTTCCCTCCTAGCTTGAGCAAGGCATTATTCAGGATAAATCCAGACTTGTAATTTAAATCTCAAGCATGAAACATTAATACGCATGGTTCAGTGATTTTAGACTTGACTTGTGCTATAAAACTCTTAACAGATTTCCTTTATTTCTACATCATAACATGTTGGAGAAAATGAAAGGTAAAAACCAATAGTCAAAATTAAATGTCTATTTGGGGGGTGCCAGAGAGCTAAGGATAACTAACAAAATTCTGATTTTTTAAATAGCTTGTTGATATGCTATATGTTTGTGGATATATAAAGTATTACAAACTAAATAATTTCTGGAATAAAAACAATTGATATTGAAGGGTCAGCCAGTCAATTAGCCAGTATTAATTTAATGTTTATTTCTCAGAAGAAGTTAAAAATGATAAAGGTTTCAGGAAAATTAACACTCTAAGCTGTGACTGGGTAGTGTTTCGGCGCCTTTACTGGGCTCATTCATGCAGCTGCACCTAGCTAGAATACTGACTGGGGATCAGCTTTAGTAAAGATAACTAAAATGGCTTGATGTCTTCCCATATGGTATGTTTTATAGAGGATAGACTGGGCTTCCTCATAGAGTGGGAGCAATGTTTCAAGAACTCAAACCTCAATGTGCAAATGTTTATCAAGCCTCCGCCTGCATTATATGAGCTGATGTCACATTGACACAAGTGAATGCGATGAGGGAGGGCATCTCACAAGAGTATTGTTACAAAAAGGTATGATTCATTGGGTTCCATTTTAATAACAATTTACCATGTTCCAAATTCCAGCCTCAGTAATTTATATCTTTCCCAAACATAAAATACACTCTTCACTTCCTAAACACCCATGGCTTCATCTAGACACAGCATCAGTTAAGAGGTCCATGATCTCAGGGGTGCCTGGATGGCTCAGTGGGTTAAGCCTCTGCCTTCAGCTCAGGTCATGATCTCAGGGTCCTGGAATCGAGCCCCACACTGGGCTCCCTGCTCAGCAGGGACCCTGCTTCCCCCACTCTCTCTGCCTATCTCTCTGCCTACTTATGATCTCTCTCACTGTCAAATAAATAAGTAAAATCTTAAAAAAAATGATGATTTCATAAACAGAATCAGGTCTGGATATGGATGAAGCATTTTGGATGGGACTTCTCTTCATCCAAACCCTCATGACCTAAAAAAGCAAGTTATTTGCCCTCACATGCTTAACCTAGAATACTGTGAGTCAGATAACAGCAATAGACACTCTCATTCAAAAATAAGAAGAAAGAGAACATAGCAGATACTGGATCATTGCAATTCTAAAAGCCAGGCAGGCAATAGTTATCACAGCTCCCCATACTGGGAGTGAGGAATGTTCCTTTGCTTAGGGTCCAGCCCAGTTCTTCCAGGGAGTCATTCTCTCACACATTTTTCTCTGTTGCTCTTGGTTTTTATCTCTGACAACTCGGTTCTGACCTATGAGACATCAGACCTTGTTTTTATTGGGAATGATCTGTATTTGCAGCTGAGTAGCTTTCTCAGCCTGCACTTAGTAAATTGGGGAGCCACAAGCTCCCTTTTTTTTTTTTAAGATTTATTTATTTATTTGACAGGAGGGGAGGGGAGAGAGAAAAAAAGGGGGTAGAAGGAGAGAATCTCAAGCAGACTCCTTTCTGAGTGTGGGCCTCATGCGGGGCTTGATTTCAAGACCCAATGAGATCATGACCTGAGCCAAAACCAAGAGTCAGATTCTTAACTGATTGAGCAACCCAGACACCCTTCCTTTTCCTTTTAAACTTGTCTCTCTCACTTTTAGTCCAAACTGATAAATTGCCTTAAAAATGTTGAGTTCTTTCTATAAGTTAGATTGGAGTTTATTCAATGTTCTTGAAGCTACATCCACAATTATTGTAAAGGTAGACTTTTTTTCCTTTTACTTTAGACCCCACAGTGGCAATGCTTATGATTATTTTTTTTAAGATTTTATTTATTTATTTGACAGACAGAGATCACAAGCAGGCAGAGAGGTAGGCAGAGAAAGAGGAGTTGCTGAGCTCTCTTGGGGCTCAATCCCAGGACCCCTGGACCATGACCTGAGCTGAAGGCAGAGGCCTCAACCCACTGAGTTACCCAGGTGCCCCCATGCTTATGATTCTTAAAAGCCTTTTTGTCTAGGTGAGAATGTCTACTAGGCATCCCCTTAACCCCTTGAAGGTCTTAACAAAGGGTCTTCCAACCACACTGCAGATTTGATAATTACCTTAAAGGCATACATTTCTTGGTGAATCCTTTGCAGAGAGGCTGAATATATGAAGTAGTTTTATTTTTCAGTAAAGTGACTTCTTTATACATTTTCGAGATTCACTGTACAAAGTGAAGTTCCTGTTTTAGTTCCCCTTTCTCTTCTCTTACTCTATCATAGAAAGCTAAAAGGACACTTGACACTTCTAATACTCTGCCTAGAAATCTTAGTCAAATCTATAAGTTTATTATTGAACTATTCAGCAGATTCTCTATCTAACTTCCAAATACTGTAGAAAACAGTTTTACCATTGGTTCAATGCTACAAGTCCTCTTCCTGGCTTCTAATAGCAGGTTCTTCACCAGTTCTCCAGCGTCTGCCACTACTTAGTCTCAAACCCAGTAATATAGTTTTTAGGTTTGTGTTATTGCAGCTATCCAATTCCAGTACAAATTTCTAAATCAGTTCTCTGTTGCTGACTTAAAACAATGAAAAATATGATTTCTTACAATTCCATGTGTTGGCTCAGTGATTCTTCTGTAGCTTTACCTTGCTCTCACTCATGCAGATTCATTCAGTTAAGAGTGTCTGTTGGGAGCTCTGCTTGACTGGGACATGTGCAATGGCTACTTTCCTCTGCATTTGGTTGTTGATCCTTTAGAAGTGTAGAATGGGCTTCTTCCCCTGGCAACAGGAGTATGTCATGAAAGCAAGCCCTGGGGTAGAGTGCTTTCCCCATTGGCCTAAGGAAGTCAATAACCATGTACATGTGGGAGGAACACACAAGGATATGGATACTGGGAAATGTGATTCATTGGACTCCATTAGCATAACAATGTGCTACATGATCTACCTTTTTATTCCTTACTAATTTAAAAATGCTGGGATATGTAATTATATAGAAATCTTATATGATAAATTTAATATAATTTTCTTAAAAGCCAGGTATTATATTTTAATATTACTTGTTCCTCTAAGGGAATAATTTCTGCTGTTAACTTAAACATATTTCCTGTCAGAAAGTTGGGCAGGGACATCTGCCTTGGGTTTAGGTCATGATTCTGTGACTTGGGATTCCCAGTTCCTGGGATTGAGTACAAACCCCCTCCTTAGGCTTCCTGCTCAGTGGGGAACCTGCTTCTCCCTCTCAGTCCTTTCCCCCAACTCTTGCTTTCTCTCTCCCTCTCTCATGCTCTCTCTGTCTCAAACTCTCTAGTCATTAAAAAAGAACAAAAAAAACCCCACCCCACCAAAAAACCCCAAAGTTTGGTAAAGTCTGCTTTAAGATACTACCTCTTGTTTAACACAGATTATTTTCCATCGAGTACCTTAAAATGTAAAACAAATTTCAGTTGTCTTTTTAAATCATTATTTCTAAATTTTCTCTTTTAATATTTGTACTTAACTCTGTTAAGAATGTCTAATAGTACTTAAGTGTCCAGAACACTTTGATTTTGTACCTTAGATTTTATAAAAAGATTGATAGTTTTATGATTTTTGCTAGTATACTAAATCTCACTTTTCTTCTTCCATAGAATGGGGGTGATAACATTACCTATCTCTTGGGATCATCATAAAAATTAAAGTAATGCTGTGAGTGCTTTGCACCACATAGTTCAGAGTAGGTACTCATTAAATGGAAATTATACTAAGGGTTAGCACAAAGAGATCATCATGCTGATATGGATACAGGATAGTTACGAGGGCTTTTGTTGGCTTCTTAGCAGAAGTAGAATTTTTTTTTCTTTTAATGTAACACCATCATTTTGTTTTTGTTTAATTTTTTAAATTTATTTTCAGCATAACAGTATTCATTGTTTTAGTACCACACCAAGTGCTCCATGCAATGCGTGCCCTCTATAATACCCACCACCTGGTACCCCGGCCTCCCACCCCCCTGCCCCTTCAAAACCCTCAGATTGTTTTTCAGAGTCCATAGTCTCTCATGGTTCACCTCCCCTTCCAATTTCCCTCAACTCCCTTCTCCTCTCTATCTCCCCATGACCTTCATGCTATTTGTTATGCTCCACAAATAAGTGAAACCATATGATAATTGACTCTCTCTGCTTGACTTATTTCACTCAGCATAATCTCTTCCAGTCCCATCCATGTTGCTACAAAAATTGGGTATTCGTCTTTTCTGATGGAGGCATAATACTCCATAGTGTATATGGACCACATCTTCCTTATTCATTCGTCCGTTGAAGGGCATCTTGGTTCTTTCCACAGTTTGGCGACTGTGGCCATTGCTGCTATAAACATTGGGGTACAGATGGCCCTTCTTTTCACTACATCTGTATCTTTGTGGTAAACACCCAGTATTGCAATTGCAGGGTCATAGGGAAGTTCTATTTTTAATTTCTTGAGGAATCTCCACACTGTTCTCCAAAGAGGCTGCACCAACTTGCATTCCCACCAACAGTGGAAGAGGGTTCCCCTTTCTCCACATCCCCTCCAACACATGTTGTTTCCTGCCTTGCTAATTTTGGCCATTCTAACTGGTGTAAGGTGATATCTCAATGTGGTTTTTTTTTTTTTTTTTTTTAAGATTTTATTTATTTATTTGACAGAGAGAAATCACAAGTAGATGGAGAGGCAGGCAGAGAGAGAGAGAGGGAAGCAGGCTCTCTGCTGAGCAGGGAGCCCGATGTGGGACCCGATCCCAGGACTCTGAGATCATGACCTGAGCCGAAGGCAGCGGCTTAACCCACTGAGCCACCCAGGCGCCCTCTCAATGTGGTTTTAATTTGAATCTCCCTGATGGCTAGTGATGATGAACATTTTTTCATGTGTCTGATAGCCATTTGTATGTCTTTATTGGAGAAGTGTCTGTTCATATCTTCTGCCCATTTTTTGATATGATTGTCTGTTTTGTGTGTGTTGAGTTTGAGGAGTTCTTTATAGATCCTGGATATCAACCTTTTGTCTGTACTGTCATTTGCACATATCTTCTCCCATTCTGTGGGTTGCCTCTTTGTTTTCTTGACTGTTTCCTTTGCTGTGCATTAGCTTTTGATTTTGATGAAGTCACAAATGTTCATTTTTGCTTTTGTTTCCTTTGCCTTTGGAGACACATCTTGAAAAAAGTTGCTGGGGCTGATATCGAAGAGATTACTGCCTATGTTCTCCTCTAGGATTCTGATGGATTCCTGTCTCACGTTGAGGTCATTTATCCATTTTGAGTTTATCTTTGTGTACGGTGTAAGTGTATGGTCCAGTTTCATTCTTCTACATGTAGCTGCCCAGTTTTCCCAGCACCATTTATTGAAGAGACTCTTTTTTCCACTGTATATTTTTTCCTGTTTTGTCAAAGATTATTTGCTCATAGAATTGAGGGTCCATATCTGGGCTCTCTATTCTGTTCCACTGGTCTATGTGTCAGAAGTAGAATTTGATCCAGGTTGTAAATGAAATCTACAATATAAAGTGGAGAAGGTATGGTTAGATGACACTACAAGAAAAATGTTGAGAGAAAATTTTGATTTTTTATTGCATTGAGATATATGGTCCCAATCTACACAGTTTTGCAGATTTGGAAGTCTTTTACTATATAAAAACATTTTCTATAGTGGCACTAATAGAGAATGTATGGATATTTGAGACATCTGTGAGTTTCTCTGATCATCACTGACTCCCATTTCTGCTGGTATTGGCATCTTTGTATAGGTTTAAGTACTCCTTCTCTCTTGATTCTATCTAGTCTCTACTGGGACTGTCATTTAAGGGTAGGGATGTTCCCCAAACTAGATCAACCTGAATAAGGCTGTCTCTTCCCTTTTCTCTTTTCATTTCTTCCCCATCCCCTTTCTGTCTTTTCCTCCATTGGCCATTTATCTATCTCTCTTCTCGTCTACCCCTTTCCTCACTCATCAATTCCTGAAATTTGAATTTGAACATAATAAGAAAGAATAAATAATGAATATTAGTTGGGAGTTTTTTGCTTGTTTTCAAACTTCACATAACTTTAGCAGTGACAAAATAATTTTTG
The DNA here is from genome assembly GCF_964662115.1 of Mustela nivalis. Classification (NCBI taxonomy): domain Eukaryota; kingdom Metazoa; phylum Chordata; class Mammalia; order Carnivora; family Mustelidae; genus Mustela; species Mustela nivalis. Next base: position 60,786,287 of record NC_139022.1, on the reverse strand, counting down.
CCAAGTCTATTTTGATGACATCTCAGGAGAAATGATTGGATCTAATGAGGAAGAGACATAATCAAGGCTTTTAAGAGTCATATTAATTAGTGTCTGTTTATGTGTGTATTTGCTTTGTAATAACTTATTGCATGATACATTTATCCTATACTTCTAATATAATCTTATATTTGGCATGTATTTTGTATATCATACTTTTAACATGCAAATGGGATTTATTTTTTTCCTGGACAACAGTAATTAAAAAGAGTGTTCATGAGTTTCTTCTCTGTAGCTCTCTAGATCCTTTTTGTTTCCCATGCCTTCTAAGATCTGTCATTCCTATTTCCTTAGGGCTGATATCATTATATCTTTTCAAATTAAATCATTTTATTTTGCCTAATTTATTCTGAGTTAGTTTTTTTACTTGTAGTATAAGAACCAAAATGATTTAATGGACAAAAAGAATTGAAATGATTTGTTAAAAATATATTGGCTTTAAGTTTCTTGTGGGAACTGACATGAAATTAAGAGCCAGATAAAAGTTAAAATTTCTAAAACATCTTCTGTGACTTCTCATGCCCCAGTGTAGAATTAATCATTACCTCACTTATGTCCTTTGAAACATGAGACATTGCAGGACAGTGGGTTGTATGAAGATATAAATACTATATTTTAAAGAATACAGTAAAAATCCATGTACGTTATTTTATAATTACTTGGTTTCCTGTGTTTTCTTCTTCTTAGATTGTTAGCTAATTTAATGCAAAGAGCTTCATCTCATACTTACTTTTTGTATATGTAGTATTTATTTCAATGTTGGACAGTATTAGCAGATCAATAAATATTTGTTGAATTGATTTTTTTCTGCACAATTCCTTATGAGGAATCAATACGTGTGAAGGGATATTTGCTTTGTAAATCCTTACAGGAATAATGTAGTAATAGCCTTCATGGCCATTGACAAAATAGTTTATAGCTCACTGATAAATATATATTTTAAGGAGGGCAGTTAAATTTGGATAACTTGGATTCTGATGTTCTCATTTATGTGATTTATTTTTATTCCTGACATAGAATAAAAATATGGATAGTTGTGATGAACTAATATAAAAAGCTCCTTTATCTATATTTGGAGTCATTATGTCAATATTAAGCACCCAGAGGTTGCATGGCAAAATACTGGACTCTAGAACTCTTACGTATTCTCTTCCTAGACAAATAGAATTTTCATTACCTATGTAATAAAATAGAATAATAGAATAAAAAAAATATTCTAATCGCAACTAACCTGCAACCCCAAGGTTTCTAAAGAAATCTATTCTTCTGAAATTACTTGAAATGTTGTAAGGACTGAGTAGATGACAAACAAAATAAAATTTCATTCCTTTTATTACTTTAATCTTCTTTGGTTGCCTAGTAATCTGTGATGAATTTGAAAGCAGAAAAAAAGATTTCAGAAGACCCCTTATGTTTTGCAGGTAGAAGTCAATGTTTTGTTTTTGTTTTAAGATAGTTTATTTATTTGACAGAGAGAGACACAGCAAGAGAGGGAACAGAAGCAGGGGGAGTGGGAGAGGGAGAAGCAGGCTTCCCACCCAGCAGGGAACCTGATGTGGGGCTCCATCCCAGGATTCTGGGATCACAACCTGAGCAGAAGGCAGACGCTTAACAACAGCGCCACCCAGGTGCCCCAGAAGTCAATGTTTGATCATGCTTGTTTCTTAGTTTAGTTAACACAGCTAGAATATTAAATTAATGAGGTTAAATCCGTGGGTTTAATTGCCATATATGCTGGACTAACTTCCAAATCTAAAAAAATCAGTGCTTTAAGATGACTAACAAAACGACTAGAGAAAGATAACACTTAAGTTTGAATTTTATTTCCTCCACAAGCTTAATATGTAAATCTTAAGCAAGTTAATTAATCCTCAGGTTGAAGAGTGAAAAAAAATAGTATTACATGTTACTTGCATCAATTCTTAGTGATGTTGGAAGGATATATTATAATAATAAATGTGAAATCAATTTTAAAACTACAAAACATAATGAACACATTTAATATGAACTTTATTATCATAATTAGGAGATAGATGGATGATTTGGATAGATTATCATAAAATCTGTCACTATTATAAAAGCAGTTAATCACAAATCTCTGCATGGTATCATCTATTTATCATGTATCACTTATCTATGAATGATGATACTTTCCTAGTATTTTAGTATCAAATTTTTGGGGAACTTCAAGAATTTTGAATGAGAACATTTCTGTATATACTACTCCTTGTATATTATTTTATTATTTATTATTATATCTGACATAGCTATCAAAGAAGCTCAGAGCCTATTCTTTTTTTTTTTTTAATTTTTTATTTCTTTTCAGTGGAACAGTATTCATTGTTTTTGCACCACACCCAGTGCTCCATGCAATGCGGGCCCTCCACCTGGTTCCCCCAACCTCCCACACCCCGCCCCTTCAAAACACTCAGATTGTTTTTCAGAGTCCATAGTCTCTCATGGTTCACCTCCCCTTCCAATTTCTCTCAACTCCCTTATCCTCTCCATCTCCCCTTGTCCTCCATGCTATTTGTTACGCTCCACAAATAAGTGAAACCAAATGATAATTGACTCTCTCTGCTTGACTTATTTCACTCAGCATAATCTCTTCCAGTCCCATCCATGTTGCTACAAAAGTTGGGTATTCATCCTTTCTGATGGAGGCATAATACTCCATAGTGTATATGGACTACATCTTCCTTATCCATTTGTCCATTGAAGGGCATCTTGGTTCTTTCCACAGTTTGGCGACCATGGCCATTGCTGCTATAAACATTGGGGGTACAGATGGCTCTTCTTTTCACTACATCTGTATCTTTGGGGTAGATACCCAGTAGTGCAATTGCAGGGACATAGGGAAGTTCTATTTTTAATTTCTTGAGGAATCTCCACACTGTTTTCCAAAGTGGCTGCACCAACTTGCATTCCCACCAACAGTGTAAGAGGATTCCCCTTTGCTCAGAGCCTATTCTTGATGCTAGACTTAGGGAAATAGATGACAATTGAGTTTTCTGGCTTACAGCTTTGCACTTTGAGGAAAACATACATGCCAGCTTCTTGATCTACAACCACATTTTATTGTCATTTAGAGGAATTTTAATGGAACGGAAAAGTAGACTAGAACAAAGAAGAATATGACAAGTACCTACATTTCAACTATTCTTACATAGCAGCAATTAAAACTTTTTGGAATTATTTTAATTCAAATAACACCTAGATCAAAAAATAGAATGTTACCTCCTGCCCAAAAAACCCCTTCAGGTCACAATGCCCTCCCTCCTGCCATAAGTGATTACTGTCCTAGCATTTAGAGTAATCACACTGTTCTGATTTTCTTTTTATAGTTTCATCTCTCAAATGTGCCACTAGGCACTATCATTTGGTGTTGCTCAGGATCATCGTACCATTTAAGATAATTGATACCATTGAGATAATTTGGAAATTGCTGGTTTATCCACACCTTCTTATATTTGAAGGGTTTGTGGAGATAACTTGTCACTTAATTTGTTGCAAATGGTTTCTATTGGTTTTTGGTTTTTTTTATTTAGTTTTTTGCCTGTAAGGATTCAAAAGATTGAAAAACTTGCTGTTGCTGTTACTGCCATTTTTCCAGACAGCTGTTGTCATTTTGTTAAAATTTCCTGCCAGTCTCTTTTTTTTTCTTTTCTGCTCAAAATGAAGTATTGCGGGTGTAGCCAGTCTCCCCTTAATACAGTATTATCCTTATGCACATAGGTCTATTCAAAGACTTGTATTTGGTTCCACTGATTTAGTGGTCTGTTCTTAGACATGTACCATGTTGTTTTAATGCTATTTTTTCAAAGTTTGTTTAATTAATAATATATTAATTTGTTTAATTAATAATATATTTCCCTAGAATATATACTAAGATACTCATGGATTTTTAGTTTTTCATGTGAATTTTAGAATGCATCTAAGTTATTATAGAAACCAATTTTAATTACTACTGGAGTAAGTTAATTTATTGATGATATAAAGTTCTCTTTTCATTTTGAAGTACTCCTATCCAACAGCAGACTCTCTCTACTTATCTTCTTTGGTATTATTTAAAACGGTCTTAGTATTTTTGATAACATGATTGTTAGATACTTTTTTTGTTAATATTATAACTCAGTTTTTGTTACTACTAACAAAACACTGTTAGTATTTTTAAAATATTTTGTATTTGATTATTATTTTTTTTTGTATTTGATTATTTTTGATGTAGGGATATGCAGCTATATTTTAACATCTATCTTGATTTCAGCAAGTTTGCTAAAATTTCTATTGATGTGAATGGTTTCTTAGTTCATTCTGTTGATTTTTCTATATAGGTGAACTCTCCCTCAGTACTCCTTTGTAAAAGCTATATCGTGCTTATTGTATTGGTCAGACACTGACAAACAATATCAGTGGTAGTTTCAGATCTTAAACGGCTTTTTTATGTATCTTCTTCATTGAATATAATTTTTACTGTATTTCTTGGAATTACAAACTTTTCCAAATTAAGGAAATTCCTTTCTATTCCTAACTTCTAAGAGTTTTTTTACAAACTAAATAAGTCCCAACTTTGACAGTTGCTTTTTTTTTGTCCCTTGGGGAATTATATTGTTTTTATATTTGAGTCTATTTAATATGATGAATATTTTTGATAAATTTTCTGATGTTGATTTAAACTCTAAGCATGATACATTATTTATGAATATGTTTACTTTAGTTCTTGCTTCTGTGTTCATATGTGATTGGACATCTGATTTCTTTTGTATTGTCCTTATCTGGTTTTGGATAATTGTGCTAGCCTCATTAAATAGTCATGGTTTATCTTTTTCTATACTCTGGAACAACTTCTATTAGACAGGAATTAATTATCCACTGAAAAATCTATAATAAGAGTAATAACAGTAGCAGATACTTACTTACATCTATTCTTCTAACTGGCTTATATTTATTAATTTTTTCTTTGAATAACATAGCATGGTAGGTATTCTGTTATTCCTATTTTAAAGATAAGAAAACTGAGGTACAAAGTATTAAATAATTTGTCTTTGAGGTTCTTAACCTGGGGTCTATCAACTAAGGTTTCCATGGATAAAATTCAGTGTATCCAAAAATTTGGATAAGAAAGAAAGTACATATTTATTTTTTACCAACCTGAAACCGAATTTTAGCACTTTCATCAACTATAGATATATGCTAAAAACCAAACCAAAACAAAACCACATTAACATTAACAGTATCTATTACTTCTCCAATAATAGATATTAGATATAGTTCTATATTACTTTTTAGTTGTAGATATCTAAAAATAATATTGAGTCTCATTACCCTTTTGAAATTATGATAGATATCAGAATCACTTCCAGATTTTATTTCCTGATTTACTGCATTAGTAAAGAAGCAACATATGCATCTTCATATCTATTACTATTTAATAACTGTTTCAATGTAATTTTTTATTTGCAATTTTGTATACAGAGGGTCCTTACTTTGCATAGTTTTATGACAACTAACATAAAATCTGTGTTGCCAGATTTGGTTTACTGTGTAAAGCAAAGTCTGCTTATATTTATTTGATGTATATAAAACTCTTCTGAGGCAGAGTTCATCCACTTCACCCTCAAAACAGATTGAAATTATCTTCATTCGATCAAATTAATTACTAGCTATGTTTGCAGTAGTGGATGTAGAATTCACCAGTAACATGGTCAAGAACTAGATTTATTTTGAGAGTGTTGGATTAATAGTTCAATATGTTTAAAAATTACTAGTATATTTAAAATTCTATTTCTATTGAACCAAGTTTGCATTGTTGTAATTTGATTAAACAAATCCACTTAATCCACAACCTCAAATTTATTACTAAATAGCTATTCATACCTGTATTTTACTATGTTTTACGTCTCTGTTGTATGTATGTACATGTAAATGGATTTATCCATTTCTCTGATGTTGTTTGATTCTTTTCTTTTTTAAAGGTTTTATTTATTTATTTGACAGAGAGAGATTACAAGTAGGCAGAGAGGCAGGCAGAGAGAAAGAGGAGGAAGCAGGCTCCCTGCCGAGCAGAGAGCCCAATGCAGGACTCGATCCCAGGACCCTGAGATCATGACCTGAGCCGAAGGCAGCGGCTTAACCCACTGAGCCACCCAGGTGCCCCTGATTTTGCTTGATTCTTTTTACTTGCTTGGTTTTGTCAGGTATCTGATTTACTAATCTTTTAAAAGATCTCACTTTTGTTATTTTTGTATCATTTTTATCTGCTTTTATTTATGACCCTATTCTGTTTTGTTTTTTCAAATTTCTTGATTTGAATGATTATCATTTTTTATCTTCAACTCTCCTGTCTAAATGTATTTCACCTTAGTTTTAACTCCCTTAAAATATTGAATTAAGTAATTTGCTTATATAGTTGTAAGCCTAATTACACCATTCATTTCCCTGTGAATACTGCCAAGGGTTGTTCTCATTGCTTGGATTTGATTTTGATAATTATATAAAATAAATTCTTGCTTGAATCTGCCCGGATATCAATATGTTTTGAGTAAACCTTTAAAAAATATTTTTTGAAATTAAAAAAAAAAAAAAAAGAAATTCAGGAATTGCAAGTCATGCAAATAAAGACAAATAGAATAATAAAAGATGAGTAGATTTTTACCAAAATTGGTTAAGAAGAGGTCTCTGGCTACAGATCTCCTTTTGGCTAAACCATCTGGGCTTAATGTCTGAATTCGGAGAGTTACATCATTGACAGGAAGAAACAAGAAATAAATTTGAGCAACATCTGTTTTCCTCCTTAGACAAATTTGTCTATTTGGATCTCGTCTTTTACAGCTGTTTTCCCTTTTGTTTTATAAACTTTAAAATTTCCTGGTTCTCATCATTCCTCTAACCTCTGCGATTTTGGATTGTGCCACACAGAGCTCCCTGGATTCCTTGTTCAGTTTATCTGACCGTGAGTACCAAATCCCAGAAATCATTATGACACATGCACAAACAATATTAGATTCACCCTAAAGCCAGAGCATGATCAGAATAGTAAAGTACATATCTTTGTTCAACCAACTTTTATTCTGTTTTTCACAATACCAAAACAAAACAAAGCAATCCTCATTTATGTTCAAGAAACAATATTTTATTATGATTTTAATTGATTTTGAAATGTGTTTCTTTCTTAACTCAGACATTTTCATGTGGTTTGTAAGTGTCAATATTTTTTGGATGTATTTTCAGGAGTAGAGGATAAAATTTGGGGCTTGGGAGATGGAGTTGAGGACATCAGAAACTACATTTCCACTGACTGCCCTGCTCTGCTCTCTCTTTTTTAGATATATAAAGTATATATGTGTATGTATATATTATATATTTTTTTAAATTTTGTTTTTAGAATTTTATTTATTTATTTGACAGTGAGAGAAACATTGAGAGAGGAACCACAGCAGGGGGAGTGGGAGAAGGAGAAGCAGGCTTCCCGTTGAGCAGGGAGCCAGATGTCAGGACTCTGGGATCATGACCTGAGCTGAAGCAGAAGATTAATGTCTAAGACACTCAGGTGCCTCTATATTTTAATTTCTTTAGAGAGAGAGTGTGTGTGTGCATGCACATGTGTGATGGGGAGAGGTAGAAGGAGAAGGAGAGAGAGAGTCTCAGGTTCCATGCCCAGTGAGAAGCCAGATGTGGAGCTCGATCTCACAACCCTGAGATCATGACCTAAGCCAAAATCAAGAGTCAGGCTTAGTGGACTGAGTCACACCTGTGTACCCATATTTTAAAGCACCACTTGAGCATGCTATTTCTATTATCCCTGCCTCAATTTCTCTCTGCATCTTTATTTAATTTTTTTTTTTTTTATTTGTCAGAGATAGAGAGAGAGCACAAGCCTGGGGAGTGGCAGGCAGAGGGAGAAGCAGACTCCCCACCGAACAATGACCATGATGTGGGATTTGATCCCAGGACCCTACGATCATGACCTGAGCCAAAGGCAGATGTTTAAAGAACTGACTGACTCACCCAGGTGTCCCCCTCTCTGTTTCTTAAAATCTAAAGATTTTTAATTTATAATCTAAAGATTTATAGTTTATAATTTATAAAGATTCTTATAATCTAAAGATTATATAGCTTTTCTTAGTGTTTCCTGGTATTTTCTTGTATTTTTTCCTTGTCACTTTTGTGCATTTGTATTACTTGCCACCAAGGTCATATTCCCTTTGAAATCCTTAAAATGACTAGGATGGTGCTGGCAAATAGTGACTATGAACACTCATGGAGAAGAGATGATGAATGCAAGTAAAATAGCCTTATTTGGCACGATAGACATGCCAGAATTTTAGTTAAATCAGATTTAGTTGCTAATATAATTTAGTAATATCTGGGGATTTCATCCATTTGTGGCTTTAGGAGCTGAGAATATAAGAAGGCTAGAGATGAGGTGGCTGGCTGGCTGACTTCACCCCCAGAGGGCAGCTGCAGTCCTCTCTGGGCCTTGTACACAGACCTAGAGGAACCACTGGATAAACCTGACTGGAATAAATGTCTTTTAACTATTATTTTAATGAAAGTCCTTTTGAATTTCATTTTAGCTCTATGGCATTTTGGGGGACACTAGTGCCAGGATTTTGTCTTGTGGTAATATTCAACAAATCACCATCTGATACTCTGTATTTCATGAAACGGAAAAACCCATTTCTCTGGGTAGAAAACAAAGGTGTAGCAGATAAGACATACCACAGTTCCAGAGCTGTGCACATTTGCCATGACCTGTGTTTCTTTATTCAGTAATTTATTCATGAAATCATATATTTAGAGAGTTATGCCAAGCACTAAGTCAGACAATCGTATATTGGGCTTTACTGATGAAAGAAAAATCAGAACTTATAAGGCAGGCACAGCAGCCTAGACATGGGAAAAAGGGAAAAAATATTGGTTACAACTGGCTAGGATGGTAACAACTGGCTATGATTTTCTTTCCTTTCCACCCATCTGCAAATTCCACAAGATAAAGGTTGAAGACAATTGGAGAACTTAATTGAATGTTTCTGGGAGTGATAAGTCTTGGGCACTTCCAAAAAGAGAAGTCATTAAAAGTAATATATTTCCTTTTTTATATTGCTTGAATTGAAGAAGGACTAAAAAATCAAATGTGCAAGTATGTGGTAGCAGTCTCATTGATGCTTAGAGAAGGAGTATGTGCCTTCCTATCACTAATGCTAGCTCCCAAATTAGTGTCTGCCCTACGGGAGGATCTTGTATTTAATCTAACAGGTTCACTAGAGAACTAGATGAGCTTTCATCTCATATTAGTGGAAGACATCAAAAGTAAAACCCAAGATGAGGAGCTAATTTCAAACTGGGCTATAGAAGCTAGAGTGCTGGAGTCCTCCTTTCCCTCCTACCCTAACTGCTATTCTACCAAGGGACTTGTAGCCTTGAGAAGCCCAGATTGCATTTCCAGACAGAATGTCATAGAGTGCGGCATACATGTGAACTGGGGGTAGAATGACTATAGGGAGAAAGATCCTACTGGTGGTTGGGAGTGGGGTTTTTTAATACAAGAAGGAGAGATGAGTATAGGGAGTCCTAGAAAAAGGCTCCTGGTTAAGGAATTCTCAGACCTCTGGGTACAGAGATCAAGGGCCAGGGAATGAGTATAATGGTATTTCTAATTCCATAAAAGTTTTCACGTTGAGACTCAAGGAGGAGTCAAAATTAAGAACTTTACATTTTCTTTTCTATTTATACTAGTCATTAATGTTTTCCTATATATTCAGTATACATATACACCCGTGCCGACACACTTAATTGTCTTAGGGTTGCTGAAGAGATGTGGTGGTAAATACAAGTGAGTCCTGCTCAGTCCCACATCTTTCATTAGAGAGACTGTGTCATCCTTTTCTTTTGGTGACAGAGCGGTCACCTCTGACATTGAGCAGAAAAGAGCTGATGAGGCTAAATAGTGATCTTTCCCCTCAACTGTTTCCTTAGTTCTTTCATTGAAATGTGGTCAGTCTTTGTAAAAGGGAGAGGGTAGTTATCTAGGCAGTAATTTCGGAAAATTAACAAGTAATTAAATCACATAATGGGTAATAAGTATCCTTCATTAAAATTATTATTATTAATGTTATAAACTGAAATAATAGGGAGACCTTCAAATAGTATTACAATGGGCATAATTTTAATATGAAAATATAATCTTGCAAATATAGATGCTTAAGTTTTGGCATAAGCAATTTTTTTTTCTCTCTAGATATCTTTAAAAATAATATATATCTTGTGTGGAATGGTTTATGGTTGAACATAAAATCTGGAAATAAGATCAAGAAGAGGATTTTGAAGATTTTATCCTGTTGTGCAATCAGATTTTTGTTTTAGAAAGCTCATTCTGATGATAATGGAGTCCAGGACAATGATAGCCTGGTAGCAAAATTATTTATGGCACTATATAAATTATATATAGCACTATATAAATTAAAATTGTATATCTAAGGCACTAGCAGTAGGAATGAAGAAAATGGATATTAGCAGGGAAGAATGACATGATTTAGTAACAAACTGTATTGCAAGAGGCTGGAATGTTTCTCAAGTTTCTGGCTTGGATGGCTATATGGGTGATAGTTCCATTCACCGAAAAAAGAAAAAAAAAGAGTGGGTTTTATGGAGAAGAAAAAGCTATTTTGGACATATAAAGACTAATGGGCCTAATGAAGCATTCAAAGGGGAGTGTCCAGTAGGTTATTAGTTATACGAGTCCATTTGCCTCAGTATGTACGACAGAGATGCTTAGAACTACTTTTGTTTACTGCTGTGACTGAGGGCAACTTATTTAGTCAGGTATTGTTCTAAAGTAATAAACTCCCTGACTTTTAATCCACAGAATCTCCACTGGGGAAGGCAGTAGTGGAGTGACTACCTGAAGACCAGGCAGGGTAGTCTGCACCTGTTTTCATGTACTCCTTACCCCATGGGCTTTCAGGCTGCTTGGTGCTTCTCTCCTCACTCTGCTGTTAGTGTTGGTATCCATGAGTGATACAGGCCATCACTGTCTGAAGGGATTTTGAGGACAGAGCAAGAATAGAGTGTAAATAGTTTATCCCAGTCACTTTTTCCACAGCAGTGTAGGGCTCCTTTGCCAAAGGCTTGGCCATGACCGTCACCACTCCTGATACCCTACACCTCCTAGTAGCCCATATGTCCTAGTTCAAGGTAATCTTTGTTTCATTCTTTCAATGTTAGTTTACCAGAGGCTTTTTATTCTTTTAATGTTAGTTCCTCAGATCCATGTTTCTGTCTTACTCACACAGTTTCTCCCAGGCTGATTTTACAAGACAGCCAAAAATCCATGCTAGTTGGTCCTCTTGTCAGGATTTCAGGGCATTATAAATCAGTAATGTTTATCTCATTTGTAATTCTTCTGAAATAACAGTCAGTAAGGTTTTTATTGAAGTTTAAGCTTCTCATTATCTTTAATCTTATGTGGTATTTATCCTTAAATGACAGTTTTCCAGCTCTAATTCTGTACTGTCTTGGCATCTAGAATAAAAAAGTATATATATATATATATATATATATATATATATATATATATGAAGAGAGAGAGAGGGAGAGAGAGAGAACTAGGATTGCTTAATGCCAACATCCTTGTTATCATTTGTTGAAAATCAATGACATTTAAATTAAAAGTACCATATGGACTCAAATATTTCCATTTAAAAGAAGAGAAAGGTCAACTTCTTTCCCTAGTGATGCTTAGAAAATTGGCATTTAAAGCGACATTGTGGGTCATTTTAAATGAGAACATGTTTTTAAAGAAATTGCTTTCAAGAAATATCATTTTATTAGGTTTATTTGGATTTCAGAAAGCTTCACCTAAGACATTGGGATATGTAGTGCAGAGAAAGTTTCTAGAAGTATGTTTTCCACCTATTTTTATTTGTAGCATCAATGATAAGAATTTACAGACTATTGCAAATTTATTTCTCCATTTCTTAGTGTTAAATTGCACACAAAAATAATCTTTATCTCTGTCCCCCAACCCATTCTTTTGTATTCAAACTAGCGATGTTTTTGTCAACCTTAGCACTGTAGGAACGTGAAGGATTAGGGTTAGTATTTCTGAATCATGCCTCACACAACTATAAAAGTTGAAACATTAGTATATTCCTTATTCTTGTCTACTAATAAAAACTCTAGCTTCTGCTTCTTCTCTCTGCTTCAAATTTTTCAAATTAGCAAGGTCAGTTGTATTCATCTATTGTTGCATCACCAGTCACCCGCCTCCCTCACTCATTTTTTTTTTTTTAATGCGGCTTAAAACAATTCTTCATTATATTTCCCAAGTCTGTGTGTCAGCTGGATACCTCTACTTATCTGGCCAAGATTCGTCTTGCCTGGGCTTCTATATGTCTCTGTACTCAGCTAGCAGTTTGATGAGGGCAGCAGGGGTGACCGGACCATGTGCCATTATCTAGCAGGTCATCCCAGGCTTGCCTGCATGGTGGCAGCAAGTTCCAAAGAGAGAACATGGAAGCGTGCATGCCTTTCAGGGCCACGGCTCAGAATCGACCCATTTCCACTGTTGGTCAAAGCAAATAGCAAGGCCAGCTGAATACAAAGGCAAGTGAAAGAGCCTCCTTCTTTGTGGGAGGAGCCTCACAGTTACATTGAAAAGGAGCCTGGGAACCAGGAGGGGAATAACTGCACCAGTTTTGCAAACCAAACCAGCCTCTTGAATATTAGAGAGAAGAAGAGAGCTGGTTGGTTGTGATGCTCCACTTCCTGATATTTCCTGTGTTTCTCTCCGCAGGGACTTACCCTAAGGAGCTAGTGAATTAAATGATAATCAGAGAGCTTACCTTCTGACATAAACATAAGTTATAGTATACAGTTGGAAGGTAGAGTCTGGCCCTAATTTTTTTCATTCTCCTAAGGCATCTCTTTCTGGCCTCTATACGGTGCTAATATATTGATACAGGAATATATTAGAAACATTTTTTTGATGGCTGCATAGTAGTCTTGCCATTTGCGACAACATGGATGGAACTAGAGCGTATCATGCTTAGCGAAATAAGTCAAGCAGAGAAAGACAACTATCATATGATCTCCCTGATATGAGGAAGTGGTGATGCAACATGGAGGCTTAAGTGGGTAGGAGAAGAATAAATGAAACAAGATGGGATTGGGAGGGAGACAAACCATAAGTGACTCTTAATCTCACAAAACAAACTGAGGGTTGCTGGGGGGAGGGGGTTTGGGAGAAGGGGGTGGGATTATGGACATTGGGGAGGGTGTGTGCTTTGGTGAGTGCTGTGAAGTGTGTAAACCTGGTGATTCACAGACCTGTACCCCTGGGGATAAAAATAGATGTTTATAAAAAATAAAAAGTTAAAAAAAAAAAAAAAAAGAAACATTTTTTTAATTGCAAACATCTTTTCTGACTATATTGTTGTCCATTCTGATTGGTCAGTACTATGTCAGATAGAAGGTTAAAGATTTTGAATGTGATCCCTAATTGAATGTGTGTTTACACGTGATTATTGATTAATTAACTACATAGCTCACTAGGAAATCTGGACTTCAGCTCCAAACTGAAGGCTCAAACAACAGGTAAAGATAATTTAGGAACCTCACTCCTTTTTGCTAACCAGTATACATTGTCCCTTCTATTCCAGCAAACATAAGCTACATGCTGAATATAGAATTCTGGCAATTATATCCAGGCAACTCTGCATCTAGAATTATTTTACAGGAGCAAAGCTGTTTGACTTACAATACTGCATATGCCAGACAGTTTATATGCATGCATCAAGGCTTGGCACCAAGTAAATAAAAGCTCTTTCACCTATCCTCGGAATTCAATTTAGCAGCACAAAATGTTCAGCTACCTAGATTCATCATTTTTAATGGTGTTCCTTGTAAAGTGCCTCATGGTAATTCTCTAAATGTCTCCTTCCCACAACTGATTGGAAAGCCATTATTTTATTTTAATTAGGACTTTGGGACTTGGAAATCATCAGAGGAAATCACTCTTACCTAGTGGAGAAACAGAAAATTTTTCAATTAAAATTATCTCAATTTTAGTACTGAAGAAACTTAAACATACTTAATTAAGAAATAGAAGTTTAAAGTGAAACTACAGTTTGCTCTATTCTAGTAAATGTTAACACAGATAACTTTTTATTGTTTTTTTGTGGAAGCTTTTCCTTGTGGGATTTAAATATAGGAAAAATTTGTGTTTTCCTTGGTATTACCTTAAAATGGTTGACCTGACTAAGGTTAATGAAACCTATTTGAATTTCAAGGGCATACTCTGACTATTGTAAGTCACAGGGCTGGTTCTGTATGAATTAGTCAAATAGGAGGAGTTTAGGTGTGGTATCCAGAGGCTTTTTTTGCTAACATTAATCTTCTCTTCTCCAACTTCCTCTGAAGGTATTGTGGCCACATGGTTTTTCTCTGTCTTCCCCCTGTCTACATCTGCTCTCAGAAAATCACTGACAAGAAGACATGATTAATATGCATTAGAACTGTTCCTTCCAGTGGTAGATACGTTTTAGTCTATTTTGGATCATAATCTAATATCAGAGTTCCCTAACTGATGGCCTGCTGCCATCATCTGGCCTCCAGATGTGTTTTTAAAACATTTTGAACTAGCTGCTAAAATTTAGAAATAAGGAGATTTCATAAGAAACTCCAGATTTCTGGTAGCTCCTGTGAGATTTGAAGCAATCCTATGCCTAACCTCCGGGATAGCAACAACAGGGTAAGGCTAGAATGATCAGATAAAAGGCAAGGTTGCTCAATTAAATTAGAATTTTCAGTTAACAATAAATAATGTTTTAATATGTTATGACCCATGTAATATTTAAGACCTACGAAACAAATAGAGGTTCAGCCCTTGTTTATCTGAAACTCAAACTTAACTGGGGTCCCTGTGTTTTTGTTTCCTAAACCTGGCAAGCCTATATGAGGGTGAGCCGTGATTTTTACCTTATATAGGCACATTTTGCAGCAGACTCACTTCAGACCCACTAAGCCCCCTTCCTGCCTTCACCTGTCCAGCATCACCTATAAGCCTTTGAGGTTTTCATTACTGTCTTAAACTAAAAAAACTTAGTCTCTAGTAGAATTTCAGTTTTCAGGTCTACAAACTACGTGCGATTCTTTTGTTTTATTTTTAAAGATTTTATTTATCCGAGAGAGACAGACAGAGACAGTGAGAGAGAGCGCCAGTAGGGAGGGGAAGGAGAAGCAAGCTCTATGCAGGGCAGGGAGCCTAACATGGGACTCAATCCAGGACCCTGGGATCACTACCTGAGCCAAGGCAGACGCTTAACTGACAGCCACACAGGCGCCCCTGATTATTTTAGCCAAAATCATCCCACAAAAGTATTTGTCAGATATGAGGGTCCCTGTGCCTTTGGTTTTTACCTATCCTTTTTTTTTTTTAATTTAATTTTATTTTTCCGATGTTCCAAGATTCATTGTTTATGCACCACACCCGGTGCTCCATGCAATATGTGCCCTCTTTTTTTTTTTTTTTTTTAAGATTTTACTTATTTATTTGAAGAGAGAGAGATCACAAGTAGGCAGAGAGGCAGGCAGAAAGAGAGGGGGAAGTAGGCTCCCTGCGGAGCCAGAGAGCCTGATGCAGGGCTCCATCCCAGGACCCTGAGATCATGACATGAGCTAAAGGCAGAGCTTAACCCACTGAGCCACCCAGGCGCCCCTATATATGCCCTCCTTAACCCACTACCTATCCTTTTAAAGGTCTTAGCAGTTGCCTCTGTTCTGACCCTCTTCTAGCCTTTTCAGTGCTATCTTGCCAGGATAAAGCAACAATGAGACTTCCTGGTTTTAAACCAGTGGGATGCCTTTAAATCTTGAAGGGTTTCCTTTAAGACAGTAATTATACCTCTGTGAATAGATTGTAAAGCTTGAACCTAGGAAAAAAATGCCAGGGGAAAAAGTATTTACGATATTAATATTCATAATTACTAAAATTGGGAGCCAATCATAGTGTTTAACAATAGGGGAAGAGAAAAATAAATTGTGGTGCATATCCCCAGTGGGCTACTTTATCCCTATTAGTTCTGTTTGTGAAGTGTTTAGAGTCCTATGGAAAATGCCAGAGTTAAGTCAAAAGAAATCTCAATAGGAAGTACTATATAGATGTTACCATAATATGTCAAGAACCAAGCACAGAATAAGAAATAACTACATAGAAATAAATCAAAATGATATCACTTGCTGTCTGTGGTTTCTGGAATTTTAGGGGGATGTTTTCCTCTGTTTTTTTCTGTACTTTTTTTTCTTTCTGTAATTTTTCTATGATTTTTGTAATTTTTCTATTTTTCTATTTATTGCTGTAACCATAATTTGAATTTCTAGGCATTGTTTAATTTTTTTTTTTTTTTTGGTATTTATAATAAGATGCTAAAATTGGATCTTCCTGTCCTAGTTTTGTCTGAGGTCTGATGATGTAGATATCAGAAGTCACAGTGGATTATGTGGTAGACAACCATGAAAGTTTTGCAAAAAGTAGGTGACCAACTATTTGTTAGGTAATTCTTAAACCTCTTTCATACATGGTGGGTATATAGAGTTGAGACAAGAGTTTAGTAGAGAGTTTGTGGAGGGATATTTGGGAACAAACTCTGGGAATATTTAGTAGTATCCCAGTCCTTCTACAAGGGAACACATTTTTATGGACTAAGTTTGCTCTGGGGAAAGACAATTCCCAAATCATCCAATGATGGTTGGAGACAGAATATGAGCTGATTTTAATTCAGAGTAACCAAAATATCATCCCCTTACCCCCCACTTTAAAATGAGGGCATATGGAGGCCCAGTAATAATGAAGTCTTGATGCCATCTTATTTCACAGAGATCTAATGGTTCTGTGGACCAATCTCCAGGTCATTTCCTTGAACTCTGAGAGCATAATTGGATTGGTTTTAGTTAGCAGCCAGAATAACATTCATATTGGTTCTGTGAACTATGGAAGGGAGTTATCATGGTAGGAAAGTGAAAGTGGAAGCCTTGGAAACTAATTCTACCCGAAGTCAGACCATGATAATAAATCAGAAACTTCAAGAATACAGGGGATGTGGTACTCACCATTTCTCCATTTAATTCAACAGCTCAGTTCCTTTAAAAACTAAATTTATTGGGGCACCTGGGTGGCTCAGTGGGTTAAAGCCTCTGCCTTTGGCTCAGGTCATGCTCCTAGGGTCCTGGGATCGAGCCCCACGTTGGGCTTTCTGCTAGGCAGGGAGCCTGCTTCCCCCTCTCTCTCTGCCTGCCTCTCTGCCTATTTGTGATCTCTCTCTGTGTCAAATAAATAAATAAAATCTTAAAAAAAAACACCTAAATTTATCACGATGGATGATGGTAGAATACTATAAAGTTAACCAAAAGATTACCTGATTTGCTGTTGTTGCAGTAGATATGAAATCTCTAGTAAAATAGATCACTATAGCCTCTGGAAATTAGAATATGGTTATAAGTCTGGGAAATATGTTTTTTTCCCCTGTTTTATCAGGAAAATTAACCCAAAACAGTTCACATTTTTCTGGGATAGATACTTGCATTCATTCATGATCTTGCTTCAGGGCTGTATTAACTCTCCTGCTTTGCCACAGTTTAGTCCAGGAAGATGGTGATTATCTGTGACATTGTGTTAATCAGACCCCATAGTAGTTCTTAAGTGTGTTTTCTTTTATGCAACCCTATTACAACTCTCCTAGTTCATTCCTTTGTTGTAAATATTGTGATATTCTCTAGCTAATCCCTCAAACTCTAGACTTTGCCCTCCTCTAGTGGTTTTCAACAGTGTCCCCTTGGAGGACTTTTGGGAATGTTTGGAGACATTTTTGGTTGTCATAGTGGAGGGTTGCTAATGGCACCCTGTTGGTGGAGTAAACAAGTACTGTTAAACATCCTGCAATGGACAGGACAATACCCCACAATAAAGAATGTCCAGCCCAAAATGTCAGTAGTTTTGATGTTGGGAAACATACTCTGTTCAAATTTACTCTTAATACTGTAGTCAAGTGTCAAACACTGTGAAAAGTATTAGATTTTACCCCTACCTTCAAGTGAATTAGTTAAAGTACCATCATCGTGTGGATGGTGGCAGAAGACTCCAGAGTCAAAGAAAAAAGACTTTATTCCCTGTGGCCCAGAAAACAAATGATCATCAGCATTATCTGCACCAATTTTACTACCCTTGTGTCCACTGGGTGATACAGTGGTCGTAGAAAGCTGCCCAAGCAGTAGGTTGAACTCTCAGCTGAAGAACCTAGGAATGCAGCAGTTTTGGAGCAAGCAACACACACTGTAGAAAGAAACAAACCAGCCACTCCTATTCTTTCCCTTGAGAATGTCATCAGTTATCCTGTTGTACAGTACTGGTCTTGAACTATTTATTTGCCTGTGTGAGTAAATACATGAAGTGCTCAGTATCTGGAGACACGTAATCCCTGCAATCTGGTAGAATTAGCAAGGACATGCAAGAATACTTGAAGACCAGCAGCAGTGGATTGCCTTTACTGCATTACTTTTACAATATAAAGTTCAATCTACTTTGCATGGTAATCTACTTCATTACTTGACTTCTAACTCAGCCTTCATTTATTAATTCATACATCAGATATTAGTAATAATAATTTACACTTGTATCCTTCTACCCCCTTATGCTCCTCCTCTCCCCATTCTTTTTCACTCATCCTTATCCACTCAGATGAATGATCCTTATTTTCCACAACTCACTTCAGGAATCCTCTACTCCAGGAAACCTTTCCTAAACTTCTTGTTTGGGTTAAATATTTCTCCTCTGACTGTGATGGTACTCAGAATCTGTTTCAGTCATTTGTCATTGGCTGTAAAATCTTGGAAGGGCTAGGTCTTGTTTCCTTCATATTCCTGGCATTCAAATAGTACCTACCATGTCGTGGACATGTAAACATATTTTCTCTATATATTTAAATTTGTTGTTGTTGTTGTTGTTGTTGTTGTTGTTGTTGTTATTAGTAATACTGTTACTACTATCTCATCTGAATTCATGGTATCTTCTTACTTCATGAACTCACCCCCATCCAATTTTGCCTTCTGTGTACTTGTTTTCCACCAACACACACAGAATAGAGTGTGTTTTGATAATATCTAGTGGGCACTCATTTGCCCCAGATCTTGAGTTATTTTCCTTTTGGCAGCATGTATTTGCAAAGGCGATAGCCAGAGAGTGAGGCAGTCCCCTGCACATTCTCAGATACCAGCTGGCCTTTGCCTTCCAAATTCTGATTTGGATTAAACCATGGGGAGCCTTGTTTACCTAGTCTTGTTCTCCAAGCATATTCCTGTGTCCCGGAGCATGGAATGCCCATGGCACATACTTTGGACAGGGATTAAAGTTCCAGGTCCCTGCTCTACTCCTTCTATGTCACACTATTTCTGCCAATTTCTCTTTTGGTACAGTAGAGACATGAGCATTATATTTAATGTAAAAAGTGATGATGGAGTAAACAATGATTAAAGAGTTATCGTATAAAGATTGATTAATTGATTGATTGATTTTGCTTTCAAATTGATGTGCTCATTGCCTGCCATTATTTAAGACTTGCAAATTCCTTTTCTTAACTGCCCCATTAATTCATAGTGCCATGCAAACATTGTGAAGGTTTTAAATCGCTTTTAGTTTCTAATTTTGAGTTTGATTTAGCAAAAACTAGGAAGAAAATGGAAATTGATAGGCTCTTAAATTAATATGCCCCCTGTGGGTATTCAATAAATTCAGATGCACAAAAACAATTATATAATACATGTAGATTGTATTCTTTATGATTTTGGTAGTGCTCTAATTAAAACGAGAGTTACACTTTACTCTTTCCTCTGCATTTTACTTTTCTTTAAAGTGGACCTAAACTGATGCTGGTGAGTGAAACCATATGGAGTGAGTTTATTCACATTTTATTTCAGCCATGAAACAGCTTCAGCCAGCTGTGCATTGTATACCTTTTAAATTTATGTCCTCTGCCCTTCAACCAGTGAGAATGACATTGTTCAGTGAAATGTGAGCTAACATGCATTCCAGGTCCAGATTTTGTCTCTATTTAAAGATTCAATATAGCTCCTGACTTTGAGGAATTTGATCATGTTTTTTTAAAAAAAGAAAATTACGATAAAATGTGTGCAGATACAACATCCCCGCCCCTCCCAAGGAACAGAACTTTTCTCTGCTCCGAATAAGATAAAACAATAGCCACAAATGACAGGAAAAAATTTAATTGCATTGCCATTTGATACAGATGTTCAATTTCCTATTGAGAAGACTCCACCCTATACAATACGGAAGAAAAATTGGATTAAGAGAGACAACGCAATTGCCAAAAATTAAAACACCAGCCTTATTTCCATTATCAAAGCTAAATATTTTTGGAAACTTGAATCAGACATTTGAGCTTTCTTAGTTGAAAGCTGAATTGAAATGATACTGCTATGCTTTTGGAGGTAGTTGAATTAAGCTATTTAATTCTCATCACATCATCTACTCGTGCAAGTACCTTCATATAATAACTGTCAACTTGCCTTAAGGCAAGAGCAGAAACAATACACTTATTTAAGTATTCTGAGAATCCAACAAAATCCATACTAACAACATGTAATATTTGTCAGATTCTGGTTTTTATACGTAATTCTTAGGAGGTCAGAAATGAATCTGAAAACAGGTTAGGAGGTTTAAGGCTACGTCCAAAGCCTAGAACTTATTATTATTATTTTTTAATTTGATAGAGAGATCACAAGTAGGCAGAGATGCAGGCAGAGAGAGAGAGGGGGAAGCAGGCTCCCCGCTGAGCAGAGAACCCTATGCGGGGCTCAATCCCAGGACCCTGAGATCATGACCTGAGCCGAAGGCAGACAAAGCCTAGAACTTATATGTAGTAGATACAGCTCAAATAAGTTCAGTTGCATTTTTATTATTCTTCTGAAAAATTTTATTACAGTAAATTACTCCTAACATAAATTTACTCTTTTAACCATTTTTAAGTGCACAGTTCTGTGGTATTAAGTATAGTCGAATTGCTCTGCAACCATTACCACCATCCATTTCCAGAACTTCTTCAGGGTAGGAGGTGCCTTCTCTACCTTGTCATTCTTTTTTTTTTTTCTTTATTTTTTTTTTAATTAATTTTTTATTTTTTATAAACATATATTTTTATCCCCAGGGGTACAGGTCTGTGAATCACCAGGTTTACACACTTCACAGCACTCACCCAAGCACATACCCTCCCCAATGTCCATAATCCCACCCCCTTCTCCCAAACCCCCTCCCCCCAGCAACCCTCAGTTTGTTTTGTGAGATTAAGAGTCACTTATGGTTTGTCTCCCTCCCAATCCCATCTTGTTTCACTTATTCTTCTCCTACCCACTTAAGCCCCCATGTTGCATCACCACTTCCTCATATCAGGGAGATCATATGATAGTTGTCTTTCTCTGCTTGACTTATTTCGCTAAGCATGATACCCTCTAGTTCCATCCATGTTGTCGCAAATGGCAAGATTTTATTTTTTTTGATGGCTGCGTAGAATTCCATTGTGTATATATACCACATCTTCTTGATCCATTCATCTGTTGATGGACATCTAGGTTCTTTCCATAGTTTGGCTATTGTGGACATTGCTGCTATAAACATTCGGGTGCATGTGACCCTTTGGATCACTACGTTTGTATCTTTAGGGTAAATACCCAGTAGTGCAATTGCTGGGTCATAGGGCAGTTCTATTTTCAACATTTTGAGGAATCTCCATGCTGTTTTCCAGAGTGGCTGCACCAGCTTGCATTCCCACCAACAGTGTAGGAGGGTTCCCCTTTCTCCGCATCCTCGCCAGCATCTGTCATTTCCTGACTTGTTGATTTTAGCCATTCTGACTGGTGTGAGGTGATATCTCATTGTGGTTTTGATTTGTATTTCCCTGATGCCGAGTGATATGGAGCACTTTTTCATGTGACTGTTGGCCATTGGATGTCTTCTTTGCAGAAATGTCTGCTCATGTCCTCTGCCCATTTCTTGATTGGATTATTTGTTCTCTAAGCAAAGAGAGAGCCTACAAGTGGTAGATCAGAAAGGAACAGAAACCATATACAGTAACAGTCACCTTACAGGCAATACAATGGCACTAAATTCATATCTCTCAATAGTTACCCTGAATGTTAATGGGCTAAATGTCCCTGTCAAAAGACACAGGGTATCAGAATGGATAAAAAAACAAAACCCATCTATATGTTGCCTCCAAGAAACTCATTTTAAACCCGAAGACACCTCCAGATTAAAGTGAGGGGGTGGAAAAGAATTTACCATGCTAATGGACATCAGAAGAAAGCAGGAGTGGCAATCTTTATATCAGGTCAATTCGATTTTAAGCCAAAGACTATAATAAGAGATGAGGAAGGACACTATATCATACTCAAAGGATCTGTCCAACAAGAAGATTTAACAATTTTAAATAGCTATGCCCCCAACATGGGAGCAGCCAACTATATAAACCAATTAATAACAAAATCAAAGAAACACATCAACAATAATACAATAATAGTAAGGGACTTTAACACTCCCCTCACTGAAATGGACAGATCATCCAAGCAAAAGATCAGCAAGGAAATAAAGGCCTTAAACGACACACTGGACCAGATGGACATCACAGATATATTCAGAATATTTCATCCCAAAGCAACAGAATACACATTCTTCTCTAGTGCACATTGATAAACCCCTGGCCAGACTTATCAAAAAGAAAAGAGAAAGGACCCAAATAAATAAAATCATGAATGAAAGAGGAGAGATCACAACTAACACCAAAGAAATACAAACTATTATAATAACATACTATGAGCAACTCTACACCAATAAATTTGACAATATGGAAGAAATGGATGCATTTCTAGAAACATATAAACTACCACAACTGAACCAGGAAGAAATAGAAAGCCTGAACAGACCCATAACCAGTAAGAAGATTGAAACAGTCATTAAAAATCTCCAAATCTACCTTGTCATTCTTATCTTGATCATTCATTCACTCATTCTTGAACATTGAGTCAAAATATATATTGTCCCTGGGCTCATAGAGTTTTATTTTCCTGTAATTGATTCAGATCACTCAGTAATTACACAAATAATGGTTAGCTGCTTATTTGTAAGATAGTGTAAGACATTCTGCAAGATCTTAGATACTGAATTTGGTAGATAGATTTTAAAAAGTTTTTTTAAAATTTTTATTCATTTTTTTCAATTGTTACATTAGTCACCATGTTGTACATCATTAGTTTTCGATGTAATGCTCCATGATTCATTGTTTGCATATAACACCCAATGCTCCATGCAATACATGTCCTCCTTAATACCCCTCACTGGGCTAACCGATCACCCCACCTTGCTTCCCTCTAAAACCCTCAGTGTGTTCCCGGAGTCCGTAGTCTCTCATGGTTCATCTCCCCCTCTGATTTCCCCCACCCCTTCATTTTTCCTTTCTTTCTCCTAATGTCCTCCATGCTATTTCTTATGTTCCACAAATAAGTGAAACCATATGATAATTGGCTTTTTCTGCTTGACTTGCTTCACTCAGTATAATCTCCTTCAGTCCCGTCCATCTTCATGCAAAAGTTGGGTATTCATCCTTTCTGATGGCTGAGTAATATTCCATTGTATAAATGGGCCAAATGTTCTTTATCTTTGGGATGCATGTAGCCCTTCTTTTCACTACATGTATATTTTGGGGGTAATTACCCAGTAGTGCAATTGCTGGGTTACAGGGTAGCTCTGTTTTTTACTTTTTGAGGAACCTCTGTACTGTTTTTCAAAGTGGCTGTACCAGCTTACATTCCCACCAACAGTTAAGAGGGTTCCCCTTTCTCCACAATCTCTCCAGCATTTTTTTTTTTTTTGCCTTGTCAATTTTTGCCATTTGATCAGGTGGTATCTCAATGTGGTTTTGATTTGAATTTCCCTAATGGTTAATAATGATGAACATATTTTTATGTGTCTGTTAGTCATTTGTATGCTTTCTTTTGAGAAGTATCTGTTCATGTCTTCTGCCCATTTTTTGACTTGTTTTTTGGGTGAGTTTGAGAAGATCCTTATAGATCTTGGATATCAACTCTTTATCTTTAGTGTCATTTGCAAATATCTTCTCCCATGCTGTGGGTTGCCTTTTTGTTTTGCTGTTTCTTTTGCTTGTAGAAGCTTTTTTATCTTGATGAAGTCCCAGAAGTTCATTTTTGCTTTTATTTCCCTTACCTTTAGAGATCTGCCTTGAAAGAAGTTGCTATGGCCAATGTTGAAGAGGTTCTTGCCTATATTCCCCTCTAGGACTTTGGTGGATTCTTGTCTCGCATTGAGGTCTTTCATCCATTTAGAGTTTATCTTTGTGTATGGTGAAAGAGAATGGTCACATTTCATTCCTCTGTATATAGCCAATTTTCCCAGAACCATTTATTGAAGAAACTGTCCTTTTTCCACTGAATATTTTTTCCTGCTTTGTCGAAGATTAGTTGACCATAGAGTTGAGGGTCTGTATCTGGGCTCTCTACTCTTTTCCACTGGTCTATGAGTCTGTTTTTGTGCCAATACCATGCTGTCTTAGTGATCACAACTTTGTAATAGAGCTTGAAATCAGGCAACATAATGCCCCAATTTTGTTTTTCTTTTTCAACATTTCATTGGTGATTCAGGATTTTTTCCTGGTTCTATACAAGTTTTAGGATTATTTGTTCCAGCACTTTGAAAAATGCCATTGGTATTTTTATTGTGAAGGCATTGAAAAGTATAGATTGTTCTGGGCAGCATAGACATTTTAACGTTTATTCTTCTGATCAATGTGCATGGAATGTTTGTCCATCTTTTTATGTCTTCATCAGCTTCTTTCATGAGTGCTTTATAGTTTCTAGAGTGTAAATCCTTCATCTCTTTGGTTAGGTTTATTCCAAGGTATCTTATAGTTTTTGTTGCTATTGTAAATAGAATTGATTGTCTAATTTCTCTTTCTACAGTTAGTGTATAGGAGAGCAACTGATTTCTGTACACTGATTTTTTATCCTGCCACATTACTGGATTGCTGTATGAGTTCTAGTAATTTAGAGGTGTAGTCTTTTGGGTTTTCCACATAAAGTATCATATCATCTGCAAAGAAATAGTTTGACTTCTTCTTTGCCAATTTGAATATGTTTTATTTCTTTTTGTTGTCCGATTGCATTGCTAGGACTTCTAGTACTATGTTGAACAATAGTGGTAAGAGTGGGCATCCTTGTCATGTTTCTAATCTTAAGGGAAAGGCTCTCAGCTTTCCCCATTGAGAATGATATTCACTGTGGGATTTTTATAAATGGTTTTTACAACACTGAGGAATGTTTCCTCTCTCCCTACACTCTGAAGACTTTTAATCAAGAAAGGATGCTGTATTTTGTCAAGTGCTTTTTCCTCATCAATTGAGAAGACCATATGGTTCTTCTCCTCTTATTTATGTGTTCTATCACATTGATTTGTGAATGTTGAACCACCCTTGCATCCCAGGGATAAGTCCCACCTGGTCATGATGGATAATACTTTTAACATACTATTGGGTCCTATTAGCTAGGATCTGTTGAGAATTTTGGCATCCATATTCATAAGGGATATTGGTCTGAAATTCTCCTTTTTGATAGGGTTTTTGCCAGGTTTTGGGATCAAGGTAAGGCTGGCCTCATAGAATAAGTCTGGAAGTTTTCTTTCTGTTTCTGTTTTTTGAGACAGCTTCAGGAGAAAAGGTTTTATTTCTTCTTTGAATGTTTGATGGAATTCTCCAGGGAATCTATCAGCTCCTGGACACTTGTTTTTTTGGGAGGTTTTGATCCCTGCTTAAATCTTGTTATTGATTATTGGTGTAGTCAGTTTGTCAGTTTATTCCTGTTTCAGTCTTGGTAGTTTATGCATTTCCAGGAATGCATTCATTTTTTCCAGGTTGCTTAATTTATTGGCAGGATAATAATTTCTGATAATTGTTTCTATTTCCTTGGTGTTAGTCGTGATCTCTCCTCTTTCATTCATAATTTTATTAATTTGGGTCGTTTTTCTTTCTTTTGGATAAGTCTGGCCAGTGGTTTATCGATCTTATGAATTCTTTCAAAGAACAAGCTTCTAGTTTTATTTTTCTGCTGTACTGTATTTCTCGTTTCTAATTCATTTATCTCTGTTCTAATCTTAATTATTTCCCTTCTTATGCAAGGCTTGGCTTCATTCATTGTTTTGTGTGGTTTTTTTTTCCCTCCATTTCTTTAAGTTTTAAAGTTAGTTGGTGAATTTGGGATTTTTCTTTTCTTTTCTTTTTTCTTTTTTTTTTTTTTTTTTGAGTGAGATTTGGATGGCTATGTATTTCCCCTTTAGGACCAATTTGCAGTATCCCATAGGTTTTGGACCAATGTGTTTTCATTCTCATTCATTTACATGAATTGTTTAAGTTATTTGACTTCCTGGCTGACCCAAACATTCTTGAGCAGGATGGTCTTTAGCTTCCAAGTGTTTAAGTTTCTTCCAAACTTTTTCTTGAGATTGAGTTCCAGTTTCAAAGCATTGTGGTCTGAGAATATGCAGGGAATAATCTCAGTGTTTTGGTATTGCTTGAGACCTGATTTGTGACCTAGTATGTGGTCCATTCTGGAGAAATTCCATGTGTGCTCAAGAAGAATGAGTATTCTATTGTTTTAGGGTGCAATGTTTGGTATATATCGATGAGGTCCCTCTGGTCCTTGTGTCATTCAAAACTCTTCTTTCTTTGTTGATTTTCTGCTTAGATGATCTGTCTATTACTGAGAGTGGATTGTTAATGTTATATTATCAATATTTCTTTATTTTGGTTAACTTTTGGCTTGTGTAGTTGGCTGCTCTCCTGTTGGGGGCATAGATATTTATAACTATTAGATCCTTTTGTTGGTTAGACCCTTTAAGAATGATAGAGTGTCCTTCTGTGTCTTTAACTACAGTACTTAGCTTAAAATGTAGTTTGTCTGATATGAGAATTGCTTATCCAGCTTTCTTTTGAGGTCCATTGGCATGAAGAATAGTTCTCCATCGCTTCACTTTCAGTCTGGATGTACTTTAGTGTCTAATATACTATCTGGGTGTATCTTCTTATCCAATCTGCAACCCTGTGCCATTTCATGGGAGCATTTAGGCAGTTCATGTTAAGTAATTGTTGAAAGATAAGATTTTATTGTCATCAGGTTGCTTGTGAAGTCCTTGTTTCTATAGATTGTCTCTGTAAATTTCTGTTCTTCATCACTCTTGGGTTCTTTCTCTTTTTATAGAACCCCCTTAATATTTCTTGCAGGACTGGCTTAGTGGTCACATATTCTTTCAGTGTCTGACAGTCCTGGAAACTCCTTTTCTCTCCATCCATTCTGAATGACACCTGGCCAGATAAAGTATTCTTGCCTCCATGTTCTTCTCATTTAGTACCCTGAATATGTCTTGCCAGCTCTTTCTGGCTTGCCAGGTATCTGTGGACATAGCTGACACTGTTTTTATGTTCCTCCCTCTGTGTGTAAGGAATCTCTTCCCCTTAACTGCCCTTAAGATGGTTTCATTGGTTCTGAGACTTGTGAGTCTTACTATTACATGCCAGGGCATTGGTCTGTTCTCCTTGATCTTGGGAGAGGTCCTCTCTGCCTCTAGGACATGAATGCTTATTTCATTACCCACATTGGGGGAGTTCTCAGCTATGATTTGCTCAAATATATCTTCTAGTTCTCTCTCTTTCTCCACCACCTCAGGAATCCCAATATTCTGGCATTGGAATTTTTTGTGGTGTCGTTTATTTCTCTAATTCTGTTTTCATGGATTTTTGTTTTGTTTTGTTTTGTTTCATGGATTTTTAAGGTGTTCCAGACCTCCTCCTGTTTCTTCCTTTCTATCAATTTGTCTTCTAGATTACTGATTCATTCTTCTGCCTCATTCACTGTAGCTATTAGACTATCTAGATTAGATTGGATCTCATTGATAGCATTTTTAAGTTTGGCTTGATTAGCTCTCATTTCTTTTTTTTTTTTTTTGAAGATTTTATTTACTTATTTGACAGAGAGAGAGAGAGATCACAAGTACACAGAGAGGCAGGCAGAGAGAGAGGAAGGGAAGCAGGCTGACTGCCAAGCAGAGAGCCCGATATGGGGCTCGATCCCAGGACCCTGAGATCATGACCTGAGCCAAACGCAGAGGCTTAACCCACTGAGCCACCCAGGCGTGCCAATTAGCTCTCATTTCTGCCCTTAGAGAATGTATGTTACTGTTAATGGTTTTCTCCAGACTTGCTAATTTTTTTTTTAAGATTTTTTTTCTTTCTTTGTTTTCTTTTATATTCTTTTTCTTTCTCTACTTTTTTTTCTTTTTTCTGGTTAACATGTATTATTTGTCTCAGTAGTACAGGTCTGTGAATCATCAGTCATACACAATTCATAGCACTCACTATAGCACATACCCTCCCCAATGTCCATCACCTAGCCACCCTATCCCTCCCCACCCCCCTACCCCCAGCAGCCCTCAGTTTGTTTCCTGAGATTAAGTCTCTTATGGTTTGTCTCCCTCCCCAATCCCCTCTTGTTTCATTTTTAGCCTCACTATTGTTTTCATAACTGCTACCCTGAAGTCTATTTCTGATGTCTTGCTTATATCCATATCCATTAGGTCTGTGGGGGAGGCCATTGCCTCTTGTTCTTTTCTTTGTTGGGAGTTCCTCCTCCTACTCATTCTGTTAGGGTGGTTGAGGGAATATATACAGTTGAAAATATCAATCATAATCCAGGCAAGGTGCACCCTGGGAAAGTTTGGAGCAATTGGAAGCCACCACCAAGAAAACCCAGCCAAAATGAAACCCAAGAATAAGATTTATGAACTTAGGAGAAAAAAGCAGTTGGGGGGGGGTATGAGGAGAGGGGGCTATAATCTCTTAATGTGGGCAAGGTAGGGTGTTTCAGTTCTTCCTGTGTGTATTTTGTTCTTCTTGTTAGAGAATACTTCTTACCAGAGTTACAGGGGAAATTAAAACTGATATATATATATATATATATATATATATATATATATATCATATCAAATAGAGAAAAAAAGGACTACATTGAAGCTTATATCTATATATAATAGATATATATAAAAGAAAAAGAAAAGTATATGTGTGAAAGAGCAGAAGTTAAAACGTTATGATGGGATATGGTGTATTAAGCATCTGGTTGAAATGCTAAGTAGGTAAAACGAAAAAAGAGAAGAAACATGAGAAAGAATAAAAAAGTTGTATCTAAAAAATACACATGCCATGAGGGAACACCAAGAGTTTAGCATAACATCTTCCCTTGGTGTTAGGGACTGGGCTCTGTGGAAATGGTTTTTTGGGGGGGGGGGATTTTTTTCTCTGCCGGCTTTTGTTCTCAGAGAATCAGGACAAAGGGCCAGGGCATCCAGACCTCTGCCCCAGAGGAAAGAAGCCACAGTTTTCTCTGAATACTCCAGAACACACAGTCTCCTCCTCTGTAAGTGCCACTGAAAAACACAGGCTTGCACAGGCAGTACATGCCCCCAGTGATTTTCTTAGTGTTTGATCCAGGTCTCTGCTTGTCTCTGTGCCCTGTGCCAGCAGAGTTTCAAGCAATCCTGGTCTGGATAGGTGCATGTGGCAGCTGTGGTGATAGCCTGCCCTGCAGGCCTGCAGGCACAGTTCCACACAAGTGGCTGCCCCAGTCCTGGTGTTTGCCCGTTAAGCTCCTGGATGCTGTTTGAGCTGTTTGAGCACTGTTATTGGGTGCTTCCCCTACCACCACCACCACTCTGCAAGCTATTGCTGGCCCCCAGATGCAGGACACTTTTGCATTGGGGTATTATTTTATTTCCTAGTGGGTAGCTTCTGGTGTCCCCTTCCCCCTTCTGTTTATCCTCTGATATCTGTCCACACAATCACAGCTTCTTCCTTTGTATGAAAGGAACAAAGGCCCCTGTAGAGATTTCAATGTATAATCTTACATATCGGCCTTATGTCATGGGTGTTCAGACTGGCTTGACAGATATCCAGCTAAATTCAGGGGACAGGTTGAAATGGAGTCCCCCCCCACCAGCTTGCTGTTAGATAGATATTAACCACAGTAAATAATTGCATGTAAATAATTGCAAACTTTAGATTGGGATAAATGCTATGAAGGAAGAAGAGGTATGTACACTGTAACCATGAGACTATAAAATAAGGGTATTGCATTTAGCAAGGAGGTAAGCATGGCTTCTCTGTTGAAGTAACCTTTGAGCTGAGAGCTAAAGGAGGGCATGTGAGGCAGGAGGGTGTGAGTAGAAAGATCCTTACATAGGAGTTGCATGTGCATAGGTACAAAGGAAGGAGACTAGAACATTCTAAGAACCTGAGAGAAAGTCCTTGTACTTAGAATCCAGAGAGGGAGCTTTCTGTGTAATGAGCAGTTGGAGGTCAGACCATAGAATATCGTGATATTCATGTTAAAGAGTTAGTCCTTTAAGGTAAAGAGAAACCACTAAAGTGTTTTAAGCCAGAATAATAGGATTTGCATTTCAAAAAGTAACATTAGCTGCTTGTGTACAACAATTACATGGAAGGTAGACAGGGCCATCCAGGTGGGCATTGGAAGACCAGTTAGGAGCCTCTTGAAGAAAGCCAAGTGAGAGTAATGGTGGCTTAGATTCTGGTAGATGCAGAGGAAAGGGAAGGAAGTAGAACACAAAGAATTAATTACTGAGAAGTAATGATATATACAGTGAATGTGTTAGTGTTTATGCTATCCAATCCCAACCCTTCATGGACAGGAAATATGGCTTCTGACTTTTTAATATTCTGAATAATTACATTTAAGAGTTTAATAACTGTGTCTGATCATAAAATCATGGGCTTGTAAAGATGTTGAAAAGTTGTTCTATTCTGTTTCCTTTCATTAAGATTGAAAAATGCAGTTTCTACTAACAACACTTTTGTTCTTCTAATCACTTATCTATATAACAGTACTTTTATTCTATCTAATCATCTATTTAATCAGATAAGGGTGTTTTATATTAGTTTTGGACTTCCTCTCATTAAAATGCCCTACAATCTAATCAGCCATGGGAAAATCCACTGGTATTTTTATATCTTCTACAATTTGGTTTTGGGATTTTGGATGCTCTTCATGGCCCACATGGATTGTTTGAAATAGTCTCTGCATCAGCTTGTTTGCAACATTAGGCTGGTTTAATAAAATAAAAGTTATTTTTTAAAATTATATATGAAAGTCTAGAGGTTATATGATTGTGATTTATTATTTTTGTGTGTTTGTATAAATACCCCAATCAGATCAGCTTTCAGGGATGTCCAAATTAAGATTTCTATTACTCTATTGATCTTTTCCATATAAGGCCACTATATAGCTACCATTATATCTTACTCCTGGCAAAAAGGTAACAGAGGTGTCAGAGAGAAAAGACAGTGGCAGCTCTACCAGGAGAGCTAAGGAATTTCCAGATATCATAAGAGAACTATTCGTTTGTCTCATTGGCCAGGGTTTACCACATGGCTTCTCCTACATAAAAAGGAGTCTTGGAAGATACATTTTTTTAGCTCACCATCCTTTGTAGTTAAGGAAGGTTAAAGAAAAGGAGATTGGAATGGATGGGTGCTAGGAAGTTCACATTATAGTATCTACCACAATTTCCTAAGTAGTGCTTCTTTTCTGATTCTTTGTCCTCTTAACTTTCCTACCCATGTACACTTTTCAATACAGTGCCAATTCTTATTACATGTGTTTACTTTTGCCTTTTTTTGGAGTTGCATTATTATATTATATTATATTATATTATATTATATTATATTTAGCAGAACACAAATCACAAATATCTGTGATTTGATAGACCATGTTGAAACAATTTCAGACAAGAAAATTATTATTATTTTAAAATATGTCCAGTTTACCTCTACTGTCAAGAAATCTCTTTAGGTTTGGCCAGTTTTCCTCTTATGTGCCCTCTAATCAAGATTAACAGCTATACTATACTAGGTATTTTTTATATTAATGACAACTACAGTTGTTTTTCCCTTCCAAGATCTGATCGATTGCATATGAGATCCTCCTTTCATAATTATATTGAGTTTTCTTCCTCATATAGTCTTATTTCCTTACTCATTTGCACATTTGATAACAATATTGACTTATTACATATAAAAGCTACACAAAACAGAATTCACCTCATGACCTTTCCTTATTGTCATTTAATGGCTTATATGGTATAAATTGATACGTTAGAAAATAACAGAGACAAATCACATGATCTTACAATGTATACTGTGATCTGGGAGCTGCAAATATACTTTAAAATTTATTTATATTTTTGGTAATCTTCAAAAAGTCTCCATTATTATGAATGAAATATATTTCAGTGTAAATGTTTATAGTGTTTTCAAATAGTAAGAGCATTTACAACTGGAAATTTTCAGACTAGACAAATTTAATTAGGCTAGGCAAGAGGCAAGCAGATGAAGAAAAGAGTTCCTTGCTTATTCATTTTCTACGTGCCAGCTTCATTTCAAATACAAGAACTCCTTTCTGGAAATAAATGAAAAGAGAATATTTTTGTAACATTACAATGTGATGAATTTCATCGTGGTCTGGCACAGTGGGAGCAGTATCAAACATATCTCATTTATGAAAGGAGTTATTTTGAAATAGGCATTTTCTAAAATAATTTGCTTAACACTGATATGTTAACCCCTGCTTACCAAAAAACCGTTTTTGATATTATGTTGAATATATGACATTTTCAGTCTAAATACTTGTAACCAAGTCAATACAAATAATATTTTTGTTTTTTATATTTTATTAGGAATGGCAATTAGTTTGTTTCATTGGTGTACCAATTTCTGTGGCTTATGCAAAGGCTGTAAGATATAACTTCTAAAATGTGAAATAAGATAACTAAGTTTGAATTTTGTATACATCACTTATTAGTGTGGGATAATAAATCTCTGAATTTTAAATTACTTATTTATAATGACAGGATGGCTGTGACCTATTTATAAATAGAATAGTACTATAATAATTGATACTTAAAAAATGTTAGAACCATTTTTCTCTAACAACTCATGTTTCCAGTCCATTAAATAATTTTCTAATTGTCACCTCCATGACCCACATGGCCCAGTTTTAACATCATTTTTAAAAGTACATTAAATAGGTGTCACAATGTGATAAAAATTTAACTTGTATCTCAATCTGAATTTTAATCAAATTAATGTCTCATAAGAATACTTCTAAAAATTATCCTATTTTCTTCTCTTGTTTGTTTATAGCATGTGGATTCTGATAAGCTTCTTATTTTCAGAATCTTTCCAAAATTTTCAGCAAATTTATATGGTTTTGTAATCATTGACACAGTCCATTTCTAGAATACTCCCATAACCCAAAAAGGTTCTCTTGGCCCATTTGCACTGCTCTGGTTTCCTTCTCCTTAGTTTTGCCTTCTCTAAACACTTCATGTAAATAAAGTCATACAGTATAAAGTCTTTTATATTTGGCTTTTTTCACTTAGTCTATGCTTTTGAGCTCTATTCATGTCATAGTATGTACTGGGGGTTTCTTTCATTTATTGAATTGGATATCCATTGCATGGATTTTTTATTTACCCATTTTTTATTTATATATTCACCATTTGATGGATATGTGGATTATTTGTTGGATATTATGAATAATGCTAATATAAATATTCATGTGAAAATTTTCACTTCTCTTAGGTATGTACCTAGAAGTAAGATTTCTGGGTTATAATAATCACATTTAACTAAGAAACTGCTAAACTGTTTTCCAAAGTTGCTGTACCAATTATCTTCCAACTAACCATGCTTGAGGTTCTGGTTTCTCTATATCTTTATCAATACTTTGTATTATTAGTCATTTTTAATTTAGTCATTCTAATAGATGTTTTGTGGTATCTTGTGATTTTATTTGCATTTTATTCATTTATTTACATTTTTAAAAATTTGTATTTAAATTCTGGTTAGGTAAAATGCAGTGTAATATTAGTTGCAGGTGTACAACATAGTGATTTAAGACTTCCATATAAGACATGATGCCATCACAAGTGTACTCCTTAGTCCCCATCACCTATTTCAGCATAATCCCCAATCCACATCCCTTCTGGTAACTATCAGTTCTCTATCGTTGTTTGTTTCTTTGGGGGATGAGTTAAGATGACAGAGAAGTAGGGGACCCTGAGATTTCCTCGTCTTTGAACACAGCTGAATTAAGGTCAGATCACTTGGAACACCCAGGAAATCAATCTTAGTATTGGAAGAAGGATTTGATTCTTGGAGATGTTGGAGGAGGACAGCATGGTAGGGGTGAGATGCATGGAAATAAACTGGGGGAGAAAAAGAATGCTGGCCTGCAGAGAGAAGGGGACCCTTTTTATGGGGAGTAAAAAGGGAAAGAAAGGGAGAGGGCTTGAGAGAGTGTGGAATCAGATTCAACAAGAAGAAAACCTCTTGAACCACATACTGGGGAGATGGGGTAATTGAGTGTCACAGGTTTTGCAGACAGCGAGTTTAACCCAACTCTGAGGTTTTAGAAGTATGGGAAAGCAGAGCAGAAGTATGAGCTCCTGGGGAGGAGAAGGTCTCTGGCCCAGAAGCACACACAAAGTGGTATAACATCTCCTGGATGCCACTGTGAGAGATAATTCCCCCTCCTGGAGTACATTTGGAAGGGGGTTTATTGTCTCTCCAAGGACAAAAGACCCTGTAGGCACCAGCAAATACTCTTTTAAGTTGTCAGGAGACAAAGCCTCATATGAAGGGCAGATAACCAGCTCACCGCTTAGTGCTACACCATATATTCATGTACCATACAGGTGGGGGACGGTTATTCTAGGGAAAGGAGTAAGGGGTACTAGTCAGAGTCCACTGAGGCTCTAACCTGGAGGAGGGAGCAGATCTAAACAGTGCCAGCTCTTTTAAGATTTGGAGTTTTGAATCCCAGTCATGCCAAAGATAAAACAGGAAAGGTGTGACCCTGGGTTTGCTGAAGGCCCTTGCTTTTTTCTCTTGAACTGCAGGGGTGTGATATCCCCTGTCTTGAGAAGAGAGCTTGGGATGGTGCCATTTTACAACGAACAAGATCTGACTTCAGAGAGCAACACAGTGGCCCTCAGTGGATCTGGGAACCCCTTACATCAAATCCCACTCTCCTGTGATTAGCAAGTGTTTTTCACCTTGACAGGATTGACTCTGAGCCAGAAGAGCAACACACGACATGCACCAAGTTTACTGTCCATACAGTGCTTCAAAGCAACCCCCTCTGTGGAAATAGAACCAGGCTATATATTTTTTTCTTATTATTTTTTCTCTTTGGCATCATGCTAACAGTTTTTAATATGTTTGTTAACTTGTTTTATCATTTCCTTTTCTCCCCCACCTATTTTTTATTTTTATTTTTTTTGTATTGCACTGAATAGCACTGTACATTTAATTTGCCATTTAAGAAAAAAAAGAAATAAAAATGGACATAAATATACATATGTTTAAAGCTAAATGAAATGCCACCACACATATGTTCAGATGAAGCCTTAATTACCCACAAAGTGAATAATGCAGATTTCACTTCAATCTAATCTAAATTTTGTAATTATTTTTTTTCCTTTTTCTTATTTATTTATTTATTTATTTATTTATTAAAAAAATCAGGATTCTTTTTTTCTTTTTCTTTGGAATCAGGCATATAGTTTTGTTTGTTTATTTGTTTTGTTGTGATTGTCTTTTTTTTTTTTTTTTTTGAGGACTTTCTTTCTTTCTCAAGGATTTTTCAACAAACAAATCAAAGCACACCTAGATAAAGATCCAGGCACCCCCCCCCCATGGCAAGTAAAGGGTAACTCTGCACAGGACTGACCAGTGGAAAAGAGCAGCCAAAACACAAAAGCAGAGTGCACATAGCATATACAAGAAACACTTCCTGAAGTGCCAGGCCCTAGACAGTACATGAATTCTATGTAATATAGCATTACTCTGAGGTACAAGAAATATAACAGGCTTTCATAACCATGATAGAAACTTAGCTAAAATGACAAGATGAAGGAATTCTCCTCAAAAGAATGGTCAGGAAGTTATCACAGCCAGGGACTTCATCAAAAACAGATATAAGAAACAAATCTGAAGAAGAATTTATCTCAACAGTCATGAGACTACTAACTGTATTTGAAATAAGCATAGAAGAGACCGAGAAACCTTTGTTATTACAGAGATAAAAGACCTAAAAACTAGTCAGACTAAAATAAAAGGTGCTA
Organism: Mustela nivalis; assembly: GCF_964662115.1. NCBI lineage: Eukaryota > Metazoa > Chordata > Mammalia > Carnivora > Mustelidae > Mustela > Mustela nivalis. The sequence goes on along the minus strand of NC_139022.1, from coordinate 60,749,926 downwards.
TAACTAAGATACAAAACTGACTGAATATAATCACAGTGAGTATTGAAGAAGCAAAGGAGAGAACAGTTGCTATAGAAGTTAAAATTATGGAAAATAGTGAACCTGAAAAGAGAGGGAAAAGATTATTAGATCATGAAGGTTGACTTAGGGAACTCAGCAGTTCCATAAAGTGAAATAATGTCTGTATCTTAGGAGTCCCAGAAGAAGAAAAAACAGGAAAAAGGAGAAAAAGTCTTATTAGAACAAATTATAGCTGAGAACTTCCCTAATCTGAGGAAGAAAACAGGCAGTCAAGTCCAAGAGGTCCAGAGAACTCCCTTCAAAATCATCAAAAACACTCAACACCAGGATATATCCCAATGAGCTTGAAAAATTCAAAGATAAAGACCGATACAAAAAGTCATACCATACATATTTTCAGACCATAATACTATGAAACTCGAAGTCAACCACAAGAAATAATTTGAAAGGATCACAAATAGATGGAGGTTAAGGAATATCCTACTGGAGAATGAATGGGTCAACTGAGAAATTAAAGAATTTTAAAAAAATATGTGGAAGTGAATGAAAATGAAAACATGACAGTTCAAATACTTTGGGATCCAACAACAGTGGCCCAAAGAGGAAAGTATATAGCAAGACAGGCCTTCTTCAAAAAGCAAGAAAAGTCTCAAATATACAACTTAACCTTACACTGAAAGGAGCTGGTGAAAAACAGCAAGTAAAACCTGGACCAAACAGGGGAAGGGAAAAAATAAAGTTTAGAGCAGAAATCAATGAAATAAAAATCAAAGAAAAGTAAAACAGGTCAATGAAACAAGGAGCTGGTTCTTTGAAAGAATTAACAAAATTGATAAACCCCTAGCGAGACTTATAAAAAAAAAAAAGAGAGAGAAACCAAATAAATAAAATCATGAATGAAAGAGAAACCAAATAAATAAAATGAATGAAAGATCACAACCATCACTGAAGAAATGTAAACAATTATAAGAGAACATTATGAGCAATCATATGCAAACAAATTAGACAATCAGAAATGGATAAATACCTAGAAACATAAAAACTGCCAAAACTGAAGCAGGAAGAAATAGAAAACCTGAACACACTCATAACCAGCAAAGAAATGGAATCAGTAATCAAAAATCTCCCAACAAACAGTAGTACTGGGCCAGATGGCTTTCCAGGGGAATTTTACTGAACATTTAAAGAGGAATTATTAAATATTTTTTGACATTCTTCCAAAATAATAGAAACGGAATGAAAAGTTCTGAATTCATTCTGTGAAGCCAGCATTACCTTGATTCCAAAACCAGACAAAGATCCCACTAAAAGGAGGATTACAGACCAATATCCCTAATGAACATGGATGCAAAAATTCTCAACAAAATACTAGCTAATTGGATCCAACAGTACAATAAAAGGATTATTCACCATGACCAAGTGAGATTTATTCCTGGGATGCAAGGGTGATTCAACATGTGCAAATCAATCAACCTTATATACCACATTAATAAAAGAAAGGATAAGAACCACATGATCCTGTTAATAGATGAAGAAAAAGCATTTGACAAAATACAACACCCTTTCTTGAGAAAACCATCAAGAAAATAGGGATAGAAGCAACATACCTCAACATTATATAGGCCATTTATGAAATATCCACAGCTAATATCATCCTCAGTGGGGATAAAGTGAGACATTTACCCTTTAGATCAAGAACACAATAGGGAGATCCACTCTCCCCACTGTTGTTCAATATAGTGCTGGAAATCCTAGTCACAGCAATCAGACAACAAAAAGAAATAAAAGCACCCATATCTATAAGGAAGAGTTCAAATTTTATGCTTTAAAAATAACATGATACTCTATGTAGAAAACCTGAAAGACTCTGCCTTTGCTGAAGGAGTTCAGCAAAGTTGCAGAATATAAAATCAATGCACAGAAATCTGTTGCATTTTTATACACCATCTGGCTATCTGGATGTCTTCTTTAGAGAAATGTCTGTTCATGTCTTCTGCTTATTTTTAAATTAGATTATTTTGGGGGGGGGCTTAAGTTATATAAGTTCTTTATGTATTTTAGATACTAAACCTTTATCAGATATGCCATCTGCAAATATTTTCCCCCATTCCACAGGTTGCCTTTTAGTTTTATTGATTGTTTTCTTCTCTGTGCAGAAGCTTTTTATCTTGATGAAGTACCAACAGTTTATTTTGCTTTTGTTTCCTTTCCCTCAGGAGATATATATTAAAAAGTATTGTTATATGTATTGTTACATGTCATAGAAATTACTTTCTATGCTCTCTTCAGGGATTTTATGGTTTTATGTTTTTTATCCATTTTTTTAATGATTTTTTATTTATTTGCCAGAGAGAGAGAGAGAGAGAGAGAGAGAGAACAAGTGAGTACACACAAGCAGGCAGAGAGGCAGTCAGAGACAGTGAGAGAAGCAGGTTCCCTGCCGAGCAAGGAGCCCGATGCGGGACTCAATCCCAAGACCCTGGGATCATGACCTGAGCCGAAGGCAGTGGCTTAACCCACTGAGCCACCCAGGCATCCCTCTTATCCATTTTGAATTTATTTTTGTGTGTGATATATGAAAGTGGTCCAGTTTCATTCGTGTGTAGCTGTCCAGTTTTTCCAAAACCGTTTGTTGAAGAGACTGACTTTTTCCCATTGAATATTCTTTCCTGCTGTGTTAAAGATTAAATGACCACACAGTTGTAGGTTCCTATTTTTTAAAGATCAATGATATTGAGCATATTTCTCGTAAATCACTTTCTATGCCTGTCAATCTGTGTGTTCACAGTTTGGCTAATTCTCACCTCTCTGTCACTAAAGCTTTTGGTTTGGGACTTCTGTTGGTAAAACCACTATTCTCATCAATGGAGCTGGTAGTGAAGGTATGAGTGCATCCACACAAAAAGATCAGAGATTTCTGTTGTTTTTATCCAGAGTTCTAGCAGTTTCTCTAGAATGAACAGTACAATTTCTTTCTCATCCTTAATCAATTTCCAGAGTCCAGATTGGCTATTTTGTAAATGTTTTCCAATTTTATACTTGTTCTTTTTTGAAGAAGATGGAGGAAGTGGGAATCTGCCACCTTTAAATATCACCACAGCCAGAAACTTTTTCTTTGTAATTAATTTTTATCATATATTGCAGAGAATTATTAGTCTGTGATGGACTAGAAATTAAAAAGGTAGAAAGAAAACCTGGTCTTTTGCATAGATAGATTAAGAAGCCTTGCTTCTGGGGTACTTGGTGTCTCAGTTGGTTAAGTGTCAGACTCTTGATTTCAGCTCAGGTGATGATCTTAGGGCTGTGAGCCTTGTGTTCCATGCATAGGATTGTCTCTCTTTCCCTCTGCCCTTCCCCTCCTCTCTCTCTCTCTCCAACACAAACAAACAAAACTTGTCCTTTATGGTCTTAAATCTGTTTTCAGTGGTGTCTATTTTCTTTTTGAGCCCCTTCAGGTATGTGCCATTTTTGTGAATTCATTGGTTCTTTTTCTACTTTTTAAACGAATGCTGACAAACTAAAATTTGATCTCCTTCTACTGCCTCCCATAAAGCCCGAGCAACTGCATCTTTGTTTTTACTCTTTATTAAAGAGACCATTGATTTCTTGACTTTTAAAAATTTATGGAGTTGTATTTCTTCAAAATCTTCATCTGTTCTGCGGTGACCGTTTTCCAGTGTGCTTCTTTTTTGACTGTTTCTTTTGTTTTTTTTCATCCTCCTTCTTAGATATATTTGTATAGAACCTTTTCAGATTCATTATGGAATTGTTGAAATTATAAAAATAGTAGTAACAATAATAAGGGTGGAGAAGACTGTTATCCAGAGATATAGACTAGGCTGTCACTAATATTTCTACTCCTACAGAACTGAGTGTGTGAGTGTTTTCACTGCCAGCTATAACCCTGAAGGCTGATTCATTCACAATGGCAATTCTTTTTCCTGTGCTGCAATCATCTTTAGTAGCAGATGGACTGCTACCCAGTAAGATTTGGTTTGGATGTTGAAGCTGATGATGCTACACAAACAAGAGGGTATGACTATTATTTACATGATTGATTTACCTGGAGAAAGCAGGTCTAAATTGGCTTGAGAGTGCAGAGACACTGGCTCTTAGCTTTATTGTGGTTCAGAGGTGAGTCAAGAATGAAAGTTCCTGCCCATAGACAGAGGTTTGTATGGTTTGAATCTCCTGCCAAAGGAGTGAAAACCAAGTTCTCTTAGCTTGCCCAGATGTGGAGCGCAAGAGAGAGGAGTAAGTTTAAAAACTGTCAGCAGTCAGGGGCACCTGGGTGGCTCAGTGGGTTAAATCCTCTGCCTTTGGCTCAGGTCATGATCCCAGGGTCTTGCATCAGGCTCTCTGCTTAGCGGGGAGCCTGCTTCCTTTTCTCTCTCTGTCTACTTGTGATCTCTGTCTGCCAAATAAATAAATAAAATCTTAAAAAAAAAAAAAAAAGCTATCAGCAGTCAAATTAAAAAAAAAAAGTAAGGAGGGAAGAAACAACAGGAAAGAAAAAAAAAGATTTGTCATAAAAATTTTTGTCACTCTGACAGAGTACTTTCCTATGGAGTGCCATCTTTTCGGATTCAAACAATGTTTGCTGAATGGATTGTGCTATCTTCTAGTAACCCTATTTTATTTTTACAAATAAAGTGTTAGCGATTTTGTATCACATTCTATACTGTTATCCACTAAACAAATCTGCTGGAGTTTACACAGGTCTGTGGCAGTAGGCATTCTAGCTTCTTCTATCTTCACATTTATCAGCCTTTCTTCTTGTTGATGGTTCAGGATTTTACATGCCTCTTGGAGTTAGAAGAGTTCGAGATGACATTTATGTCTTTAACTCCTTTTATTACATTCTGGAATTTCAGTGAAAGAAATTGAAAATGAAATGATTTTATTCTCCCATTTTTACTTAGAAGTCCCATTTCTCTACCTCATTCCCTTTTTTATAGCTTCATTTTATTATAGTGTAGGGTATAATCCAATTTATTATTCCCTTATTGATGTAGCCCTTCTACTAACAAAAAATGGAGTCAAACATATTATTTACCTTTATAGCACATATAGCTTTGTACACATTTGTTAATATAATAAATTATGAGAAATAGAATTGGTTAATAAAAATATATACATTTTACATTTTTGGAGTTATTGTCAAATTGTTTTCCAGAAAAAAAAAATGTTCCAATTTATACTCAGATTGCAAGTTCTAAGGTCTCAGGGAAGATTTATTTGTTTTAAATAAGTACTATGGGGCACCTGGGTGGCTCAGTGGGCTAAAGCCTCTGCCTTCGGCTCAGGTCATGATCTCAGGGTCTTGGGATCGAGCCCTGCATAGGGCTCTCTGCTCCGCGGGGAGCCTGTTTCCTCCTCTCTCTCTCTGCCTCTCTGCCTACTTGTGATCTCTGTCTGTCAAATAAATAAATAAAATCTTTAATAAATAAATAAGTAAATAAGTACTTAGGGCTCTTGAAATTGAGGGTTAGAAGAAGTTTTACAGTGAGATTTAGGGCCTCTTTTCTATTTCTATTCCCTTTTCTTACTATTCTAATAAGGCATATTAGAACATGAGTTTGCTGGAGTCCTTAGTGGAAAAATAAGAGACATGGCAATTTTTGTACCCAAACTTGATTTTACTGGCTGCAAAAGCAGATGAATGATATACAATGATTTATATATTTATTTTGTTTTGTTTATTTTACATTTTTATTCAAGTATAGTGATTTATATTTTTAAAGGAACACTGATGTTTGGTGTATGGAAATGTGAGTAGTGCAAGAAATAGATACAGGTAGCTTACACTAACATAGTAGCAATGGAGATGCTTAAAAGACAATGAATATAAGTTATGTTATTGGTTATTTATTCTTACTGATACTGAATGAGTACTTTATCCTACTCCATCCATATAATCGTATGGAATAGTTCTTACTATCTTCAATATTCAGATGAGAAAACTGAGTCTCAAAGAAACTGTGGAGCTTTCCCCAAATCATTTTTTTTTCTAAATATTTTATTTATTTATTTGACAGACAGAGATCACAAGTAGGCAGAGAGGCAGGCAGAGAGAGAGAGAGGGAGGAGGAAGCAGGCTCCCCGCTGAGCAGAGAGCCTGATGCGGGGCTCAATCCCAGGACCCCAAGATCATGACTCGGGCTGAAGGCAGAGGCATTAACCTACTGAGCCACCCAGGCGCCCCCCAAAATCATTTTTAAAGCTTGCGCTGAATTTTAACCTCCAATCAGTCTACCTATAAATTTTATTTTGTATTTATTTTAGAACATCAAAAGCTCATTATTTAAAACAAAACAGAACAAAAAAAAATCTGTTTCATGGAGGGGGGAAACATAAACACCAATCATCCATGACAATCCAGTATAAACATTAAATCATTCCAGTGTATATTTCTATATAATCTTTGCATTTTTCCCCTGTGTAAATAAATACATTTCTCTCATATCAGTTTTGCATACAATTTAAATATAAGCAGTTTCCTATGTCATTAAAAATTTAGAGCATTCAACAAATGAATATATGGTATATAGTATATATTAAAACATAATTATATATTATATGCATATATATTTAAGGCAAGAACATGAAAAAAATTCTTAAAGAAAAAGCTAAATCCACATATCATAAAGCAAAACTCTAAAAAATGTTGATTCAGAAAAATTACCAATAGTATTGATATATTATCTGTACATTATTGAAATGCAAGTGAGAACAAAGGACTTTTTAAGCCAAAAATCTAGAGCCCTATAAAGAGGAATAATGTCCAGTTACCCTTAGTTTCTTAAACAGAAATATTCAGTGACATAGACAACTGGAATATGTTTGAGTGAAAATATAATTCATAAAATAAAAAAATTATTTTAAGCCAAATTATCATTCAAGTTGAGAAACAACTGAAACACATTCTGTCATGAAAGAACTCATGTAATACTGTACTTATGACTCCTTTTCAAAGGAAATTCTGATGAGAAATGAACTTAAATAAGTTATGAAGCCTTAGAAAAAGGAATGGTGGTGAACAGTAAATTTACTTAGGTTTAAAAAACTATGGGGAAAATGTTTATAAAATAGAATGTTAATGCAATAAACTTTGGCAATCATGAAGCTAATAAAAATCGATTGGGAAGTGTTTTCATGACAGTGTGAGAATGTCCATTTTCTAATAATTCATAAAAGAAAGTCAATATACACTGTCCAGGGGTGCCTGGGTGGCTCAGTGGGTTAAAGCCTCTGCCTTCGGCTCAGGTCATGATCCCAGGGTCCTGGGATTGAGCCCCGTATCGGGCTCTCTGCTCAGCAGGGAGCCTGCTTCCTCCCCCCTCTCTCTCTGCCTGCCTCTCTGCCTACTTGTGATCTCTGTCTGTCAAATAAATAAATAAAATCTTTAAAAAAATATATACACTATCCACATTTGGGATACATAAGATGAAAACATGATTTTTTTCTTTCTCTTTCTTTTTTTAAAGATTTTATTTATTCATTAATTTGAGAGAGAGAGAACACATTCAGGCAGGGATGGGGCAGAGGAGAAGGAGAGAGAATCTCAAGCAGATTCCCCACCAAGCATGGAGCCCAACACAGGACTCAGTCTCATGACCCTGAGGTCATGACCTGAAATCAAGAGTCAGTTGCTTAACCAACTGAGCCCCTTCAGATACCCTTTGTTCTCTTAATTTTTATAGTATCTCTTCTAAATAGAGGGGTTTTAATTTTTTTTCATTTTTAAAAATTTTTAAAAAGATTTTATTTATTTATTTGACAGAGATTACAAGTTGGCAGAGAGGCAGGCAGTGGACGGGGGAGGGGGGCGGGGGGGGAAGCAGGTTCCCCGCCAAGCAGAGAGCCCAATGCGGAGCCCGATCCCAGGACCCTGGGATCATGACCTGAGCCAAAGGCAGAGGCCTTAACCCACTGAGCCACTCAGGCACCCTGAGAGGTTTTCATTTTTAGAAGATATGATGTCTTATGGAATTTAGCCTTTGCTTCAATTTCAGTTCAAAACCTTTCTTCTCCATGCAATTAAAATTATATTGTTTTGATTTTAAAATAATTTATTTGATGTAATCTGATTATTTATAAAATTATTTCTGTCTTTTTATCTATCTACAGACATACCTCCTTGGAACATTAACAGCTTTGTGTGAAGCGTGAATGGTTTAGTTTGCATGATTTATAAAATGTGTATCTCTGGAATTCTCTATTGATGTTTTATAATGAGCTGTATTATTTTAAAAAAATACTCCTTTTTTTAAAAACAGGTATTATAAGCTGAAAAAAGGAAGTGGATTTTTTCACTACCATAGCCGTAATTGAAAGAATGAGCTATGTTTTATTGAACTAATATGCTATACTATATACAATTTATGTTCTTTCCATGTTTCCCATTTGTTTATTTATTCAGTAATTACTTTAGGGGAGCCTGGGTGGCTTAGTCGGTTAAGGGTCCAACTCTTGATCTCAGGTCAGCTTATGATCTCAGGGCAGAGGAATTGAGCCCACAGACCCTGGACTTCACACTCAGCAGAGAGTCTGCTTGAGATTCTTTCCCTCTGCCCCTCCCCTGACTCATGCGGACATTGCACTGTCTTTGAAGTTGACCACAAGATAGAGACTGGAGACAGTTTTAATCCAAGCATTTCTCATCCTCTTCTGGTAAATGACAAAAAGATAAAACCAAGACAGCAAGCAGAAACACATGGTGCTCCTTGAATCAGGCATGGCCCATATTCCATTAGTTAAATAATTCACACACCAATCCCAATGTCAGTAGAGCAGAGCAACGTACTCTGCATCTGCAAAGGACAGGGTGATAAATATTTGCTGAAAAATAATCCACTCTATGACCATGATTAGCCAAATATTCGAACCAATGAATATGTAACTATAAATCAACTCTGTTTGTATTACCTCTCTGAGGTTAAGGGAAAGTATTCTAGAGCTGACATATGGCTGACAATAATTGGATTTCATTAGACAAATAGGGAGGAGAAATGAAAGGGTGTTTAGCCAAATGACACACAATATTCAAAAACACTCATCTATAAAAGGAACATAATATGTTGAAGGGACAAGCTTTAGTTTGGCTAGAACATGGTGAGAGAAATTGACAATATGATTTTGAGTCAACTTTCTGAGAAAGAAAGTTACTAATCCTCAGAAAGCCAGTTTGCCAAGTAACAATTTGTCAAAAGTAATTTACTTAAAATAAGTATTTACCGGTAATCAAGTCACTGCTTTTAAAATTTCAATCAGAGTTTATAGCAATTTATGTTACATGATGTTTACTATAAACCTTGAGGAAGTTTTTTATTTTTACTTTTATTTTTAATGTATTATTACTGTTTTCCAGAGGCTGGTCAAAGTTTAAAACATTCATTTTGTTTTCCAAATTTTGGGCCTTTGATGCTAGAAAATAAAAATACCTTACACATTTCTAATTTTGGCATCTATACATCTTGAGTATCAAGGATTTTATCCATAATCACAGAGTTTTTCTCTTTGATAAACATACAACCCAGTCTTTTCTTAAACATATTTTAGTTCATATATGTCTTGACTTGATTAAATGAATATTCTACATTTATTTTGAAAATGTAATGCATGCTGTGTGTCTAAAATATGAAATACCCTCAATATATTTAATCTATACACTGAGAATCCATGGTGAATCAGTGTTGGGGAAAGTAAATGTGAATTAAAATACAGCTAAATCTTTGAAAAAAAAGTCTTAAAAGTCCATTAACTGAATATGTCAAGACATATTCATAAAACTTTACATATAATAATAGGAATACATTTTAAATTTGGGGCAGTGTGTGTGCACATGTATCTGTATGTACGTGCACATTAAGTGAATCTTTGATAACTCCAGTTTCATGACTTAAATATCCATTTCCCATTTCACACAACATTTAAACCTATAATCTCTTGTTTGCATATTGTGAACTGAGTGATTGCCAATATGTACCAGATACTCGTTTATCTTTGCTTTGTAAATGGGTCCCCAAACTAACTTTGCTTTCAAATTTGAGTTAAGTTCATTAGGGCTCCTTCATCATTTATTGTTAAAAGATAGTCCGCCATTGTTAGCATTTGGATATTCAGAATAAGCAGTATATTTCAAATATCCTCTCAAAACCAGTGACTGGTGATCCAATAGATCTAAACAACAGCAAAATAAATAAATAAGTAAATAAATAAATAAATAAATAAGGCAATCCTAATTTACTAATTTTTTTCATTTTTCTCCTTTCTCAGCCAGTCTTAGTCATTCCTTTTGGAAGTGTTTGCTTGTGGTAGAATCTATTGCCTCTATCCTTGCCAACAGCAGCAACCAGGGAACCCAAGGTATAGACATACAATTCTATTATGGTAGGACATGACTTTCATAACCCATGAGGTAGTATATAGTCTTTAGGTCCGATCTAGTTATATATTTTTTCTCCTTGGCATTTTTTTGGGGGGAGGGGGTAGAACCCATCTGTTTTCAACACTGATGACTCTCTGTGACCTCTTGCTATATACCAGGGATAAGTAGACCTTTTTTGGGGTGGGGGTGTTCTTGGACTCTTGCTTACCTGGTTTACACAGGAAGTATGTTCCCTGCCCAGCTGTTGTATCCTTCTGTACTTTTTTATTTGTTTCAAACAGGATTACTGGCCAGCCCATGATGTTCTATCTCTTTAAACATAAGGCAAACATTTTTGCTACTTTTCTACACCATGACACTCTTCCTCCTATTCACCATCTCCATTTCTGAAAAAGTAAATTTATGTGTTTTTGTCACCATATGTTATCATAATATTTCTGGCTATATTTCCTATGCTATATTTATAATCAGGGTCATTTATTTTTTTTTACAACTGGAAGTTTGTATCTTTTAATCCCTTTATTATTTGTTATTTATGCTCAATATATTTTTTTAAATTTACATGCTTTTATTGCTACAAGAAGGAAGATCTAGAATATTATGAATTGACATGTTATTGTGTATTCATATTTTTACACACATATTTTTAAAAATTGTTTTATTATTATTAGCCTGAGCTCATGATATCTCTATTAAACATTTAAAGCAATAAGTATTTTAGAAATACTTCTTTCTGAGTGCTCCTTGGCTTAAAAGTTTTAATATCATCACTTATTAACAAACTTTACTCAAGCAGAACAACTTAATGTTGAGATTTTTCTACTAATTCTTCTTGTCTACTTAAGCTCAGATATGTATGCAGGCATATACGTATATTACATATATAATTTTTAAAGTCTTTGGTATTTATATTGATCAATATACTTGATAAAATCATGCACTTGTTAAGAAATTCTTACTTCCTTTTTAAGATGAAGACACTCTTCTTTATATACCATCTCACCTTGCCCCCCACAGAAATGACTTGATAAAGTAGAGAGTTTCTAGTGTTTGGCCTGCCATTCATTTCACTCCCAAGCAGATGTTTACTTTCCAAATCTGTTTGAAATGTGGTTTGTTTCCTTTTTGTTTACACTTGTTGACTGTGGTACAGAGTTTTCTGAAGACCAAGAATGGTAACACAGCTCAGTCATTTTTTTCTTTCCCAATAGTTATAATTATTGTTTCTTTAATTAAATCTCCACAAGCTATAAATTATTCAGTTACTTACAGCTATTCAATTGATGTTTCTTGCCTATCCAGAACTCACATTTCTGAATCACCGAGCATGCTGCATTTTCTCTGCATGTCCCTGCATTCACTTTATTTTAATTTACAAAACCAATGTAAAAATATGAAGAAATCTATAGTCCTAACATAATACATTTGAAAGTTTTATATATAAAGTAAGGATTTTTTATCTTGTTTTCATTTTTTTACTGTGATTTTACTCAGGGGATCTGCTGGTATCAAAGCCCTAAATAAAATCCTTATACTCACATTTCAAATTTCCTATAGATATTTAATATCTTATAACTTGTTTAAAGTATCTCAGTTTCATAAAACACTTTGCTTATTTCTCACATCTCACTCCTTGTGCTAAGTTCATGATCCCTTTGGTCATGTGTATGTATTCAGTTTTTCATTAGAATTTGTAAGACAGGATATACTGTGGAAATAATTTTTTTTTTAGTTATAGATATCTTTAACATAAAGCTTTATCAGTTTCATGAGTTCTTTTTCAAGTTTAGTTTTATTTGGTTGTTAAATTTCTCCATATAAATTCTTCTTAAATTATATTATTCTTTAAGATGATTGTAATAATCCATTTCATTTTCTGTATTATTTGAAAGTAAATCATATTGAATCTAGATTTTCACATAAAGATTATATTATCTTTTAACTATTTTTTAGACTAAATGTTGACATGTATAATTTTTTCCATAAGGTAATTTTGGCTCATTAAATAATCATCCTCTCTTATTAAGGTATTTGTCTTTTCAATTGCCATAGGCCTAGCTAAAGCATGCAATCTTATTCCTCATTATTAAGAAGGACATAATTTTAGCCATTATAAATCATTGGTATTTTTTCTTTCTTTCTTTTTTTTTTTTTTTAATGACAGAGAGATAGGGAGAGAAGGAGCACAGCACAGGGGAGCTGGAGAGGGAGAAGCAGGCTCCCCGCTGAGCAGGGAGCCTGATATGGGGCTCCATCCCAGGACACTGGAATCATGACCTGAGCTGAAGGCAGACACTTTATGACTGAGCCACCCAGGTGACAGCCCTCCTGCCCCCACTTTTTAAATCTTATTACTTAAGTAATCTCTACATTCAATGTGCGGCTCGAATTCTTGAATGTACAACCCCGAGATCAATAATCACACAGTATTTTTTTTTCTAATACTGAAAGTTACTTTTCAATTTTGGAAGACATTTCATTGTATCCTGGTTTGCATTGTTCATAATTATGAATCTGCTGTCAACCTGTCATTCCTTTTCTCACTGAATGGATGTTTAAAGTTCCATTTTTCAATTTTGTGTTTCGTAATTTTACTACCAGGTATTTAGATGTGTTTTTTTTTTTTTTCCTTCAATTTGTGTTTCAAGTTTCTGTACCTCCTGATTTATAGGATTTATGTGTTTAATCAATTTAGAAATTTCTTAGCTGATATTTTCAAATATTGTAACAAATCCAATAACCCTATATGCTTTGCTTACACTTGAATTGAGAGCATATGGTAGATTTTCTCATTCTATTCTTTTTTTTTTTTTTTTAATCTCCTAAATCCCATCTTTTACTCTTTTTATAGTTTGACAACTTTGTGCTGCATTCTGGGCAATTTTAGATCTATTTTTCAATTCACTAATTTTCTTTTTAGTAGTATCTAATGTATTTAATTGTCCACTGAGATTATTTTTAATTAGATTTTAATTATACTTTATTTTTTAGTTTTAGGTTTACATAAAAATTAAGCAGTAGGTGAAGAGAATTCCCATACACTTCCTTCCATTCTGCCCATAGTTTCTCCTATTATTAGCCTCTTACATGTCTGTGTACTTATATTAGAGTTGATGGACCAATATTGGATACAATATTATCAATGGTATATGGATTTGTGCTGTTATATAGATTTTTACAAATGATTACTATCATTACTAACTGTTACAGTACATACACATTTATTTCTGTACTCTAAATATCCCCCTTTTTCCACTATTTATTCCTCTCTGCTCATCCCTCCTATGCCCCTACCAAAGTCCTGCCAAATATTTGACAATCACTGATCTCTCTAAGGTCTCCTTAATTTTTCTTTTTCTAGAATGTCCTATATTTGGAATCATACAAGGTGTAGTCTTTTCAGATAGGCTTATTTTACCTAGTAATACACATTTAAGCTTTCTGTTTTTCTCTTGATGGCTTCCTACCTCATTTCTTTTTTTTTTGTATTTTAATTTTTTATTTTTTTTATAAACATATATTTTTATCCCCAGGGGTACAGGTCTGTGAATCACCAGGTTTACACACTTCACAGCACTCACCAAAGCACATACCCTCCCCAATGTCCATAATCCCACCCCCTTCTCCCAAAACCCCTCCCCCCAGCAACCCTCAGTTTGTTTTGTGAGATTAAGAGTCACTTATGGTTTGTTTCCCTCCCAATCCCATCTTGTTTCATTTATTCTTCTCGTACCCACTTAAGCCTCATTTCTTTTTATCATTAAATAATTAATATTCCATTGTATGAATGTTCTGTAATTTATTTATTTACCAGTTAAAGAATATGTTGGTTGCTTCCAGGTTTTGTCAGTTAGACTAAATCTTTTATAAACATTTGTGCATAAGTTTTTGTGTAAACATAAGTTTTCAACTCATTTTGATAAAAACTAAGGAGCATGATTCTTGGATTGAATTGCATGACAATGTTTAGCTTTTCAAGAAATAGCTAAATTCTTCCACAGTTAATATACTATTTTGCATTTTCACCAGAAATGGATGAAAATTTTTGTTGTGCCTTGTCCACATTAGCATTTAATGCTGTTTGTGTTTGAGATTTGAACCATTCATTTTGGACTCCGTACACTGTTCCACTTATCTATTTGTTTATTCTTTCACCAATAGTACACTGGTTTGATTACTGTTGTTTTATAGTAAGTCTTAAAGTTAGGTGGTATTAGTCCTCTGACTTTGTTTTTTAATATTGTGTTGGCCCTTTTAAGTCTTTTCCATGTAAACTTCAGAATTAATTTCTTGATATCTACATCCATTGAGATTGAAATTCTTAAGAGTTTATATACATAGACATAGATGGAGATATTTAGACCTTCTATTTGGGATTTTTTTTTTTTGTATTTTATCAAATCTTTGTTACTTGAAATCTTACATTTTTTGCCTATTTGTATTACCTCTTTAATGTATTTAAATATTCTAAGTATCATTTCTCTAAATTGTATATCAGATAATCCAAGTATATAACAATCTAGGATTTCTAATTATGCTATTTTTGTTTCTTTTGTCTCTTCTGCATAATAGCTTGTTTTTTGTTTGTTTCCTATTGTGGATCATGAACTCATATTCTTTAGGTTTTAAATATGGGAAAAAAATACCAGATCTTGAGTGAGTATGATGTATCAGGGAGAATTTTTTTTTTTCACCTGAAAAGACTAGATCACATAAAGTTAATTTTTTGAAGTTTATTTATTTTTTTATAGAATATTTATAGGTCACAAATGTAAACACAAAACCCGTGTTTACATTTGAAACCCATATGATGAAAGGCCTATGGTTCCAAATTTTCTGAAAATGTTTTTATTATTTAAATTTCAGTCCAAGAGGACTAGTTTTATTATTGTTTTTTGTTTTTCCATTGGATGGCAGTATAGTTTTATCCTCCATTGTCGGGTTGCCTAGATGCAGAATGTGAGCGGGAGATCCTTGTTGACATGATTTATTGGGAAAGTTCTTTCAGAAAAAAAAGAGGTGTGAAAAGAGCTGGATAGAGCAGGTGAATTCATCCTGAAACTTGCTTGTTTAGTGATAGTTCCTCATAGGATAGTCTCTTGTGAAAATACGATTACATTTACACCATTCTCATGGTTCCATCCACATTTTCCCCAGTCTTTCAAGAGTGCTCCTTTTAGGCTGCTAATCAACGATCTAAGACATTTGCCAGTGCTCAAGGATCTGGATATGGTGTGGCCACTTGTTTGTCCAGATAAAATGTATGACTTGATTCACTGTCCGAAACTCATATCTCGGGGGGGGGGAGGGGCTCCCCTTACTGCTGTCATCCAGAGGACTCCTGAATTAGGTAGTCCATTAGTTGTTCATTTTGGGCCTGCACTCATATAATAAACTGTCCAATCTTTTTTTTTATTAATTTTTTATTTTTTATAAACATATATTTTTATCCCCAGGGGTACAGGTCTGTGAATCACCAGGTTTACACACTTCACAGCACTCACCAATGCACATACCCTCCCCAATGTCCATAATCCCACCCCCTTCTCCCAAACCCCCTCCCCCCAGCAACCCTCAGTTTGTTTTGTGAGATTAAGAGTCACTTATGGTTTGTCTCCCTCCCAATCCCATCTTGTTTCATTTATTCTTCTCCTACCCACTTAAGCCCCCATGTCGCATCACCACTTCCTCATATCAGGGAGATCATATGATAGTTGTCTTTCTCTGCTTGACTTATTTCGCTAAGCATAATACGCTCTAGTTCCATCCATGTTGTCCCAAATGGCAAGATTTCATTTCTTTTGATGGCTGCATAGTATTCCATTGTGTATATATACCACATCTTCTTGATCCATTCATCTGTTGATGGACATCTAGGTTCTTTCCATAGTTTGGCTATTGTGGACATTGCTGCTATAAACATTGGGGTGCACGTGCCCCTTTGGATCACTACGTTTGTATCTTTAGGGTAAATACCCAATAGTGCAATTGCTGGGTCATAGGGCAGTTCTATTTTCAACATTTTGAGGAACCTCCATGCTGTTTTCCAGAGTGGCTGCACCAGCTTGCATTCCCACCAACAGTGTAGGAGGGTTCCCCTTTCTCCGCATCCTCGCCAGCATCTGTCATTTCCTGACTTGTTGATTTTAGCCATTCTGACTGGTGTGAGGTGATATCGCATTGTGGTTTTGATTTGTATTTCCCTGATGCTGAGTGATATGGAGCACTTTTTCATGTCTCTTTTGGCCATCTGGATGTCTTCTTTGCAGAAATGTCTGTTCATGTCCTCTGCCCATTTCTTGATTGGATTATTTGTTCTTTGGGTGTTGAGTTTGCTAAGTTCTTTATAGATTCTGGACACTAGTCCTTTATCTGATATGTCGTTTGCAAATATCTTCTCCCATTCTGTCAGTTGTCTTTTGATTTTGTTAACTGTTTCCTTTGCTGTGCAAAAGCTTTTGATCTTGATGAAATCCCAATAGTTCATTTTTGCCCTTGCTTCCCTTGCCTTTTGCATTGTTCCTAGGAAGATGTTGCTGCAGCAGAGGTCAAAGAGGTTTCTGCCTGAGTTCTCCTCAAGGATTTTGATGGATTCCTTTCTCACATTGAGGTCCTTCATCCATTTTGAGTCTATTTTTGTGTGTGGTGTAAGGAAATGGTCCAATTTTATTTTTCTGCATGTGGCTGTCCAATTTTCCCAGCACCATTTATTGAAGAGGCTGTCTTTTTTCCATTGGACATTCTTTCCTGCTTTGTCGAAGATGAGTTGGCCATAGAGTTGAGGGTCTATTTCTGGGCTCTCTATTCTGTTCCATTGATCTATGTGTCTGTTTTTGTGCCAGTACCATGCGGTC
Organism: Mustela nivalis; assembly: GCF_964662115.1. Classification (NCBI taxonomy): domain Eukaryota; kingdom Metazoa; phylum Chordata; class Mammalia; order Carnivora; family Mustelidae; genus Mustela; species Mustela nivalis. Next base: position 60,732,661 of record NC_139022.1, on the reverse strand, counting down.
TTGATGATGACAGCTTTGTAATAGAGCTTGAAGTCCGGAATTGTGATGCCACCAACGTTGGCTTTCTTTTTCAATATCCCTTTGGCTATTCGAGGTCTTTTCTGGTTCCATATAAATTTTAGCATTATTTGTTCCATTTCTTTGAAAAAGATGGATGGTACTTTGATAGGAATTGCATTAAATGTGTAGATTGCTTTAGGTAGCATAGATATTTTCACAATATTTATTCTTTCAATCCAGGAGCATGGAACATTTTTCCATTTCTTTGTGTCTTCCTCAATTTCTTTCATGAGTACTTTATAGTTTTCTGAGTATAGATTCTGTGCCTTTTTGGTTAGGTTTATTCCTAGGTATCTTATGGTTTGGGATGCAATTGTAAATGGGATGGACTCCTTAATTTCTCTTTCTTCTGACTTGCTGTTGGTGTAGAGAAATGCAACTGATTTCTGTGCATTGATTTTATATCCTGACACTTTACTGAATTCCTGTATAAGTTCTAGCAGTTTTGGAGTGGAGTCTTTCGGGTTTTCCACATATAGTATCATATCATCTGCGAAGAGTGATAATTTGACTTCTTCTTTGCCGATTTGGATGCCTTTAATTTCCTTTTGTTGTCTGATTGCTGAGGCTAGGACCTCTAGTACTATGTTGAATAGCAGTGGTGATAATGGACATCCCTGCCGTGTTCCTGACCTTAGCGGAAAAGGTTTCAGTTTTTCTCCATTGAGAATGATATTTGCGGTGGGTTTTTCATAGATGGCTCTGATGATATTGAGGTATGTGCCCTCCCTACACTTTGAAGAGTTTTGATCAGGAAGGGATGCTGTACTTTGTCAAATGCTTTTTCAGCATCTATTGAGAGTATCATATGGTTTTTGTTCTTTCTTTTATTGATGTGTTGTATCACATTGACTGATTTGCGGATGTTGAACCAACCTTGTAGCCCTGGAATAAATCCCACTTGGTCATGGTGAATAATCTTTTTAATGTACTGTTGAATCCTATTGGCTAGTATTTTGTTGAGTATTTTCGCATCTGTGTTCATCAAGGATATTGGTCTATAGCTCTCTTTTTTGGTGGGATCCTTGTCTGGTTTTGGGATCAAGGTGATGCTGGCCTCATAAAATGAGTTTGGAAGTTTTCCTTCCATTTCTATTTTTTGGAACAGTTTCAGGAGAATAGGAATTAGTTCTTCTTTAAATGTTTGGTAGAATTCCCCCGGGAAGCCATCTGGCCCTGGGCTTTTGTTTGTTGGGAGATTTTTAATGACTGTTTCAATCTCCTTACTGGTTATGGGTGTGTTCAGGCTTTCTATTTCATCCTGGTTCAGTTGTGGTAGTTTATATGTTTCTAGGAATGCATCCATTTCTTCCATATTGTCAAATTTATTGGCATAGAGTTGCTCATAGTATGTTCTTATAATAGTTTGTATTTCTTTGGTGTTAGTTGTGATCTCTCCTCTTTCATTCATGATTTTATTTATTTGGGTCCTTTCTCTTTTCTTTTTGATAAGTCTGGCCAGGGGTTTATCAATTTTATTAATTCTTTCAAAGAACCAGCTCCTAGTTTCGTTGATTTGTTCTACTGTTTTTTTGGTTTCTATTTCATTGATTTATGCTCTGATCTTTATGATTTCTCTTCTCCTGCTGGGCTTAGGGTTTCTTTCTTGTTCTTTCTCCAGCTCCTTTAGGTGTAGGGTTAGGTTGTGTACCTGTGACCTTTCTTGTTTCTTGGGAAGGCCTGTACCGCTATATATTTTCCTCTCAGGACTGCCTTTTTTGTGTCCCACAGATTTTGAACTGTTGTATTTTCATTATCATTTGTTTCCATGATTTTTTTCAATTCTTCTTTAATTTCCCAGTTGACCCATTCATTCTTTAGAAGGATGCTGTTTAGTCTCCATGTATTTGGGTTCTTTCCAAACTTCCTTTTGTGGTTGAGTTCTAGCTTTAGAGCATTGTGGTCTGAAAATATGCAGGGAATGATCCCAATCTTTTGATACCGGTTGAGTCCTGATTTAGGACCGAGGATGTGATCTATTCTGCAGAATGTTCCATGTGCACTAGAGAAGAATGTGTATTCTGTTGCTTTGGGATGAAATGTTCTGAATATATCTGTGATGTCCATCTACTCCAGTGTGTCGTTTAAGGCCTTTATTTCCTTGCTGATCTTTTGCCTGGAGTATCTGTCCATTTCAGTGCGGGGAGTGTTAAAGTCCCCTACTATTATTGTATTATTGTTGATGTGTTTCTTTGATTTTGTTATTAATTGGTTTATATAGTTGGCTGCTCCCACGTTGGGGGCATAGATATTTAAAATTGTTAAATCTTCTTGTTGGACAGACTCTTTGAGTATGATATAGTGTCCTTCCTCATCTCTTATTATAGTTTTTGGCTTAAAATCGAATTGATCTGATATAAGGATTGCCACTCCTGCTTTCTTCTGATGTCCATTAGCATGGTAAATTCTTTTCCACCCCCTCACTTTAAATCTGTCTTTGGGCTTAAAATGAGTTTTTTGGAGGCAACATATAGATGGGTTTTGTTTTTTTATCCATTCTGATAGTCTGTGTCTTTTGACAGGGGCATTTAGCCCATTCACATTCAGGGTAACTATTGAGAGATATGAATTTAGGGCCATTGTATTGCCTGTAAGGTGACTGTTACTGTATATGGTCTCTGTTCCTTTCTGATCTACCACTTGTAGGCTCTCTCTTTGCTTAGAGGACCCCTTTCAAGATTTCCTGTAGAGCTGGTTTGGTATTTGCAAATTCTTTCAGTTTTTGTTTGTCCTGGAAGCTTTTAATCTCTCCTTCTATTTTCAATGATAGCCTAGCTGGATATAGTATTCTTGGCTGCATGTTTTTCTCGTTTAGTGCTCTGAAAATATCATGCCAGCTCTTTCTGGCCTGCCAGGTCTCTGTGGATTAGTCAGCTGCCGATCTAATATTTTTACCATTGTATGTTACAGACTTCTTTTCCCGGGCTGCTTTCAGGATTTTCTCTTTGTCACTGAGACTTGTAAATTTTACTATTAGGTGACGGGGTATGGGCTTATTCTTATTGATTTTGAGGGGCGTTCTCTGAAACTCCTGAATTTTGATGCTCGTTCCCTTTGCCATATTGGGGAAATTCTCCCCAATAATTCTCTCCAGTATACCTTCTGCTCCCCTCTCTCTTTCTTCTTCTTCTGGAATCCCAATTATTCTAATGTTGTTTCGTCTTATGGTGTCACTTATCTCTCGAATTCTCCCCTCGTGGTCGAGTATCTGTTTGTCCCTCTTTTGCTCAGCTTCTTTATTCTCTGTTTTTTGGTCTTCTATATCACTAATTCTTTCTTCTGCCTCATTTATCCTAGCAGTGAGAGCCTCCATTTTTGATTGCACATCATTAATAGCTTTTTTGACTTCAACTTGGTTAGATTTTAGTTCTTTTATTTCTCCAGAAAGGGCTTTTATATCTCTCGAGAGGGTTTCTCTCATATCTTTCATGCCTTTTTCGAACCCGTCTAGAACCTTGAGAATTGTCATTCTGAACTCTAGATCTGACATATTACCAATGTCTGTATTGATTAGGTCCCTAGCCTTCGGTACTGCCTCTTGTTCTTTTTTTTGTGTTGAATTTTTCCGTCTTGTCATTTTGTACAGATAAGAGTATATGAAGGGGCAAGTAAAATACTAAAAGGGTGGCAACAACCCCAGGAAAATGTGCTTTAACCAAATTAGAATAGATCCCAAATCGTGAGGGGGGAGAAAGGAGATAAAAACAGGTTCAAAAAGGAAGAAAGAAAGAAAAAAGAAAGAAAAAAGAAAAGAAAAGAATTTTAAAAAAAAGGAAAACACCTAAGAAAAATATAGAAAAGAAAAAATATATATTAGAAAAACTAGTATAAAATCATTAAAAAAGAAAAAGGTAAGTTAAAAAAAGAAAAAAAAATTTTACCCAAAGGCGAGAAAAAAAAAAAACAAAAAATGAAAAGAAAAAAATTAAATTAACTGCAAGACTAAAAAAAATCACAGGGAAAAAGCCATGAGTTCCGTGCTTGGCTTTCTCCTCCTCTGGAATTCTGCTGCTCTCCTTGGTATTGAAACCGCACTGCTTGGTAGGTGAAATTGGTATCGGCTGGATTTCTTGTTGATCTTCTGGGGGAGGGGCCTGTTGTAGTGATTCTCAAGTGTCTTTGCCCCAGGCGGAATTACACCGCCTTTACCCAGGGCCGGGGTGAGTAATCCGCTCGGTTTTGCTTTCAGGAGCTTTTGTTCCCTGAGCGCTTTCCGTAGAGTTCTGGAGGACGGGAATACAAATGGCGGCCTCCTGGTCTCCGGCCCGTAGGAGCCGAGAGCCCAGGGCCGCATTCCTCAGTGCGTCCTCAGAGAACAGCGCCCAGTTACTCCCGTCTGCCTGACCTCCAGCCACGCTCCGAGCTCACTGAGCCTGCGACCGGTTCAAGGTAACCCCGAGCTGCGAGCTTACTGTCGGCTCTGTCTCTGTAGCCGGCTTTCCCGTTCCAATACCCGCAAGCTCTGCGACACTCAGACACCCCCGATCCTTCTGTGACCCTGCGGGACTTGAGGCCACGCTGACCCCGCGTGGGCTTTGCCCCGGTTTAGCCTCTGGAGCGATGTCCCTCAGCGGAACAGACTTTTAAAAGTCCTGATTTTGTGTGTGGTTGCTCCCCCGCTTGCCGGGAGCCGGCCCCTCCCCCCGGGGTCTATCTTCCTGTCGCTTTGGATTCACTTCTCCGCCGGTCCTACCTTTCAGAAAGTGGTTGTTTTTCTGTTTCCAGAATTGCTGTTCTTCTTCTCTTCGATCTGTCGATGGATTTTCAGGTGTTTGCAATCTTTAGATAAGCTATCTAGCTGATCTCCGGCTAGCTGAAGTAGTCTCAGCCTGCTACTTCTCTGCCATCTTGACTCCTCCCCCTAAACTGTCCAATCTTTTAACCAAGGTTGTATTCTTTCCTCCTCTCAGTTCCTCACAGGGAAACTCCTGTGGGGCCTTACTGATCTATCCCTTATAGCCAATTTGAGTTTCCATCTTATAAGCAGTATGGTAGCAGGCCAAATCTCTCTATTTTTGGGAGCTGGGTATAGTTTTACAACACTCTAAGTTTTAAATAGTTGGTTATTGTTGTTTTTAACAGACTATAAAGTTTGCTCTTAACCTGATTCAAGAGTCAGCTTAAAGAACTCTTCTATGTAAATCTGAAATATATGGACCAAAAATACACAGAGATGGCTTACTACCAAACTGATCTATCCCTTCTAGCCAATCTGAATTTTTTCTTATAAAACCCTCACTGTTTGGGACCATTCAGTTCTCTATATGGGCACAAAGGATCTCCAATTTCCCAGCCCTCAGGGTAACTTAGGCTGATGATTTGCTGATTGTTTTTAAAGTTTGGTTCACCCTTCCTTTCTATAAATAGTACAAAAGAAAATCTTGGTAAAATCTGATCTTGGATTTTAAGGAACAGAATAAAATTGAAGCAGGAAAGTAGATTGCAAAATACTTTGTGGAAACATCAAGAAATTGGTTGAAGATACAGTTGACTGGAATATTTTTTTAAATTAATTTTATTTAATGTGTGTGTGTGTGTGTGTTCCAAAATTAATTGTTTATGCACCTTGCCCAGTTCCCTCCTTAATATCCATCACCAGGCTCACCCAACCCCAGAAACCCCTCCCCTCCAAAACCTTTAGTTTGTTTCTTAGAGTCCACGTCCACAGTCTCTCATGGTTCACCTCCCCCTCCGATTTTCCCCAACTCACTTCTCCTCTCCTTCTCCCAATGTCCTCTGTGTTATTCCTTATGCTCCACAAGTAAATGAAGCCATATGATAATTGACTCTCTCTGCATGACTTATTTCACTCAGCATAATCTCCTCCAGTCCCTCCATGTTGACACAAAAGTTGGGTATTTATCCTTTCTAATGGAGGCATAATACTTCATTGTATATATGGACCATATTTTCTTTATCCATTCATCTGTTGGAGGGTATCTTGGTTTTTTCCACAGTTTGGCAACTGTGTCCATTGCTGCTGTGAACATTGAGGTGCAGATGGCCCTTTTTTTCACTACATCTGTATCTTTGGGGTAAATACCCAGGAGTGCAATTGCAGGGTCATAGGGTAGCTCTATTTTTAATTTATTAAGGAATCTCCACACTGTTTTCCAAAGTGGCTGCACCAACTTGCATTCCCACCAACAGTGTAAGAGGGTTCCCCTTTCTCCACATCCTCTTTAACACACGTTGTTTACTGTCTTGTTAATTTTGGCCGTTCTAACTAGTGTAAGGTGGTATTTCAATGTGGTTTTGATTTGAATCTCCCTGATGGCTAATAATGATGAACATTTTTTCATGTGTCTGTTTAGCCATTTGTATGTCTTCATTGGAGAAGTGTCTGTTCATGTGTTCTGCCCATTTTTTGACATGATTATCTATTTTGTGTGTTTTGAGTTTGAGGAATTCTTTATAGATCTTGGATATCAGCCCTTTGTCTGTAGCGTCATTTGTGAATATCTTCTCCCGTTCCGTGGGTTGCCTCTTTGTTTTGTTGACTGTTTCCTTTTGCTGCAGAAGCTTTTGATCTTGATGAAGTCCCAAACATTCATTTTCACTTTTGTTTCCTTTGCCTTTGGGGACATATTGAAAGTAGTTGCTGTGGCCGGTGTCGAAGAGGTTACTGCCTATGTTCTCCTCTAGAGTCCTGCCTCATGTTGAGGTCTTTTTTGTCCATTTCAAGTTTATCTTTTGTATGGTGTAAGAGAATGGTTGAGTTTCATTTTTCTATACATAGTTGTCCAATTTTCCAAACATGATTCATTGAAGAGACTTTTTTCCACTGTATATTTTTTCCTGCTTTGTTGAAGATTATTTGACCATAGAGTTGAGGGTCTATATCTGGACTCTCTACTCTGTTCTACTGGTCTCTGTGTCTGTTTTTGTGCTAGTACCATGTTGTCTTGGTGATCACAGCTTTGAGGTAAAGCTTGAAATCAGGAATCTTAAATATATATTTTTTTCCTGTTCTTTGAAAAAGCTAGTTAACTGACTTATCGCTGGATAAATTGACCTCTTAATTACACCAAATGGAGGTACACTGTCCAAGATCTTACCTCTTTCTGTCCTCTTCCAAAGTAGGAATTGCAAAGTTTGGAAGTTCCTTTGTTGCCCTTCTCTTTTGTATGCTTTTACATATATGCACCAAATTTATTTTACTCATAGGCTTGGATTATAGATTTACTTTTTATTATGATAACTCATAGAATAGCTGGGGAAATTAAATAGTTTGATTTATTTGGAATATCTAAAGATATAGATATAACAATAAAATTGTAGTGTAGGCCGTCCTCTAATTAGTTAGATTTTAAAGTAATTCAGTAGTATACACTTAAGAACCATGGACACAATCTGCCCTTATTAAAACTCAGTTTGTTTTAAATTCTGTAATAATGATTAGAAAAATCTCTTTTATTGAAGTGCCTCTGTATTGATAGCTCTGAAAGTGTCCAATTATTTAAACCAAAATAATTTCATTTTATGGCTTGTTAGATGTATGTTTTTGTAAATATTTCATGTTGCTTAAATATATTTCATTTTTCACAGAAATATTTTTCATTGCTTGACTACCCTTCTCTGGGTTTGTGAGGCATGTAGGAGAAATACTTATTTGTGCTTTGTATGGCTTGAAAATGAGTATGGAATAAAGGAAAATAATAGTAATGCCTAGACATATTAAGCCCTTAAAATATGATTGCTGGGGGAGGGGGAGTTGGGAGAAGGGGGGTGGTGTTATGGACATTGGGGAGGGTATGTGCTATGGTGAGTGCTGTGAAATGTGTAAACCTGGCGATTCACAGACTTGTACCCCTGGGGATAAAAATATATGTTTATAAAAAATAAATTAAAAAATGAATGAATGAATAAATAAATAAATAAATAAATAACATCTAGCACTAAGCTAAACACTTTATGAATATCACTCAAAACTTCTCTCAGATCTGGGTCTTAACACTATTCTCTTTAAAGGTGGGGGGCATTCTATTTTTTTAAGACTTTTTTTTTCAAGATGTTTTAAGTTTATAGCAAAACTGAGAGGCAGGTACAGAGAATTCCTGTACGCCCCCTTACCCCCACACATGCATAGACTCCTCCATTATCAACATCACCCCCAGAGTGTCACATTTGTTTCATTTGATGAACTTATACTGAGGCATAAGTCCATAGTTTACATTAGGGTTTACTCTTAATATACATTTTATGAGACTGGGCAAATCTGTAATGATATGTATCCATCATTATGGTATCGTACAGAGTATTTTTACTGTCATAAAAATCCTGTGCTCTGCCTACTCAATAACCCCTAACAACTACTGGACTTTTTACTGTCTCTGTAGTTTAGCCTTTTGTAAAATGTCCTATAGTTGGGATTATATAGTACACGTATTTCAGATTATCTTTTTTTAAAACTTTTTAAAAAAATATTTTAATTATTTATTAGAGGGAGTACAAGCTGGGAATGGCAGGCAGAGAGGGAGGGGGAAGCAGGCTCCCTGCTGAGCAGAGGGCCTGCTGTGGGGCTCCATCCCAAGACCCTGAGATCACTACCTGAGCCAAAGGCAGAGGCCCAACCCATTGAACCACCCAGGTACCCCTTTTTGAACTTCTTTGACTTAAGTTTCCATCATGTCTTTTCATGGTTTGATAGTTCATTGCTTGTTAGTGCTGATAATATTCCCATTGTTTGGGTATACCACAGTTAGTTTATCTGGATATTCACCAGTTGAAGAATGTGTTGGTTGCTTCTGAGTTTGGGCAATTATGACTAAAGCTGCTTTAAGCATCCCTATTCAAATTTCTGTGTGTACACAGGTTTTCAACTCTTCTGGTAAATAGTAAGGAGCACAACTAGTAGATCACATGGTAGAAATAGGTTGTTTTATAAGACATCACCAACTGTCTTCCAAAGTAAGCAGGCCATTTTGCATTCCCACAAGCAACATTTAAGAGTTCCTATTGTTCCACATCTTCACCAGCATACGATTTTGTCACTGTTCTGGATTTTGGCCATTCCAGTAGGTATTTAGTGGCATCTCATTATTGTTTTATTTTGCACTTCTCTGATGACATATGATGAAGAGCATCTTTTCATATGCTTATTTGCCATCTGTTTATCCTCTGCAGTGAGGTGTCAGAGTCTTTGTCACCCCGCACCTGTTTTTTAAATTGGGCGTTTTCTTACTCTTCAGTTTTAAGAGTTCTTTGAATATTTTTGGATAGCAGTTCCTTCTCATAATTTGTCTTTTGCAATATTTTCTTGTAGTCTGAGATTTGTCTTCTCATTCTCTTGGAACTTTTGAAAAATTTTAATGAAGTCTGGCTTATTGATTATTTCTTTTATGGATTGTGCTTTTGGTGTTGTATCTGAAAATCATGGCCATACTGAAGTCTCTTTCAGTTCTCTGATTTGGTATCTTCTAGGAGTTTTATTGTTTTGTATTTTACATTTAAGTATGTGACTTTACTTTTTGTGAAGAGTATAAGATCTGTGTCTGTATTCATTTATTTGCATGTGGATGTCCAGTTGTTCCTCACCATTTGTTGAAAAGATTATCTTTGCTCCATTGTATCGATGTGCTCTTTCTTTAAAGATCAGCTGACTCTGTTTATGTGGGTCTAATTTCTGGATTCTCTATTCTGTTCCATTGATCTATTTTTATATTCTTTCACAAATACTGCACTGCTTTGACTACTATATCTTTTCTAATAAGTCTTAATATGGGGCTTTGTCACTCCTAAAACTTTTTGTTCTTCTTCAGTATAGTGTTGGGTATTCTTATATTTTATCTTTCATTCTGTAAGAAAAACACTTACAAAAAGGAAGTATGAGAAACCCTGCATGTTTATGCCTGGTTGGTGTTGCCAGGACAAAAAAGAGTTCCTGTGGGTACACTAATCTGTTAGGGTAAGTAGATATGGTGACACATGTATTTTAAAATTATTTTTTTAAACATATTATTTATTTATTTGACAGAGGAAGAGAGAGATCTCAAGTACGCAGAGAGGCAGGCAGAGAAAGAGGGGGAAACAGGTCTCTGCTGAGCAGAGAGCCTAATGTGGGTGGGGGTCAATTCCAGGACCCTGAGATCATGACCTGAGCTGAAGGCAAAGGCTTAACCCACTGAGGCATCCCTTAAAATTAATTTTTAAAATATATTCTATGTTCATACCTCTGAGTCATGTGTCAGTAGCTGGGAAAGGATATGAAAATGAATAGCATAAACTTAACTTCAGTGAATCATTATTCCAGTAAGACAAATGTGTCTATAGCCTCTTTCTCCATGGATTCTATGACACTGTACTGCCCTGATTTTCCTTCTACTTCTGGGAACATATTTTCCATTTTCCTTAGCAGATTTGACTTTAGTAGGTTCCTACTTTACATGCAGAATGATGTTTTTAAAACACAAGTTAGAACATATTGAATACATCAAACTGCTATCCATCTGTCCTATCCCCCAAGCATGTATAGGTAATCAGTATCCTCTTTGCTCTAAGAAAATTGTAAAACACATTAACCCCCATGATGTCTGACCTGTCTTCACTTTCCAGCCTCTTCTTTGCTTCACTCTCTGTACCAACCACTGCAATCTTTTCTTTTTTTTAAAGGTCCTCATGCTCACCATGTTCCTTCCTATTATAGTGTTATAGGGCTCTGGTTCATGCTTTCTTCTAGCCAGACTCATCCTTTTCTCCGTCTCCTCTTTCTCCTTAAATTCTTTTATGTCACTTACTCAATGAAGTCTTCTCTGACCTCCTTCGTTAGGAAAAGTCTTTCTTTCCTAAAGTTATTATTATAGCATTATTATATGTAATCAAATTATTATATAGCATTAAGTTATTATAGATTTCCTCTTACATTGCACTCATTATTGTTGTATTACTACATTTATCTTGTAATTCATTCGTTAGTGTCTACCTTCCCCCATAACATTGAAAGCTGTATTAAGGCAGTTCTTTTTCTACCCTGACTCGACAATGCATGCCTAGTAACTAGCACAAGTACTAACATGTAGCTGACAATCAACAGGAGTATGTTGAAAGAATTCATTTAAATAGATGAATGTGGGAATGTGGTACCACATGAATAAAATAGTAATAAGCATATAAATAAATACACAAAGTAATACTTAGCAGTAATACTAACCAAATTTGGATAAGTCCTTGTTCAAGACCCAATTGCATAATGCAAGATTTTAGGATCTCAACAGGAAACATGTCATAATCTCCAGTTGGGTGATTAGAAAATTCACTGTCTTACCTAGGTTTGGGCAACATTTAAGGAAACCAACAAGGAATTTGCAGGATGGCCCTGAGACCTGAAGGGAAAGGGATAGGTTGGTTATTAGATCCCAGAACAACGAGCTGCATGGAGAGTTCCATTTGACCAGAGCTATGGCTTTCCATAGAGGAACTCCTTCAGCTGATGGCAAACTTGCAAGGAGGTAGCTAAGGAAAGGAATACACTGTGCTGACTCTATGTATTTATTTTCTATTGTTGCTATAACAAAAATCCATGATTTTTTATATTGAGGTGTTAGCAAAGCTGCGTTTCTTCTGGAGACTTCAGGGGTCAGTCTGTTTTCCTGTTTCTTACAGTGTTCAGGGGACACCTATATTTCTTAACTCATGGCCTCTTATATCTCAAAACCAGTAGGGTAGTGTCTTCAAATCTCTTTCCAACTCTCTGACTTCTGCTTCTGTCCTCATGTTGCACTGGCATTGCTCTCCAGCCCCCCACCATTCCCTGCCTCATCTTACTTTATCTCTGACTCTGATCCTCATGCCTCCCTCTTAAAGAACCTTGTGATAACATTGGGTCCCCTGGGATAATTCAGAATAATGTCTCTATCTCAGAAATTCTGTGGTCTTTTTAAAGACTTTATTTATTTATTTATTTATTTATTCATTCATTCATTCATTTTGAGAGAGAGAGAGAGAGAGAGAGAGAGAGAGAGAGGACATGAGCAGGGGGAGGGTCAGAGGCAGAAGCAGACTCTATGCTGGAAGCCCAGTGCAGGGGACTCTGGGATCATGACTTTAGCTGAAGGCACATGCCCAACCAACTGAGCCACCCAGGCACCCACCTATCTCAGAAATTCTTAACATATCTGTATATGTCTTTTTTCCATATAAAGTAATATATTCACAGGCTCTGAGGTTTGAGGGGTGGATGTCTTTGAGGGGCCATTATTCAGATTACTGCATATTCTCTTTAGCCTCTGTTCTCCTGCTATTGCCTCCTATTGTTCTAACTGAACTGAGAGCCAAGGGGCAAAGGACCCATAGATTTAGCCTACATAGATTAGCCTCAAGGGTACAGGGCTTGATGGATCTGGAAGGGTAAATAGAATATTTGCAGAGACCTCATATGTAGGAATTAATACTTTACTCAATTATCTTTGGTTCTATCCCATCCATTTTACAACCCGAATAGGCCTTTTCATTTATAAGTTTGATTTGTTAAGTAATATGTGTTGTACCCCCACTACATGTTTTTTTTAATTGAAAAAAGCTATGAAAATGAAAAAAAATTATATAAAAATGCCCATTTGATTTGGTTAGTTTTAGTTTTATTCTTCTCAAATAAAAATTCCCTAGATTCCTAGATTCAGAAAAACTGGAAAAAAGTAAGCTCATTACAGTTTTCTCTGACTTTATGTTTTAAAATATACAATCATTTAAATAGTTTGAACAGGATATAACTATATATCTGTTACATTGAGCAGAAGTTTTGTCCCTCTCACATAAAGATGATGGCAATCATGTCTTTGGGTTCTATAGAACAATTTAAAATTGAAATTTATTCATATTTATGTGGAAATTCTTAGATGAGGTACAGACACATTTTCAGACATTTAAGGCTTATTCACTCAGTAATATATAAAAAATCATAATTTTAAACCAGTGGGAAGGACATTTTAAAGGAATAGTTTAGAAAAGAATAAAAAACAATGGAAAGATTTCTTTTTTTTTAAATTTCTTTTCAGTGTAACAATGTTCATTGTTTTTGCACCACACCCAGTGCTCCATGCAATCCGTGCCCTCTCTAATACCCACCACCTGGTTCCACCAACCTCCCACCCCACCCCCCGCCCCTTCAAAACCCTCAGATTGTTTTTCAGAGTCCATAGTCTCTCATGGTTCACCTCTCCTTCCGATTTCCCCCAACTCCCTTCTCCTCTCCATCTCCCCTTGTCCTCCATGCTATTTGTTATGCTCCACAAATAAGTGAAACCATATGATAATTGACTCTCTCTGCTTGACTTATTTCACTCAGCATAATCTCTTCAATGGAAAGATTTTTTGATTTGAGAAAAATGAAAGTGAAAGACTCATCTTGGAAATAAAGCCATGATTAATTAAACAGCCATAGTGGTACTTGTAAAAAATTATATATTGATCCAGGAGGGTATTGGATAATTTTACTTGCTTTTGAAGTCTGTCTTCTCTGTTATGCAGGACTCTTGGATTGTGTGGTAATAGCGGTTATTTTATATAATATGACTCAAGCTCCTGAAGATGTTTGTGAAATGTGTTATTGTACTTATGAATCATATTGTTACTGCCAATATCTCTTCATTTTCAGAAGTTAGAGGAAAATACACAGTTAAGCCAACCTAATCGATGTAGCATAATGGTGAGGATTTATTATTATGGACAACTATCAAATATTGTCTTTCCCTGGTACTCCTCCTTTTGGGAGGCATATTTCCCTAGTATATGGAAGTCTTTGGTATAAGTTATTTTTACTCCTAAGAAGTAGATGCATATTGAAACATGTCTGATTCGATAAGTAGGCTTGTTGGTGCAATCAAGAACCAGTTTCCTCTATAATATTTCTGTAAGTCACACATAATGCTTATAATAAAAGATACCTAAGAATCACTAAGATAAATTTTGTTTTCTGAAATCTTAGTTTTTAAAATTTTCTTCCTCACTCCATCTTTTTTTCTGATATCTAGGTGCTTGGAAGATATCAATTAAAGCTTCTTCTTCTTTTTTTTTTTTTTCAACTTATGGGTTAGAAAAATTATCTCTCAAGAAAATTAGAGTGCTCTTTCCTTCTACATCTCTTTTCTAAATGATTTCAACATTTTCCTAAATTTTGGACGATTCATCTCATTCTGGGGTATTTCAGGGCAATGAGGAGGAAACAGCATAATTACTGGTCTATTAATTGAAAACATCTATATACATAAATTCATTTGTGTGAAATGAATAAATCCATCTGGTATTATTTCCCATCAAAGAATTGTTCAATATTGTAACTAAGAAAATTATAATTACTCGACGATGAAGGCAGAAGTAATTTATCTTTCTCTATTTTCATTTAGTCATTTCAGATATATTAATCAAACAGGTACTGTATCCTTGTGCTCTAATATCCCTCTTAGGAGAGATAGATATGTTTAATACACATTTTTGTTTTTGAAGGTACTGACATTACAGTTGACATGCACATGCTATGTAATGTTTCTTTTTTTATCCTTAGATCTGGAGTTAGGTTTAAGGTGAATTGAGTAATCAGTAGTATAGTGCTTTTGAGGAATTATGGGAGCTGGTGTAGAGAAGATGGCACTTTTTTACCTGCTATGAGATAAGCAATTTATAATTATAATTTATAGTTAGATAATTTGTAGTTAAATTCAGTGTCAGAAATGACAGTGGGGTATTTATGGGAGGACATAGGAAGAGCAGCTAAGACAAAGAGGCGTCAAGAAAAGGAACTTCTGGCAGGAAGTTTCTGGCAGAAAAGTATCCCTTTTAAAAGGTAATTAAGACCAAGTATGAGAAAAAAAATAGTAATGAACTTGAGGGAGTATCACTTGTTCCAGGAGTCAAAGTAGTTTAGCATGGTTGAAGTACAGAATTTGAGAAGAAAGAAAGGCTTGCTCCCAAAGGGACAAGGACCACATCAGGGTGGGTCAGGCCAGACATCCCGTTTAAGTCTTTGGGAGGATATATGACTAGTAACAAGGCATTTATCTCTCTGTGCCTCAGTGTTCTATTGTGAAAAAATGTGAATAATAATGCTGGCTACCTCATATGGTACTTGTGAGAATAGAATGATTTTATATATATCTCCTATAAAACCAATGCCTGGCACAGTAAGTACTGGATAAATGCCAAGTTAACTATTAAAGAATTTAAAGCAGGAAAATGACACCATATATAAAATCTCATCCAGAGCACATATCTTTCTTTATATTATATATTTGGTATTTCCTTTATCATTATGAGATTTTCCCAGTTTTCTTAGAAGAATAGGGCAAACAGGGAAAAGTTTGCTTAATCACTAGGAAATTCATTAAAAATTGTTGAATTGAAATTAAAATTTTAGATCACTTAATATCACTTAACATTTCCCTTTTAAGGATAATTTATCATGTTTTTCCACAGTCTATATTTGTACAGCTACCTTAAACACAGCCTGATCAGCTCAATATTCTGCAGGAATCTAACGGAAACCAGAGGCTTTCTAGCTGTATGTTTCCTGAAGAGAAGAGTTCATGCCAAGTTTCTGTGGCAAAGGTCAGTACTTAATAGATACTGTGGTACACTTAATAAACCTATGAAATCCTGGGTGTTAAACCGCAACTTGGAATCACAGCCCTATTTTTCACATGTGTTCTTTTGCACATAGCCTTAGGTGCAGAAACAAATTTTCTAAACATTTCCACATCTTTTCCTCCTAATATAAAAAATACATGGTTTTAAGTTAGTTCTATGAATGCCACCCTTCTTTCTTTCATTTATATACTGTTTCAAGGTAAAATTAAATGATCAGTAGTTGTGAAGACATTGTTTTATTGAATAACAAGGCACAACTCAGTGCTTATGAAATCATGTGGGAATAAGGATTATGGCATCCTTGTATGAGGCATTGTAATCTTCCTTTCCTTCCCTTCCTCTCTCTATCTCTCTCCATAAATGAAATAATCCCTGTAGACAGAACTCTGTTAGTTACATCCATTAAGATTTTGGATGTTTTCCAAATCACTTTCCATCCAAAATTATAAATGAGTAGTTGAAAAACAATAAGATGTGCCAATATTAGAACATTCTACTTAAAAGAAAAAGAAAATTGGTACTTACTTACAGCACATTTACCCATAAATTGATTCTTGTATATTGAGGTGAATGTATATATGCTAATGAGGGCAATAAAGTAACTTTTATGATTATTGAGATGTTCTCTCTTACTCCATCTGTTTTCTTCTTTTTTTTTTTTTATATATAACATCTGTTTTCTTCTTATATTTAAGTGAAAAAAGAAGGAGTTTTCTCTGTCTGTACACAGTGGAATTTGAATTGAGGCCGTAGAGAATATAGCTAGTGCAGTGTAATTATTAGCAGTGTTCTTCTGATTTCATATCAATTGGTTGAATAGTTCACACTTGAATGGCATATAAGTGAAATAAAATGGTGAAATAATCCAGTCCAACTGAAGTTGTAGTCATGTTCTTATACTGTAAAAGTGAATAGGACCTGGGAGATCATCTGGTCGTACCTGCATATGGATTGGTGAGGACACTAAGAACCAAGAAGGTAGGTTGATCACCATTGTTGCTGGAGTCTGGGAAAGAAAGAACATTATTAAACTTGTGCCACATCCAGCTGATTTGTCTTCCTTTATCCTTGATGGTCATTACTTTCAATTAAAGTCGTGAAGGTAAGTTGTGCATTTCTGTAAAAATAACAGGTTATTTCTTTCTCATTCTGCTTGTTGCAAGAGTCTGTCATGAGGTACTTTTTCAGCTTTGAGGGAGGTGATAAAATCCAAGCACCTTCCAGCTCCATTGCTGGTTATCTTCTAATCTCCTCATGTTATGTCCGTCACTTTATAATGTACACTTAGAGAAGGCTTTCGTGTAATAGGACATGAAGTCATACTAATAATAGCACTGCTCTGCTTTGGACTAAGAATTATTCATTCTTTTTCATTTTTCTAGTTAAATTCTTTTATAGCAAAATAAATAAAAAGCTTCTATTGTTGCCCTTTGAATATTAGGAATGTATACTAACTAACCAATGTATTACTGAGATTAAGAAAAATATTAACTACTCCGAAGCTGGAGCAGGGGACTTGACTTAAGAGGGCAACTATTGGTGAGGCTCTCAGGGAGCTCTCAGGCCAAAGTCTGCTGTCCAAGAATTCCCACATCTTAAAATATGGGCTTGACTCAGTGTCCCTGCCACTGTCACTTATTGGCTGGGAACAGCCCACAGGAATTGTGGCCTTTGCATGTAGACAGTGTTGCATTCAGAGTGCAACAGTTGGAGATCTCACCGACTTTTTCAATAGCAGAAAATCCAAGTGTCATATTTTCACAGTTGCTCCAAGTGTTCCCATCTGATGTGGAATTTAATTCCCTCTTGCAGCAGTCTCTATGGGCTCATGAGCTGTTTTGGCCAGTAAAATATGCCAGAAGTGATTATATATAATTTCTATAACTGAGTATTAGGTCTGCCATGTCTTCCTTCACTTCTTGTAATGTTATCATTTGGAAATGAGATGCCATATGAGAAGTCTGAATGTCCTGAGATGGCTGTGGGGAAGCCCACTTTTGCCACATAAAGAAAAAAGTCCATGAGAAAAGTACAGAGGTGCAAAACACATAAAGCCTTTTTGGATTTTTCTTGTCCAACCCAGATACCAGAGAATACAGCTGAGAGATTGACCCCAGCAGAAGTATTGTATAGAGCAGAAGTATTGTCTAAATTCTGCCCAAATCTTGATCCAAAAAAACCATGAAAAAAATGGTTGTTTACTTTAAACCACTAAATTTTGGGTGCATTTGTAATATATAGACCTGTCTCAGCATCCCTGCTACACTCAGTTATTGGCTGTGAACAGCCTACATGAGGCATAGCCTTTGTACAAATATCATGGTGGTCTCAGAGTACAGCAGCTATGAATTTCAGTCACACATTGACAATCAAATGAAACAGAAGTCATTGTCTTGTGCACTAACAAAAACTCTAAATATGTGTCATTGCCTTAGTGACCAAATAGTGGTGATGTCCTAAAAGGAGGAAGGGAACCTATTGTGGAGAATAGAAAAACAATGAGGAAATTGTTATTGGAGACTGGAGAAATGTCTGTATTATGTGTCTTTGGACTGTTTAGCAACACTGTACCTATGATATCCTAAAAGGTAGGAGCACATGTAATTAACTGGTTGATCTGTCTATGGGGTTTTCCAGACAGAATACTGAAAATTCCGACTTTAAGTGTCTACTTTAAAGTAAGTTGAGAGAGATCAACAAAAAAGCTATTCAATTTTTCAATCGGAATTTGAAGGAACTATTTCTATCCTAGGACTTGCCAGGTGAGGAAAATAAACGTAGTTGCCATTCCCATCTTGCCCAGCTGGCATGATATCCCCAAAGTAGGAAATGGAGACAGACAGAGCTAAGGAAATCCAGGTGCTGCCAATAAAACGTGGCTTTGGGTTCAATATCCAGTGGAGGGTCTATCTAGAAGACCCCACTTTAAGATTTCAGAAAATTTGAAATGGCAGTGCTTGAATCTCTCAACTTGGAAAAAGTTATTCTCAAAATCTTAAGTGATTTGTCCTGTGATATCCTGATTGACAACCAAAGTAGAGGGGAACATGTCTTGAAGATTTGTGAATGTGATTATTATCTGCTGGATGACATTATAATTTGATATGTGGAAAAATTACCTTTCTTTTATAAGAATTACTTCAGTTTGGACTGAAAGGGACAAGAGAGTTCAAAATAAAAAGAGGTTCCCGGGCCTCAAACTTCTACTGTCAGGAAGCAAGCAAAGATAAAACTCTCAACTGAAAACATGGGCAGTGTCTTAAGGAACATAAAGCAGAAGGTAGAGCCAAGGTCTGATAACCACCACTACCTGAGGGCAGAGATGAATTTTGATCAATATAAGTGCTTGTCCTCATAGCAGCAGTAATTGGAGATATATACTCCATTATTTCAAAATTGCTATGGAGTAGTTATGGCTGTGTGCCTCCTATTTTCTCCCCTTTTTAAATAAGAAGCACATTTAATGTTGGGTAAAGATGGTAGGACGCACTCTTTATTTTTTATTTATGTATCTTTGGAGCTAAGATGGTGCTTCCAAAGAACTGCACTTGGAGAAGCTCTTTGTGGCTGGACCCAATTTAGATAAAGAAATCTTCACCCTCAAGCCTGGGCCTGTTGCTGTAATAGAAAGAAATTTTGGGAAAAGACAGTGATTAGGAAGGAAATGTTAATAAAGGATAGAGTGTGTTTCCAAAATAGGTAGCAATGCTTCTCATCCCACTTGCTAGTTTGCAATGTGACTTTTCTTTGTTATCATTAATTGTGGACTTTATTTCTTCTCTCCTGGAATCTGGGCTGTCCTTGCTCACTGCCTGACTAGGAGAATATAGGAGAAATGACTTTATAGTCTTGGCCTCAATAAGTCTGCAGTTCCTGCCTTCACTCCTTGGAAGCCAGTAGCCCCATTAGAACTCTCATTGCCCTGGGACTGCCATTCTGTGAAGAACCCCAGATTAAGAATAGCCGTGAGAAGCCCCAAGACATCAGCAATGTGGGTGAGGCTTTTTTGGCCCTTCTAGCCCAGAGCAGCTACCAGCAGATGACAGCTGATGGACTAACCCTTGTGCAACAGTGGAACTTTGTTCCCCTGGGTCCTGGCCCATACATTCATGAGTATAGAAAATGGTTGATATATGTAAACATTTTTGGATATGTTGGTCATGTAGTAATAGGTAACTGAATAGAACCAACCCTCTAGTCCTAGGACTCACAAGCTTCCCCTGGAACAGTTACTCTCCTTAGACTACAGTCCAGGAGCAAACAGCCTCTGCACTTATTGGGGATACTGACTTGTAATATGTGTGCAATTGAAGCTTTTGATCAGTCATCTCCTTTTGTGCTCCTCCTATTATAACTTGTTACTTTATCAACTCCAGAACATTTCATCATGGAAAACCAGCCAACCAACCAAACAAAAGAACCAAAAAACACAACATGAAAAAAACTCTCCTTCCTTTGCTGTATTTTTCTCCTATGGATACTTTTCCTTCATTCTTCCTAAAATGTGTCATAATATTTAATCTTAGTTCAATATTGCCCCTCCTTCCACTTTCAGAACTTTAATGAATTTATTTTTAATTCAATAAATTTATAATCGTTCAGTACTTTGGTGGTGGGTGAGAGGAGTAAAGTTGTGTATCTCATCCATATTCTGGAACAAGAAGTCCATTCCTCTACATTGTAATCAACACTTGCTTATTCATTTCCTCATTCGACAGCCTCAGTACTGAATATTCTTGCGTAAAGCTCATAGTAGATCTTAAGTATATACTATAGGGCTTGACAGTACAGTGAAGGAGACAAGCATTTAAACAAGTAGCTAACACAAGTCAAGGTGAAATGAGAGTTGGAAAGGAGTTGTGCACAGTGAGTGGTTTGGTTACAGAGAATTGAACTCTTAAATCTGATGTGGGAGTATGGGGAGGATTTCCCAGAGAAAAGAGCATGTAAGTGTCTAGCATTTATCCCTCAGCCTCATGTGCTTAAATCGTCATATGAAATATGATTTTTTAAAAGATTTTATTTATTTATTTGACAGATAGAATGAGAGTGCACAAGCAGGGGGAGCAGCAGACAGAGGCAGAGGGCAAAGGAGAAGCAGGCTTTTCACCAGTGGGGAGCCTGATGAGGCCTTCATCCCGGGACTCCGGGATCATGACCTAAGTCGAGGGCAGAGGCTCAACTGAGTGAGCCACCCAGGCGCCCCTAAATTATGTTTTTAAATTTAAATGTTTAAAGAAAAATTTTGCATCTTGTATGTCTCCAATAGGCAGACAAGATGGAATGGAGTTTTATACCCATGGAAAAACAGGAGTAACAGGAAGTCTTCCAGCATGTCTGGAGTGCTGGATTTGTGGCGTGATGAAGTGACTCATTTGGTTCCAAAAGGACATAGAAATGTAAGATTCTAAGGGTAGATATATATCATTTGTAAGAATATACCTAAAATCTCTCTTTTTAGTGGATACCGGAAAGATTATAGTAATTCTTAAATATACTAGTGATAAAATATGAGAAAAAAGTAATGATAGGGTAATACTGACTTGGCAATTTTTAGGATGTAAAAGATGAATAGAGGTAAATCAAAATTTCTAGGCTTTGTTTAGGGGACTGATATTTAACTACTATAGTCATGAGAGTATGTAGAAACAAACTGTTAAGTATTATAAAAATTCTGCCTCAAATCTTTCTTATTGAAACTATTTATATACAATGTAATAGCATGGCTTATTATGGCAAGGGATCTTTCTGTGTATCAGATACTCAGTCATCTCCTGCATAGCTGTAATCACATGGCCTAGATTGGGAAATTGAGCTGCCACTTAGTCTGATTCATTAAACAACATCCTAAAAATAGACACTAAAGTAGTAACATGAAATCTTAGCAAATGGCTGTTAATGGAGAACTAAAAATCCATTATCTGGTAACTTACCGATAATTTTTTTTTTCTGATAAAAATAGATTATTCAGATCATAGGTATTCTTGGCTTTAAAGGAGCTCACTGAAAGAACTTATTTCTAATGAAAATGCAATGAAATTTTTTTAGCTTAATCCCAAGAAAATAAGAAAATGTATAAGTGATATTTCATATCAAAATTAATTCATAAAATTTTACGGACAATTTTGAAAATGTTAGACTATACCCGAATTATCTGGAAAGGAATCTCATTGGGATTCAGAGGCTTAATAATTTTAACTTGTTTCATGTTTCTGGATTTTTATGCCACACACTAGTCCATCCAATAAAAGTTTTCTGAATCCTTAATTTACTCTCTCAATTTTGTCATTCCAGGCTTCTTATCAGCAGGGCTTCCTCCCTGGGGTATGCAGGTTTCATCTCTTGTCTGGTTATAGTAACTTTGTTTCTTTAAAGGGATAGAAATCTTAATGTTACAAATGAGTAAGGGATAAATGAACCTCTGGTTGTTCTGAGCCTTGAAATCCTGTATAAAAATCAACTCTTTCTGCATTGTAATGTGTTTTATTTCTCTCTTTCTCATACTACTCTGCTTTCTGTTGAAATCAAATTCACTGAGGTGTCAATGGCTGATATTTCACCCCGAAGGTATTTGCATTTTAGAAGCTTTCTGATAAATATCTTAAATGTCAATGTAAGTGTTTTTGGAAGATCTTGAAGCATGAAAGGCAGGGAGTCTGAAAGAGATGAGAAATTGTCAACTTGAAGTTTCTTGAAGTCAGGTAACTTGGGAAAGAAGTCTAATAAATAGGAACCAAATTCAAGGAGGATGTATCTTCCCAGAATTTGGAAATCATGTTGTACTGGGAACTACCTACTTTTCCAATTTGTGGAAAAATTGGCCAGCTAGTGACATTACCTTGTGTTCATGTTAGTCCAGACTATCTGAAATTTATGAAACATTGACTACTGAAGTTTATATTACAAAGAAAAATCAGACAGAAATTATACCTTTACTGAGAGTCCATGGTAGTATTAGCTCTTCTCTCTTAAGAATACCATGCTATTGGACAATGGAGGGAGTTGACAGTGCAACCTGGAAATAAGGGGGTGCTGTTAGATGTGGGCATAAGCAAAATAAACACACAATATGTATTTAAAATATTGACTTACACTGAGAGAAATAAAATGGCAAGTGGCAGTGTTTTATCATTGAACACTAAAACAAATCTCCCAATATCTAATACAAACAATTCCACTATTAAGAGATCTCATTAACAGTTTATCACAAAAGTATGTAAACATAAATAAGATTAAAAACAATAATTCTAAAAGGTATATTAGCTCTATATCTGCATTGGACATAGAACTTGATCAAATTAACATGACCTATTGTAATTAAAACTCAGCCAAGATAGAACACTAAAGACAATTTATGGGATGGGACTTCTGTAAGAGCTGCATAGCATGATGAATCATTTCTGCTGCTGTTCCAGGGCTCGCATAATTCTAGTGATAAAAGAATAATGAAACCATTCTGAGGAGGAATCACATTTATAAAACTTTAGGAAATTGTATTATCCTTTGACCATCTGATAGCTCTACTGATGAGACTCTATGGGAAGACTGCTTATCAAAGAAAAACTCTAATTCTTCCTTACTTAAAAGGAGTAATTTTTCTCATCTAAAGTTGGCAGTGAGAAAAAGGTTTTTCTTATCTTTCCATCCAGGATAAACTTGAACCTCAAACTATAAAATAGTAGTAAGATGTCTTTACTACTTCTTCCCTAATTTGTACCCATTTGGCTACACTCCACTGGTTGTGCACATAGGCTTAACTTCAGTGTAAAATAAAAGCTCCATGTGTGGAGCTCCATGTGTGGATTTGTTTTTAATATTCAACTTGGGAAAGGTATATTAAAGGACAAATACGCTAGTTCAGTAAACCTTGCTAAATCTATACCCACTATTATCTGCTTCTCCTTTCATATTTATTTGTAGATTCAGAGAGAAGCAAATGGAGCTGAAAACAGGATTTTTAAAAACTAAAATTTATTTTTGAAGCCATATGTATTTACATGTAATTTACATATGGTAAAATTCACCTTTTTTATGTGTGAAGTTTATGAGTTTGGACAGACATAAAGAGTTGTGTAGGCACCGCCACAATCAAGCTGTAGAATATCAAAATGAGATATCTGTATTTAAAAAATTGCTAGAGAAGTGGTAAGCTGAGGAGTGATTGAAATGGTAAGGTAGCGTGAGTTAATGAGAGTGAGCAAATTCTTGAGAAAATAAGTCTGAGCTAGAATGAAGACGAAAGAAATAGGTAAGAGAGAACAGAAAAATAAATGGTGAAGAAAGAGTCAAAGGAAGTGGGTTGCAAGAAAGGCATATAAGTGGTAGGTGTTGGGGATTTGGATTCCATGAAGGAGACCATATATATCACAAACCACTCTTCTTGGTTTTTATTCTTGTCTATTTCTTTCTCTCTCTCTCTTTTTTTTTTTTTAAGATTTTTATTTATTTATTTGATAGAGATCACAAGTAGGCAGAGAGGCAGGCAGAGAGAGAGGAAGGGAAGCAGGCTCCCCGATGAGCAAAAAGCCCGATGCAGGGCTCAAATCCAGGACCCCGAGATCACGACCTGAGCCAAAGGCAAAGGCCCCAACCCACTGAGCCACCCAGGTGCCCCTATTTCTTTTTTCTCTTAATGAGTCCTACTTGTTGGGATAGTGCTTTAAGCCACCTCAGCTTAATATTGATTGTTTAATCCAAGTAAAGGATGGAGCAGTAATGTCCAAACTTTAGTATGATTTATAATGATCTGTGAAGTATTTGAAAATTCATCTGCTTTATAGCCAACTTCCAAAGATCATGATTCAGTAATTCTTACTCCTTTTAAAAAGTAAAAAAAGTAAGAATTTTTAAAAAGTTGGAAAAAAATATACTGCAATTAGAAGTTGGAAAGTAGAGTAAAAGATTTTAACATCAAGAATAAAGCCACAAAATATGCCTTGAAGTGATATGCAGTGAGACCTAGTCCTACTAAGATGCTAAGAGGTACCGCTACACAGAGAAGACACCTCTGTTGGCCCACCTGTTATTCCTCGCCACACACAGAGGAAGATGTGTGGGATAATTGGTTGCAGAATTGGGAAAGCAGCCAATTAGTTATTGTGGTCTTTGACTTTTCTCTCTTCTCTTTTTCCCCCCTTTTCTTCTTCTCCTCCTCCTCCTCCTCCTTCTTCTTTTTCATATGAAAATATTCTTCTCTCCATTTCCTTCTCACTCTCTAAATAAATATTTCCACCAGAAAAAGGCTGGTAGTCATTTATATTCATCATGAAATTCATTCATTCTACTTCATTAGATATCTTACTAGCATTTTCTAGCTATTTAACGAATTAATATCACAAAAAATTATTTAAACTTCTATTAAAGCAAGGACCACAGAACAGCAGCTTGCCAAATGAATGTGTGTTTTATTTGGTAAGCAGTATTTTAAAAAATAATTTGATTCTTATTTTAAAATGGAGATATACCAAAAACATGAATCTTCTTGGTAACATGTCTATAATGTAAAACATTTTCAGGGTAATTATTACAGAACTACATATCTGCACATTAATTTAATTTTAATTCTCAGTGTGGTCAGCCAAAGCTAGTAATTCACAAGTAGGACCACACATATGAGACAGCTGTTCTAAGCCTCCTTTGGCTTTTTTTCAAAAATGGATCTTTAAAAAAAATGGATCTTTATTGGTAAAATTTTGGTCTTTTTACAAAGCTTGAATGAATGTTCAGATTAGGGTTTAGTAGTGAAATTAAGTGTTAAGTAGGATATGTGCTTTGGTTGCACATCAATGTATTTAAATTTTGCAGAGATAATTATGACTCACCTGAAACTATATCCCACATCCCTGTGGCATGGACCCAAGGTTGGTCTTTAATCTGTCCTCTGTGTAGCCATTGGTTTAGGAGCTTTCAGGATTTCAGCTTTCAGGATTGTATCATGCCAGCAAGGGGGCACATCGTCCTACCTCAGGAATCTTGCAGTTTCTGCCTCAAGTAAACCTTTCACAACGCCATGACTGGAGTACTTAAAAGGCCAGAGTTAGATTTCTATAAAGCACATGGCATTTTGACATTTTCCTAATTGTTTGCAACTCAAGGTCTAAAATTCTCTCTGTGGCAGATTTTGGTCATAAAGCCTTTGCTTTTCTTCTGTATAAGAAGCTAACCTTCATCAGCCTGGCTTCTTCAGCAGCCACTGCTGTCTAGAAAAACCTGAGCTGTGCATGTCCAAACTGGATTGAGTGTTGGCAGCACGCCTCTTTTAAAATAAGAAGGTTGAGCAACACTGGACCTTCATTATTTGAAAAGATACAATCGGAAAGAATGGAGAAGCAGCTGTGTCCTTTACTGACTCATTTAATCTCTATTTCCCATAATAAACACCACTTGCTCTTGTCTTAATTCCAGCCTGGAGCTTTTACTTACATTTCCTGCCTAACCCTATGGGCATTGGGACCTATGAACCCAGCACTGAAGGAATTTCAGAGCTTGTCAAACAGGTGTGGAAGCAACCTTAAGCTTAGGCCACTTCACTTAGTGTTCAAAATTATTTATGTGACTAGCTCTGAAAATAAATTAGTATTTATTCATTTTGGTTTGTAGAGAGACTGGGTTAGATTGGCACTTAGGACCATTGAACTGCTCCCATTCTCTTCCTTTTTCTTTCCCATCCTCTTATCTTAATCTTTCCTATCCTCTGCCCCTAATATCACAAAGCTGGGAACCCAGAGAGCTTGCCATTTCTCTCCCCAGAGTGTTAATGGTAGTTCATGAAAGCCATCCACAATCCAATGACCCATGACTTTAAATAGACTGGAAACTAGGGTACCAGATCTCAGAATGAGTAGTTGCTTCCAAAACCCCCTAATGAGTCCAGGGGAGGATGTATCAGTGAGAAAAATAGGGGCCCAGGACAAAAACTATAGCTGGTGAGAAGTAGGATCAGAAGTCTGTGGCCCAGTGTGTGTGTGTGTGTGTGTGTGTGTGTGTGTGTGTGTGTGTGTGTGTAGGAGAGACAGAGGGAAAGATTTACGGTGAAGATTAAAGAATATGCAAATACATGGGTTTAGGGAAAATTTGAAGTTTAAATAATGAATGATCAAAATGAGAAGAGAAAACTAGGCATTAGTTTATTATACAAAGTAAATATTCAACTCTGCCTTTGGAGTAAGCTGCCTCCTATGCATTCTGAAATCCCCTTAAGATCATGTTTATGTATGCTATTAAATACAAGTACAAGTATATTCTGTTTTTTGATTGACAGAGAAATTTCTCCCTTTATTGCCATTCTCAGAATTTGTTGCTTGTCTAATATAATCACGTACAAACCTTCATGAGCAGTTCTTTTTACTTAAAATATATTTGAAATCTGTGGCTGTAGGAGTTTTGATGGTTTGTTCACAGAATCCACAGTGCTTCAGCTCATGTTTGACATGTCACAGGATAGATTTTTTGAAACAAATGAATGATCATGTTTATGTTTGTGTGCATGCGTACGTGTGTGTGTGTGTGTGTGTGTGGTGTTTCAGAGAAATGTCTGAACATTTTGGTAGAGAAATAGTCTAATTTCTATAAATACATTTTTGCTATCATTGAGAAAAATTATGAATAACAAGCCTTTCAGTTTCCATGTATATATTTTCTATATAAAGACTCAAATCATAGTGATTTGCAAAATGATAGTATGATATGTATATTCGTTTATTTACCAATATAAATTTTATGTATTGAAATAAAAGTATTAACTCCTTACAGAGTACTTTTCACTCAGGTACTGAGTGATAAATAGTTCTTCTTAGTTAGAAGGTAAAGCTCTTCATGACCCCAAACAAAATAAAACAGTACATGGCCTAATCTTGAAATCATTTCTTCTTTTTATCAGGGAGGGTTTGAATGGGAGATAATAATTATTTAGTAAGTACTTAAGCTCTTTCAGTGAAAAATGTTAATTAGTATAAAATGCCATCAGTAACACCTTTGAAAATTAGTGTTGTACTGAATTCAAATTCTCACCACTTGATTAACATACATGACAAAAATGTAGCCCTGAAGAATCTAAAGTTATAAAATGTGGTATCTTTCATGTTTCTTATCCTTGCATTGAGACCTCAAAATTTTGGAAGGAAAAGAAACTTTAATTTTGACCACTCTTCCAGTGGGCTGCTAGCTAAGCATTTGGGAAAGTGTAAAACAGAAAGAGTTAAGAGGAAGAATGCAGGGCACTGGATGTCAGGTTCCTAAAAGTATAAAAGAGCATTTTGTTCCTTGCTTGTTATTCTTATGCCACCTACCTATCTGTACAAACATAACAGTGCCCTTGTTCCATCTCTGCCCTGGCTCTGGGGAAACCCAGTTCACTCTTTCCAAGCAAGGCACAGGGAGGCTTCCCCTTCCCATAGTCCTGCTCTTCTCCTCAGTGTCTAGGACCTCTCCTTCCACCTAGAGGATTATG
Organism: Mustela nivalis; assembly: GCF_964662115.1. Classification (NCBI taxonomy): domain Eukaryota; kingdom Metazoa; phylum Chordata; class Mammalia; order Carnivora; family Mustelidae; genus Mustela; species Mustela nivalis. The sequence continues at coordinate 60,704,577 of NC_139022.1, read as the reverse complement.
AGTGTCCTGGGCCATTGAAGGGGCATGTAGTCCAGAATAATTCAGATGAGACTAAGAAAGTCGTAGGGCAGATACAGCAGACACTGATTGGAAAGTCCTTAATAGAAAGCACCATAAATAAACCAGTATGGCTCTTTGCCCCTAGCAATAAAAAGTACACACAGAGGCACCTAGAGTTGTGGGTGCTGTTTTAGCTTTTGTTGGGTTCTGACAAAGACAACTGATGGTATGGAACTGGGTAGAAGTGAGGTGCTCTCTCTTGGCTGTGTGCTCCTTTCTTATGAGCTCATTTTATTTATTTTTTTTTCTTACCAACTTCTGTTATTTATCACCTCCTCTATTTTTCCTCCTTTCTTTTAACCTGTGAAATGTTATCTTTTCTAGGGGAGAGATGACCTGGGTTTTTTTGTTTTTCCCGACCTATGCTTATGACACTAAATTTGTGCCCTGGGATTTTCAAGGGTTGGGATTTTGAACTCACAAAGACCCAGTCTTGGTGGTGATGTTCTGAAGTCGCCTAAGTTCAGTGCCATCTGTATGCAGGGTGTAGTAGTGGTCACAGTGAACTTACCAGGAAAGTCTGCTTACTTGATTTTGAAAAATATGGTAACAAAGGGTCACTTATTATCAATAAATTAATATTCAATTATGGTAATTATCAGTGAAACCTAAAATTTCAGTTTGTTATAAGCAACATAATAAATATTATATAAATATATTATATATATATGAAATATATATAAATATGTATATTATACATTATATATATATTATATATAATATTATATAAATATGTATAAAATGTACCTATTTTATATATATAAATATAGAATACATAAAAGTATAATTTTTGTGATACAACTAATTTTGTAATAGTGTTTTACTCTTCACATTATGCTTGTTGACTTGGAAAACAATCATGTATCAAATTTAGATTTAGTGTTGCTTTTATAAAAATCACTGTTATTTTCGTCCTAATACTAGATATTGGCACATGTATTAAAAAAGGGGAGGAGTACCTCCTACAGAAAGGAAACCATAAAACTATTCAATAAACATAAAGACGAGATGCACCTTTGAATTAAGAGTATGTAACAGAGGGGAGGAGTCAAGATGGCGGAGAAGTAGCAGGCCGAGACTACTTCAGCTAGCTGGAGATCAGCTAGATAGCTTATCTAAAGATTGCAAACACCTGCAAATCCATCAGCAGATCAAAGAGAAGAAGAACAGCAATTCTGGAAACAGAAAAACAACCACTTTCTGAAAGGTGTTTTCTTTTTTAAAAAAATTCTTTTTTTTTTCTCTTTTTTCTTTTTTTTTTATTGTTTCCTTTTTGAACCACTTTTTATCCCCTTTCTCCCCCCTCACGATTTTGGATCTCTTCTAATTTGGTTAAAGCATATTTTCCTGGGGTTGTTGCCACCCTTTTAGTATTTTACTTGCCCCTTCATATACTCTTATCTGGACAAAATGACAAGACGGAAAAATTCAACACAAAAAAAAGAACAAGAGGCAGTACTGAAGGCTAGGGACCTAATCAATACAGACATTGGTAATATGTCAGACCTAGAGTTCAGAATGACAATTCTCAAGGTTCTAGCCGGGCTCGAAAAAGGCATGGAAGATATTAGAGAAACCCTCTCGAGAGATATAAAAGCCCTTTCTGGAGAAATAAAAGAACTAAAATCTAACCAAGTTGAAATCAAAAAAGCTATTAATGAGGTGCAATCAAAAATGGAGGCTCTCACTGCTAGGATAAATGAGGCAGAAGAAAGAATTAGTGATATAGAAGACCAAATGACAGAGAATAAAGCAGCTGAGCAAAAGAGGGACAAACAGCTACTGGACCACGAGGGGAGAATTCGAGAGATAAGTGACACCATAAGACGAAACAACATTAGAATAATTGGGATTCCAGAAGAAGAAGAAAGAGAGAGGGGAGCAGAAGGTATACTAGAGAGAATTATTGGGGAGAATTTCCCCAATATGGCAAAGGGAACAAGCATCAAAATTCAGGAGGTTCAGAGAACGCCCCTCAAAATCAATAAGAATAGGCCCACACCCCGTCACCTAATAGTAAAATTTACAAGTCTCAGTGACAAAGAGAAAATCCTGAAAGCAGCCCGGGAAAAGAAGTCTGTAACATACAATGGTAAAAATATTAGATTGGCAGCTGACTTATCCACAGAGACCTGGCAGGCCAGAAAGAGCTGGCATGATATTTTCAGAGCACTAAACGAGAAAAACATGCAGCCCAGAATACTATATCCAGCTAGGCTATCATTGAAAATAGAAGGAGAGATTAAAAGCTTCCAGGACAAACAACAACTGAAAGAATTTGCAAACACCAAACCAGCTCTACAGGAAATCTTGAAAGGGGTCCTCTAAACAAAGAGAGATCCTACAAGTGGTAGATCAGAAAGGAACAGAGACCATATACAGTAACAGCCACCTTATAGGCAATACAATGGCCCTAAATTCATATCTCTCAATAGTTACCCTGAATGTTAATGGGCTAAATGCCCCTGTCAAAAGACACAGGGTATCAGAATAGATAAAAAAACAAAACCCATCTATATGTTGCCTCCAAGAAACACATTTTAGGCCCGAAGACACCTCCAGATTTAAAGTGAGGGGGTGGAAAAGAATTTACCATGCTAATGGACATCAGAAGAAAGCAGGAGTGGCAATCCTTATATCAGATCAATTAGATTTTAAGCCAAAGACTATAATAAGAGATGAGGAAGGACACTATATCATACTCAAAGGGTCTGTCCAACAAGAAGATTTAACAATTTTAAATATCTATGCCCCCAACGTGGGAGCAGCCAACTATATAAACCAATTAATAACAAAATCAAAGAAACACATCAACAATAATACAATAATAGTAGGGGACTTTAACACTCCCCTCACTGAAATGGACAGATCATCCAAGCAAAAGATCAGCAAGGAAATCAAGGCCTTAAACGACACACTGGACCAGATGGACATCACAGATATATTCAGAACATTTCATCCCAAAGCAACAGAATACACATTCTTCTCTAGTGCACATGGAACATTCTCCAGAATAGATCGCATCCTCGGTCCTAAATCAGGACTCAACCGGTATCAAAAGATTGGGATCATTCCCTGCATATTTTCAGACCACAATGCTCTAAAGCTAGAACTCAACCACAAAAGGAAGTTTGAAAAGAACCAAAATACATGGAGACTAAACAGCATCCTTCTAAAGAATGAATGGGTCAACGGGGAAATTAAAGAAGAATTGAAAAAAATCATGGAAACAAATGATAATGAAAATACAACGGTTCAAAATCTGTGGGACACAACAAAGGCAGTCCTGAGAGGAAAATATATAGTGGTACAAGCCTTTCTCAAGAAACAAGAAAGGTCTCAGGTACACAATCTAACCCTACACCTAAAGGAGCTGGAAAAAGAACAAGAAAGAAACCCTAAGCCTAGCAGGAGAAGAGAAATCATAAAGATCAGAGCAGAAATCAATGAAATAGAAACCAAAAAAACAATAGAACAAATCAACGAAAGTAGGAGCTGGTTCTTTGAAAGAATTAATAAAATTGATAAACCCCTGGCCCGACTTATCAAAAAGAAAAGAGAAAGGACCCAAATAAATAAAATCATGAATGAAAGAGGAGAGATCACAACTAACACCAAAGAAATACAAACTATTATAAGAACATACTATGAGCAACTCTACACCAATAAATTTGACAATCTGGAAGAAATGGATGCATTCCTAGAAACATATAAACTACCACAACTGAACCAGGAAGAAATAGAAAGCCTGAACAGACCCATAACCAGTAAGGAGATTGAAACAGTCATTAAAAATCTCCAAACAAACAAAAGCCCAGGGCCAGACGGCTTCCCGGGGGAATTCTACCAAACATTTAAAGAAGAACTAATTCCTATTCTCCTGAAACTGTTCCAAAAAATAGAAATGGAAGGAAAACTTCCAAACTCATTTTATGAGGCCAGCATCACCTTGATCCCAAAACCAGGCAAGGATCCCACCAAAAAAGAGAGCTATAGACCGATATCCTTGATGAACACAGATGCGAAAATACTTAACAAAATACTAGCCAATAGGATTCAACAGTACATTAAAAAGATTATTCACCATGACCAAGTGGGATTTATTCCAGGGCTGCAAGGTTGGTTCAACATCCGCAAATCAGTCAATGTGATACAAAGTAAGAACAAGAACCATATGATACTCAAAATAGATGCTGAAAAAGCATTTGACAAAGTACAGCATCCCTTCCTGATCAAAACTCTTCAAAGTGTAGGGATAGAGGGCACATACCTCAATATCATCAAAGCTATCTATGAAAAACCCACCGGAAATATCATTCTCAATGGAGAAAAACTGAAAGCTTTTCCGCTAAGGTCAGGAACACGGCAGGGATGTCCATTATCACCACTGCTATTCAACATAGTACTAGAGGTCCTAGCCTCAGCAATCAGACAACAAAAGGAAATTAAAGGCATCCAAATCGGCAAAGAAGAAGTCAAATTATCACTCTTCGCAGATGATATGATACTATATGTGGAAAACCCGAAAGACTCCACTCCAAAACTGCTAGAACTTATACAGGAATTCAGTAAAGTGTCAGGATATAAAATCAATGCACAGAAATCAGTTGCATTTCTCTACACCAACAGCAAGACAGAAGAAAGGGAAATTAAGGAGTCAATCCCATTTACAATTGCACCCAAAACCATAAGATACCTAGGAATAAACCTAACCAAAGAGACACAGAATCTATACTCAGAAAACTATAAAGTACTCATGAAAGAAATTGAGGAAGACACAAAGAAATGGAAAAATGTTCCATGCTCCTGGATTGGAAGAATAAATATTGTGAAAATGTCTATGTTACCTAAAGCAATCTACACATTTAATGCAATTCCTATCAAAGTACCATCCATCTTTTTCAAAGAAATGGAACAAATAATTCTAAAATTTATATGGAACCAGAAAAGACCTCGAATAGCTAAAGGGATATTGAAAAAGAAAGCCAACGTTGGTGGCATCACAATCCCGGACTTCAAGCTCTATTACAAAGCTGTCATCATCAAGACAGCATGTACTGGCACAAAAACAGACCCATAGATCAATGGAACAGAATAGAGAGCCCAGAAATACACCCTCAACTCTATGGTCAACTAATCTTCGACAAAGCAGGAAAGAATGTCCAATGGAAAAAAGACAGCCTCTTCAATAAATGGTGCTGGGAAAATTGGACAGCCACATGCAGAAAAATGAAATTGGACCATTTCCTTACACCACACACAAAAATAGACTCAAAATGGATGAAGGACCTCAATGTGCGAAAGGAATCCATCAAAATCCTTGAGGAGAACACAGGCAGCAACCTCTTCGACCTCAGCCGCAGCAACATCTTCCTAGGAACAACACAAAAGGCAAGGGAAGCAAGGGAAAAAATGAACTATTGGGATTTCATCAAGATCAAAAGCTTTTGCACAGCAAAGGAAACAGTTAACAAAATCAAAAGACAACTGACAGAATGGGAGAAGATATTTGCAAACGACATATCAGATAAAGGACTAGTGTCCAGAATCTATAAAGAACTTAGCAAACTCAACACCCAAAGAACAAATAATCCAATCAAGAAATGGGCAGAGGACATGAACAGACATTTCTGCAAAGAAGACATCCAGATGGCCAACAGACACATGAAAAAGTGCTCCATATCACTCGGCATCAGGGAAATACAAATCAAAACCACAATGAGATATCACCTCACACCAGTCAGAATGGCTAAAATCAACAAGTCAGGAAATGACAGATGCTGGCGAGGATGCGGAGAAAGGGGAACCCTCCTACACTGTTGGTGGGAATGCAAGCTGGTGCAACCTCTCTGGAAAACAGCATGGAGGTTCCTCAAAATGTTGAAAATAGAACTGCCCTATGACCCAGCAATTGCACTATTGGGTATTTACCCTAAAGATACAAACGTAGTGATCCAAAGGGGCACGTGTACTCGAATGTTTATAGCAGCAATGTCCACAATAGCCAAACTATTTAAAGAACCTAGATGTCCATCAACAGATGAATGGATCAAGAAGATGTGGTATATATACACAATGGAATACTATGCAGCCATCAAAAGAAATGAAATCTTGCCATTTGCGACAACATGGATGGAACTAGAGCGTATCATGCTTAGCGAAATAAGTCAAGCGGAGAAAGACAACTATCATATGATCTCCCTGATATGAGGAAGTGGTGATGCAACATGGGGGCTTAAGTGGGTACGAGAAGAATAAATGAAAGAAGATGGGATTGGGAGGGAGACAAACCATAAGTGACTCTTAATCTCACAAAACAAACTGAGGGTTGCTTGGGGGAGGGGGTTTGGGAGAAGGGGGTGGGATTATGGACATTGGGGAGGGTATGTGTTTTGGTGAGTGCTGTGAAGTGTGTAAACCTGGTGATTCACAGACCTGTACCCCTGGGGATAAAAATATATGTTTATAAAAAATAAAAAATTATATTAAAAAAATAATAATAATAATAAAAAAAATAAAAAAAAATATAGTAGTGGAAAAAAAAAAGAGTATGTAACAGAATAGCTGATAAATGAAGAGAGGAAGGAAAGTAGACAAATGGGTGGATAGACAAGCATTACTGAGAGTGAGAGCTTGACTCTAAGTTAGAAACTAAGAAACAGCTGCTTAACCACACAGCGCAAGGGAGACAAGACAATGAATGATCCATAGGGGCACAGAAAGAATGGGTTTAGTTCTATGCTTGACAATGTTAGAAACTCAGCACACTTACTGAATGAGAAGATAAGAGAGATATAGGCAGAGAAAAATTACTTCATGAAATAAAAGGACCCATACTATGACCTTTATTTCGCACCAGAAGACTTAATCCTGATGTGATTTTGCACATACTATTCAGGCATAAATGCCTTTCAGTGTTTGAAATACAGTCTGTTTCACATAAAGTAAAAGACTGTGTTTGTTTAACCATAGTTAAATTTTGGCAGTCTTTGCTCTTGGAAGGAGAAAAACATGTGTAATTCATACAGAAGATAATTTAAAATTTTGTTAAAAATACATCATAGAGAAGTGTCTGTAGTTAGACATAGTCAGGTAAATCATCATGTTAATGACTTTTTTCTGTTTATTATTTTCATGAGAAAATATTAAATTTATTACTGGTTTCCTTTGAGACATGGTATTATTGGATAAGGCATTTAGAAAACTAAAAACTCAACTTTGTTCAAAAAGTTATCATGAATGTTGGAGTATTGAGAAATGGTTTTATAAATAATATTATATCAACTTAATTGAATTTTAAAGGCTATATAATAATTATAAACATTTTTATAAAGAATGATGTTACAATTATGTATGAGAATGAATGTAAATACACAGGGGTTAGAAGAAACATTAAAATATTTTTATTTTAATTAAATAAAATATTGTTTTATTATATATTAAAATGGTAGGATTACCTTATTGTTAAATAAGGTATTTATTAAATTGGTAGGATTTAAAATCCTTATTAAAATGGTAGGATTTAAGCTCTCCTGCTTTATTTCTGACATATTTCTTCCATTAAAAGTAAAGAATTTTCAAAGACCATTTATAAAATATATTTTCTGTGCACGAATTTCCCTAAGTCAACTGCTATATATTCCTTTGAAAAATTCTGAAGTTATTACATGAAATTAAATCTTCCAACTATGGAACTTTTAACATTTTCATTAGATAAATGAATGACTATCCTGTTGTTTAGTACAGATGAGATCTGTAGACATTTCCAATGTCTATTTTCTCTAGTGAATTTGTGGAAGACACAAAGTCAGGTATTTTCAAACCTTATTCTTTCTTGGGTCACATTTTGGTTAAGGTCATCACTCTGATGGAAGAGATGGATGATAGGTTCTTCATACATGAAAAGGAATGTTAGTTTAAGGCATTCGATCAGTATTTCTTATGCAAGTTATAAGGTTCTGTAATTTTTGCTGCAATTCTTGGTAGCTAGTTAATCTAAACTTTGGCATCAGTTAAGAGCCGTGAATTGGAGGCATCTGCTTAAAAAAAGCGTATCATGCTTAGCGAAATAAGTCAAGCAGAGAAAGACAACTATCATATGATCTCCCTGATATGAGGAAGTGGTGATGCAACATGGGGGCTTAAGTGGGTACGAGAAGAATAAATGAAAGAAGATGGGATTGGGAGGGAGACAAACCATAAGTGACTCTTAATCTCACAAAACAAACTGAGGGTTGCTGGGGGGAGGGGGTTTGGGAGAAGGGAGTGTGATTATGGACATTGGGGAGGGTATGTGCTTTGGTGAGTGCTGTGAAGTATGTAAACCTGGTGATTCACAGACCTGTACCCCTGGGGATAAAAATATATGTTTATAAAAATAAAAAAAAATCAATCTTCTTTTTCTTCTTCTCTTGAAATATTGAATAAAATAATGTTTACAATTATGGAGTCATAGAATTTTCATTACTTTGATGTAAACAAAACATCTCTACACTATCAACAAAAAGCTCATATTGTGATAGTGCTATTAACAGGTCAAATTCACCTACTTCCATTAAGAGACTAGCAAATATATTTGAAAATCATTAACTTCTCATTAACTTCTCCAAAATTATTTTTGACTTAAGCAATCATCATTAACTCTACCTCTGTTTATTAGTGGCATTACTTTTCCATCTTGGCTTTCTGTATCCTTGAATAATCCTGAGATCTGCAGATCACTGGATTTAACGAAAACCTGGCAGCATTCAGCAGAGAACCCTTCTGAAGGAGAGGCAGAGAAGATGCTCTTAACATTGTCCTGCTTGACTTTATTTGTCTTAATGATTAGGTTTCATTAAATATGAAATATATATTTAGAGTTTTAAGAATAAGGATATATGACCATGAATGTGAAACAAGTTAATGTGAGCCTAGTGAAAATGGAAAGCAGAAGACATGAAAAACTAAGGGAATGATAAAGTTAATATAAATTGATTTAGGGCACAGTTACTAAAAACCAAAGGGGTTTGGCAATGTTTGATGTCTTGGTATAGCAGGCATGATGCAAATGTTCCTTTGGGCTATTTAAGTGATATCCAACTCAGACCACTCAACTTTATCTGCACATTATTGATCTGGTCTACTTTGTAGACTGAGGACCTGAGCCACTGTTCAGTTTGATGGCTGCCTTGGGTGTCAGATGAGCAAATATGGGTGTGATAAGAAGGAAGAAGGTTGTCAGGTCTTAATAAGTTCCTGAGGGCTGTTGGTTATTCTACTTCAATGCCCATTTTTTACAGTTTGGGTTTTAACTCTAGTATTAAAATTTTAAAACATCATAAATGTTTGTAGAATTATCTCAAAACTCATTTTCATGCTCTCTATATCTGATTTACAGTTATTTGACTATGGACACCAGATCCACAGAGTTTAGTTTTTGTTAAGTAATTATTCCTTATTACATTTTTTTTCTCCCTCTTGTTCTTTTTTTTCCTCCCTCATGTTCTGATAGTAGTGGCCATCTTCAACAAAAATGAATGGTTTTTCTGTTTTTGTACTCTAAGAACATTTTTTTAAAGACCTGGAAGGATTACTTTTAACGATGCAGCATTTAGGATTTTATGTATCTCTTTTACTTCTTTAATTACTTAGAATTTGTTTTTCATTATCTGCATTCTACTAGGCTAAATATATGTTAAAGGGTAGGGATGAGAGCATTTACTTGGAGGATGGAACTTCTTACTGAAAGATGAATAGAACTAGGGACTTGTATTATTTAATTTAGCAGTTGTAAAACAAAAGATTTTTTTTTTTTTTGGAAAGTACAATCTAATCTACAATCACAAGTCAGCTATTTAATAAGAGTTAGAGGTTTTCTGTTTTCTTATTTAGAAATGCATAAGCTAAGCACTTGCACAAAGTCTTTAAAATACATCCTAATCTCTGAATATTCTCTCTCTGAAAACTTAAGTAACCTTAAGGTTATGCGGCACATTTTTTAAAGCTCATCTTTTGGTCCTGGAAAATAATGTGCATTTTACAAGAAATACTGAGCTCTCTATCTATATAGACATAGTGTGTAGATACACACACACACACACACACACACACACACATTTAGAGCATATATATGTTTGTATACATATATATGTACACATATGTATGTATATAATACATGTGTAAACATGCTGATCAACCTTTTTAAAACTTTGTCATAATATTTCAGGCATGGGGTTTACTACTTACCTATAGAAATTAAAAATGTCTGTGTCTAAACTAAACCTCTAGAAATCTTATTTAATGGCTCTGGACTGGGGCCCAGAAATATCTATTTTTAAAAAACTCTTTGGGTAACTACACAGATGGATTTGAGTAATGCTGATATACATTATGACATTGGTCCAAACATTTGGGAATCATTTTATTATTACTTTGTTCTTTTGTTCAGTCAATTATTACATGTATATGTGTGTGTGTATAGCTTTTTATAAAATTGTATATATGATTAATGTTAAATAACTTATATAACTTTAGCTATATATATTTCACATATTATTTTCTGAGCACAATGGGGGATAATTATAATTATAGTTCAGAGTACTGTTTTATTAATTTCCTGTGGCTATGGCACCAAATTACCACACACTTGGTGGCTAAAACAACAGAAGTTGATTCTTTCATATTTCTGAAGACCAGAAGTCCAAAATCAAGGTTTCATCAGAGCCCATACTTCCTCTGAAGATGATAGTAAGGAAACTTGGTTTCTACCAACTTCTGGTAGATCTTGACATTCCTTCCTTGTCTTGAGGTTATATAACTCTAGTCTTTACTTCTCTCTTCACATAACCTCTCTTGTGTCTCAGTACTTCAAATCCCCTTTACCTTTCTCTTGTAGGAATACTAGTTATTGGATTTAAGATACTAGTTATTGAATTTAGCACCATTTTATCTTGGGATCCTTAATTATATCTGCAAAGATCTTATTTCCTAATGAAGTCACATTTATAGATACTGGAGTTAGGAATTAGACATATCTTTTGGGGGGACACAGTTCAACCTGCTACCAATATATGGTATATACGGTGATTTTTGTTTTAAGACTCTTGACTTTCATCAATCATTTGAGCAATCCATTGCTTTTTCAGTTACTAAAGAATACTAGTGATAGTTTACTTAAAAAGTATCCAATGTATAAGTCATTTGTTAATATTTCATCTCGTTCCAACCAAAAAACCTGGAAGAATAATGCATTTTTTAAACCTGGTTCTGCACAGAACCATGTAGAATGTGGCATGTGAAATTCGGTATTAATGTGCAGTACGTGTTTGCAGGATACTGGTACCTGCAAATCATGAATTTCCTCTTAATGCTAAACTATCACATGATCATTTTACAACTGCAGAAAACTGGAAAGGCCAGACTTTTATGAAAGAAGTAAACAGTGATCCTGTAAGAAAGGTGTAAGAGAATTGATGTGTGAAATCATTATTTTACAAACCATTACTAGAGGTCCGTCATCACCTCCCTTCCTATATCATGTTTTAGGCATGATACCATATCCTGGCCATAGTTAATTGTATTGGGAGATTAACTGAGTATTTCTGGCTTTAATAAAATTATCTCTTCAAGAAATATGAGAGTAACATCCAGGCATGATTCAATCACATGGTGTTAGATACTGGAATTGACAGATTTTAGTGTGATCAATCCAGATTAGAAGACCTGGTAATACAAAGTCACTGGAAAAGTAGAGGGATGGGAAGCAAAATTGGAACACTTTATTGAGGAAGTTGGATTCACAAAAGTAATTGAAACTTATATACCCGGGGTGCCTGGGTGGCTCAGTTGGTGAAGCGCCAGCCTTCGGCTCAGGTCATGATCTCAGGGTCCTGGGATCAAGTCCCGCATCAGGCTCCTTGCGAAGTGGGGAACCTGCTTCTCTCTCTCTGCTCTCCCTCTCTCTCTCAAATGAATAAATAATTTTTTTTTTAAAAGAAAGAAACTCACACACACAAACATGTGCACAGGAGCAGGCTTGAGACTCCATGTGAGGAAGGAGTAGCTTTTTGACAGCCCTTCTCTCACTCTGAAATTTCAGATGACCTCCAAAAGTTGAGGGTCTCTGAGGTTTCCCCAGGCCCTTACCCCAAATCTTGGTTGAGTTTGTTTTTGTTTAGCAAACTATTCACAAGATTAAGTTTGGTACCCAAATTACAAACCCTTAGAAGTTCAAAATAAATGAGAAAAAAAATTCACATAACATTAGAAAAAAAATAATAAAAGTAAAAATGAGTTGAATACCTTGACATGACTGTTGTTACTTGAAGTAAGTGGGGGAATATCATTGCCAATAGTTTGGTCCTTCCTGACTGCATTATGAGACACAAGATTTACACAAAGTATAGAGTTGAAACAATTGGATGCTCAAACTTAGTTAAGTGATTGAAAACAGCTTGTCCACCAGGGAGCTGATTACTTACTCTGCACTTATTTCTGTTATATGGTTTTTCAAAACCTTTGCACAATTAGCAAAAATGTAAATTTCTATTGTGTCTATGACAAATAATCACAACTCCTTTCATACAGTAATAGTAATATAGTAAACATATAATAGTAGGTATCACATGTTGAAATGTACTATATTAATACTCACTTTCTGCCTACATTTACAACATGAGTTCCTGAGAATAAGAGGTTTAAAATACTAAACTATAGATGAAAAGCTAAAACACAATAAAGCCAGGAAATAGATCTAAGATTATGTATGATTGAGCACCCCTTCCTGTACTGCCTCACCAATGTCACTGAACTTTCATAATAGTTCACATCATTATGTTTATATATTTTTATTGAAATTATATAGGAATGAAAATGAAGAAAGCATTCAAATAGCTTCATTTACTATTATTTATTATTATTTATTACTTCATTTACTCATAGTAAATCTGGGAAGCATTGAGCTGGAAGAGATTTTAGAAAATATCAGCTCCTACTCCATACCTCTTTCATGGACTAATTAAATGAGTAGATGATATGAATTAGGCTGACATTTTGAGTTTTATTAAGCTATAGTATATCTTTTTGTTTAAGGTTTTATTTATTTACTTGACAGAGATCACAAGTAGGCAGAGAGGCAGGCAGAGTGAGAGAGGAGGAAGCAGGCTCCCCACTGGGCAGAGAGCCTGATGTGGGGCTCGAGCCCAGGACCCTAAGATCATGACCTGAGCCAAAGGCAGAGGCTTTAACCCACGGAGCCACCCAGGTGCCACAAGATAGAGTATTTCTTTAGAAATGAAATAGTCACGGGGCACCTGGGTGGCTCCGTTGGTTAAATCTCTGCCTTCTGCTCTGGTTGTGATCTCAGGGTCCTGGGTACCATGTCCATTGCATTGGACTCCCTGCTCAGCAGGAAGTCTTTTTTTCCCTCTCCTTCTTCCATTCCCCCTACTCATGCTTTCTCTCACTCTCTCTCAAGTAAATAAAATCTTAAAAAAAAGAAATTAATTAATCACTATTAGTATAAACTGGATGCCATAATAGAGACTAAAAGCATCTCTTAGAAAGATGTTGGAACTTCTGGAAAGGAGGAGAAGTGGAGCTCAGTGAGTTCTTGTCTCAGATTTACCATATATGACCTTGAGCACACCCAGTAATCTTTGCGGGTTTCAGTTATTTGGTGTAGAACAAAGATAATTAATGGTACTAATCTTACCTATGTTTGTGAAGATTAATGAGCTAATCATGTCCCAAACACAGTCTGTAATTCTGTAATGACAAGTACATGAGAAATGTTGAATACATTATTGAGATCAAGAAAGCAGTCTGTGTTTCTCATACTCTTGATCTAATGGATTTCCATAGGGGTTAGGATTAAGTCCTTCCTTTTTAATATTACTGATTGGAGAAAGCTTCTCATAATAACAAGAATATCTGTGAAGTAGTTGGAAGGGAGTATGCCACTCTAAGTAACAACAATCTCCACAAAGTGTCTACATTCTAATCCTGGCTTTGCTGCTAACTTGCAACCTAACACCGGGCAATGTCCTTGTTTTTTTTCCCCCCCTTAGCTTTGGATCCCATAGCTATAAAAGAAGAGCAGTAATATCTATGTGAGGTGGCATTTATGCCAATATATTTAGCATAAACTTGTTATCTAACATATCATAGGTGTTGTTTTGGGTGCCAAAGACAGAAAGAAAAGTTTTACCCTAAAAAAGCTTACATTCCAAAAGAAATATAGACAAAAATAAGAGAATCAACAACATGGTTTCAGATAATAACAAAGACTGCAGGTGAGATAAAACAAGCTAAGGAGATGGGAGAATGGTGTTAAGATAGAAAGCCTGGGTGGCTCGGTTTTTGGGCATCTTCCTTTGGCTCAGGTCATGATCACAGGGTCCTGGGATCAAGCCCTGTATGGTGGGCTCCCTGCTTGGCACGAAGCCTACTTTGCCTTCTCTCATTCCCCCTGCTTGTGTTCCCTTTCTCACTGTGTCTCTCTCTCTGTCAAATTAATAAATAAATAAAAATTTTAAAAAAATGTTCAGGGTAGCCTGAATGGTGCAAAGAAACAGGCCATATAAGGATTTATAGGGAAATGTTCCAGACAGAAGGAACAGAGAGGGAAAGCCTCTAAGGCAGGCAGGGTCTTGGCATGTTTGTGGATAAGTAAATAGCCAGGAGTGTGATTGGCTCAGATTGTATTAGAGGGTGATGGTTGGAAATGTCGGAGATAGTGGTAGCTAAGATCTAGGTTATATTGGACCTTCTGATCCTGGTAAAGAATTCATATTTTATTCTAAGTGTTGTGAGAATGTACTGGAAGTTTTAGCACATGAACGAAGTTTTGTATAAGTCTGGCTGCTGGTTTGAGTACAGAAACACAAGAACAAGAATGGAAACGAGACTTCTGTATGATCCAAATGAGAGAGGATAGTGAATCGGAGTTAGTGGAGCTGTAAGATAACAGCTAGAGTTAGATAACAGCTGTAAGACTTGGGGTGCATTTTGAAGTTTCAATAGACAGTTAATGCTGATGTGTTACAGGAGGGAAGTTAGAAAAATTAGAGTCAAAGATAGTGCTAGAATTTTGGTCTTAGGCACAGAAGGTAGTGTTAACTTTAAATAAATGCATGCAAAATTTACCAAGATGATAAAAAATGGGAATCCATGCCAAATTCTCAATGAAAAGTAAGCAAGAAAAATGGAGATCCGTGTTGGTAAAAATGCAAATATTGGATGTTTGGGGGGAGATCATATTAAGCAACTTGGAATTCTTCTAAACACATATGTACACCACAGCAAGCAGTCATTTGTAACAATGGATTAAGGAATGAAGATGCCAGTTATACAACATGGAAAACTCTTTAGCCATACAAAACTTACTCATGATTTGGTTTTGAATTGTTAAACTTAAGTTGAAACTTCAAAATGGATGAAAGAACATGTTGGTAAAGACCAAGTAGAGAGAAATTTGGATAAAAAGGAAAGCAACTCCCAACATGATAATCTGGTTTCCAAAATATGATTTGTTTTATTTCTGATAGAAGTCATTTAGAAATCTGCTTACCAGAACACCTTCAACTATCATTTTGGAAGTTTGATCCAAAGGGCCATGGGTGACAATTTATGTAGTAAGGAAATGAAAGGTCAATATACCACACATAAACAGCAGAATTTGATTTGATCACGAGTATGCAAAAGAGTTGACATAGTGAGCTAACATGTATTTGCATTGTAATTGGAAAACAATTTCCCACACTAAAATAAGGAGGCAGGAGAGAAAAAGAAAAGAGGAGGAAGGGAGAGGTAAATTAAGAAAAAGACAAAGAAAAGGAAACACTGTTGGCTTTGGTTTATAAAAAAACAAAAAACAACGATTTTTGATAGAGAAGAATGCTGGTCTTGTACTTCTCATAAATGCATCTAGAACATGAGCCTCTGCTGCTGGGAGAACATGGAGTTACAGAAGATAGAGCTCAACTGGGAAAAGCTTAAGAAAAAGAAAACAAAACAAAACAAAATGGTGCACACAGTGAAAAGGGGAAATTGTCACAGAAAATCTTTTTCTGACTCAAAAATTTCTCAAATTTTGTGCAGATGAGCCAGAATTGTGAACATAACAAAGCACATTCCAGAAAAATGTGGAAATTAGACAGGGGGGCCTTGAATTAGGTGATAAAGAGAATCCTGCAGCACATGGAGGCAGACAAAGCAGGTAAAAGAGATTGCTATAGTATGGGATGAATTTCCTTATAGTACAGACATCCAAGGGTCTTTACTCAGTGCGATCATTGTATTTTCCTTGACAAATGATTTACTAGTAGGTTCATATGCCACTCTGGTAAAAGAGATATATAGGAAATTTACATTTTTGTGCAAATAATATCTGTGTACTCGTGAATGAGAACAATATTCGCAAATAACAATATGAATTAAATATAAGCAGTTGAAAGCATTTTTCCCTGAAAACCGGCAACTTAGTTTATAAAATATTATTTTATGATACAAAAATCAGAGTTCTCCATATTATAATAGCAGTGTAGAGGTTACATGGTGGTAATGATAACAAGTTTTGATTCCCAGTCTGGCTTTCAACTTTTTTTTTTTTTTTAAGATTTTATTTATTTATTTGACAGAGGGAGAGAGATCACAAATAGGCATAAAGGCAGGCAGAGGGAGAGGAGGAGCGGGCTCCCTGCTGAGCAGAGAGCCTGATGTGGGGCTCGATCCCAGGACCCTGGGATCATGACCCGAACTGAAGAGAAAGGCTTAACCCCCTGAGCCACCCAGGTGCCCCTGGCTTTCAACTTCTTAATTAAGAATTAATGGGGCACCTGGGTGGCTCAGGGGGTTAAAGCCTCTGCCTTCGGCTCAGGTCATGATCCCAGGGTCCTGGAATCGAGCCTTGCATCGGGCTCTCTGCTCAGCGGGGAGCCTGCTTCTCCCTCTCTCTCTGCCTGTCTCTCTGCCTCCTTGTGATCTCTATCAAATAAATAAAAATATCTTAAAAAAAAAAAAGAATACAGAATTAGTGAGAATTCTGGAGTGAGTGGCATGGGAGTAATGCTTTAGAATACAAGAAAAATAATAAGCTTTTTAAAGTAACTAGACAGGGGCACCTGGGTGGCTCAGTGGGTTAAGCCTCTGCCTTCGGCTCAGGTCATGATCCCAGGGTCCTGGGATGGAGCCCTGCATCAGGCTCTCTGCTCAGCAGGGGTCCTGCTTCCCCCACCCCCCCTGCCTGCCTCTCTGCCTACTTATGATCTCTGTCTGTCAAATAAATAAAATCTTAAAAAAAAAATAAAGTAACTAGACATACTTCCTGGAAGCATTGCCATTTTTTTTTTTAATTTTTTTTCTCAGACTATTTCTAAGAGGTAAGATGTCTGTGATGTCTTTATGTTTCAGTCAAGGACCCATACACTCTGTTCAGGATCCGTTCTATCAATGATTTTGTTAAATAGAAATGGAAGTTTAATATATGTAAAAGACTTAAAAATGTTTTGCTTCTATTGGTTGCACACACCCTTTAATCTTTATTCAGCTGAGGGCATATTTCTGATTGTTCCCACTGAGGACATTCTATAACAATCAGAAAATATGAGCCAGAATACAATTTAATATATTCTTTCTTGGAGATGGTCATGGTTCAATCTTAGCTGGGTGCTGGTGACCATTTGCATAAATAATTTGTATGAAGTGTATGGGATTACTAACGAGGAGAATGTTTTCAGAGGATATTATTTGAGGCCAATAAAAGGTGGGGGTGGAGGGACAGATTAGAAGTAGAATGAAGGGGTGCCTGAGTGGCTCAGTGGGTTAAGCCTCTGCCTTTGGCTCAGGTCATGATCTCAGGGTCCTGGGATCAAGCCCCAGCATCGGGCTCTCTGCTCAGCGGGGAGCCTGCTTCCCGTGGCACCCACCCCCCCTGCCTACTTGTGATCTTTCTCTCTGTCAAATAAATAAATAAAATCTTTAAAAAAAAAAAAAAAAAGAAGTAGAATGAAGAGCATGGAGTTTCAACCTGAACTCAAGAACTTGTGACTGTACCAGAGAGCAGTGGAATTTCTCTTTTTCTCTAAAAAGCATTATGGGTTATTTCAGTGAGCAATGCAGGCAATGTAGCATCATCTTGTTGCCCCCAATCCTCATGCTTTGCACTGAGTAAACACGGGCAAAGTGTGCCCTGGAAAGGGTAGTGCTTTCTGAGAAATCCCGTCTGAGCAGGAAGACCATGATACGATAAAAGGGAAGGTGAACCCTGTCAGGAGAAACAGCAACAGTGGGATAGAGTCTTATTTAAGCATTAATACCATATAAAATAGTTATTTAACACTTACCATGTGCCAGACTATAGGAACAAAAGACAAAACAGTGAATCTGATATATTAAATTTCTGCTCTTAAAGAGTTTATCTTTCTGGAAGAGAATAGGAGAAGAAATAAACATGAATAAACATGTAAATACAATACATAAAATAGTATGATAGAGAAGTAATGTGTGTTCTGTGAGAACATAAAAGGAGCAGATAATCTAGATTTAGGTCAAGGATGGCATATTGAAGTTTTATTATCAAATAGATCAAGGTTGAGTAGGATTTTGCATGGGAGAAGGGAGAGCATTCCAGATAAAGAGAAGATCTTATACACTCACACACACGCATGCACGCGCGCGCGCACACACACACACATACACATACTGATAAGAGGAATTATGCAGAGTTTAAGAAATTAAAAGTTTGACTGGAAAGGTATAGTGTAATGTGTTCTTGGTGGAGGAGTAAACGTGGTTAAAGATGAGAACACAGTAGTGGTCAGGTTCTGGATCATGAGGTTGTACAACCCTAATAAAGAGATTGTCTTTATCTACAGGGGAATTAGAAGATACTAAATGGCTTTAAAGCAAAATGATGATTTGGTTAGATTAGTATTTTCGAAAGACAATTCTGAATGCAGTTTTGAGAATGTTTTAGAAAGAGGTTAGGAACAAGAAGCCAAGATGCAGGCTGCTTTAGTAATACTACAGGAGCAAAATAATCATCAGTGAAAACTTATGTCACTGGAAGAGTCTCATTGAGACGGGACAACCCAGCAGCATAGCCATGAGATGCTGGGAGCCACAGCCAACCACAATCGGTGCTAGAGCGAATTCTACACAATCTCCTGCTTCTTTGAGCAACTCCAGAATCAGAGGCTCTTGGTTTCCACTCATTTCTGAAGACTGTTTCTTCAGTCTTCCTATTGACAATAGTGTTGGGAATGGGGTTGGAGAAAAATGAATGGATTTGAGATATAGCAAGTAGAATGTATATGACTTGGTGATGGGATGTTAAGGATGAAGGAGAAAAGGAATTAAAGGAAAAGATTCAGGTTTGATCTGGGCAACTTCATGATTTTGGAACATTTCAGGGTACTGGATATAGGATTGAGGAAATACGTATCTGGTTTGGGACAGTATAGTCAGACTTCAACAGTTTTTTGTTTAGTCACCATCTGAACACCAATTAGAGGAAAACCCAAGATGGAAAGGAAATAGGAGAGGGAACCGAAACATATTTTTTCTCTGAGCTGTTTGTCATCGAGAGCCCAGTTGGAGGAGTTGAACTCTGTCAATAGGATGCTGCCACCCACGCCTCTGAATGTGGAATATGAAGATATTAGACAGTATCAAGTCCTAGAAGAAATACAACACATAAGAATTGGAACATGACTCTTGGTTTTAGGACGGGTTTTCCCAACCTGTACCCATTTTCAAGCTGGATAATTCTTTGTTTTGAGGGTTGTCATCCCTCACATTGCAGGATGTTTGGCAGCATCATGACAAGGAGCCTACGAGGGAGGTGAAAGAGAGGGCAGCCTGGCAGTTACTGTAGAGTACCCTGCCAGGCTGTTTTTGCTGAACTGAATTATACAATGATACCTTAAAGGGAGAAAAATGAGCATGCACTTTTATGCTCATGAGAAGCCAAGAAGAGGAAAAGGATGCAAGAGAGAGAATAATGAATCTATCCAGGTCTCTGAAAAAATGAGAGATGCCACACACTCAAAAATGTTATTCAACTCACATCTGAGAATTGGTAGTGGTTCAACGGTTTATCACTGATCTGTGATGCAAATGTACAGAATAAGTTGAGCATAAACATTTAGAAAATCTATAGCAATTTGACGGTCATTTTACATTAGTTGAATCTAATAATAAACTTTTTTTCTTGGATTTTATACCTGCCGTGTTTTATTTTTCTAGTTATTCTTTTTTTGTTATTATTATTTTTTTAAATATAGGCCTATGATGGATTGGCAAAAAGAAAAATCTGATTCTTTAGATACCATTTGAGAAACACTGATGTTGACACTGGTAAAATTATCAGACAAATACTTCATTCTAAGTCAAGAGAAGGAGGAAAGGGCAGTACAAGAAAAGTAATTATTGCTTCTGTTTTCTCTTCAAAGTAGCCCAAAATATCATCTGCTGAACATTGAGGTGGGAAGTGGAAGTGCCTGAGTCAACGGTTTGGGGAAATGGAGTTTGGAAAAAAATGCTGGGAGGCACAGGACTGGTTATTGAGGGTTCAGATCCTTGCATTTATAGTGATGCCAATCAAGACACCTACAAAGACTTCCAGAAATGGTTAGGAGAAATATTGTAGGCAGTTACACCATGACTGAGCAAGTGGGGAATAATAAATAGGTGAAATTGGTGAACGAATGCTAATGTAACATTGGTGAATAACAGGCTGTTAAGGGAGGAGAATTTTTTTTTAGATTATTTTAACATACATATTTAAATAGATACATATCAGGATGTAGGTAGGTGCTCTGATATTTTATCAAGTCTTGTGAAATAGACTTTTTAGACACATTCATGATGTAAAGCTTGAGGTTCAAGAGATTAAGTGTCTTTGTAATTATGCAATAAACTAGAATTAAAACCTTGGCCAGATTCCAGACTTCTAATTCCCTAACTTAGACTCTTTTTAAACTGCATAAAAGCATTTTTAAAACACACATAAAATTCTCATATACCGTGACAAAGGCATAAGTTCTTTACAATGAGAGAGAATTCTGGAATGTCTCTGAGTTTTCTCCAAATTATTTTTTCAGACTACTCATTTTACTTAGTGTTTCAAATACAAAAGACACCTGGGAATCAGGTTAAGGATATTATGTTCTTTCATTGTCTTCTAATAATATCCTTTTACAATAGATTTGACTGCTATTCTCCCAGTGAACTCTCAGGAGCATATAATAATGATAATAATATGTTATATTTATATATTGCTTGACAATTTCTTAAGTAATTTCACATACATTATCTTATATGAGCCTCATCACAGCCTGGAGAATTTATTTACTGATGCTTTATTTTTTTCTTGACTGTCATATTCATTAGTCATAACTTAATTCCCTTACTCATATGGTTGGTTAGCTATGGAAAGTTTTAATCGGACAAACAAATGATACACAGCAAAGATAAAGAAAGTGTTATTTAAAATTCTAAATTCCTTGGTTCTCTTCTTTTATTTGGTTAAACCATTAAAAGTATGCAGTATGGCTCTGTAGGAATTAGCATTATTTAAATATATATCATTTATATCTAGTCAGAACTCTACAGATCATTTATAGGGTAGTGATTGTATATTTAAAAATTGATAGAGGACCTGGGTGGCTCAGTCAAACATCTTCCTTTGGCTTGGGTCATGATCCTGGGGTCCTGGGACCCAGCTTTGCTTGAGACTCCCAGTAGGGAGTCTGCTTCTCCCTTTTCCTCTGTCTCCCTTCCCCTCAGAGGGCAGTCTGCTTCTCCCTCTTTTTCCTCTCCCTCTGCTCCCCCCGCACTCCACTCTTGCTCTCTCCTACCTCTGTCTCTGTCATATAAATAAATCAAATCTTTAAAAAAATTGAAAGACATTTGCAAGATATTATTTATAAATTTGGAACATTGATCATTTTATTAAGATAATTAAAAATCGAAGAATATGTTTTGGAATTTTGTTCTCATCATGGGAGAAATCCATAGTTAGCCAAATTATTTAAAGATTATGGTGTTACTGTTGATTAAAAGATTGATTAACCAAGATTAATGACAGTATAGGAAGATACCTAATTTACATTTAAAAGGAATGCAGTAATACATTGTATCTCTAAAGTTTTAAATATAATTTATTCATTCTTTAAAATACAGAAAAGTCTATGGTATTTTGAAAATTAACAAAATACAGCAATTGATAACAAATCTGGTTGAATTTTCAGGCTATTTAAATATTCATTTTTACAGAGATTAATTTTCTAGTCTCCCCCCCTTTATTAGTGCAGGTTCATACTGACAATAAATATAATTTTTTTAAATTTTTCTTTTTTTGTCACATATTTCAGGGGAAAATATGTTTGAATAGAATGAGTTTAAAAATCAAACTGAGTGTTCTCTTTACTTATTTATCGTAAGATAGTCTCATAGTCTTTATTAACTTTGAAATTTAAAAACATGGCTAACAAATGAAATGAGATTTTGTTCTCAAAATAATGTCTTCCAAATTTGTGACCAAATTTGATTATTGTTGATTGTACTTTTAAGCTGTATTAGGAAGTTACTATTCTCCCTGTAGCACAGTATTAATGGACATTATTTGAGAGAAAATATTACCTATCTCCTCTAAATTAATCAATCCTTAATTATTAAGTTATTTAGACTTCTATTATAGCCTTATTTCTAAAATGTTGTATCATAACATTAACTCTAGTGAATGGGAGATAGATCATTAAAAAATAAATGAATTCAACACACTTGGAAAATAGTTGTTACTTATAAACATTATATTTCATTGGGTTAATAGGAAGAATGTATGTTACTTCACCATTTTTAATTTATTAGCAAGTGTGGAAAAAGTTAGCTAAATTTTAGTTACTAAGAAAGCTGAGAAGTTTTGATAATCTCATAGAATCCTACTAAGTGGTCTGAACTGTAGTAAAAGAAATTTTAATCTAAAACTGTAGTTATACAGTTTAATATCTGACCCTCACCCTTTGATGGAATAGAGATAAGAAGTGTTGTGAGGCATGGATAATGCCCCAAATGTAAATGCCAATAACAGATTATGTCAAATTATCTCAATATATGCTAAATTCCTTCTTCCTACCCAGATTTATATTTATGATAGAAAACAATACCACATTTGGATAAAAAACTTCCATATTTGGTTTCATTTGTACTCAATATTTTGAATGAGATGTTCCCTCTGCATACTTTTAAGTTCGTGTTAGTAATAGAGATTTTAAAGAGCTTGTGCAGAAATGAGTGTGGAAATATATAATTACTTTAAATTTTTTATCTTTCCTTTGAAAATGAATCTCTTTTGAACTCACTTAGAAATTTTAAACAACTTATCCTCTTTGACCAAAGGGGCCAAACTTGGTATCTATAAATAGACATTGGTATCTGCACATCAGCTGCATAAAGACTCTGTAAGAGAAGAAACATTTTTAAAGTGATAAGAAGATAAAACTATTTTTGCTTTGTGGATAATGTGTATAAGGTAGAGCATTTTGAATATTTAAAAAACAGACAAATAAGAAAATTAGATACCCCTTATCGACTTAGTCTTTTAATTTATTTAAGATTTTTCACAAAGCAAAATGCTCTTTTTAAAAAAAAATTATGAGTTCTTTTTCAAGCATCTGGTTAATGTCAAAATTTAAACAATGCAGTGATTATTTGGGGGGGCAAAATTGACTCCATTGCGGTTCTGTTACTTATCGCGCTACCCATAAAAGAGCAGATGTTTGATTCATATATGAATTATTTTAATAGTTTTCATTAGGTCTTTGTCTGCAGTTTGTCAGTATGGTTCTACAGATATATTCAACCATCTGTTCTTTGGACCCGTACTTCTTGTGACTTACAGGGCTGTATTAATTTTATTGGATTAGTCATTAATTCAATCAAATTTGTTTGCTCTGGAAGTGTTCCAAAAAAGAGAAACTTCATCAATAAAAAACATCTACTCTCTTGTTAAATAAGATTTCTGTTGTGTATATAATTTATCCTATTGATTTAACAATTATAGATTTTGAAAAAGCATATTGCAGAACTGTTTTTAGTTTCCAGACTTCAGAATTTATTTTCCTCAGAGCTTCAGTGAGCAGTGCTCAGAAACATCCATAGCCAGTATTTTTAAGAATTTCCTTTTTCTGGCAAAAGGAGTAATATAACTTTGTATCTTTGTTATCATGTTTACATCCATTTCTTAAATGACATGTTAAGATACCTTTATGGAATACTATGGATTTCTGGTTGGAAAAATTTAAATATTAGAGGTGGGGTGTTTATAATAAAGGTAGTTTTCTCATGGTTTCAGTTCTATAGACTAACAAATGAAGCACCATTAGAAACAGCATCAGGTCTTTGCATAACTGGGCTACTACCTGGGACTAGGTAAAATTAATCTTATCTTTCAGAAGTGCCCTTCCAACATGGAGAATAACCTTACGTCAGTCCTTTGTCTTGTGTTGGAGAAGGTAGTCAAAAAAACGTAAAAGTAGTTGACCCTTGAGCTGGTCCTGGACAATCAGCTCTTCCTCACTCCTGTCTTTGTCCTTGGAATGTTCTTTTGACCTCTGTTCCCAGAGTGGTAGCTGTTCTAAGGACATAGACTTGAGAGAGTGAGGTATTATTGAGACAATTTGAGGTAAGGCTTTTTCTGTAAATTTCTAAGACTTGGCAGGCAGGTTCAGAGATTTTATTCTGTGGTCACCCAAGACAGGTTTTATAAGTAATTTCCCTTGATTATTAAAACTGCCACCAACCAATCTAGAATGGTCTACCTCTTCCTTTAGTCTCTTCCTGTCTTGAGTGTATGGGCTAGTTTGCAAATCAATGGTAGTCCACATATCTCTGTTCTCTCCAGTTTTCTCACGTTATTCTTTGTTTTAGTGTTCTAAGGTAAGGTCTTGAATTCCCTAGCTGCATACTATGGAAAGTTGCATCTAAAATTTCGGTGAGTTTCCAAGAGGCTCACGTCATTCTTGTTAGTCCAACCTGGCCTCCTTCTTGCACGTTATTCTCTTTGCTCCTTAAAGTAATTGTTCTGAGTGTTTCTGCAAACAAACCATCCTGAACACTTTTTAGATTCTTTCATTTCCCCTGACGTTTCACTCACAGAGAAATATTTTTAATGGGCTTACTGAAGGTTGGTTTGGAAGTAACAGGATGTAGAATATAAAATGGAGGATTAAGCCTCATTGTCCTAAAACGCCATCAACCATTCCAGGCTGTCCAAAATTCCTGCTCTTAGGCCCTAACTCTATGATTTCTATTTCTTTGAGCTTCTTTATAGCTTTCATTTTAGAAATCTCTCTTGCAAGCTATCAAATCCTATTTCTTTCTTAAGCAGAGTAGTCCACTTCTTTGCCTCACCCATCCTAACCTCAGGATCTATTTTTACATTGCTCCAGATTGATGAGGTGCTCTGTTAAATAAGTGACTAATTATTTTGGGTCCTCGCCCTTCGGTATCAATGAAGAAGTAAAAGTAGCTTGGGTATTTGTTTCTTTCATTTATCAAATTATTAAGCAATGATCCCTCTTTTCAATTTCTGTAAATGAAAATGATTTCTTTTCCCTCTGTCCACAGCAAGTCTTTGTGTTTTTACCACATATTTCATAATTGGGTTGCACAGACTTTAACATCAAACAGATGGGCCTTGTAGTTTTAAGAAACTTATGTCTCTGAGCTTGTTTCCTTCTCAGCACAACAAGTGAAGTATATTAACTTTCAAGATTGTTGAGAAACTAAAACTACGGAATGTCATGTAAAAACTGTGTGACATGTCTCTCTCTTTTCTTAGCAGAAATGTCATTTTACTAATAAGAAACATTTTTTTTCCCCTTCCTGACCATTACGTTCCTAACTTCCCAAATGCACAGGGTGTCCTCTATTACAGTACCACACATTACTGACGGCCCATTCCATAAACTAAGAAGTCACCCATGTCGGTTTTTGTTCTTGCTTCCTCAACTACGTGAAGTAGCTTCACACACTTTACCCTATGTGTTTTACCAAGGTACTTATTCCCATCTTTTCAATACAATCTTTCTGCAATGAGTTACAATTATACTTTTACATTATCACAGATGGACCAGTTTGTGGTCTGTGTATGAAGAAACCCACTCAAAATCCAAGATTTTAAATTTTTCTGGAAGAACTAGATCTTTTAAATTTCTCTTCTCTACAAATAACCTCTATTTCCTTCCTCTTTCTCTTCTCCCTCTTACAGTTGAATTCCTACTTAAATCTCTTTGGCTTGGTGATTTTTAATTACTGTCAGATGTAAATTCTGGATTAATTAATCCCACTAGATGGACCTACTAGATTCATGAGTATTATATTTAGGGCATTAGCCCTGCTCTTACGATGGTCCTGATAATAATATTTAGTGCTTCATCCCTGGTGCTGTCTCAGTTTTAATGCTGTCTTAGTCATTTTAAGCCTGACTCAGGTGTAAGGATTGAAAGGCCAATAATTATTTCCATTTGCCTCTGATCAAGACCTGGTTAGCACCCTTTGTCTTACTTTATACTCACATAGTATAGTTTTGCCAATCTACACTAATCATTTTCAGTTTCCCATCTTTAATAATTAGGTATAATTTAGAGAATCATATAGACTTATTTTTAAAAAATAGGAGTATATGATTAATACATGTTTCCTTGGGTTATTATTTTATCAAATGTTTAGATAAGCATAATGAATTTTTAAGAGTTACCCATTGAGACTTAGTCCCAAATCCAGAAACTTCTGAGTAAATCAGAAATTATAGGGTGAACAGGCAACTACACCTAGGCCTTCCCATAGAGTAGAGTTGTCTTCTGGACACAGGAACATTGAACAATCTCTATTCCATTGGTTCGTTAGAATGAACACATTGAGACCTCAGTGATGTCTAACATGAGAACTAGTTCTGCATATTTCTTCCCAACTCTGAGTTCAGTAATAACACATCCCTAGCTAGAAATTAGTCATAGTGATAGCTTGACATTGGCAAAAGCTACAAATCAGATTTATTTGTAGTACCCAGGTAGCCAGTCATTCATCATTTATCAATATACCACTGACCCTAAGAGATAGACATGTGAGATTTCTAAGACTTGTTCCTTAGGCATATTTTGTTGTTGTTGTTGTTTTGTTCCTTAGGAGTATTTTATCTCTGGTTTAGGTTCTGTGTGCAACAACTTTTCGGGTCCCTGCTGCTGATGACTAAGAAACCCCAGAGACATATTTTAATGAAAAATTCTCAGCTTTTTCTGATGCATGTAGAACATTCTCAGAGAAGTAGTAAACACAAATGGCATGCCTCTGTGAGTCCTAAAATTCCTTCATTATTAAAATGATCATGGTTTGAATTCAGATGGAAAGGAAGTTATCACATATATAGATAGATGATAGATAGACTTAGTAATGGTTGGTGAATATGTGGACATTAGCACAAACCGAAGAGAGAAGAAGGTCCATGTAAAAGTTTACTCATTTTCCTTGCTCTCACTCATTGTCAGTAGTAAGAAAAATCTATTTATTTGGGAGTGTAAACTTGATTCCCAGCAACTTTTGAGCTCCTGTCTCCGGCTTTCAAATGGTAGCAATAGTTCACAGTTCCGAGCTTGTCTGCAGTGAGAATGGCTAACTTTTATGCAGAGGTTTGTTACTAATTGTGCTTAACCGAACCCATCAGATGCATGTGGACACCACAGGCTCACCAATAAGTTAGAGATCCTTCAAATAATTTTTCTTGAAATATTTATCCAACATCTTTTTGCATGGAGAAAATGGGGCATTCAGGACAATTGCAACATTCATGCTCCATGCATCAGGACAAAGGTCCTATTTTTTAACCAGTTAAGCAATTAGTTGGGAAACCAATTAGTGACTTTTACCTGTATGTGCTTCAAGGAGCTTCACACACTTTACCCTATGTGTTTTACCAAGGTACTTATTCCCATCTTTTCAATACAATCTTCCTGCAATGAGTTACAATAATACTTTTACATCACCTTCATTTTCAGAGATATTTCATCATTCTGTAAATTGTTAGGGGAACAGATTTTGGAATGTGTTTTTCCCAGATTTTCATCTCAGCTCCATTATTTGCTAGCCTGAAGACCTTGGGAAATTATCTAGACTTCAGTGTGCCTCAGTTTCCCTATGTACAAAGTAGAGATAATAGATAACAGAGGCTTCAGGCAGATCTAATTAAATGGTTATTAAATGATTAAACTTGCTACAGTGCCTAGTAGTATAATTCAAAATATGATAGTTATAAAATAGTGGCTGTTTCAACTGCCTAGCTGATCTGTTACATCTGGCACTGATTATTTCCATATTCTGGTGCCTCAGCTCTGCAATTTGCACCATCTCTTCGATGACATCTATACTATCTCTAGTGAAGACTACATAAACTCGAAACAATTTTCCTAAAAACTAATTTTCTTCTATCACTTCTCTTCTCAATGGTTTTATATTCATTTAGGAATAATTTTCAAGAATGTTTGACATTCCCAGGTAATCTCCTTCATTGTGAATCTTCAATTCTAGCCAGACTTGTGTATTTACTATTTTTGTAGCTTTTCTCATAATCTTACTCACTTCCTACTGCTTCCTCCTAACCATTTATGCAATCCTTATTATCCCTAAAAGTGCAACTCAAGTCTTACTTCCCTGAGACTTGTTCTGGAAGACAATTTTAGTCAATTTATCTTGCATCAAGATTTATAAGCCTTTGTTTGCATCAACTATTTAGCACCTGCTTTTAATTCTCTTGCATTAGTAAAATCTCCTGCAAATTACTTCTTTTAGAGTGTATATTCTTTGATGGGTAAATATTATCTCTATTTTTTTGAGTTCTCCTATTACTTAATGTAATGTACTGTTCATATCTTTTTGATGATCTTCTATTACTTAATTTAAATGTCTTGTTCATATCTTTTTGATGATGATGATGATTATGGTATATAATATGTGTGTGTGTATGTGTGTGTGTGTATCTGTCTGTCTGTCTTTTAAAAGTTTTTAAAAGTATTTTAAAAGTTTCAAGTTCAACTATGAAAGTGGGTGACATTATCCTTTATTAGATAGTGATTAACTCTGCTTCTTAAATCTGTTATTGTTTATTTCTATCCCCCATTTAAAAAATTTTTATTTTATTTTATTTCAGTGTTCCAAAATTCATTGTTTATGCACCACACCCAGTGCTCCATGCAATATGTGCCCTCCATAAATCTGCTTTTCATACTTTCAAGTTTCAGAAGATATGAAATAAATGTATTTAATTTATCATTGTAAATCTCAGTTCCTGTGATCATTTCCTTGTGCAAATTTGTGGACCTACAAGTTACATATTGTTCTTAGGCCCAGCAAAGTTGTAATTTTTATTTCTTTGGCAGTATTACTTATAAATTATTGTTTTTTTGGTGAAATACCTATAATTTTTAAAACCATTTTTAAGAGTGAGTATGATATCCTAATTCTAAAAAAAATGTTTTATCTCACTGAAATCATAAAAAACACTAGCTTATTTGAGGAGTACACATTGGTAAATTATTAACCTATATATTAAAGTGAAGGTATGGGTGATAGAAGATTAAATATTGGCTATGCTTGAAATTTTTTCTTAATTTTGAGGATAACAGATTAATCCAAGGTAAATTTTGTATCTAAAGAGTTCTATTTTTGTAGACTCTAAGAAGTTAAGACTGAAGGTTGATCAACAGGTTTTAAACTCCAAAATACTTATAGCCTATTTAACTTTATGAAATTTCAGGGTTTACTCATCACTGATTTTACATTTATCTCATGTATAATTAGACTTCAACCTCTTTGAGGATAGATATTCTTATTCACGGCTCTTGATGTATTTCATAATACTCAACTGGGACTAAACATGAAAATGTTGACTATGAGGAAAAAAATAACACACCCCAGGTTTGAATTTGCTCACATTTTAGTGTAACATGCATTTATTAAATCTTCACTATGCAGACTACCAAGCTACACTGAAGCTGGGCATAGCTGTGTAATACACCTTAAAAAAAACACCATTTTTCTTTCTTCTTATAATAAATTGTATTATCTTTCTTGAAAAATGCCTTTCAGCTCTTTATGCCTAGAAGAAAAGAAATTTCTGTTTATATATATTTCTTTCCATAGTAGTCCAAAAACAACCAAGCAAATTTAGCTTTATTTTGTGACATTTCCCTAGATAACAGTGCATATTTTGGAGACTATATTTAGTTCCTCCATATATGTGGGAAATTGGTGAGTGCAAATATTGTTAAAATCCCCAATGCAAACTAAAGAAAATAAAATGTGATTTTCAAAGCAAGTATATTTAGGACTTTTTACCATGGCAAGGAACTTCTTCTGTTTTTGCTGGAAGGAGGGGGGAAACTATCACTAAATTAATTCTGCTATAAACATTTAACTTCTTAGCAGATTCTGTTTTTGTATGTATACAGGTGAGGTACAGGAGTGAATATAATGAGAGACCTCATCAAGTGTATTTTAGACACTCAAATGCTTAATTTCCTGCTCCTGTTACTTGAGCAATATAAAATACTTTGTTCTCATAGTCCTCTTCCCCTTTGGGAGCTGATATGGAAGGAAGCAGGAGATTCTTTTCAAGGCTCTATTTATGAAAATGTTTTATCTTCTTATCATGCAGTCATTCACCACTTTACCATAAGTGTAAGGTTCTTCCCTGGGTAAGGACAACATTCTCTAGAACCTACCTTTATTTATTTTTTTAAAAGATTTTATTTATTTAGTTGAGAGAGAGAGAGCAGAGTAAGAGCAAGAGAGAGAGAGAGAGAGAGCACACAAAGCAGAGGTAGAGGACCAGAGGGAGGAGAAGCGGTTCCCTGAGAAGCAGGGAGACAGAGGTGGGACTCCATCCCAGGACCCTGGGATCATGACTTGAGCCAAAGGCAGACGCTTAACTGACTGAACCACCCAGCCACCTCTAGAACCTACCTTTAGAGACAAAGTACTATTGAGCTTTCTTGGGGCTTGGATTTCTTTTCTCTCTCTCTTTTCTCTCTGTCAAGAACAAATTGGTTAGAAGATGTATTAAGAAATTAACAAATACTGGGCACCTGGGTGGCTCAGTGGGTTAAGCCGCTGCCTTTGGCTCAGGTCATGATCTCAGGGTCCTGGGATCGAGTCCCGCATCGGGCTCTCTGCTCAGCAGAGAGCCTGCTTCCCTCTCTCTCTGTCTCTGCCTACTTGTGATCTCTGTCTGTCAAATAAATAAATATAATCTTTAAAAAAATTAAAGAAATTAACAAATACTAGTTTAGCTACCTTGGAGGTAAAGTCAAAGTAACTTTAGTCCTATATCATTCATAAAGTTGGGATTGAGTTCAGTTTCTAACTCAATCATACCACTGTGAGTACTGGTGTTCAGTCATGTCCATGCTACTTAGAAACCAATACACAGACCAGAATATTCTTAGGAGGATCTCATGTTTTAAGTGTCATAGATTAATCATTGGGACAGCAGATATGGAAATCAGTGAAATTATAAATGTGATCAGGGTACATATATGAAAGCAATGATATAACCAAATATCAATTAGCTAATGAGCACAGCTAAATATCAATTAATATTAATAGAACCCAATATTAATTTAAGAGGAGAAAGTCTAAAAATTGAGTATCAGTTCCTCTATGTAATTTTAGGTTTCCTAGAACCAGTATTAACATACATAAAATATAATTTTGTTATAAATTTTAATGACATGTAAGAAATTTACCTATGGAGCACCTGGGTGGCTCAGTCTGTTAAGCTCCCAACACTTGGTCCCAGCACAGGTCATAACCTCAGGGTTGTGAGGCAGACCCCTAAATCATGTTCTGTGTTCAGCAGGGAGTCTGCTTGAGATTGTCTCTTTTCCTTTCCCTCCATATCTCCCCTACTGCATACACATGCACACATACTCTTTTCTGAGACTTATTAAGATTAATAAATCTTAAAAGAAAACCTGTAATAATAATGTTTAACTCATAATTCATAATAATGTTTTAATAACTATGCTTTTTCAACTTCTTTGAATTTGTTTTTTGAGATATGTTGCATAATATTGACATTCTGTCTTATTAAGGGAGAGATATTACAAATGCTCCCCATTTTATTGGGACTGTGCTTTATGAAGAACAGACTTGTATTTGTCTTCCATTCATTGTTCTGTTTTATACAATAAAAGAGGGGATCTAAATTAAACAAATTTGTATATTAGACCAGTGAAATTTGCAAGTGGCAAGAGCTGGGGATTGTCTTCATAGGTATAGTAACAAACTTCTTATGTGTGAGTTCATCTAGAGACTTCTAGTATTTTTTATAGGCAAACTCCAAACGAACTTTTTCTGAGATACCTGGACCAAAAGGTTTAAGGTTCAGTAAAATGTGCGTGTGTGTATGTGTGTGTGTGTGTGTGTGTGTGTATGTCATCAAGCCAGCCATCATATTCTTAAGTCTGTACTCTCTCGTAAGTACTATCTTGATACTTTGAAAAATGAAATAGGATAAAATACCTTCTCATAGTCAGTACTTTTCAGCAACATTAGTAAAAGTTAAAGCTTACAGAAAATTTCTAGAAACATTATGGAATTTACATTTCTTTTTTTTAACTTATACTTATTTTATATATATATTAATCATACAATTTGCTATTAAACCCATATTTTCATTATTTTAAAATACTGTCAATGTTTTTTTAAGTTGTTTGTATGATTTCATGCTTCTTAAATTTGTTGCCTTTGTGAATATATCTTTATCTTTATTTTTAATTTATTTATTTTTAGATTAACATATAATGTATTATATGTCCCAGGGGTACAGGTGTGTGAATCATTAGGCTTACACATTTCATAGCACTCATCATAGCACATACTCTTCCCAATATCCATCACCAAGCCACCCTATCCCTACCCCTCTAACCCCCCGCAACCCTCAGTTTATTTCCCGAGATTAAGAGTCTCTTATGTTTTGTCTCCTACCCTGGACCCATCTTGTTTCGTTTATTCCCTCCCTACCCCCCACAATCCCCTGCCCTGCCTCTCAAATTCCTCATATCAGAGAGATCATATGATAATTGTCTTTTTCTGATTGACTTATTTTGCTTAGCATAATATCCTCTAGTTCCAACCACGTCATCACAAATGGCAAGATTTCATTTATTTTGATGGCTGCATACTATTCCATTGTATATATACATACCACTTCATCTTTATCCATTCATCTGTTGATGGACATCTAGATTCTTTCCATAGTTTGGCTATTATGGACATTGCTGCTATAAACATTTGGGTGCATGTGCCTCTTCAGATCACTACATTTGTATCTTTAGTGTAGATACCCAGTAGTTGGATTACTGGGTTTTAGGGTAGTTCTATTTTCAAATTTTTGAGGAACCGCCATGCTGTTTTCCAGAGTGGCTACGCCAACTTGCATTCCCACCAACAGTATGGGAGGGTTCCCCTTTCTCTGCATCCTCACCAACAACTGTCATTTCCTGACTGGTTAATTTTAGCCATTCTGACGGGTGTGAGGTGCTATCTCATTGTGGTTTTGATTTCTA
Organism: Mustela nivalis; assembly: GCF_964662115.1. Classification (NCBI taxonomy): domain Eukaryota; kingdom Metazoa; phylum Chordata; class Mammalia; order Carnivora; family Mustelidae; genus Mustela; species Mustela nivalis. The sequence continues at coordinate 60,670,915 of NC_139022.1, read as the reverse complement.
TTTTCCTGATGCCAAGTGATGTTGAGCAGTTTTTCATGTGTCTATTGGCTATTTAGATGTCTTCTTTGCAGAAATGTCTGTTCATGTCTTCTGCCCATTCCTTGATTGGATTCTTTGTTCTTTGGGTGTTGAGTTAGCTAAGCTCTTTATAGAATTTTGGATACTAGCCCTTCATCTGATATGTTGTTTGCAAATATCTTCTTCCATTCTGTCAGTTGTCTTTTGGTTTTGTTAACTGTTTCCTTTGCTGTGCAAAAGCTTTTGATCTTGATCAAGTACCAATAGTTCATTTTTTTCTCTTGCTCACCTCACTTTTGGTAATGCTTCTAGGAAGAAGTTGTAATGGCTGAGGTCAAAGAGGTTGCTGCCTGTGTTCTCCTCAAGAATTTTGGTGGATTCCTTTCTCACATTGAGGTCTACTTTTTGGGTCTACATTTGTGTGTGTTGTGTAAGGAAATTGTTCAGTTTCATTCTTCTGCATGTGGCTGTCTAATTCCCAACATCATTTGTTGCAGAGGCGGTCTTTTTTCCATTGGACATTTTTTCCTGCTTTGCCAAAGTTGACCATAGAGTTGAGGCTGCATTTCTGGGCTCTCTATTCTGTTCCATTGATCTATGTGTCTGTTTTTGTGCCAGTACCATATAGTCTTGATGATAAGCTTTGTAATAGAGCTTGAAGTCTGGAATTGTGATGCCACCAACTTTGGTTTTCTTTTCCAACGTTCCTCTGGCTACTCGGGGTCTTTTCTGGTTCCATATAAATTTTAGGATTATTTGTTCCATTTTTTTGAAGAAAAAAAATGGTATTTTGATAGGAATGGCATTAAATGTGTAGATCGCTCGAGGTAGTGTAGACATTTTCACGATTTTGTTCCTCCAATCCATGGACATGGAACATTTTTCCATTTCTTTGTTTCTTCCTCAGTTTCTTTCATGGGTAATCAATAGTTTTCTGAGTACAGATTCTTTGCCTCTTTGGTTAGATTTATTCCTAGGTATCTTATGGTTTGGGGTGCAATTGTAAATGGGATCAACTCCTTAATTTCTTTTTGCTGTTGCTCTATAGAAATGCAACTGATTTCTGGACATTGATTTTATATCCTGACACTTTACTGATTTCCTGTATGAGTTCTAAGAGTTTTGGTGCAGAGTCTTTGGGTTTTCACATAAAGTATCACATCATCTGCAAAGAGTGAGAATTTGACTTCTTCTTTGCTGGTTCAGATACCTTTTATTTCTCTTTGTTGTCTCATTGCTGAGGCTAAGACTTCTAGTACTATGTGGAATAGCAGTGGTGTTAGTGGAAGTTTTCATATATGAAATGGAAGTTTTCCTTCCATTTCTGTTTTTTGGAACAGTTTCAGGAAAATAGGTATTAATTTTCTTTAAAGAATTTAAATTAATTCTTCTTTAAATGTTTGGTAGAATTTCCCCTTGGAAACCATCTGGCCAAAAACTTTCTTGGAAGATTTTTGATGACTGTTTAAATTTTCTTACTGGTTATGGGTCTGTTCAGGTTTTCTATTTTCTCCTGGTTCAGTTTTGGTAGTTTATGTGTCCCCAGGAATGCATCCATATCTTCCAGATTGTCAAATTTGCTGATTTATAGTTGCTCATAAAATGTTCTTATAATTGTTTGTATTACTTTGGTGTTGGTTGTGATATCTCCTTTTTCATTCATGATTTTATTAATTTGGGTCCTTTCTCTCTCTCTCTCTCTCTTTTTTTTTTTTTTTTTTTGATAAGTCTGGCCTGGGGTTTATCAATTTTATTAATTCTTTCAAAGAACCAGCTCAGCTCCTAGTTTCATTGATCTGTTCTACTGTTCTTTTGGTTTCTGTATCATTGATTTCTGCTTTGATATTTATTATTTCTCTTCCCCTGCTGGGTTTAGGCTTTATTTGAAGTTCTTCCTCCAGCTCCTTTAGGTGTAGGGTTAGGTTGTATACTTGAGACCTTTCTTGTTTCTTGAGAAAGGCTTGTATTGCTATATATTGGTCTCTCAGGACTACCTTTGCTGTGAAGATTTTGAACAGTTGTGTTTTCATTTTCATTTGTTTCCATGCATTTTTTCAATTCCTTAATTTCTTGGTTGACCCATTCATTCTGTAGTATGATGCTCTTTAGCCTCCATGTATTGAAGTTATTTCCAACTTTCCTCTTGTGATTGAGTTCTATTTTTAGAGTTTTGTGGTCTGAAAATATGCAGGGAATTATCCCAATCTTTTGGTACCAGTTGAAACCTGATTCGTGACCCAGGATGTGATTTATTCTGCAGAATGTTCCATGTGCACTAGAGAAGAACGTGTATTCTGTTGCTTTGGGATGGAATGTTCTGAATATATCTGTGATGTCCATCTGGTCCAGCATGCCATTTAAAGCCTTTATTTCCTTGTTGATCTTTGGCTTAGATGATCTGTCCATTTCAGTGAGGGGGTGTTAAAGTCATATATATATATATACTTTTTTTTATATAATTGGATGCTCTCATGTTAGGTGCATATATATTTAAAATTGTTAGATCTTCTTGTTGGGTAGACCCTTTAAGTATGATATAGTGTCCTTCCTCACCTCTTATTATAATCTTTGGCCTAAAATCTAATTTATCTAATATAAGGATTTCCATTCCAGCTTCCTTTTCATGTCCATTAGCATGGTAAATTGTTTTCTACCCTCTCCCTTTAAAGCTGGAGGTTTCTTTGTGTTTAAAATGAGTTTCTTATAGACAGAATATCAATGGGTCTTTTTTTTTTTAATCCATTCTGATACTCTGTGTCTTTTGATTGGGGCATTTAGCCCATTTCCTTTCAGGGTAACTATTGAAAGATATGAATTTAGTGCCTTTGTATTGCCTGTAAGGTGACTGTTACTGTATATTGCCTCTATTCCTTTCTCATCTGTTACTTTTAGGCTCTCCCTTTGCTTAGATGACCCCTTTCAATATTTCCTGTAGGGCTGGTTTGGTGTTTGTGAATTATTTTAATTTTTTTTTTGTTTGTCCTAGAAGCTTTTTATCTCTCCTTCTATTTTCAATGACAGCCTAGCCAGATATAGTATTCTTGCCTGCATATTTTTCTCATTTAGCACTCTGAATATATCATGCCAGTCCTTTCTGGCTTGCCAGGTCTCTGGATAGACCTGCTGCCAATCTAATATTTTTACCATTGTAGGTTACAGACCTCTTGTCCTGAGCTTCTTCCAGGATTTTCACTTTGTCAGTGAGACTTATAAGTTTTACTATTAGGTGACAGGGTGTTGACCTATTTTTATTGATTTTGAAGGCAATTCTCTCTGCTTCCCAGATTTTGATGCTTGTTGCCTTTGCCAAATTAAGGAAATTTTTCTACTACAATTTGCTCTAATATGCCTTCTGCCCCTCTCTCTCTTTCTTCTTCTTCTGGGATCCCAATTATTCTAATATTGTTTTGTCTTATGGCATCGTTTATCTCTCAAATTCTTCCCTTGTGGTCCAGCAGTTGATTTTCTCTGTTTTTCTCAGCTTCTTTATTCTCCATCATTTTGTCTTCTATGTCACTAATTCTCTCTTCTGCCTCATTTATCCTAGCAGTAAGAGCCTCCATTTTTTATAACACCTCATTAGTAGCTTTTTTGTTTCAAGTTAGTTAGATTTTAGTTCTTTTATTTCTCTAGAAAGGGATTTTATTTCTCCAGAAAGGGATTCTTTAATATCTTTCATGCTTTTTTTGAACCCAGCTAGCACCTTGATAAATCGTCATTCTGAACTCTGGTTCTAACATATTACTCATGTCCATATTGATTAGGTCCCTAGCCATCAGTACTGCCTCTTGTTCTTTTTTTTATTTGTGGTGAACTTTTCCACCTTGTCATTTTATCCAGATAAGAATAGATGAATGAGAGAACAAAATACTAAAAGGGTAACAACAACCCCAGAATAATATACTCTAACCAAATCAGAAGAGACCCAAAACTGGGGGAGAAGGGGGGGAGAAAAAAATATATAAATATAAATGTGTGTGTGTGTATATATATATACACACACACATGATAATAATTTTATATATTTGTAAATAAATGTGTGTGTGTATATATATACACACACACATGATAATAATATATATTTGTAAATAAGACTGGTGAATAGAACAGAGCCACACACTTGAGTTTGGGTATATTTTGGTCTGTTAGAAGAAACTACCTCCCGAATTTTTAAGAAAGAAAAACATATATACACAAAACAAGGGTAAACACAGTGAAGGGATGGAATATGACTGTGAAGATGAAAATTTAAAAAGATTCTAAAAAAGGAATTGATAAGATGAGAAGGTGATTGAGAAAAGAAAAGACCAGAGGAAACTATGTGATCAGGGTAGAGACTAGAACAAAGCTCTGCACTAGATTTAGGTTATATTTTGATCTATTAGAAGAAATTGTATATCAAAATTTTGAAGAAAAAAAACCCTTTATATATACAAAAAATAAGATTAAATATAATGAAGGGATAAAATATGACTATATCAATGAAAATTTAAAAAGATTTTTAAAAAGGTATTGATAAGGTAAAATAGTTAAAAAAATTAAAATAGGAAAGAGAAAAAAATTAAAAGAATAGAATAAGAAAAAATTTTTAAAAATTTAACTTTGAAAAACTAAAGGATCATCAATTCTGTGTGTGGCTTTTCCCTAGCTCTGCATTTCCACAGTTCTCATTGATCAGTGAATTTGGACTTGGCTGGATGTTCTTGCAGCAAAGCACTGCAACAGGGGAGGGGCCTTCTGTGTTGCAGTGCTTCTCAAAGTCTTTGCCCGAGGCAGAATTGCACTGCCCTTCCTAGGGTCCAGGCTAAGTAATCTGAGTGGTTTTGGTCTTGGAAGCTTTTGTTTCCTGAATGCTTTCTGTAGAGCTTTGGGAGACAGGGAATAAAAATGATGGCTTCCTAGTCTCCTGCCCTGTAGGAGCTGAGAGTTCAGGGCCCCACTCCTCAATGCACCCTCCGAGAAAAACAATCAATCCCTCCCATCTCCCTGGTCTCTGGCCACACTCTGTGCTCACTTAGCCTCTGACCAAGCATTTCTGTCTCCGGCCCATGGCCCCATTTGGAGTCTCCAAACCTAGCAGATTCCTGCAGTGTGCTCCTGTGCTACTCCTCCTGGAGGAGGAATGTGAGTTTCCCTGGATCTGCTGCTTGTGGGGTTCCTGCTGGAAGAGCAGTGGCCTGAATGTGCCTTGGATCATGGTTTGCTACTTGTGGGGTCCCTGCTCAAGGATGAGTGACCCAGCTATGCCTGGGATCACAGTTATGGTGTCCCTGAGCTGAGAGCTCACTCCTCACTCTGTCTTTGCAGCTTGCTTCCCCACTCTGATAGCTGGGAGCTCGGCCACACTCAGGCACCCCCAGTCTTTCTGTGAGCCCAAGGGACCCAAGACCACACTGTCCCCTCAAGGACTCCAACCCCTGCTTAACCTCTGGAATGATGTCCCTCAGTGGAGCAGACTTCTAAAAGTCCCAATTTTGTGCTCCACTGCTCCACCGCTTGCTGGGAGCTGGCCCCTCCCCGCCACGGTCTATCTTCCTGTCGCTTTGTTTTCAGTTCTTGGCAAGTCCTACCTTCTGGAAAGTGGTTGATTTTCTGTTCCTAGAATTGCCGCTCTTCTTCTCTTCTATCTCCTGTTGAGTTTGTAGGCGTTCAGAATGGTTTGATAACTATTTAGCCGAACTTTCAGGACCCGACGATATTTCAGTCTCCTACTCATCTGTCATCTTGTTCCTCCCCCCATGCAAATATATTTTAGATACTATTTTGTTGCATCCCCTCTTTCATCTTTATCAGTTTCTCAGGTTTGGTATTGAGAAAAAGGAAAATTTACTGGAAAATAAACCCCATGATCCATGTAGATATTGTTTCCATTTTTCTTTACAAAAATATAAGGACTGTATAAATAAAATATGACTTTAAAATTTAACACAAATTCAGCATGCCAACAACTTAGGGTAATTACAAGTTAAACCTGCACTTTCTAATAGGGAGACCTGTGGGTACCAAGCACTTGATATGTGGCTAGTCTGAGTAGAGATAGGTGGTAAGTATAATATAAACACAGGATTTCAAAACAGTTTGGGGAAAAAAAAGGGTGTATGAAATCACATTAATAAATTTAGTATCCATTACATGTTGAAATAATCTATTTAATATATTGGATTAAATATTATTATTAAAGTTAATTTCACTTGTTTTTAAATGTGTATACTAGAAAATTTGAAATTATATATGTGGCCTGCATTAATATTTCTGTTAGTACTGAGCTGGTTCATCACCTGCTGGTATTTTACATGTATTTTGCTCACTAGTGCATTTCTGAGTAGTGACATTACTCACTAACCAATGAACTTTCAAAGACCTTTCCACTTTCATGTTCACTGTGAGGGGAAGTTGAGGCCATGAATTATTCATCTGTAGCACCGAGGAAGCATTTAGTGGATCCCAAGAGGAGTGTTGAGCCGAGGGCAGTTTTAGGTAGACAGGCGTCTGACATCTGTTTCAATGTAAGCATATATCACTATATTCCTCCTTTCTCTCAGCTGTGTATTTATTCTCAGGGTTAGCTATTGATTTTCCAGGTTTATGGAAGAGGCTTCCTTGACTAGAGTATACTAAAAATTCTCATCATTTTAATTTTATTTTGACTTCTTTTTTTCTGCCTTATTGAGATATAATTGACATTTAACATTGTGTAAGTCGAAGGTATATAATGTGAAAATTTGATTATGTGTATATTGTGAAATGATAACCACAATAAGGTTAGTGAACACACCTATCACCTCACATAGCTGGAATTTTTTTGTGTCTATGGTGACAACTTCTAAGATCTTTCTTAGCAATTTTTTAATTATAAAATACAGTACTGTCAATTATAGTCACCACACCGTACAGTACATCATGAGAACTTATCCATCTTATAACTGGAAGCTTGCATCCTTTGATCATCTTCACCTATTTCTCCCACACCACTGACCCAGAAATCACCATTCTAATCTCTGTTGCTATGACTTTGGTTTTTTTTAATATTCCATATATAAGTGAGATCATGTAGTAGTTATCTTTATTTGATTTATTTCCATAGTATAATGCCATCAAGTCTCATCCATATTGTCACGAATGGCAGAATTTCCTTATTTTTTATGGCTGAATAATACTCCTTATTTATATAAAAATGTTTTATTTACTCATTCATCTGTCTATAGTCACTTCAGTTGCTTCCATGTTAAAGCTATTGAAAATAATGCTGCAGTGAACATGAAGGTACAAATATCTTTTCCAGGTAGTGATTTCATTTCGTTCAGATCAGATGTACACTTAGAAGTGAAATTGTTGGATTTTTTAACAGTTCTATTTTTAATTTTTTGAGGAAGATCCATATGGTTTTCCATAGTGACTGCACCAGTTTACATTCCTAATAACAGTGAACAAAGGTTCTCTTTTCTCCACATCCTTGCCAGCACTTGTTATCTCTTCTTTTTTTTGATAATAGTCATTGTAATGAGTATGAAGTAATGACTCATCATGGTTTAGACTTTCATTTCCTTTTCATTGATTATTGATGTTGAACACCTTTTCATGTACCTCTTGGCCGTTCAGGTCCTTTGCCCATTATCTTATACCACTCACAAAAATTAATTCAAAATGGATTAAAGACTAAAAATGCAAGACTTGAAACCGTAAAACTCCTATGGATAAAACAAACAAACAAACAAACAAACAAACAAAAACGAAGGAAAAGATTCCTGACATCGGCTTTGGCACTATATTGCTAAGATATATTTGGGGGTATATCAAAGCACAAGCAACAAATGCAAAAATAAACAAGTGGAACTACATTAAACTAAAAAGCTTCTGCACAGTAAAAGAAAAAATCAGAAAATTAAAAGGCAACCTATGGAATGGGAGAAGATATTTATGAACCACGTATCAGATAAGGGATTATATTTATCATTCAAAATATACAGGGAACTCAAGTCAAAAGCAAAATTTTGACACAATGTTCTCAATATTAACATATTTTTATTTGTAATAATAACTTTTTGAGGGTGTTATCTTTCCTGTCAATTTGATACCCAGCCCAAGGGAACTAAAATATTTTCCTTCCGTCAAAGAAAAAAATAATCAAATGGCAAATATGATTGACATTTGTAGAAATGAAAGTGACAGGAAAATCATGGGTAATTATCCAGGCTGGTTTGGCAGGGAGAAATTATTAAAATGCTAAAAAGATTAACAATAGATGTGTGGATTGTCTGGGTACTATCAGGCAGAGCTACTAATGTGCTTTGGCTGAACTGTCAGGATTAACTTATTTGGCTCTTTGGCCCTTTGCTAAGAAGATGAATTAAAAAATTGATGCACACTATTCCCTTAATGCAAATATTCTGATGTTACAGTTTTTCCAACACAATATTGATTTACTAGAAGTAACCTGAAGCTAATATAAGAACTTGACTCAAAGAACATATCAAGCAGGATGTTTTTCATACAAACTAAACAACTACTGGTTTTACTTTCTATATAATCTTTCAACAGCATTTGAGAGCTATATGGGTCCAATTGCATGAATACTAAAATGATCATTTAGAATTTAATTCATTATTTTGATAAATAGTCTTTTATTAACACCCACCTATATATCAGTCACTAGGCTGGTCTCTGTGGGAAATAGATAAGAATTGTTCTTCACCTTACATATCTCATATTCTGTGAGATTCCTCCCATCTCACTGGGGATGTCTCTGTATAGATCTAAATAATTAATGAATTTTTAATTGTATAAAGGTGCAAACATCCCTTATAAGGATTAGCAGTATGTTGGAATGCTGAAGTCCAGAGTGTCCTCAGACTCAAACAATTAACATTCTGTTTTAACCTTTTCCCTGTTTTCTCATTAAAGATTTCTCTTTAAATAATAAGGATGAGCTATCTTACATGATACTTCATTAGAATGTGAAAATGTGAAATAAGCTATATTTATTGTTTTGTCCTTGGCACCTAGCACAGACTATAGTGCATTATGTCCTTCATCAGCAGAAGCCAACTCAGATTAGAGTGAGCAAGGATTTGGGTGAGATGAGTACAATTGAAAAAAAGAAAACATAATGTCCCACTTGGCTTGTGGATGATAACTTTTCTATTTTTTTATTTACTGTTTTGCATTTCTCACAGTATCTCCTATGAGACTGTGCATATAACACATGCTAAATGACACAGGGCCCCACTTAATAACTGTTAAAATAATCTACAGCACACAGGATAATGCTGATGATTGATGGCTCTAATTTGTTGGTGAAGAAAAAACCACATTTGTTGTCTATTTTTCTTACTTCTTACTTAAAAGACTTTTACAGGGGCTTTCTTTAGGGAGACACATAGACACATATATAAGGTAGATATATTTAGAATATATAAGGGATATGGAAAAACTATTAATATATAAGATATATATGGAACATATGGTAAAGCTATCTTATTTTTTCTGAATAAATCTTTCTTATTAAATTGCCTAAGTTATGCAAGACTTATTTTCATCTAATAATTCTCCCAAATTGTATTGAAATTTGCCTTGAGGATAAACTAAAAATTTAATGAGTGCATTTTCTTTTTACCTTGTCAGAAATGACCCTTATTTCTTTTCCAGCCTTATCTTTTGTCTTTATTCCTCACTTTCCATACTAAGCAACATGCAAATATCTTAGTTCCCTATCTTTAGCCTTTTTAGCCATTGTTTCTTGGCTAACCCCTTGTCATCTTCTGTATAAGATTTATAATCCATTCGTTTGAGAAACCTTCCTTGATATCTTAGTATTCAAGAGGTGCCCCTGTTATGTGCTCTCTTTGCATCCAGTACCTTCCATTTCCATAACTTTTACCATTTTGTCCATTTCTTTTGTCACCTATAAAGGTGCTTTCTCTTTGAAGGTAGGGGCTATGTCTTTTGTTGTATATTCACAGTTGGAAAATAGGATTATTCCAATTCAGAATTAGTTGAAAAATAAATAAATGAACAACAACAACAAAAAAAAAGCCTACCACATTTTAATGAGGGAAGAGGAATGCAACCAAAATAATTAAAAGCCTTGTGAACACAACAGAAATTGGCCAGATTATTGACAATTTCTCCATCTATTCTATAAGTCTCTAGTGTACCATCATATTCTTTCTATTTCTTGGCAGCAATTCTCACATGTTAATTTATTTAAATCCTAAACCATAATGTTTTATTACATAAAGCCACTTTGAGTTGTAGCCCTTTGCTTATTTATGGAAGTACTATATGTATATTTTTTATTTTGGGAAAAGAATAATTTTCTCAGCCATGAAAAAAAAATGATATTATCTTCCATGGAGGATTAGGCTCATCACTCTTGTTTTAAAAAGTTTTCACTTATGGTTATAGCACCAGATGTTAAAATTGCTTCATTGTCTAACCATCTGGAACAAAAGCAGCTTTTGTTGACCTCAGTTTTCTGGAGCTTTGTCTCTTTGGGGGAAAAATTTATTTTATTTCATAAGTCATATTTGCAAATCAATCCATTGAATAACTGAAAACTGAGTTATAGTTGCTTCTGTTCTTATAACACTTTAAAATAGGAAATTACATAAATGGATGATTATAAATTTGTTTGAATGTAAAATCTTTATGCTATTATTTTCACATGTTTATGGTATCTAGGATAGTGTAAATTTGAAATGATGCAATATAACAAGAGATTGTCTTTTAGAGAAGTTTATCAAAACTATTCTGCCTGCTACTAGCCATTTTTAGAGAGGTGATACCCTTCAGGTGCTTCGCAAACTCAATTAAAACAACAAACTGATGATGCCTGGTTCAGAGCTATCTGTACTGAGTTGAGTTGTGCGTACCTCCACCCCCTAAAATTCACATCCACCTGGAACCTCAGAATGTGACCTCACTTAGAAATAGGGTCTTTGCAGATGGAATCAAGTTAAGATGTGGTCATCCTGGATTAGGGTGGTCCCTGATCCAATGACTGATGTTTTTGTCAGAAGAGGGGAATTTGAATGCAAAGATACATGCACAGATGGAGAAGGACATGTGAAGATGGAGGCCGAGTTTGGAGAGATGCAGATTCAAGCCAAGGAACACCAAAGATTAAAAGGCAAAAGGTAGGGTGCCTGGGTGGCTCAGTGGGTTAAGCCGCTGCCTTCGGCTCAGGTCATGATCTCAGAGTCCTGGGATCGAGTCCCGCATCGGGCTCTCTGCTCAGCAGAGAGCCTGCTTCCCTCTCTCTCTCTGGCTGCCTCTCCGTCTACTTGTGATTTCTCTCTGTCAAATTAATAAATAAAATCTTTAAAAAAAAAAGGCAAAAGGTAGGGAAAATGCAATGGAAGATCTTACCCTAGAGCCTTCAGAGAGAACATGACCCTGATGACATCCTGATTTCAGACGTGTAGGCTCCAGAATTGTGAGAGAATAAATTTCTGTTATCTTAAGCCAGACAGTTTTATTTAAAATGACCTGACTTTGTATCAAACACTACTGCACTACCCTGGAATAATAGATGAAGAGTAGAAATGCCTTGTGAAGGTGCCTCAGGTAAGTAGAAGACAGACTGGAGTGGAGGTAAGTTAGGGCTTCCTGAGGACTGGTGTATGAGATTCTCATTGAGAAGGGTAAAGGAAGAGTACGCAAGCTCAGTGGCAAGTGAAATCAATTTAAGGAATAGTAGTTTCTGGTATTGTGTAGCAATCAGTTTATCTCTACCACTGTAGCATAAGAAGAGCTAGATTATAGAATTTGGGGGCAAGGAGAAACAATAGGTGTTATGACAGGATTTTAATTATATGGAAGAGGATATTGGCTTGTCCTTGTGAGACAGACCTGAAGAGTTGATTATGAAGCAGTAGCACCAATATTCTCCAGTATTCATTCCAGATAAAGGTTGCATAACAAATGGAGATTAGATTAAACATCACTAATAATCAGGGAAATACAAATCAAAACCACAATGAGATACCACCTTACACAAGTTAGAATGGCAAAAATTAGCAAGACAGAAAACAACACATGTTGGCAAGAATGTGGAGAAAGGGAAACCCTCTTACACTGTTGTTGGGAATGCAAGCTTGTACAGCCACTCTTGAAAACAGTATGGAGGTTCCTCAAGATGTTAAAAACAGAGCTACCCTATGACCCAGCAATTGCATTACTAGGTATTTACCTCAAAGATACAAATGTAGTGAAAAGAAGGGGCACCTGAATCCCAATGTTCACAGTAGCAGTGTCCGTAATAGCCAAACGTGGAAAGAACCAAGATGCCCTTCAACAGATGAATGGATAAATAAGATATAGTTCATATATACAATGAAATATTACTCAGCCATCAGAAATGGTGACTAGCCACCATTTGCATCAACATGGATGGAACTAGAGGGGATTATGCTGAGTGAAATAAGTCAAAGAGAGAAAGACAATTATCATATGGTTTCACTCATATGAGGAACATAAGGAAATAATGCAGAAAACCATAGGGGAAGGGAGGAAAAACCGAATGGGGAGAAATCAGAGAGGGGGACCATCATGAGAGACTCTGGACTCCAGGAACAAAACTGAGGGTTACAGAAGGTGGGCGGGTGAGGAGATGTGGTAAGTGGGTGATGGGTATTAAGGAGGCATGTGTTGTGATGAGCACTGAGTGTTACACACAACTAATGAGTCATTGAACACTACATCAAAAACTAATGATGTACTATATGTTGGCTAACTGAACATAATAACAACAACAAAAAAGATCTTTTGTAAAGGAATAAAAAGAAATTGATGTCAGGACTTGGTATAATAAAAATTCTATGAGTATAATTTAGGATCAGTAGTTTGTAATGTCAATTTCTGTTTATGAGGTTTTCGTTAGTTCCTTAATGCTTCCTATTCAATTGCATTTAAAAACAAAACAAAACAAAAACAACATTCAACCTTGCCTCAGATGAAGCAAGAGAACTTATTTTACTCATCTTGGAAAGGCTCTTTTAACTTCCATTTCACCTAGTGATGAGATAAAAGAGTGAAGGTATCTCTTTCAGTTCAAGAGACTGAAAAGGTGGCAGAATTGCAGTAGACACCAAGGGGGTACAAGAGGGTCAGACTTGACATGAGCTTGAGTATGTATCAACTGAAGCCTGAGATTTTGCCTCACAATTCCAAATAGCCAGGTGACAGTTGCTGACAGCAACACCTGATGTTGGCCAGGGTCTCTTTGCTACCTGCCGTCGTCCAAGCCAGGATGTAAGAGATGACAGTATGCACATTCATCGTGACATATTTTCTCTGCCTCATCTTGACAACTCAGTCTGATTATTTATAATCATTAGAGTTTTGCCATTTTTCCCTCTGGTTTTGAAATGTCCTGATTATTTTAGCCTTGACTGAACATCCCTTAATCAATCAAATTCTAAGAACTACTTCAACAAACTTTCTCCAACATAGACTCCTTTGAAAGTCTTCAACTGAGGGTGTACTTAAACTTCCAATGGAAAAATGTGTAGCTGCTTTAATCATTCATTACCAGGGCCAGAGCGCACCCAAAAGAAACCTTAAAAATGAGCTTTAGAATAAAAACTTTAAAAGAGAAAATATCCCAATGAAAAATTGGTTCCCATTAGGATGTGTCTAATATTACAGAAAGAACTATCATGGGTTTAAACTGATTTGATATGAAACTGGCAATACATAACCTTAAAACCAATGGATACTAGATTTGTCAGAGAATTTAACATTTATATAATCTAATCTCATTTATAGTTGAGGAAATTTAAATTGAGAGAAATTAAGGAACACATATATTTAACATTCTCTACTATCTAAACAACATGACACCTCTTTGAATTTACTTATATGTCACATGTGTTCTTGGACTATAATTTCTGAAAGTCAGAGTCCTGAAGTTTGGATGTTTCTACTCTTTTCTTTTTAGGAATGCCAAGTACATACTCTTAAATCATGAGTATTTTTTTCTTAATATACCATGATCTTCTAACCTTAGAGAAAGAAGAAGTTCTAGGAAAAATCAACAGTGATCTCTCAGATGCCAGATGTTGCTCTGAAAAAAATCAGGCTATTCAATGATTAAAAAAAAAAAGAGAGAGAAGAAAAGGAAAGAAAAAAAAAAAGATATGTTTATTATATGAAAAGGAGTTATTGGTATAAGGATTGGGTCAAAAAACCCAAGGCGTACTTGTTGTTACTTTAAAAGTTTTCTTGCATTATTTAAATTTTGAGAGCTAGATTTTGAGAGCTAAATTCTGTATATTGATGTGCTAGTTTAGTAATACAAATTGTATTCTGTCAAATATTGATTTATTTTTCAAAATTTAGATCTCCAAAGGTGGACTAATATTGTGTGAAAGCAATGGGGTAAATCCAAATTTTCTGTAATCAGTCCTGGTGTTCTATATCTGCATGTCCTCTTCTTCCGAGTTCTTTTCTGTTTGATACTTACACTGAAAAATTCTCATTGTTGCAGTTTGACCAGATGGTACTTTTCTAAGTGTTCTTTTGACCTTTCCAATTTTATCTCATAGCCCAATATCAGACTCATTACCACATAGTAGCTAGCAGCAACTTGACGAATTAGTGACATTCAAAAGGAAGACATAATAATGCATTTGATACTTTCTTTCCTTGATTCTTGTTTTGTAAAAACAAATCATTCAATATTGACTAAAATTTCCTCTTTTTTGTTTTTAATGATTCCTGTAGAGTTTTCTCCTTGAAACCAGCATTTGATGACTTTAGGTGAAATCTAGCTGCCTCTGTGTCCCTGTTCAAATTTATAGAGAAAGTCTTTTAGGTTTGGAGGCAGAAGCTGCCTTAGTCATCCTTATGTAGTCAGATGATTCCTGATAAACTTGTCTCATGAAAAATGTGGACTTATGTACCCAAAATTCATGAAGGAAAGAATTAATGGCAGCCTTTAATTTATTCATCATTTATAGCTTTAGAGGTTGTTGCATGGAATCAAATATACCTGTTTTCCAAACTGCATTTTGGATCATAGAAACACTGAAAAAACACTGTCGGAATGCATTAGATACAATAATGTGGTGGAGATGTGACATAAGACTGGGAGAAAGTTGATCCTGGTGTTTGTCCTGGACAAATCACTGATAACTGTACAGGGTTAACCTCTCTGAGGCATGCTTTCTTCTTTCTGAAACTGATAGTTCTAAAACAGATGATTTTCAAGTTATAGCCCAATGTTTAACATCGATAATTAATGATAAATTAAAAGAGCTTATGCATGCTGGTCTCCCAGAGCAGAGAGCAGGTGAAATTCCAAAAAGAGCAGTCACTATAGCACCTACCTTGGTGAGACGTGAAAGCTTTCATGTCTAACTTGATTCTTAAAAAGATTAAGAGTGTGATCGTTAATATAGCAACTTGGCATCTTGCTATTCAGTCTGGAATTTTGAACGCTTTATCAAATTTCTTTTTTGGAACAACTCAAAGTTCTGGTTTCAAGAACATTTAAACTATTTTTTAATTCATTCTAATTGACAACTGTTTACCTTTTGTTGGCCTGGAAAGCAGGAATTAATGTTCATTTAAATGATATCTGTGTATTGGTATTTTCAGTTGAAGAAATCTATTTACTGAAGGGTCTTGTTTCTGTCCTTCAAACAGAATACAATCAAATGCAGATTTTTGTATATGTTCATTAGTTGTTTTTTTTAAACTTTCTTTTTTACAATAAAATACCAAAAGCTGCAATTTTTTTTGAAAAAATAAAGGAAAAGCATGCAACATGGATGACAGCTACTATGTTCAACAACTCCCCCTCCATATACCCATTCACTTCAGTGTCAATGAACCGAGGAGGTGAGACAATTACTGCTGAAAATGTAATGCCCCTTATCCTTGACACTTTGCCAATAAATTTTTTACCTCCCCCACTTGCAAACAAATTCTTAACCTTCCACACTTCAGCATTGCTTTTGTCAGAGTCTAGGGATTCTAACATCAACAGTAGTACAGGCTTATCATCAATGGCTTAAAAAAAAAAACACACACAAAAACTTACTCATAGTTCATAGTAAAACTTGGAAATGAGCAGCAGACTCATTGACTGCTATTCGACTGGGCTATAGTTTCTGGATTTCTCTTTTTAAGTTTGCAAAAGTGTATCTTTCTTCTTTCTTATCCAACTTCAGTCAGTTTATCAAATTGTCAAACAGTTTTTGGAATTTTTTTTTAAAGAATTACTTTATGGCTTTCTTTTGATTTCAGATAGTTTTACTCTATTTCTTGAATATAGAAGAAATACAAATTCTCTAGATTCCCCTAGTTCTGTCATTTGGAGAACATGAATTAAATACCTATCATATTTAATAGTCTGAGTAGCAATTTGATACAATATCAATATCAATATTTTTAAAGGTAGAAGGTTTTGAAGAATTTTGAGTATGTACTTTATTTTGGGCTGATTTTATTTTATTTTATTTTATTTTATTTTTATTTCTTTTCAGTGTAACAGTATTCATTGTTTTTGCACCACACCCAGTGCTCCATGCCACGTGGTGGGTATTAAGGAGGGCACATATTGCTTGAGCTGATTTTTTAAAAAAAATAAGTGTATTCCATTTATTTCTCTGAAAACCTTCTGAGAAAGGTTTAATATTTTTCTTTATATAGGAGGCTGAAAGGCTAATACAGCTTAAAAAACTTGTTCATGGTCACATTACTTCTAAAAAATAAAGGAACCAGGTTTCAAATGTGAATATGTCTCCAAAGTCCATGCTTTCAATAACTCCGTGCTACATTTTTCTAAGCTTGTGGGCCAGTGGGAGAAGTGAACATGCAGATTCCAACAATGCCAAGAAGTATAGTAGTGACTTAAAGTCCACTTGGTGAATAGAGACTAAACATTTTAAAAGTCTCTTTCATAAAACATAAGAATTCTAAAGAGATAATTCAAAGGGCCCACAAGTGTTTGAATTAAATTTCATGAAGTCTGAGGTTGATATGTGACCCATCTGTCTCCAAATAATCTCTAATTCCAACTTTTTGTGATCATTGGAACAGTCTCATTCTTTTCATTGGATTTCTAATTGAGATAGGTTTAAATTTAGGCATATCATAACTCCTTTTTCATTCTTTTATTTTCATTTTTTGTCATTAAAATTATTAACGAAAATAAGACTACTGTGATATAGTAATTTTGACTTTGCCTATATTTTCTGGTATTTCGTAACATGAGTATTACTTTTAGTTGTAATCAGGGTGTACCTGTAATTTAGGATACTGTTTTTTGCACATAATATCACATCATATATTTGTGTAAAAATTTAAACTGAAATGATTGGATTGTGTTTCTAAGAGAGAATAATAAATGAGATACTCCCATAGAACACATTTTTTTGTGTCCTATGGAAAGAGAAATTTAGTTTTTTTGGTGGACTTTTTTATGTTTTTTTAAGATACAGAAAACTATAGAGAATAAAAGAAAAGCAGTCTGTAATCCTTTCTGTCAGATACTCTTTAGTGATTTTAAAATAAAAGTATCAAACATTTCTGATTTTTTTTTTTACATTTCTGACTTTAAAATTGACTTAAGAAAGCTGTAAAATCGTGAAAAAAATCCCCCTCTCCTTCTTAGTGGTTGTGTACAAGAGTAACCATGATCAATTTTTGCTTATTCTTCCAGATAAAAATAGGCACCATTATGTATGCATGTGTTCTTTTATTTACACAAAAAGTGAGGATGCAAACATTCTGTCCTATTCATGGACTATCTCATTTAATAATACTTCTTAGAATTCTTTCCATATATTATGAATAGTTCTATTACATTTTTGAAAGCATCATTCCAGGGGCACCTGGGTGGCTCCATGGGTTAAGCCCCTGCCTTTGGCTCAGGTCATGATCCTAGGATGGAGCCCCACATCGGGCTCTCTGCTCAGCGGGGAGCCTGCTTCCCCCTCTCTCTCTGCCTGCCTCTCTGTCATATAAATAAATACAATTTAAAAAAAAGAAAGCATCATTCTGCATAATATTCCATTATATAAAAGTTTCTTATGTAAACAATCTCCTATTAATGAAAGATTTTCCCATTTATTTGCTCTATAGTAGATTTAGGTTGTGCAGTAAAAAAGCTATAGTCCTTGTTCTTACACATATATCTCATTACTGTTTTTCCATCAGATCTACATGGTAAGGTTTTCTAAGTTTAGGTTCTAGAGCAAAAAGGTGTTGGCATTTAAAATTTGGATGAATGTTACTAAATTGTTGTGTATATATGTTGTACCAGTTTTGTCCCCCAAAATGAAAAACAATAGCTAACTGTCCACAATGCTCTGTGCCAGGCACTTACTATTGACAATATTTAATATGTATTAACTCATTTAGTCCTCACACTGATTCAAGAGTTAGATACTATATCACCCACCCACATTGTGTAGATATGGAACTGAGGCATGATGAAGTAGCTAAATCATTTAGCTAACTAAGGGCATTTGACTAGTAAATAAGGAGGCTAGAGTATGAACTCAGGCAGTCTGGCCCCAAGGTCTCTGCTTTTAGCCACCCTACATATTCCTTAATGGGGAAGAAGAGTATATATTATCAACTTTTAAATTTTGACTAATAGAGCAAGTGAAAACAAGTCATTTCGAGTTATATTTTTTATAAGTGAACTTAACTATATATTTATATTTTATTTGCCACATTTACTGCCTTTCTTATAAATTACTTTTTCATATCTTTTCATGGTTTTATATTGCATTTTTCAAGTTGCTTGGTAATTTTTACAAACTCTTAATTTAAGAAAATGAACAGTACCACTTGCCACTTTGTCATGTGTTGTGATAAATTTTCCAAAGAGAAGTTTTATATCTTTATACATTCAAATTTATTGAGTTTTAGCTCTTAGATTTTATGTTCTTAAACTTTTTATTTTAAGTACTTCTGTTTTAAGAATATGATAATTCAGGGGGGAAAAGGATTTCTGGCTTTTATAATTAAAAAGAAAGGTTGTATTTAAGATCGTCCTTGATGGCTGTTAATATTTTTGTAGATTGAGAATAGCTGAGAAGAAGGCAAGTATTTGGGCAAGGCCAATTATAGATGCAGAAGTGGCAGAGCAATCATCTCAGGATAACTCTCTGGAAGGGTCAGAAGAAATGGATTTTTGATTGAGTAAATACACCTCTACTCTCTGTGCAGCATCACTGGGCATACCTCTCTGAGGCCCTGCTATTGCCTACTTTTTTTTTTTTTAATGTAATTTGTCTAGAAACATAGAAACTCAGAGACTGGGAGATGTAAAGTAATACTATGCAGAGGTTAGTCTGAGATGGTTAAGAAAATCCCTACATTCTTTGTAAACCAAAAGACACCTGATTCTTTTGGCGAAATGCCTGCAGGTTTTTTTTTTTTTTTTACCTAAGTCAGCTTTGTCCCAAACAAGTGCCAAAACAGAGGGGATCATCTGACATAAAATTAAGAGGACTTCTGTAAAAGTGACTTCTACAATGTCTATACTTGTTTATTTATGAAGACACAACACCATTTGAGATTTAGTCCTGCTCTGACATTTGTTGATTTTAGTATCTGTAACTGGTTTCTAGCAAGCTGCTTTCTATTCTGTGTCTGAAAAATAAATAAATAGAAGGTTTGAAGGCTATGTTTGTTTGATGAGTTTGTATGGGCCCAACTGTTAGAACACGGAGTATAAATTTGGATAAGGGGAAAATTGGCCTCATCTGTCCAGGCTTCCCTATTGTGTTTTACCAATTGCAATTTATGGGGAAAAATCAGAAGGAGAAAATGCTTGGTACTAAGGAAGCAGCTGACAATAGGAAAATGAGCTGAGTGAAATTCTAAGAGTGCCTTGGATTTCTAGCCTTTATTTATAAATTCTCTGTCCTATTTCCTCTCCTCTAATTATAGAAAATAATAATCAAAAACTATTTTTTCCCTAAGGGATGGAGGCAGTGGCTCATTGTTATTAAAATTATACTTTTCCCATTTTAAACTTTCTCTGAGAATTGATGCAGGTTTGAGTTAGTCCTGTTTCACTAGAGAGTTTATACAAAATATTCATATAAAGCTCTGGCAGAAAAATTAAAAGCATCAAATGAGAGTACAACCACATAACCTCACTGAAAACAGATGAAAAAAAGATTCTGTTGCATCCATGAAAAATACATATTTAATTGAAAAAAAACCCCCACAAACAGATGTATATAAATCCAAGCTGCCCTCTATCCCAATTTAAACTGAGTGGCCTTACTGAGGTGTTGACTCTGGCCCTGGGGAGTTCCTACTTGGAGTTCAGAGCCAGTTACAAATGTGTTTTCAGTCAAATATAATTACTGAAGAATGCAAACATAATGTTTGCCATCCAAGACCCCTGCAACATGAAACCCCAGATTAGCTTGCACTGAAGGCCTTTTGAGTGAAGATCAGTCTGAAAAGATTTTGCGGGAAAGACAATATAGCTAACCAGATAGAGGAATCTGACTCCAGATCTAGCTGGATGCCTCTCCTCTTCACAAGTACCAGCCACAGCTATTACATGTTTGCCTCATTAAAGTGACAGAGGTGAGCCAAGATAAAGAAAAGGATATCTTCTTCATCTTTACTGTAATATCAATGTGAGGTTTAATATTTGGGGACAGAGGATTAGGCTCATTTTCCAAGGAGGGATTTATATAATAATCAACTTAATCTGTGTTTAATAAGGTTTTTGTTCTTTTGTGTTCACTGTAATGTGGAAGTAATTTCAGTATGTCTGCACAGAGGTCCCCACTGGCTCCCATCATAGTAAGGTACACAACGACAGAGCTCCAGGCAGTGTCACACAGAGGAGCACATCATTTCTGGTTGCATGCGGCTGACTGCCTCAACAGATTGGGTTTAAATGGTTAGAGCATTTCTTCCCTATCCTATAATGCCTGATACAGCTGGGTTTTATTATATTAATAATGTACTAATCTCCATAAAATCAGAATCTTTTCAGAAATACTCTGTGGTTTGTTTCCTACCTCATAACACTTATACAGTATGTGCAAAGTCAATTTCCATATTATTAGAGTGATAAGCATGCTTGCCTTTGAAATCTATACATGCACATAAAAATGTACACATGTGTTATACATATATATCAATAAGACACTATTATGCAAAGGTGAATATCTTGGTAGATCCTGATGCTGAATTTGTTGGAATTTTAAAATATGGAAGTTACTGGAAAGATCCTCATTAATAATTTAGGAATCCCATTAACAATCGTACTGCAGAGTGAGTGATCTGCTTTGGATATCAGGAGATCTGAGAACTTGCCCAAGTCAAATATTGGTTCTTGGACATTGCATAAGTCATTGAAGTCTCTGAACCTTTATTTTTACTGTGAAAAATAAGGAAGTTGAGTTAGCTAATATCTAAGTTGCTCTCTACTGCCAAAGGGCTGTGTTCATGACCAAAAGGAACCACTAATGAACTTTCCTTTGTAGAAGTTTCCAAGTTGAAAGAAGAATTGGATTGCTTCTAGAAGAATAGTGTGCTACTGGAAGAAAGTTATATTTAATACTGTAAGACTCAAGAGTGAAACTGGGTAAAATAAAAATTCACACTTATTCAGAGTTCATAATTTGTCAACATTTGTTGGACTTTGCAAAGATTTTGTTTTTCCATCCCAGACTATTTATATTCTTTAGGATACATGACATAAAATCCATATTTATGAATATTTCTCCATCAAGTCTCAATAACTTACTTAAAACTGCTCCAGTTATATACTTCTGCATAACAAATTACCCCAAAATTTAGCACCCTAAAACAACAATCATTGTATTTTACTCCCAAGTCCGAGTGTCAGAAACATGAGAGTGGTTCATCTCTGCCTCAAAGTTGGAGGGGCTTCACTTGGGATAGCTAAAACAGCTGTGCACTAGCTGGGATTGCTTACTTGGAGTCCTGTGAGTATGGCCTTAGTTCTTATAGTTGGCTGTGGTCTCTCACTTCCTTGGCTTAGATGATGCCTGTGCTGGTTAGAAGGGCCAAAGAGGCTTTTCTCACATGATTTGTAACTTCATGGTTTTCCATGTGAGTCACTGGCTCACTCTGTGAGGCTAGGGCAGCTGCTGACAGCGTGGCAGTCTCTTGGGTAACCCACACGGTGACTGCCTTCCAAGAGAGAGATAGCAGAAGCCACCAATTCTGATAAAGATTATGCTGGAACTGTCATAAGGTCACTTTTATTATACTCTACATGTACAACGAACTTCAGTGAATAGAGAAAATATCTCCACCTCTGGGTGGTAGGGGGAGTCAAGAATTTGCAGCCACTTTTAATCTGCCACAGGAACCATTCCTGATTATTTCCCTAGAGGTACAAGATTTGCTTGGATTTTGTCAACTATGTGGATTATCTGTTCCTTTTTCGTTATCAGCATGTTTAAATTTCCAGATTTTTCTAAAAGGGGTATTAAACCAGAATGAAGGTACAACTAATACTCAGAAGGCCACTCACAAAATTGCCTGCAACAGCTCAGTGTAGGCATCAGAATATAAAGGGCTTTCATCATCAGAAACTAGTACCTTGACCTCTAATCTGAGGCCATCTCAGTGGAAAAAATGTAGAGCCTTACTGTCAATGGATAAAGAAGTAATCTTGTAACAACCCAGAGTATTAGTTGGCAGGGAATGTGATAAAAAGGTACTACAAACTGGATGGTTTAAACGTCAGAAATTTATTTTCTCATAATTCTGGAAGCTAAAAATCTGAAATCAAGATGTCGGTAGGATTGGTTTCTTCTGAGGGACACGAAGGAAGAATTTATTGCAGAACTCTCTCTTTGGCTTGTAGATAGATTTCCTCTTTCTGTTTTATCACGTTATTTTCCTTACATGTCTGTGTCAAACTTTCCTCTTTCTACAAGGATATGTCAGTCATATTGGATTAGATCCCACCCTAATGACCTTTTTTAATTTGATTATCTCTTTAACTTGGTTAGCTCTAAATACAGTCAATTCTGTACTGGTCCTTGTGGGCTAGGATTTCAATGTATGAAATTTTAGGGGAACAGACAGAATTCCAATGGACTATACCCAGAAACACTATATTATTTCTTCCAAACCCCCATGTCTTTGCCTAGCACTTCAACCACAAACTGGCTGTATATTATGAGAGAGGGAGACAGAGAAAGGTAGACAGAGAGAGACACACATACAAAAAGAGAAAGAGAGAATATTTAAATCATACACCCTAGAACAGACCCCGCCAAACTGGAGCGTATCTTAACCGATCACTTTACCAGAACCTTTTGTTTCCAAAGCATTGCTATTTGTTATGAAGGTTGAAAGGAAATTACCTTTTGTTTCTTTTCAGTCTGTCCTACATAATTAAAATCAGTATGATATGTTGTACTGTCTTACCTACATGAGCCACTTACAGTACATTGCCAGAGGGTTTTTAAAAAAATTTTTCTGGGTTTATTTGCTAGTGAATCATTCGTTTTCATAGTACAAAGTGGCTCAGCTGTATTTCGTTGCACATTGAAAGTATTGCTTGACAAGTGGTTGTCCAAAACTCACCAAGCTGTGCTTGTGCAGGATCACAGAGGAGGCTCATGGCACACACAAGCTGACTTAACGTGCAGTAAGCTTGCCTTGCTTTCTCACTGTCCAGATTCTCATAGTTCTTGACACAGGGAAAAATCAGAATTATACAAAGAATTAGAGGATAATGGAAATGTAATGATGTTGAGCATCTTAATTAGAGACTTTGGCAGGATATAATCATACATTTGTGTTGAATATTGGAATATGAGAATAATATTTGAAAGAGAAAGGTGCTTTAGTGAGTCTTCAGCAAAATCTGTTGTTGTAAAGAATGTAAAATAAATTTGACAAAATTTTGTAAAATAACTTTTTCAATGTTTATCAGTTATTTTTGAAGTATATATTTCAATTCCAATTAGTTAGCATACAGTGTTATATTAGTTTCAGTAGTACAATTTAGTGATCCAGCACTTCCGTACATCATCCAGTACCACAAATTTCCTCCTAATCCTCATCACCTGTTTCACCCATTCCTCCACCCTCCTTCCCTCTGGTAACCATCAGTTTGTTCTCTGTAGTTAAGGGTCTGTTTCTTGTTTTGCTTCTCTCTTTCTGTCTTATTTTTTCCCTTTGTTTGTTTTATTTCCTAAATTCCACATGTGAATGAAATTATATGGGATTTTTGTCTTTCTCTGAATATTTTGCTTAGCACTGTACTCTCTAGCTCCATCCATGTTGTTGCAAATGATTTCATTCTTTTTTAATGGCTGAATAATATTCCTGTGTGTGTGTGTGTGTGTGTGTGTGTGCATATGTGTGTAATACACTGCTGTATCAACTTATCAATTGATGGATACTTGGGCAGCTTCCAAATCTTGGCTATTATAAGCGATATTGCTTAAACATAGGGATACTCATGTCCTTTTGAATTTGGATTTTTGTATTCTTTGGACAAGTACCTGGTAGCGGGATTACTGGATCATAAGGTAGTTCTATTTTTAATGTTTTGAGCAAACTCCATACTGTTTTCCACAGTTTCTGTACCAGTTTACATTGCTACCAAGAGTGCAAGAAGGTTCCTTTCTCTCCACAACCTTACCGCAACTCCTCTTGTTTCTCCTGTTGTTGATTTTAGCCATTCTGACAGGTGTGAGGTGATAGCTTTTTGTGGTTTTGATTTGCATTTCCCTGATGATAAGTGATGATGAACATCTTTGCATGTGTCTTTTGGCCATCTGTATGTTTTCTTTGGAAAAATGTTTGTGTGTTCCACCCATTTTTTAAATTGGATTATTCATTTTTGGGGGTGTTAAGTTTTATAAGTTCTTTATATATTTTTGGATACTAACACTTTATCAAATAATTCATTTGCAAATATCTTTTTATTAGTTTCTTAATGATAAGAAATAATTATCATTATATCATATATTATATATCATCATATATCATGTCATAATAATAATTATAATAAATTAGAAATTTATTTATTGTAAACACCTATAGCATTATTTACCTATTTAGAAGGAAAAAATTGGATTATTTTTGCTAATCTGAGCTTTCCATTCCAAGATCTATCAATAGATTGTGAATACAGTAGAAACCAAACATATATGCTTTTAACACATCCGGTGTGGGTGTTGCATTTACTAAAATGACGTCATTGCTCCAACATCAATAGGACATCCATTTAATTTTTTTCCTTTATTAAGAATGAGTTTTTCCTCTTCATTCATATTATCTACCTTAGGCCATCTGCAGGAAACAATACATATGCTAAATAGATGCTAGGATGAAGAGTGGAGAATAATGGCTAAAGTGATGATTGAGTATTTATAGGACTCAACCTGAGCTTTGCGGCACTGTTCCAATATTGACCATAGGGCTTAGGCATTTGAACATGGCTCTGGGCTTAATTTTCTCAGTGGTATTATTTTCCAATCCAAGTAATCATTTGCAATCAATATAATTTTAGAATACAAAATCTAAGTATAAGGTAATTTTAGGAGAATTAGAAAATATAGTTTATTGGAAAAAATACTCTAAATTTCATTATTTAATAAACAGCACAACTAAGAAACCATAAGTGTTAAAGAGTCAGGGAGAATTAAATGTATTTTGACAACCAGATTTTCAACAGAAGGAAACTAAGAATTGAAAACTCCCCATCAGAGTAGGTTGGGTTTACAAAGCTTAT
Organism: Mustela nivalis; assembly: GCF_964662115.1. Taxonomy (NCBI): domain Eukaryota; kingdom Metazoa; phylum Chordata; class Mammalia; order Carnivora; family Mustelidae; genus Mustela; species Mustela nivalis. The sequence goes on along the minus strand of NC_139022.1, from coordinate 60,645,177 downwards.
AAATAATTTCAGAGCAAGCTAGGGACAGATTGACACCCTGAAAACCTTGCAGAATTAATCTCATAACAGTATTTGTAGACTGCTGTCACTGTCATTCCTTTAGCAAATAATCACTGAGCTGTGACAAGCATAGTGCTTGGGGCTGTGAATAATGCACTGCTGTAAAAGATAGACTCTGACATCAAGTCCGTGGTTTGTGTCACTTACTCGACAGGCATTTACAGAGCACTACCTATAGGGTAGGCACTATGCTAAGTATGCCCTGAGGGCTAAATAGAAGATTATGATACAGTCTTGTCCTGAAGGGTTGACTGTTTCAACAGCCAATTTCTGGGAATTCTGCAACTGGGTTTATATTAACACCTGGAAGACAATAGCTAATTAAATAGAAATTCTCTGCATTATTATTTCTCAGCCAGGTAACCCATGTCTTATTTCCCACCTTCCTTCTATATTATTACTTTGCCCAGTCTTTGTAATGGTATTCTTTTTGGATCATATATTTTGATATATGATCATGTATTTTGATCATATACAACTCTGATCATATACTGGTGTTTCCCATACTGTGCTGACCTATTTTTTTTTATTTTTAAAAGATTTTATTTATTTATTTGACAGAAAGAGATCACAAGTAGGTAGAGAGGCATGCAGGGTGGGGGGGGGAGCAGGCTCCCTGCCGAGCAAAGAGCCGGATGCAGGACTGGATCCCAGGACCCTGGGATCATGACCTGAGCCGAAGGCAGAGGCTTAATCCACTGAGCCACCCAGGTGCCCCTGTGCTGAACTTTTTAACTAAGATTATATTTTGACCACTTTTCTCAGCTATTATCCATAACTGGTTCCCAATCTGTGCTTGCTTTGACCTCTCATCTGTTATGTACTGGAACTACTGTCTGCTGCCTAAAAACTTGACTTTTTTTTTCTTTTCTTTTTTTTTTTAATTTTTAATTTTTTATAAACATATATTTTTATCCCCAGGGAAACAGGTCTGTGAATCACCAGGTTTACACACTTCACAGCACTCACCAAAGCACATACCCTCCCCAATGTCCATAATCCCACCCTCTTCTCCCAAACCCCCTCCCCCCACCAACCCTCAGTTTGTTTTGTGAGATTAAGAGTCACTTATGGTTTGTCTCCCTCCCAATCCCATCTTGTTTCATTTATTCTTCTCCTACCCACTTAAGCCCCCATGTTGCATCACCACTTCCTCATATCAGGAAGATCATATGATAGTTGTCTTTCTCTACTTGACTTATTTCGCTAAGCATGATACCCTCTAGTTCCATCCATGTTGTCGCAAATGGCAAGATTTCATTTCTTTTGATGGCTGCATAGTATTCCATTGTGTCCCCAGAAAATCTCATTTTGGTGTTCCACATAGTTGCAGTACTAGTATAAGAAATATTCATTGTCTGATATTGAGAAATTACTAAAATCTTTACTGAAGATATATTATTAATTTTGATGCATTAAAATAAAAATGCCACTGTTTTTAGCATATTAAAGGAAGGGAAACTTGCATATGAAAATACAGAAATTGATTTAATTAAAAATTTAATAACTTTTCCTAGGTTTCTTGAAAAATAAACAGAAAAAGACTGGGAAAAGAGACTTTAATTTGCCATAGTTGAATTCAAAGTCACCAGAAAATAAATTTGCCATCAGAATTTTTTTTTTTTTGGTCTCTTCAAATTTCCTATCATAACTTAGGCTTGTTGTTTGTTAGCCACTGGAATGCTCCTGCATTCCCAGATACCCTTTTCATTGTTCTAAACATAAGAATTTAATTTGCATTTTAATATCAGTTTCTCTAGCTAGTGTATTATTAAATACATGTTTTTTTCAGATCAACTTTGTCTTGCCTTGTTGTAGCAGTAAAAAATGTTGTACTTATTCTAGTCTTTAACATTGTGGCTTTCTATAATTAAATCTCCATTTCACAAATTTATGAAAAGAAGTCTTAAAAAAAAAAACTTGATCGGAGAATCTGATAGCAATGCCAAAATTGTATGGTTGACTTCCAAAGTGCTATGCTCTTCTATATTGTAGGAATTTAAAAATCAAAATTGAGGTAACTTAGAGTTGTGATTCTGATTGCCTTAAAGGACTGGGTTGGGACATTTTAAGAAAATTGCATAGAGCTATTTTCTCTACTTGGAGAGAACCTGGGTTTTTCAGATTTGTCTTTATGAGAGCTGTAATTTCAACAAAATATGTTTCCCAATGTCTGATTTTAAATAAAATTAAAAAAACTAGTTTAAAAAGGAGACATTTGGCAAAGAGATTATTTCTTTGGCCTGTATGATATGGAATTTTCAGTTTAATTGCTTTTCTACTGTACACTCCCTCACTCAACCCATTCTGCTGCCACAGTTTGGGTTAAACTGAGTTGATTATTCATTTTTTTAAATGACAGGTATATAAAATTTTTCAGTGTTAATGACAGTAGATTCGGTGTTAATGACAGTAGAGAAAGGACTGATTGCTCATTCATTAGAAAATGAGTTTACCGTACTTAAACTTCAGAGTCATGATCTGGCTTTCTGGATCGCCTTGATTTTTACATTGAAGATTTTGTCAAGGGCAGTTTCTAGGTTACTAGAATCATGCATTCTTGGACAAATGTAACTGTGGAAAACTATTTGTCCAAGAAATAGTTGGGTGGAAAACCCAACCTTGATAGATGGTTATTTTTACGCTGTCTGTTATCACATGAGCATGTATTTCACTTGTACATGAAATTATTTAGTCTCTGAAAAATAAAATTGTAATATACTGTTGTTATACCTTTAGGGATTCAATTAGTTCAATGATTTTGGAAATAGTAGTGATTTTAAGTAATGGGCTATAGACATTTGAAGCAAGCTTCCATATATCATAACATAGCATCTTGCTGTAAACTGATTTGCTAAAGAAGCCAAGGCTAATACAAATTTATGCTATCTAGTTGAGTTAGGGACAGTCTAGCCAGGGATTGTTTTTGGCAGTACCAATGGAGTGATAAACAAAATAGACAAAATCTGTACCTTCTAATGAGGGAATATAGAAAAAAATAAGATGATAAGTAGATGGACAGACAGACAGAATGAATAAATGAATGAGTGAATGAATATTTAGTGTGTCAGTGATAAGTGCTAATAGTACAAATATTGTAAGGGTGATCACCAGGGAGTATAGAAGTGACCTTAATATTTCAGATAAAGTGACAAAGGAAGGCCATACTGAAAACGTAATATTCCGTTAAATAATGAAAGAGGGTGAGAATCTGAGAAAAATGTTCTTGGCATAGAAAGACTCTGGGGCAAGAATAAGTCTGTTATGAGTAAAGAACAGTAAGATGTCAATGTGATGAATTTGTTAATCACAAAGATGCCAACTCCCCACTTGGAAAGTTAATTACAAGAAAATATCACCAAAACTTCTTTGAAGCATATAAAAAAAATGCTTTTGTAAGTAACCAGAGCCATCAATGCCAACTATTCACGTATAGACCTACTTTTCTAAAGCATAAGGATGTTTGTATATGATTATTTATGCACAAGCTATTTGGAAAGGGTTTTCCTATGACAGGCAAAATTCTGGAGGAGAATTCAAAGTCAAGACAGTTGAAGTGGATTTTACATAAACTACAGATCTGAGAATTTAACAATCAGAAGATGAAAAAGAAAAAACTCAGAGGTAAATTATAACACATTATCACTGTTATTAATCTGGTTTTTATAGGCCAGTAATATTTGAAATATTTGACTCTGTAATATTTTCCCTAATCTAGTTGCCCCTTTTGTTTATATCATAATCTTCTATAAGTCAGAGCTGGGAAGTCTGTCTCTATACATATATACACACACACACATACACAAACATGCTAAATATATACAAATGTTAGTATTCATGTGTGTATGTGTAGCATATGACATTTAATAATAATTAGTATGCATGTGTAGCATCCAATATATAATAATAATTAAAATAGCTATTGAGTGCCAGATACCATTCTATATATTTCATATCTACTATATTATTTGTTCATCATTGTCACCGCCTAAGTGATGCATTATTGTTATCCCTATTTTATAGAAGAAGAAACTAAGGCTCAAGGAGGTTATATGTTTTGGCAATGGTTATGTAGCTTATGAATGAGGGGCAGAATTTTGTTCTAAGAGAGTCTATACAAGGGCTCAGTGAGGGAATCAGGATGTATCTGGTAACTACATCTAAAAAAAGGTGCAGTAGTTTGCTGTTATCAGAATCAAAATTGGGAAGAGAATGGGTAGGAGCATACACACCTAAAATCACATCTAATCTAAACCAACTGTGCATAGTAATAGAATTCTTTGGAATAGGTGGAAGATGAAGGTTCTTGATTTTACAGATTCTATAGACAGTGAAAGATGATTCTTAGAACCAAGACTTACTAAAGCTGTTATATATCTAGCTGATGAACCAATTATGATAGTTAAGGGACTGACAAACTTACAAACATACTTAGTATTCTTAATTCTTCATAATTTATTTTTAGTTGAATATAATATATTATTTGAGGGCAAAATTTTTATTACAAAAAGACATCTGAAAATGAGCTTTTAAGTTTTGATTTTCATCGTGTTTCTAGAGTAGAAGTAAATTTTGTTGTATTTTCTTCTATTTAAGCTAGCAGAAAATAATTATTTACTAAAAAAAAAACTTTGATGGTATGTTTTACAAGAATATACTGAAACGGAAAACATTTTCAAGTTTTTAGACTAAGAAATTCACAAAATTATTAATATTCATGTTCTTTGTTTCACAAACAAAACTCTGGGTGCCTGACTATATAAATATTTTTTGTTTTCATTTGTTGTCTCATTCCAAATTTATTTACTGGAAGCAATAATATTTTATTTTTCATTAAAAAAGCCATATTACTACTTAGAGAAAGGTAAAAATTGTGTAAAATTGATTGGTATTGAATAATCCTCTTCAACTGGCTGATGACTAGCTGCATACCCAAAGGGTAGTGATGAATTTTAAGTAATCAAATACTGGTTTTGAAATGAAATAACACAATTATGCAAAGTAATTTTCTCAAAATATAATTGCTAATGCATGGTGTACAGGTGCAAAAGAATACATTGGGCCCAAGGATACTATTTATTATCTTTAATCAGCTGTCTCAGACTTGGTATTCACTAGGGTATATTGTAATCTCAGGGCCTGCTTCTATGTTATCACACCAATGAGACAGTTGCATCAGATTCATCCAAGGTGAATGATAAATTCTAATCCTCATGACTTTTGGGTAATTTAGTGTCTTAGAAGAACTTGGGCTGTTATAAGAAAGATGATTACTTTGTATTGAGTTGGGAGGAACTCATTAATTGTTCACTGCCAGTTTCTTCTGGCTAAATTTATTTTTTATGCTCATACTCTTTTCAGGAATAATTCCAAGCCTATTTTTATTGTAAACTAGGAGAAAACCAAGGAAAGCTCCCATGCTTGCACGTTAACCAGCCATCTAAGTTGCTACAAAGGCAAGTGACTCAATGTTAATTAAAACCAGAGTGGGCAATGTGGGAGAAGGGCCAAGTCTTTTGAATAGCAGAGATTAGCAAGCCTGCTTATGGGAAAATTGTTCACTGCAGGCCCTTCTTCAAAATAATTTAATTTTAAAGTAAGAATTGGTAATTTATATTTCTACCTTTGAACTGGCTAGCTAAACATTTTTAATATATTTGGTCTTCATCCATGGAGAGTTTTAAATTTGATAATTAAGTCCCATCTCTTTCTAGCCTTTAACAAGAGCTAATAATATTTTGGTTGTTGTTGTTTCTTTGAAGTGGAGAAATATTGTTGCTCAAGACAAAAGATAAGTCAAGTTTTGATTCTCCATGTTCTTCTTTCCCTTCTTAGTTTGCTAACAGTTATACGGGACACATTTATTATTTTGTTCTGATTGTACAAAACATTTTTGTTACCAACTGATAGTTGTACTCAATATTATTAGAAGAAATCTCATGGGGTATGTATATTTTAGCTTTTTCATATAAGAGTGCACTGTGGAGCTTCTTTTGTGAAACACTTAGAAGAGGTGAGAAATGTTTTATAATAATTAAAGCACAATTATAAACTTATGGTGTCATAGAAGAATTTTAAAAAATATAAATGATAGGGTATCTCTTTATACTTGCTTCACTAAAAATATGTAAATTCCATATTATCTAAGGCTTGCTAGATTTGTTACAACATTGATATCTCAGATCTACTTACTTGCATTAAAACATTGAAGATAGATTTAAACAGCATTGGTATCAAATAAACACATGAATGTTTCTAGTTCGAGTTTGAATTAAGAATCAAATATAATGTGTTGGAATTTGATATTATCAAATTTATTATAACGTTACTCAGTACCTTTTCTGCAAATAGATTGTCATCAACCTGTTTATGAAGAAAAACCACTTTTTATAAAAAAAAAAATGAACTTAATTTGATGAAGGAGTTGGAACCAAACAAAAAATAGGCATTATCAGTTTATTTAAGGAATAAACCATTGGTTATGACTGTGAAGTTATTGTTCACAAATATGGTTCAATGTGGCCCTATCACTTTTAGACATCATTTCCTACCATGCCCTTTTTCTTAATACTCTTCTATTCTGCATGTACACAGTACTCTTATCTAGTGCATATAAGAGACTTTATGTATGCCATTTGTTTACCTTGGAATGACTTTTCTTGCTTTTCTTTCCCAAACAAAATACTCTTTTTTGATACCTTATCTTCACGCTTTCTTAATGCTTAGGAGATACATATAAAGGTTTCATAGCTTTCATCAGGCAGTATTGTATCTATGTGCCTTAACTTCTCTTCCATCCTTCCCTTTATCTTGCTTGTCCTTGTTTGTAAATTGCTGAGGAGCATATCATATATTTAATAAGTGCCCAATAAGTGCTGATACGTCTAAACTAAAATGACCAGTCTCTAATAATAAATCAGTGCAGTTAACCAAAGAACTTCTGAATTCTGAAGTTCTTTTAAAGTTGTCTGCTCCTATAGAGTCTTGTTCTGATGATTATTTATATATAATATACAAATCATGACTTTTATCAAATGTAAAATTATATGAACTCACATAGAAACTCTAGGTCAAGTGAAGAAAATGGCTCAGCATATGATCAAAGAATTCCAGTTTTGTTTTAGCATAGAAAGCTATATATGGACTTATAGAAAAGCTGCAGGAAAAACAACCTTCAGGAACCATAAATAGGTCCATGGATGGTATATTGAGTTAAATAATGCCCCCCCCCCTTTCATGTTAACCTGGAGCTTATGAAGGTGACCTTATTTAGAAATATATATATATATGATCTCCAAATTAAGATGTGATCACACTGGCTTTGGTGGGCTTTAATTTCAATATGGCTAGTATTTTTAAAATAAGAGGGAAATTTGGACAAAGGTGGGGAGAGCCATATGAAGGTGGAGAAAGAGATTAGAGTGATAGTATACAAGATAAATAATGCCAAAGATTGCTAGCAATCATCAGAAACTAGAAGGGGCAAGGACAGTTTCTTAGAGTCTTTGGAAGAAGTATGGCCATGTTGATATTTTGATTTCAGACTTCTAGCCTCTCGAACTGTGATGAGAGAATACGTTTTTTTTTTTTTTTTTTAACTTTTTTATTTCTTTTCAGCGTAACAGAATTCATTGTTTTTGCACCACACCCAGTGCTCCATGCAATGTGTGCCCTCCATAATACCTACCACCTGGCTCCCCAAACCTCCCACCCCTCCGCCCCTTCAAAACCCTCAGATTGTTTTTCAGAGTCCATAGTCTCTCACAGTTCACCTCCCCTTACAATTTCCCTCAACTCCCTTCTCTTCATCTCCCCTTGTCCTCCATGTTATTTGTTATGCTCCACAAATAAATGAAACCATATGATAATTGACTCTCTCTGCTTGACTTATTTCACTCAGCATAATCTCTTCCAGTCCTGTCCATGTTGCTACAAAAGTTGGGTATTCATCCTTTTTTCTGATGGAGGCATAATACTCCATAGTGTATATGGACCACATATTCCTTGTCCATTCATCTGTTGAAGCACATCTTGGTTCTTTCCACAGTTTGGTGACCGTGGCCATTGCTGCTATAAACATTGGGTACAGATGGCCCTTCTTTTCACTTCATCTGTATCTTTGGGGTAAATACCCAGGAGTACAATTGCAGGGTCTTGGGGAAGCTCTATTTTTAATTTCTTAAGGAATCTCCACCCTGTTCTCCAAAGTGGCTGCACCAACTTGCACTTCTATTCCCCTTTCTCTACATCCCCTCCAGCACATATTGTTTCCTGTCTTGCTAATTCTGGCCATTCTAACTGGTGTAAGGTAGTATCTCAGTGTGATTTTAATTTGAATCTCCTTGATGGCTAGTGATGATGAACATTTTTTCATGTGTCTGATAGCCATTTGTACGTCTTCATTGGAGAAGTGTCTGTTCATATCTTCTACCCATTTTTTGACATGATTATCTGTTTTGTGCGTGTTGAGTTTGAGAAGTTCTTTATAGATCTTGGATATCAGCCTTTTGTCTGTACTGTCATTTGCAAATATCTACTCCCATTCCATGGGTTGCCTCTTTGTTTTGTTGACTGTTTCCTTTGCTGTGCAGAAGCTTTTGATCTTGATGAAGTCCCAAAAGTTCATTTTCGCTTCTGTTTCCTTTGCCTTTGGAGACATATCTTGAAAGAAATTGCTGTGGCTGATATCAAAGAGGTTACTGCCTATGTTGTCCTCTAGGATTCTGATGGATTCCTGTCTCACGTTGAGGTCTTTTATCCATTTTGAGTTTATCTTTGTGTACAGTGTAAGAGAATGGTCGAGTTTCATTCTTCTACATATAGCTGTCCAATTTTCCCAGCACCATTTATTGAAGAGACTGTCTTTTTCTCACTATATATTTTTTCCTGCTTTGACAAAGATTATTTGACCATAGAGTTGAGGGTCCCTATCTGGGCTCTCTACTCTTCCACTGGTCTATGTGTCTGTTTTTATGCCAGTACCATGTTGTCACAGCTTTGTAGTAAAGCTTGAAATCAGGTAACATGATGCCCCCAGTTTTGTTTTTCTTTTTCAATATTTCCTTAGCAATTCGGTATCTCTTCTTATTCCATACAAATTTTAGGGTAATTTGCTCTAATTCTTTGAAAAATAGTGGTGGAATTTTTATTGGAATGACATTAAAAGTATAGATTTCTCTAGGCAGTATAGACATTTTAACAATGTTTATTCTTCCAATCCAAGAACATGGAATGGTCTTCCATCTTTTTGTGTCTTCTTCAATTTCTTTCATGAGTGTTCTGTTGTTCCTCGAGTACAGATCCTTTACCTTCAAGAGGAACTTTTTAAGTGAAACCTGGCAAGTTGCTTATGGTGCTAGCCTCTGAAAGTTGTCATTTCAGAGATGGAAGGCTGTAACAAGAAGTAGGTTTTCTGAGTTTGAGGAACTGAGAGATTATTGAAGTTGTGTGATCAGTGGGTTTGGGGTTAAGAGTAGAAGGTAAAGTATTGGACATGGCATACAAAATAGACCTTGTAGGTTAGATGAATATTATTCCGCTTGCAAAGAAAAATACATTGAAGTGTTTAAACCATGTGGATGACATAATCACTTTTATACTTTTAAAAGACAGTTCATACAGTGAGATCATATGATAATTGTCTTTCTCTGAATGACTTATTTTGCTTAGCATAATACCCTCTAGTTCCAAACTTGCAAATGGCAAGTTTTGATTTTTGATGACTGTATAACATTCCATTGTATATATATATATACCACATTTTCTTTTTTATCCATTCATCTGTTGATGGACACCTAGACTCCTTCCATAGTTTGGCTATTGTGAACATTGCTTCTATGAACATTTGGGTGCACATGCCCCTTCAGATCACTAAATTTGTATCTTTAGGGTAAATACCCCGTAGCGCAATTGCTGGGTCATAAGGTAGCTCTAATTTCAACTTTTTGAGGAATGTCCAGAATGGCTACACCAGTTGCATTCCCACCAACAGTGTAAGAGGGTTTCCCTTTCCTCATGATCTCACTGATATGAGGAATTTGAGAAGTAGGCAGAAGAACATAGGGGAAGGAAGGGAAAAATGAAACAAAATGAAACCAGGGAGGGAGACAAACTGTAAGAAACTCTTAACCCCAGGAAACAAACTGAGGGTTGCTGGAGGGGATGAGGGTGGAAGAGATGGGGTGGCTGGGAGATGGACATAGAGGTGGGTATGTGCTATGGTGAGAAAAAAAATCAGGCTGACCAGCAGAGAATGGAAGGTATGGAAAATAAAGTAGAAGGAAGGAGACCAGTTAGAAAGGCATTGTATTAGTTCAGGCAGAAATGTAGCAATGGGAAGGAAGAGAAGTAGATGAATTAAGCATGGATTTTGTAGGCAAAACTTAAAAAACCTGTTTTTTAATAGCATACTTTCCCCTTTCAATTTCACCACTACTTTCCCTGGATTATTACATTTGGATTACCAGATAGTTGGGATTATGTAAAATGGAAACTGAATGATTATTTGAAGGGTTTCCTGTAAGTAGAGTTTGAACTTAGTGTATTATCTTTATGCCTTTATACTACTTTTTGGGTTCCCAGAAGTTGTTAGAGAGTAGCTTCTATAAAAATATGGTATTGGTATGTTATAGAGTAATTTCAATGTTTTTACTTTGTAGATATAAACATCATTTTGAAAGAGACTACTTGAAATTCTCAGAGCACTGGGGCAAAGCAATAAATGTTTACCAAGGAATTATGTCTCCTCGAAGATAGAACAAAACTTGAAACCTTTGGGATATTCTCATTTTCACTGTTCATATACTCTCTGACCTTGCTCAATACATTAAATGGCTCTGTGTTACAGTTTCCCAATCTTTGAATGGTAATAATGATCTTTTCCATCTAAGTTAAGATATATTTGTAAAGCACATGGAACTTGCCAACAGGAAATCACTACATACACGACAATTTATTGTTAGTTTTATGGCCAATTCAAATCCCAAAGGAATTGAAGTCATTGCCATTTGAAGGTTGTCCAGTTCATTTTTTAGACAGATGACCGATCCAATACAACAATCACACAGAGTCCCTGAACAATTACGCTCAAACTCTGCCTTGGCTATCACAGAAGAAAATTATGATTGTTAAATCAATATGGCTATAAAAATGACTTGCCTTTCTTCCCTAAGCAGTTTGGGACTGTGAGAACATGCTGGGATTAGAGGATTGATGAGAAGTCTGTACTGTTCTTTTAAGTATTGTTTCAATTTTGAGGGTAGAGAATTGAAAACTGCTTAGTTTTTTTTAAAGTATTTATGAGAAAGATTTTCATTTAATTCTAAATATACTGTGTATGATGAGTTAAATGATTCAGTAAGTGTATACAGTAGCATGGATTTGCAAAAATTATTTACATTTGGTGAGACGAAGAAAGCTAGATAAAGAAGCTGACATTTTACTTGGGTCTTGAAAAGATGAAGAGGATTTCCTCGCTAGAAATAAGGGGGATAAAAGACTTTCCTCAAGAGAAAACAAAGTGGTTCAACCCATTTACGTGGAAATACAGTGGTTACATTTGAGAAGAGCTGAGTATTTTATACTTCACTAGAACACACAGAGAGTAAGGAAACCAGATAAATAATAGTAAGAGACAGAGTAGCTCTATTGGAAATACCTGTAATAACATTCTTAGTTTTATGTCCTATATTAGGAGCCTAGAATTGGGATAATCTGATCTTTGCTTTAAAAAAGGTGGGGGGGGTGGCTCAGTGGGTTAAGCATTTGCCTTCAGCTTGAGTCATGATCTCAGGGTCCTCGGATAGAGCCCCGCATCGCATCGGGCTCTCTGCTCAGCGGGGAGCCTGCTTCCCCCTCTCTCCCTCTGCCTGCCTCTCTGCCTAAAAGATGTTTTCAATGGTGTCTATGTAGAGACAAAATTATTTAATATTACCTTTCAAAATAACCATAAGTAGATAGATCAATTTAATGAGCTAGAAAAATGTCATTCTATTTTTTATTAAGATATAATTCACATGGTATTAAATTCACTTTTAAAGTATACAGTTTAGGGGCACCTGGGTGGCTCAGTGGGTTAAGCCACCGCCTTCGGCTCAGGTCATCATCTCAGGGTCCTGGGATTGAGTCCCATATTGGGCTCTCTGCTCAGCAGGGAGCCTGTTTCTCCCTCTCTCTCTGTCTGCCTCTCTGCCTACTTGTGATCTCTATCAAATAAATAAATAAAAATCTTTTAAAGTATACAGTTTAGTGGTGTTCCTCCTCACAGACTGTCCAACCATCACTGCTATCTAATTTTAAAAACGTTTCATCACCCCCAAAAGATATCTTATACCCAGTGACAGTCACTCCTCTCTTACCTTTCCCCACAGTACCACTAATACACAGTATCACTACCACTAACACTAATGGTAGAAACTACTAAATTGTTTTCTGTCACTACAGATTTGCCTATGGATATTTCATATCCATACTACTATGGATATTTCATATGCTTGGAATCATAAAATGTGTGACCTTTTCTGACTGGTTACTTTCAATTATTATGTTTGTAGTTTCACCCATGTTGTGGCATATAACACTGCACAATTCTGTTTTATTTTCAAATAATATTCCATTGTATGGATATGCCACATTTGTTTATCCATTCATCTGTTGATATTTGGGTTGTTGGACATTCTGGCTATTATAAATAATATTGTTATGAATAGTCACATGTATATTTTTGTGTAGATGTATATTTGCAATTGTCTTTAGTATATACCTCATAGTGGTAATGGGATAACTCTATTTTTAACATTTTGAGGAACTGCCAAATTGTTTTTCAAAGTGGCTGCACTATTTGACAGCCCCATGAGCAATGTATGAGGGTTCCAATTTTTCCACATTCTCTATACCACTTGTTATTGTCTGTCTTTTTTATTTTAGTCATTATAGTTAGTGTGAAGTCACTATCTCATTGGGGTTTTGATGTGTATTTCCTTAATGAGCAATGATGTTGGTCAAACCTCTTTTCATATGTTATTGAGACATCTGTATTGTTTCTTCTTTGGATAAATGTCTATTTAAATCCATTTCCCATCTTTAAATTGAGTTATTTTTCTTTTTATCACTGAATTTTAAAAGTTATTAATACATTCTGACAGATTCCTTTTCAGATATCTCAGATACATGATATCTGATGAAAATTTTGAGATATTTTCTCCCCACTCTGGAGTTATCATATCCTTGATTTTCTTTTAAGCACAATTTTAAAAATTTTGATTAAGTTCAATTTATGTATTTTTTTTTCTTTTGTTCATGGTGCTTTTGCTGTCGTATCTAAGAATCCCATTGCCAAATCTAAAGTCATAAGGATTTATGCCTATGTTTTCTTTTAAGAGTTTTATATGATTAGCTCCTATATGTTTATCTTTGATCCATTTTGAATTAGTTTTTGGTATATGTTATGAGATAAGAGTCCAAGTTAATTCTGTTGCATGTGAACATCCAGTTGTTCCAGCACCGTGTGTTTAAAGACTACTCTTTCCCTCTTGAACTGTCTTGACATCCTTGCCAAAAATCAGTTGATCATAAATAAAAGAATACACTCAGGACTCTCAATTCTATCCCATTGTTTTATGTATCTATCTTTATGTCAGCACCACAATGTCTTGATTACAATTGTTTATTAGTTAAATTTTGAAATCAGAAAATATGAGTCTTCTTATTTTGTTCTTGTCTTTGAACATTGTTCTTGCTCTTCTGAGCCCACTGTAGTTCCATATGAATTGTAGAGTTAGCTTGTGAGTTTCTGCAAAAAAACACCACCTGGAATTTTGAAAAGGATCATATTTTGCTGGTAGATTAATTTTAAGAGTATTGCCATACATCTTTTTTCTATTTATTTGGATCTTTTTTATTCTTTTTAAACAGTGTTTTATATTTTTTGGTGTACATGTCTTGTGATTCTTTTGTTAAATTTATTCTTAAGTATTTTATTTTCTTTGATATGATTGTAAAATAACTTGTTTCCTTAATTTCATATTTAGATTCTTCATTATCTAGTTTATAAGAATATAGGCACATTTGTAGGTTAATCTTGTGTCCTACATTCTTGAGGAATTCATTTCCTACTTTTAACAATTTTTCCTTTGTGGTTTCCTTAGGATTTTCTCTATGTGAAATCATATTATCTTTACTTCTTACATTCCAATCTGGGTGATTTTTCCTCATTTTTTTCTTGTTCAATTTTCCATCTGTCATCTTCAGTGATGTTGAATAGAAATGGCAAGAGCAGACATTGTTGTCTTTTTCCTAATCTTAGAGGTAAAGCTTTCAGTCTTTCACCACTAATTAAAATGCTAACTACAAGTTTTTTGTGGATGCCCTTTATTAGGTTAAGGAAATTTCTTTTTATTCCATTTTTTAAAATGCTTCTCTCTGGTAAAATATTTTAAAATAATTTTTCAATTTGAACAAAGTTAATCACTTAATATGTGAAATTTAAGTTCCACACAGCTTTCTTTTATAAACAGATTTTATGCAAAAGATCCACATATTAATTTTCATGGTTTGAGTTAAGAATTTTAAATTATTTTTGCTTTTGTTTCCTTTGCCTTTGGAAACATGTCTTGAAAGAAGTTGCTGTGGTTGATGTTGAAGAGGTTACTGCGTATGTTCTCCTCTAGGATTTTGATAGATTCCTGCCTTATGTTGAGATCTTTTAACCATTTCGAGTTTATCTTTGTGTATGGTATAAGAGAATGGTAGCATTTCATTCTTCTATACAGAGATGTCTGATCTTCCCAGCACCATTTATTGAAGAGACTGTTTATTTTTTTTTTCCACTGTATTTCTTTTCCTGCTTTGTTGAAGATTAGTTGACCATAGAGTTGCGTGGCCATATCTGGGCTCTCTACTCTGTTCCACTGGACTATGTGTCTGTTTTTGTGCTAGTATCATACTGTCTTGGTGATCACAGCTTTGCAATAAAACTTGAAATCAGGCAACGTGATGCCACCAGTTTTGTTTTTCTTTTTCAACATTTCCCTAGCACTAAGGAGGGTACATATTGCTTTGGAGAACTGGGTGTGGTACATAAACAATGAATCTTGGAACACTGAAAAAAATTTAAATTAAAAAAAAGAATTTTAAATTATTTAATTTATTTTTTAAAAAGATGTAATTTTTCATACAAATTCATTTTTTAAGGATTTATTTATTTATTTATTTGAGAGGTAATGAGGGCATGAGTGGGGAAGGGAGTACAAGTGGGAGGGAGAAGCAGACTCCAAGCTGAGCAGGGGGCCTAAGCAAGACTCAGTCCCAGGACCCTGGGATCAAGACCTGAGCAGAAAACAGAAACAACCCAGTGAGCCACCCAGGAGCCTATTTGATAAAGATTTAAATTACTCTGGACATTTGTTATTTAAAAAAGAATTATTGTAAAATGGAACCAAACACTGCTAGTTTAAAAAAACAAGGCACACACCAAGATTTTGAGAAGATAAATTTACCTCCTACTCCTTTAGGTACACTAAGCCACTCAATGTTCACACAGAAAAAATACTTCATAAATTATGCCAAATACATATTTGTTTTTATTTTTGCATAGAATAAGGTGGAAGAGAGACAAACAGAGAGAGACAGAGAAAAGTGACAGGCGAACATTGAATTTTACTTTATTTTACTGTGATAAGACACCTTAGGAAATATGACTTTTAACCATAAACCACATTGAAAAATTTTTGAGTGTATTACAGAGTTTCATGTCTCTCTTTGCTTTTCGTTACTTTGTCGCTTTTAGTCTAATTTGGATACTCTGAAAGTCAAGAGAGGCAGAGTGTGTGCTTGGATATTTTCCTAATTCATAGGGAGTCAGCATTATAATGTAGTACTTGTTAACATGATTATTTTAAAAGAAATGGATTGGAGTTCCCCTTTGTTTTGCACACTGCCAATAACTGTTAACAAAATCCCAAGGTACTTATATTGGAGGACAAGCAATGAGATTTCTTGTATTTGTCGCTTATAACATTTTGCCAATAGATTTAAAATCTGTCCTAGTTCTTTGAAGCACTTATATGTGTTTTCCTCTCCTAATTTGTAGTCCATGTTCATACATGTCCTAATTATCCTATTCTGTGGTGAGTGATTTTAAATAGCTTTTACCACCTACTTACAAGAAAGGAATAAGATAATTAATGAGAACATGTATAAAGCATTTTGAACGTAGAAAGCAGTATTTTGAACTATAAGTGATGAACTATTATAGAAAGCATTATTATTTCCATGTTAGCAGAAATATATTTTTTGGTATAATTATATATGAATCCATCCTTTCAAGATACTATATTTTAACCCACTGGAGCCACCCAGGTACCCCAAGATAATATATTTTAGTAAGATATGTCCTCTATATGAGTGAAAATCTGTTATTCTTGGATTAATATCCTTTGAAATAAAGCTTTATTCTTTATTATATAATAGTTAAATTTATAAAATAAATATTGTAATAAGAATTAAAAGTGAAAATAAAATCCTTTATGTTCAGCTCAACTCAAAGTGACTATTGTTAATCACTAAATGTCTTTTCAGTTGCTGTGTCAGTCTTAAATCATATAAACACTTAGTGGTCTCTCACAAAAATTATTAAATAAATAATGATATATATAATTTCATTTTTAAATTTATAGAGTTATTACAGCATACATATTTCTTTTTTTTGAATTTATTTTTTATTTATTTTCAGCATAACAGTATTCATTGTTTTTGCAGCACACCCAGTGCTCCATGCAATCCGTACCCTCTATAGTACCCACCACCTGGTACCCCAACCTCCCACCCCCCGCCCCTTCAAAGCCCTCAGATTGTTTTTCAGAGTCCATAGTCTCTCACGGTTCACCTCCCCTTCCAATTTCCCCCAACTCCCTTCTCCTCTCTAACTCCCCATGTCCTCCATGCTATTTGTCATGCTCCACAAATAAGTGAAACCATATGATAATTGACTCTCTCTGCTTGACTTATTTCACTCAGCATAATCTCCTCCAGTCCTGTCCATGTTGCTACAAAAGTTGGGTATTCATCCTTTTTTCTGAAGGAGGCATAATACTCCATAGTGTATATGGACCACATCTTTCTTATCTATTCATCCATTGAAGGGCATCTTGGCGACCGTGGCCATTGCTGCCATAAACATTGGGGTACAGATGGCCCTTCTTTTCACGACATCTGTATCTTTGGGATACATATCCAGGAGTGCAATTGTAGGGTCATAGGGAAGTTCTATTTTTAATTTCTTGAGGAATTTCCACACTGTTCTCCAAAGAGGCTGCACCAACTTGCATTCCCACCAACAGTGTAAGAGGGTTCCCCTTTCTCCACATCCCCTCCAACACATGTTGTTTCCTATCTTGCTAATTTTGGCCATTCTAACTGTTGTAAGGTGATATCTCAATGTGGTTTTAATTTGAATCTCCCTGATGGCTAGTGCATACATATTTCTTTTATACCTCTTTTTCTTTTAATAATGTATTTAAAACTTTCTATAATTTCTAGAGTTCTCCATTATTTAATGACTAAATAACATTCTGTTAACATAACCAATTTCTTATTGTTAAACATCTTAATAGTTTGATTTCTTTGCTCTTTTTATAGTCCATGATGAGTATCCTGACAATTAAATCCACGGGACAACTTCAGAGAACATTTTCAGAACCGAAAGTACCAAGTGTTCTGATTCTGAGAGTACACTATTTTAAGGAATTAATACGCATTGGCAATAGACCTTTTAGAAAGATGATATTAACTCACATTTCCACCAGCACAGTATGACAATCCCCATGCCTGGTGACACAGGATGGGTCTCTATTTTATTTTTAATTATCGCCAATTATGTATGAGAGAAAAAACATCCGACATTTTGTTATTTCCTTTATTTGAATTAAATCCTGAATTAACTGATTAATACTTTTTCCAGTCTATTTTATTTCTCTTTAAATCATATGTTTTGGGGCGCCTGGGTGGCTCAGTGGGTTAGGCCTCTGCCTTCAGCTCAGGTCATGATCTCAGGGTCCTGGGATCGAGCCCCACATCGGGCTCTCTGCTCAGCAGGGAGCTTGCTTCCTCCTCTCTCTTCTGCCTGCCTCTGCCTGCTTGTAATTTCTGTCTGTCAAATAAATAAATAAAAATCTTAAATCATATGTTTTGCTTCTTTGCATTTGAGGTTCAGTGTCATTGACCTAAAAATTATAATTTGTCCATTCTGGAAAGATTACCATTTTAAAAAGAAATTCATTGCTTTTCAATAATTCTTCAATTTGCATACCTTTTAGATGAACTGTTCTGGAGTATTCCTATCTAAGAAATAATAAATATGTGTTCTGTTTATTAACTAAAATATTACAAAGCCTAAAAATAAATATAGTTGAAAAGATGATCACTCCCACACCACCAAACTGTAAGCCAATGAATCTCAGAAAACAAAAATATTGATAATAAAATACTTACAAGTATTCTTACAAAACACTTGTCAAGTTAAAAAAATTAATTTGATAATTCATTTTCTTTTTCCTCCCAACTTAAGAAAAAATTACTCATTGTTAAGGTTTTTTGTTTTTTGATTTTCAGATTCCACATATGAATGAAGGCATATGATATTAGTCTTTCTCAGTCTGACTTACACCACTTAGCATTTTACCCTCTAGGTCCATTGATATTGGCACAAATGGAAAGGTCTCATTCTTTCTTATGGCTACATAATACTCCTGTGCATGTGTGTGTATCTGTGTGTGTGTGTGTGTGTGTGTGTGTATAAACACCATATATTCTTTATTTATTCATCTATTGATGGACACTTTGGTTGTTTCCATATCTTAGCTATATATATAATACTGAAATAAACATAGGGGTGCATAGGTGTATTTTCAAATTAGTATTTTTGTTTTCTTTGGATACTCAGCAGTGAAATTACTGGATCATATGGTATTCCTGTTCTTAATTTTTTTGAGGAAATGTCATACTGCTCTCCCCCATGGTTGTACTGATTTACATTCTCACCAACAGTGTACGAAAACTTCCATCTTCTCCATACCCTCACCAACATTTAGTATTTCTTATATTTTTGATTTTGATCATTTTGATGGGTGTGAGTTGATATCTCATTGTGGTTTTGAGGTGCGTTTTTCCCGATGATTAGTCTTATTGAGCAACTTTACATATGTCTGTTGTCCATCTGTATGTCATCTTTGGAAAAAAGTCTACGCAGGTCCTCTGTTCATTTTTTTTTAAACTGGACTTTTTCTTGGTGTTAAGTTATATAACTTCTTTATATATTTTTAATATTACCCCCTTATCAGGTACATAATTTATAAATATCTTCTATTCAGCGGGTTGCTTTCTTGTTATGTTGATTGCTTCCTTTACTGTGCAGAAGTTTTTATTTTGATAGAGCCCCACTATTTTTTTTTTTGCTTTTGTTTCCTTTGTATCAGGAAACAGATGTTGAAAAGTGTTGCTATAGCCTCAGATAAATTACTGTTTATCTTCTCTTCTAGAGTTTTTATGTTTTCAGATCTCACATTAAGGTATTTAATCCATTTTAATTTTTTTGTATGGTAATAAGGGATATTTTACACCAAAGGAATAAGATGTATGTGATTTCAATTTAAAGTGCAGTCCTCTAAAACTGAAATATTTATCCTTAGGGAACAATCATTATGCTGTGTTGATTTTCTTAATATGCCAAACAATGCTCTTCTTTTGAGAAGCTTAAATTAGAATGTTAGAAAAGTGATGTCCTTACTTGGGGAAGTAGGAATAATCTTAATTAAATAATAAATAAACTCTATTCTGTTAATGAGTCCTTCAAAAAAGTAAGTCTGGATTACTTTAAATCTGACACACTGAGGTATTTGCTCAAAGTCACAGATAGCCTCCATGAGTGTTAATTTATCTCTATGTGGGTAATCCACATCATTAGTTTGAAGAACTATCCCATCTGCATTACCTCCTGTGTCAATAGCACTTCTTCTGACTTGAGTGACCAAAGGAGTATATAAAGTATCAAAAGGCTTATGACCCAAATGTCTTATATAACATAGGTTAATTGAATATAAGTATGTAATACTAAGTTATCAAATTGGGTATGGAAACTGAAGCTCTCTTTGCTTAGGGAATCTGTGGTTTTGGAGTGATTTCAGCTTACCCACAGAGTGTGAAAATCTTGTACATTGGTTTATCTTCTTCACTGGCCTCTAGAATCAAATTATTGGCCACTTCTTCATTCAGAGAAGCTCTGGAACCTAGAGCTACTACTGGAAATAGGATGATCTGTAGTCTAGGTTATTTGAAATTTACCACTCAAAGTCCTTGACAATGGAAGTGGAGAATTTAAAAATAGATTTGGGGGATATATCCATTATTTATCCCTCTTTTGCCCCTTCACAAAATGCCTCTTATGTATCCATGGGATATCCTCATTTAAAAGTGCATTTTTGTTAGTATATAATATGTACACTATAAAGTGCACAAATACTGAGCAGAACAGTTTTTTATGATCCATTCTAATCATTATCACAAAAACATAACTAGTATTTTTACTTCTATCACAACTTATCAGTTTAGTTTGTTTAATTTTATGTAAATGGAATCATATAGTACTATTTACTATGTTTGGTTTATTTAACTCAGTATTATTTCTTTACATTCATCCATGTTGTACACGACATTAGTTTGGTATTTGTCATCGCTCTATAGAAGTCCATTGCATAAATATACTATGCTTTTTTTCTTTGTTTTTGATTGACCTTTGGATTATTTCTAGTTGAGTGCTATGATTAATAATGTGTCTATGAACATTTTTGTGCATGTCTGTCAGTGCATATATTTATACATCTATATTTGGTTTAATATTCCCCACTATTGGAATAGCTATTCCATTCCTTCTGTCTGTGTTAGACACATCACCAAGTAATCTTCTAAGCAATTTTCATTTTATATTCCCAGAGAATTCCAGTTACTTAGTATTCATGTCAGTACTGTTTTTTGGCAGTTTTAAAGATTTAAAAAAAAAAAACAAAAAAAAAAACCTGTCCTAGTGAAAAGTAAATAAAATATTAAAAAAATAAATAAAATCTGTCCTAGGGAATGTGCATTGATTAGTTGGGATTTTAACTTTCTGTGGGTAGTTGGGCATATATTCAACAACTCTGAACTTCTACCAATTGACCTAAAATTTCAACTACTTCAAAATGCACGTTCTTGAATATTCATATTTATAATACATTTGATAACTTAAAAATATTTTGTATGCATTAGAATGTACCTATTTTTAGTGTCTTTGGCGTAACTATAGGATAACATTCCTCTTAGTCTGGCATTTAGGAATCTCTACAATCTGATCACTTTATTTTTTTCCTGTGTTACACAAATCATGATGTCTCAACAACTTATAACACCAGTATAAGGTAATATTGCCAGAGCTTAAGTTTGTCGGGTCAATCGTTCTTTTCCTACAGCTACCCAAAACAAGCCCTTAGTCTTCTTCTGAGATTCCCTTCCCCATCTAGAAAACCTCAAGGTTTTTCTGAGTAGGAGATGGTATCACATGTAATAGAAAACTATGACTGAGAGCCTGAGTTTGTACGGATATATCTGAGTAGATTTATTCTTCTCTGCTAAAATCCCTGTTTCCCACACTTACTTATGATGTGAATTACGCATACATATTCTTATATTGTTTCTCCTATAAGATGGGTGGTCATAATTAATATAGGCAACATCTAGTTGTGTTTTTGATAAATAATAAGTACACAATACTACAATACTTTTTAGTTACATATTCCAATACTTCAAAATAGAGTTCAAGCCATTTATTTTCTATTAGCTCTTTCCTGTATCTTTGAATTTTCTATACTTTTTAAAAATTAAGTTTAATTTATTCTTTGATAAATTTTCTCCTTAACTTATTTTGCATTTATATATATATACATACGTGTTTGATTATCAAGAGCACCTTTTATTCTTTGCATGTTACTGCTTTTACATTATAGATGCAGAATCACAACAGCATCTCTAAGACTTTAGATTTTTAATAAAAAATGGCTTATGATCTTTGTATTATATACTTCCTTATAGCTTTGTTTTTCCACTTGTGTGCTTTGTTTTTATTTTCTAGGTTTCCAGTTAAAGACCTTCTTCAAATGTTTGATAATCATGAGCTATACAGTCATATTAAAGAATGAGAAATAGGAAAGCAAATTGGTTAATCGCTATGCATGTATAGGGATTACTGATTGGTAGATTTTATTGAAAAGTGGTTTCATTAGGAGATTCCTTAAAACTTTATTACTTGCTTATGAACTGGTCACTTTTCACCAAAAGTAATTGCAATTTTCCTATATTAAAGATATAATTCTGATTGTCAGGTTTCTTAGAGAATTAAAAAAAAAAAAAAGAAACCAGTCAGTATAATATATGGATTTTTTTTTAAATGGGGTAAATTTGTATTTTAAAAAGTGCACAGATTTTACACCCAGTGTAGTTGGATGAATTTTGTAAAAAGTAAACATCTCTGTAAACTTCTACCTCAAATACAAAAGGTATCCATCATCCTGGGAAGTTCCCTCTTGTCCCTTGCTCATCAGTTGCCTCTGCACAGAGGTAATGTCTGTGCTGATTTCTGCTTCCCTGAACACTGTAACCTTAGCTTTCTTTTTTCGTTCAGTTCATCAAGTCAGTTGCCACTTGTCTCCAAAGTTTTCTAAATTTCAGAATTTTATGACTGTCACATCTTACCTTGCTGTCTTTTCTTTGTTTTCTCTTTAAATACCCATTTTAGTTTAATTTTTGTGAAATTTTAGGAGGAAGCAGAAGTAATTGTGTGGTTAACCTTACATTTTAAATGTACTTTTCAAAGTAATGTCACAATTTTTCTGATTATACTTATTTAATTCTTGAGTCATTATTCTCATATTTTGTTATATGAATGAGTTAAATCTCTTACTGTTCTAAAATTTTGAGAAATTGAATGGATATTTTGGCTTTTTTTATAGGTATTACTCTGACTACTCCAATCCTTTTGTGTCAAAAATAATTAGCTTTAACATTGTATTGTCCCCATAATCTTTTTGTACAACATTAAATATCTCTCTTGCAGATTGTTTTACTTACATTATTATTCACATCTAATAATACTTTTCTATATAAAGAGTTATTTTTTGATAAAGTACAAGAGCCCTCTGTATATAGCTCTTGGATGACATTGAATATATTATTGCTAGATAAAGTAGTATGTCAATATGTATTTTCTTTGGTATGACCATATGTTCTTAACCCTTATAAAACAAACCCGTAAAGATATTAATTTTTGATAGTTAGGTACAAATATGTTACCAAAACCACTTGAGTGTAATTTCTTTCATTGTAAGAACTGTGTGATTCATCTATCACCTTATGTATAGATCATAGATCCATAGATATTGTATAAATGCTTAAATTATTATGTCTTTAGTTTCAATTTTCACAGCAAATACTCATGATGTTGCTTTAAGGATGAGCAAACTGTGGCTTACAGAGATTACAGTTGCTCCAAATTCATAAAGTTATTTCTTGGCAGTCAGGATTGTATCTTAGGTCCTTCATCATTGATCCAGGGGTTTCTTCCTAATTGCCTACTTTACCACATCAGCACTGTACATTGGCAGAGATCAAAATTATGAAAAAAGAATGGTCATCTGGCAGAACACTGGTGATATCCCTAAGCATATCACAGGGAGGCCTTACATTTTTTTTTTCTAAACATATATTTTTATCCCCAGGGGTACAGGTCTGTGAATCACCAGGTTTACACACTTCACAGCACTCACCAAAGCACATACCCTCCCCAATGTCCATAATCCCACCCCCTTCTCCCAAACCCCCTCCCCCCAGCAACCCTCAGTTTGTTTTGTGAGATTAAGAGTCACTTATGGTTTGTCTCCCTCCCAATCCCATCTTGTTTCATTTATTTTTATAGGTTATTATATCTCAGTGACTCTGAGTCTGAAGCCCCAAATATAACACAACAGTACTTCTACTTAGAGGGGAATTTTGTAGTTTTGTCATAAGCAGGAAGCTTTACTGCAACTACCTAGAGGGTAGAGGTTTCCTACTTCACAGACAAGGCCCTGAGCTCCATAGGCATTAGCTTTTAGTCCTCATTGATTACCCAGGCCCTGTCCCCTTCCCCCTTTGATTAACATATCCAATGAAATGTGCACTGAATCAGGCATTTCAAAACTACAGACTATCTTAATGAAGTATAAGAAAATCTTGGTGGGACCAATTTCTAGAGATCAATAATATACTTGGTGAAGTAGTCAGAGCTAACTCAAAGACACTGGTAGGGGCAACATAGAGAATCTCCAAGTAAGACACATAGCTCCATAGAGACTGATCTTATCATGGGCTTTCTTGACCCAAGATTCAGTTGTTCAAAATGAGTTAACGGTGTGGGATATGAGAGTAGTCAATTTAATGCTACCAATCAATGCTTGATATAAATAATTAAAGTCATGACATTAAGCTTCTGATACTAATTAACTAAAAGTCACAGTATTAACCCTCATAAGGTTGGCTTGGTATGAACTCTGCCTTCTTGATATTTGAACCTTCCTTGTTTCTCCATACCTAAACAAAGCCTTTACTCTTGCTAGTAACTATTTGTTCCTATAGACTCTAAGAGCCATCAAGCCTACTTGGCCTGCCATTAGGCTGGTTAATAGAAATCCCAGGGATCTTCCCAATGTCAGAAACTTACTTTCCATTAGAAACTTGGTCTTTGAATGTTTCCTTTGGGATGTTCTTGCTTACATTGGTGAAATAATGTTATATAACAAAAAGGTGGCTTTCAGATGCTATTGAGTAAGACCCTAAGAAACATATAAACCTTGCCAGCTCATTATACAAAGTAGTTGAGGGGAAAGAAAATAGAGGTACAGGGCTCAATGGTTTTCTCTCAAACCTGAATATAGAACCGAGTGAAAGAGACTAAATTTCAGGTGGAAAATCTTAAATTTACTAGACGCATTCACAAACCTTAAAACACATGCAGCTAAATGTCTTATTCTGTCTTTTTTTGATGTGGAAAACTCACAGGTAAGCTTTAGATTTTATCAATCACAATCCCCACTCCCAGGGGAGGAAAAATAGGTGGAAAGAGAGATTTGCTAAAATACCTAGGTCAGAACTAGTTTAGGCTTCTAGTTGCAAATTTGCAAGGATGGGAAATGGTTCTCAAAAACAAACAAACAAACAAACAAACAAACAAAAAAAAGCACTCCATGCCCATTATATCTAGTTGCATAGTAGAGTATTCAGAGGCCGGGGAGAGTCTGTTTGAGGATTAGGAAGTCTCAGTCTTAGAAGGTTAAGAGAAATAAACAAATTTGACAAGTTCCTGTCCATTTGATTTCACCACTACCATGGGAAAACAAAATCTCTAAGGTGCACAGAGTCCTGGAGAGGGAAGGGTAAGACCCTTAAATAACTGAGGACGCACACCTCACCGTTTCATCTCTCTAAGATAGCAGAAGGGAAATCATCTCAAGAGGAAAATGATTACTCTATTGTGAGTACTGATATTTATTCTTTTGATAAGAATGGTAAAACTCTTTACCCTGCAGCCTAGTGATCAATAAAAGTTCCAAAAAATAAAGACGTAAGCATAAGAAGACTTCACTACCTCGGGAATGGAAGCAGGAACCCATGTGTGTGGACACAAAAGTATCCCATGTGTGTGTGCAAAAAAGTATAAATAAATACAAATTTATGTATTACATAAATACAATAATATGTCCTGTCCTATCTGACCTTTACTCTTATCATTATTAGTGTTAGAATTATGTTCCTTTTTTTTTTTTTACAGTTAGCATGCTTTTATTTTATTTATTTATTTTTTTAATTTTTTATTTTTTATAAACATATATTTTTATCCACGGGGGTACAGGTCTGTGAATCACCAGGTTTCACAATTCACAGCACTCACCAAAGCACATACCCTCCCCAATGTCCATAATCCCACCCTCTTCTACCAAAACCCCTCCCCCCCAGCAACCCTCAGTTTGTTTTGTGAGATTAAGAGTCACTTATGGTTTGTCTCCCTCCCAATCCCATCTTGTTTCATTGATTCTTCTCCTACCCACTTAAGCCCCCATGTTGCATCACCACTTCCTCATATCAGGGAGATCATATTATAGTTGTCTTTCTCTGCTTGACTTATTTCGCTAAGCATGATATGCTCTAGTTCCATCCATGTTGTCGCAAATGGCAAGATTTCATTTCTTTTGATGGCTGCATAGTATTCCATTGTGTATATATACCACATCTTCTTGATCCATTCATCTGTTGATGGACATCTAGGTTATTTCCATAGTTTGGCTATTGTGGACATTGCTGCTATAAACATTCGGGTACACGTGCCCCTTTGGATCACTACGTTTGTATCTTTAGGGTAAATACCCAATAGTGCAATTGCTGGGTCATAGGGCAGTTCTATTTTCAACATTTTGAGGAACCTCCATGCTGTTTTCAAGAGTGGCTGCACCAGCTTGCATTCCCACCAACAGTGTAGGAGGGTTCCCCTTTCTCCACATCCTCGCCAGCATCTGTCATTTCCTGACTTGTTGATTTTAGCCATTCTGACTGGTGTGAGGTGATATCGCATTGTGGTTTTGATTTGTATTTCCCTGATGCCGAGTGATATGGAGCACTTTTTCATGTGTCTGTTGGCCATCTGGATGTCTTCTTTGCAGAAATGTCTGTTCATGTCCTCTGCCCATTTCTTGATTGGATTATTTGTTCTTTGGGTGTTGAGTTTGCTAAGTTCTTTATAGATTCTGGACACTAGTCCTTTATCTGATATGTCGTTTGCAAATATCTTCTCCCATTCTGTCAATTGTCTTTTGATTTTGTTCACTGTTTCTTTTGCTGTACAAAAGCTTTTGATCTTGATGAAATCCCAATAGTTCATTATTTCCCTTGCTTCCCTTGCCTTTTGCGTTGTTCCTAGGAAGATGTTGCTGCGGCAGAGGTCGAAGAGGTTGCTGCCTGTGTTCTCCTCAAGGATTTTGATGGATTCCTTTCGCACATTGAGGTCCTTCATCCATTTTGAGTCTATTTTTGTGTGTGGTGTAAGGAAATGGTCCAATTTCATTTTTCTGCATGCGGCTGTCCAATTTTCCCAGCACCATTTATTGAAGAGGCTGTCTTTTTTCCATTGGACATTCTTTCCTGCTTTGTCGAAAATTAGTTGACCATAGATTTGAGGGTCTATTTCTGGGCTCTCTATTCTGTTCCATTGATCTATGTGTATGTTTTTGTGCCAGTACCATGCTGTCTTGATGATGACAGCTTTGTAATAGAGCTTGAAGTCCGGAATTGTGATGCCACCAATGTTGGCTTTCTTTTTCAATATCCCTTTGGCTATTCGAGGTCTTTTCTGGTTCCATATAAATTTTAGCATTATTTGTTTCATTTCTTTGAAAAAGATGGATCGTACTTTGATAGGAATTGCATTAAATGTGTAGATTGCTTTAGGTAGCATAGACATTTTCACAATATTTATTCTTCCAATCCAGGAGCATGGAACATTTTTCCATTTCTTTGTGTCTTCCTCAATTTCTTTCATGAGTACTTTATAGTTTTCTGAGTATAGATTCTGTGTCTCTTTGATTAGGTTTATTCCTAGATATCTTATGGTTTTGGATGCAATTGTAAATGGGATTGACTCCTTCATATCTCTTTCTTCTGTCTTGCTGTTGGTGTAGAGAAATGCAACTGATTTCTGTGCATTGATTTTATATCCTGACACTTTACTGAATTCCTGTATAAGTTCTAGCAGTTTTGGAGTGGAGTCTTTTGGGTTTTCCACATATAGTATCATATCATCTGCGAAGAGTGATAATTTGACTTCTTCTTTGCCGATTTGGATGCCTTTAATTTCCTTTTGTTGTCTGATTGCTGAGGCTAGGACCTCTAGTACTATGTTGAATAGCAGTGGTGATAATGGACATCCCTGCCGTGTTCCTGACCTTAGCGGAAAAGCTTTCAGTTTTTCTCCATTGAGAATGATATTTGCGGTGGGTTTTTCATAGATGGCTTTGATGATATTGAGGTATGTGCCCTCTATCCCTACACTTTGAAGAGTTTTGATCAGGAAGGGATGCTGTACTTTGTCAAATGCTTTTTCAGCATCTATTGAAAGTATCATATGGTTCTTGTTCTTTCTTTTATTGATGTGTTGTATCACATTGACTGATTTGCGGATGTTGAACCAACCTTGCAGCCCTGGAATAAATCCCACTTGGTCGTGTTGAATAATCTTTTTAAAGTACCGTTGAATCCTATTGGATAGTATTTTGTTGAGTATTTTCGCATCTGTGTTCATCAAGGATATTGGTCTATAGCTCTCTTTCTTGATGGGATCCTTGTCTGGTTTTGGGATCAAGGTGATGCTGGCCTCATAAAATGAGTTTGGAAGTTTTCCTTCCATTTCTATTTTTTGGAACAGTTTCAGGAGAATAGGAATTAGTTCTTCTTTAAATGTTTGGTAGAATTCCCCCGGGAAGCCATCTGGCCCTGGGCTTTTGCTTGTTTGGAGATTTTTAATGACTGTTTCAATCTCCTTACTGGTTATGGGTCTGTTCAGGCTTTCTATTTCTTCCTGGTGCAGTTGTGGTAGTTATATGTTTCTAGGAATGCATCCATTTCTTCCAGATTGTCAAATTTATTGCCGTATTGTTGCTCATAGTATGTTCTTATAATAGTTTGTATTTCTTTGGTGTTAGTTGTGATCTCTCCTCTTTCATTCATGATTTTATTTATTTGGGTCCTTTCTCTTTTCTTTTTGATAAGTCGGGCCAGGGGTTTATCAATTTTATTAATACTTTCAAAGAACCAGCTCCTAGTTTCGTTGATTTGTTCTATTGTTTTTTTGGTTTCTATTTTATTGATTTCTGCTCTGATCTTTATGATTTCTCTTCTCCTGCTTGGCTTAGGGTTTCTTTCTTGTTATTTCTCTAGCTCCTTTAGGTGTAGGGTTAGGTTGTGTACCTGAGACCTTTCTTGTTTCTTGAGAAAGGCTTGTACCGCTATATATTTTCCTCTCAGGACTGCCTTTGTTGTGTCCCACAGATTTTGAATCGTTGTATTTTCATTATCATTTGTTTCCATGATTTTTTTCAATTCTTCTTTAATTTCCCGGTTGACCCATTCATTCTTTAGAAGGATACTGTTTAGTCTCCATGTATTTGGGTTCTTTCCAAACTTCCTTTTGTGGTTGAGTTCTAGCTTTAGAGCATTGTGGTCTGAAAATATGCAGGGAATGATCCCAATCTTTTGATACCGGTGGAGTCCTGATTTAGGACCGAGGATGTGATCTATTCTGGAGAATGTTCCATGTGCACTAGAGAAGAATGGGTATTTTGTTGCTTTGGGATGAAATGTTCTGAATATATCTGTGATGTCCATCTGGTCCAGTGTGTCATTTAAGGCCTTTACTTCCTTGCTGATCTTTTGCTTGGATGACCTGTCCATTTCAGTGAGGGGAGTGTTAAAGTCCCCTACTATTATTGTATTATTGTTGATGTGTTTCTTTGATTTTGTTATTAATTGGTTTATATAGTTGGCTGCTCCCACGTTGGGGGCATTGATATTTAAAATTGTTAAATAATCTTGTTGGACAGACCCTTTGAGTATGATATAGTGTCCTTCCTCATCTCTTATTATAGTCTTTGGCTTAAAATCTAATTGATCTGATATAAGGATTGCCACTCCTGCTTTCTTCTGATGTCCATTAGCATGGTAAATTCTTTTCCACCCCCTCACTTTAAATCTGGAGGTGTCTTCGGGCTTAAAATGAGTGTCTTGGAGGCAACATATAGATGGGTTTTGTTTTTTTATCCATTCTGATACCCTGTGTCTTTTGACAGGGGCATTTAGCCCATTAACATTCAGGGTAACTATTGAGAGATATGAATTTAGTTCCATTGTATTGCCTGTACGGTGACTGTTACTGTATATGGTCTCTGTTCCTTTCTGATCTACCACTTGTAGGCTCTCTCTTTGCTTAGAGGACCCCTTTCAAGATTTCCTGTAGAGCTGGTTTGGTATTTGCAAATTCTTTCAGTTTTTTTTTGTCCTGGAAGCTTTTAATCTCTCCTTCTATTTTCAATGATAGCCTAGCTGGATATAGTATTCTGGGCTGCATGTTTTTCTCGTTTAGTGCTCTAAAAATATCATGCCAGCTCTTTCTGGCCTGCCAGGTCTCTGTGGATAAGTCAGCTGCCAATCTAATATTTTTACCATTGTATGTTACAGACTTCTTTTCCCGGGCTGCTTTCAGGATTTTCTCTTTGTCACTGAGACTTGTAAATTTTACTATTAGGTGACGGGGTGTGGGCCTATTCTTATTGATTTTGATGGGCGTTCTCTGAACCTCCTGAATTTTGATGCTCGTTCCCCTTGCCATATTGGGGAAATTCTCCCCAATAATTCTCTCCAGTATACCTTCTGCTCCCCTCTCTCTTTCTTCTTCTTCTGGAATCCCAATTATTCTAATGTTGTTTCGTCTTAGGTTGTCACTTATCTCTCGAATTCTCCCCTCGTGGTCCAGTAGCTGTTTGTCTCTCTTTTGCTCAGCTTCTTTATTCTCTGTCATTTGGTCTTCTATATCACTAATTCTTTCTTCTGTCTCATTTATCCTAGCAGTAAGAGCCTCCATTTTTGATTGCACCTCATTCATAGCTTTTTTGATTTCAACTTGGTTAGATTTTAGTTCTTTTATTTCTCCAGAAAGGGCTTTTATATCTCTCGAGAGTGTTTCTCTAATATCTTCCATGCCTTTTTCGAGCCCGGCTAGAACCTTGAGAATTGTCATTCTGAACTCTAGATTTGACATATTACTGATGTCTGTATTGATTAAGTCCCTAGCCTTTGGTACTGCCTCTTGTTCTTTTTTTTGTGTTGAATTTTTAACGTCTTGTCATTTTGGCCAGATAAGAGTAAATGAAGGGGCAATAAAATACTAAAAGGGTGGCAACAACCCCAGGAAAATATGCTTTAACCAAATTAGAAGAGATCCAAAATCGTGAGTGGGGAGAAAGGGGATAAAAAGAGGTTCAAAAAGAAAGAAAGAAAAAAAAAGAAAAAAGAAAAGAAAAAAAAAAGAAAAGAAAAAAAAATTTTTTAAAAAAGAAAACACCTGAGAAAAATGTAAAAAAGAAAAAATATATATATTAGATAAACTTGTAAAAAATCGTTAAAAAAGAAAAAGGTAACAGTTAAAAAAAAAAAAATTTACCCGAAGGCGAGAAGAAAAAAAAAAAAAAAAGAAAAAGAAAAAATTAAATTAACTGCAAGACTAAAAAAAATCAAAGGAAAAAAGCCATGAGTTCCGTGCTTGGCTTTCTCCTCCTCTGGAATTCTGCTGCTCTCCTTGGTATTGAAACCACACTCCTTGGTAGGTGAACTTGGTCTCGGCTGGATTTCTTGTTGATCTTCTGGGGGAGGGGCCTGTTGTAGTGATTCTCAAGTGTCTTTGCCCCAGGCGTAATTACACCGCCCTTACCCAGGGCCGGGGTGAGTAATCCGCTCGGGTTTGCTTTCAGGAGCTTTTGTTCCCTGAGCACTTTCCGTAGAGTTCCGGAGGACGGGTATACAAATGGCGGCCTCCTGGTCTCCGGCCCGGAGGAGCCGAGAGCCCAGGGCCCCACTCCTCAGTGTGCCCTCAGAGAACAGCGCCCAGTTACTCCCGTCTGCCTGACCTCCGGCCAAGCTCCGAGCTCACCGAGCCTGTGACCGGTTCAAGGTAACACCGAGCTGCGAGCTTACTGTCGGCTTTGTCTCTGTAGCCGGCTTTCCCGTTCCAATACCCGCAAGCTCTGCGACACGCAGACACCCCCGTCCTTCTGTGACCCTGCGGGACCTGAGGCCATGCTGACTCCGCGTGGGCTTCGCCCCGGTTTAGCCTGTGGAGCGATGTCCCTCAGCGGAACAGACTTTTATTTTATTTATTTTTTTTTTAAAGATTTTATTTATTTATTTGACACAGGGAGAGAGAGAGAGAGATCCCAAGCAGGCAGAGAGAGAGAGAGAGGCAGAAGCGGGCTCCCTGCTGAGCAGAGAGCCCGATGCGGGGCTCGATCCCAGGACCCTGAGATCATGACCTGGGCCGAAGGCAGAGGCTTAATCCACTGAGCCACCCAGGCGCCCCCGGAACAGACTTTTAAAAGTCCTGATTTTGTGTGCGGTTGCTCCGCTGCTTGCCGGGAGCCGGCCCCTCCCCCCGGGGTCTATCTTCCCGTCGCTTTGGATTCACTTCTCCGCCGGTCCTACCTTTCAGAAAGTGGTTGTTTTTCTGTTTCCAGAATTGCTGTTCTTCTTCTCTTCGATCTGCTGATGGATTTTCAGGTGTTTGCAATCTTTAGATAAGCTATCTAGCTGATCTCCGGCTAGCTGAAGCAGTCTCAGCTTGCTACTTCTCCGCCATCTTGACTCCTCCCCCCCTATTTTCAACATTTTGAGGAACCTCCATGCTGTTTTCCAGAGTGGCTGCACCAGCTTGCATTCCTACCAACAGTGTGGGAGGGTTCCCCTTTCTCCGCATCCTCGCCAGCATCTGTCATTTCCTGACTTGTTTATTTTAGCCATTCTGACTGGTGTGAGGTGATATCGCATTGTGGTTTTGATTTGTATTTCCCTGATGCCGAGTGATATGGAGCACTTTTTCAAGTGTCTGTTGGCCATCCGGATGTCTTCTTTGCAGAAATGTCTGCTCATGTCCTCTGCCCATTTCTTGATTGGATTATTTGTTCTTTGGGTGTTGAGTTTGCTAAGTTCTTTATAGATTCTGGACACTAGTCCTTTATCTGATATGTCGTTTGCAAATATCTTCTCCCATTCTGTCAGTTGTCTCTTGATTTTGTTAACTGTTTCCTTTGCT
Source organism: Mustela nivalis (assembly GCF_964662115.1). Taxonomy (NCBI): domain Eukaryota; kingdom Metazoa; phylum Chordata; class Mammalia; order Carnivora; family Mustelidae; genus Mustela; species Mustela nivalis. The sequence goes on along the minus strand of NC_139022.1, from coordinate 60,612,161 downwards.
GGGCAAAAGCTTTTGATCTTGATGAAATCCCAATAGTTCATTTTTGCCCTTGCTTCCCTTGCCTTTGGCGTAGTTCCTAGGAAAATGTTGCTGCGGCAGAGGTCCAAGAGGTTGCTGCCTGTGTTCTCCTCAAGGATTTTGATGGATTCCTTTCGCACATTGAGGTCCTTCATCCATTTTGAGTCTATTGTTGTGTGTGGTGTAAGGAAATTGTCCGATTTTATTTTTCTGCATGTGGCTGTCCAATTTTCCCAGCACCATTTATTGAAGAGGCTGTCTTTTTTCCATTGGACATTCTTTCCTGCTTTGTCGAAGATTAGTTGACCATAGAGTTGAGGGTCTATTTCTGGGCTCTCTATTCTGTTCCATTGATCTATGTGTCTGTTTTTGTGCCAGTACCATGCTGTCTTGATGATGACAGCTTTGTAAAGAGCTTGAAGTCCAGAATTGTGATGCCACCAACGTTGGCTTTCTTTTTCAATATCCCTTTGGCTATTCGAGGTCTTTTCTGGTTCCATATAAATTTTAGAATTACTTGTTCCATTTCTTTGAAAAAGAAGGATGGTACTTTGATAGGAATTGCATTAAATGTGTAGATTGCTTTAGGTAGCATAGACATTTTCACAATATTTATTCTTCCAATCCAGAAGCATGGAACATTTTTCCATTTCTTTGTGTCTTCCTCAATTTCTTTCATGAGTACTTTATAGTTTTCTGAGTATAGATTCTGTGCCTCTTTGGTTAGGTTTATTCCTAGGTATCTTATGGTTTGGGATGCAATTGTAAATGGGATTGACTCCTTAATTTCTCTTTCTTCTGTCTTGCTGTTGGTGTAGAGAAATGCAACTGATTTCTGTGCATTGATTTTATATCCTGACACTTTACTGAATTCCTGTATAAGTTCTAGCAGTTTTGGAGTGGAGTCTTTTGGGTTTTCCACATATAGTATCATATCATCTGCGAAGAGTGATAATTTGACTTCTTCTTTGCCGATTTGGATGCCTTTAATTTCCTTTTGTTGTCTGATTGCTGAGGCTAGGACCTCTAGTAGTATGTTGAACAGCAGTGGTGATAATGGACATTCCTGCCGTGATCCTGACCTTAGCGGAAAAGCTTTCAGTTTTTCTCCATTGAGAATGATATTTGCAGTGGGTTTTTCATAGATGGCTTTGATGATATTGAGGTATGTGCCCTCTATCCCTACACTTTGAAGAGTTTTGACCAGGAAGGGATGCTGTACTTTGTCAAATGCTTTTTCAGCATCTATTGAGAGTATCATATGGTTCTTTTTCTTTCTTTTATTGATGTGTTGTATCACATTGACTGATTTGCGGATGTTTGAACCAACCTTGCAGCCCTGGAATAAATCCCACTTGGTCGTGGTGAATAATATTTTTAATGTACTATTGAATCCTATTGGCTAGTATTTTGTTGAGTATTTTCACATCTGTGTTCATCAAGGATATTGGTCTCTAGTTCTCTTTTTTGATGGGATCCTTGTCTGGTTTTGGGATCAAGGTGATGCTGGCCTCATAAAATGAGTTTGGAAGTTTTCCTTCCATTTCTATTTTTTGGAACAGTTTCAGGAGAATAGGAATTAGTTCTTCTTTAAATGTTTGGTAGAATTCCCCCGGGAAGCCGTCTGGCCCTGGGCTTTTGCTTGTTTGGAGATTTTTAATGACTGTTTCAATCTCCTTACTGGTTATGGGTCTGTTCAGGATTTCTATTTCCTCGTGGTTCAATTGTGGTAGTTTATATGTTTCTAGGAAGGCATCCATTTCTTCCATATTGTCAAATTTATTGCCGTATTGTTGCTCATAGTATGTTCTTATAATAGTTTGTATTTCTTTGGTGTTAGTTGTGATCTCTCCTCTTTCATTCATGATTTTATTTATTTGGGTCCTTTCTCTTTTCTTTTTGATAAGTCGGGCCAGGGGTTTATCAATTTTATTAATTCTTTCAAAGAACCAGCTCCTAGTTTCGTTGATTTGCTCTATTGTCTTTTGGTTTCTATTTCATGGATTTCTGCTCTGATCTTTATGATTTCTCTTCTCCTGCTGGCCTTAGGGTTTCTTTCTGTTCTTTCTCTAGCTCCTTTAGGTGTAGGGTTAGGTTGTGTACCTGAGACCTTTCTTGTTTCTTGAGAAAGGCTTGTACTGCTATATATTTTCCTCTCAGGACTGCCTTTGTTGTGTCCCACAGATTTTGAACCGTTGTATTTTCATTATCATTTGTTTCCATGATTTTTTTCAATTCTTCTTTAATTTCCCGGTTGACCCATTCATTCTTTAGAAGGATGCTGTTTAGTCTCCATGTATTTGGGTTCTTTTCAAATTTCCTTTTGTGGTTGAGTTCTAGCTTTAGAGCATTGTGGTCTGAAAATATGCAGGGAATGATCCCAATCTTTTGATACCTGTTAAATCCTGATTTAGGACCGAGGATGTGATCTATTCTGGAGAATGTTCCATGTGCACTAGAGAAGAATGTGTATTCTGTTGCTTTGGGATGAAATGTTCTGAATATATCTGTGATGTCCATCTGGTCCAGTGTGTCATTTAAGGCCTTTATTTCCTTGCTGATCTTTTGCTTGGATGATCTGTCCATTTCAATGAGGGGAGTGTTAAAGTCCCCTATTATTATTGTATTATTGTTGATGTGTTTCTTTGATTTTATTATTAATTGGTTTATATAGTTGGCTGCTCCCATGTTGGGGGCATAGATATTTAAAATTGTTAAATCTTCTTGTTGGACAGACCCTTTGAGTATGATATAGTGTCCTTCCTCATCTCTTATTATAGTCTTTGGCTTAAAATCGAATTGATCTGATATAAGGATTGCCACTCCTGCTTTCTTCTGATGTCCGTTAGCATGGTAAATTCTTTTCTACCCCCTCACTTTAAATCTGGAGGTGTCTTCGGGCTTAAAATGAGTTTCTTGGAGGCAACATATAGATGAGTTTTGTTTTTTTATCCATTCTGATACCCTGTGTCTTTTGACAGGGGCATTTAGCCCATTAACATTCAGGGTAACTATTGAGAGATATGTATTTAGTGCCACTGTATTGCCTGTAAGGTGACTGTTACTGTATATGGTCTCTGTTCCTTTCTGATCTACCACTTGTAGGCTCTCTCTTTGCTTAGAGGACCCCTTTCAAGATTTCCTGTAGAGCTGGTTTGGTATTTGCAAATTCTTTCAGTTTTTTTTTGTCCTGGAAGCTTTTAATCTCTCCTTCTATTTTCAATGATAGCCTAGCTGGATATAGTATTCTTGGCTGCATGTTTTTCTTGTTTAGTGCTCTGAAAATATCATGCCAGCTCTTTCTGGCCTGCCAGGTCTCTGTGGATATGTCAGCTGCCAATCTAATATTCTTACCATTGTATGTTACAGACTTCTTTTCCCGGGCTGCTTTCAGGATTTTTTCTTTGTCACTGAGACTTGTAAATTTTACTATTAGGTGACGGGGTGTGGGCCTATTCTTATTGATTTTGATGGGCGTTCTCTGAACCTCCTGAATTTTGATGCTCATTCCCTTTGCCATATTAGGGAAATTCTCCCCAATAATTCTCTCCAGTATACCTTCTGCTCCCCTCTCTCTTTCTTCTTCTTCTGGAATCCCAATTATTCTAATGTTGTTTCGTCTTATGGTGTCACTTATCTCTCGAATTCTCCCCTCGTGGTCCAGTTGCTGTTTGTCCCTCTTTTGCTCAGCTTCTTTATTCTCTGTCATTTGGTCTTCTATATCACTAATTCTTTCTTCTGCCTCATTTATCCTAGCAGTGAGAGCCCCCATTTTTGATTGCACCTCATTCATAGCTTTTTTGATTTCAACTTGGTTAGATTTTTGTTCTTTTATTTCTCCAGAAAGGGCTTTTATATCTCTCGAGAGGATTTCTCTAATATCTTCCATGCCTTTTTCGAGCCCGGCTAGAACCTTGAGAATTGTCATTCTGAGCTCTAGTTCTGACATATTACCAATGTCTGTATTGATTAGGTCCCTAGCCTTCGGTACTGCCTCTTGTTCTTTTTTTGTGTGTTTAATTTTTCCGTCTTGTCATTTTGTCCCGATAAGAGTATATGAAGGAGCAAGCAAAATACTAAAATGGTGGCAACAACCCCAGGAAAATATGCTTTAAGCAAACTAGAAGAGATCCAAAATCGTGAGGGGGGAGAAAGGGGATAAAAAGAGGTTCAAAAAGGAAGAAAGAAAAAAAAAAGAAAAATGAAAAATAAAGAAAAGAAAAGAAATTAAAAAAAAAAAACACCTAAGAAAAATATAGAAAATAAAAAATATATATATTAGATAAACTAGTAAAAAATCGTTAAAAAAGAAAAAGGTAACAGTTAAAAAATAATTTTACCCGAAGGCGAGAAAAAAAAAAACAAAAACTGAAAAGAAAATAATTAAATTAACTGCAAGACTAAAAGAAAAAATCACAGGGAAAAAGCCATGAGTTCCGTTCTTTGCTTTCTCCTCCTCTGGAATTCTGCTGCTCTCCTTGGTATTGAAACCGCACTGCTTGGTAGGTGAAGTTGGTCTCGGTTGGATTTCTTGTTGATCTTCTGGGGGAGGGGCCTGTTGTAGTGATTCTCAAGTGTCTTTGCCCCAGGCGGAATTACACCGCCCTTACCCAGGGCCGGGGTGAGTAATCTGCTCGTGTTTGCTTTCAGGAGCTTTTGTTCCCTGAGCGCTTTCCGTAGAGTTCCGGAGGACGGGAATACAAATGGCGGCCTCCTGGTCTCCGCCCGGAGGAGCCGAGAGCCCAGGGCCGCACTCCTCAGTGCGTCCTCAGAGAATAGCGCCCAGTTACTCCCGTCTGCCTGACCTCCGGCCGCGCTCTGAGCTCACTGAGCCTGCGACCGGTTCAAGGTAACACCGAGCTGTGAGCTTACTGTCGGCTCTGTCTCTGTAGCCCGCTTTCCAATTCCAATACTTGCAAGCTCTGCGACACTCAGAAACCCCCCATCCTTCTGTGACCCCTGCGGGACCTGAGGCCACGCTGACCCCGTGTGGGCTTTGCCCCGGGTAGCCTCTGGAGCGATGTCCCTCAGAAGAACAGACTTTTAAAAGTCCTGATTTTGTGCGCGGTTGCTCCGCCGCTTGCCGGGAGCTGGCCCCTCCCCCCGGGGTCTATCTTCCCGTCGCTTTGGATTCACTTCTCCGCCGGTCCTACCTTTCAGAAAGTGGTTGTTTTTCTGTTTCCAGAATTGCTGTTCTTTTTCTTTTCGATCTGCCGATGGATTTTCAGGTGTTTGCAATCTTAAGATAAGCTATCTAGCTGATCTCCGGCTAGCTGAAGCAGTCTCAGCTTGCTACTTCTCCGCCATCTTGACTCCTCCGAATTATGTTCCTTTTTTTGTGATTATTTTTCTTATGGGAATAATACCCACATTCAGTCTTAGATCAATACTGTCTTTTAGTATTTGACATGTATTCAGTTCCTAGTTATCATTTCTACTTCTTGTTCTTGTTTTTTTTTTCTCAATTCAATTCACACTTCTTTGGTGATGTGATGTTCATACAATTATTACCATAGAATTTTTGGTTATTTTCATTAGTAACAGCATGGTTATGTTAATTGACACCTTAATTTGGTAAAAAAAAAAAGAAAGATTGCCCTATCTAAGAATGAATGTACAAACACACAAAGAACATGAAACTAAAATGATCATTACAGTGTAAAAATAGATAGTTGCATCAATGTTGATAACTAGGGACCAGCACTGAAATGATAATCCCTAGCATTATTAAGCATACAGAGAAAGTTTCATTTTAATTTGCTTAATTTGTTACTGCTTTCTGAAATGCAAAACATTATACATTTTTATTTGGTCATTTTGCTTCCAGGTATTTATTCTTAATATGTAACTGGACAAAGGCATACAATATATGTAAGTGAATATTTTCTAATATTGGTGAAAAGTCTAAAGATTGGACATAAATATTCCTCAATAGAAAAATAACAAAATAAAACTATACAGTGAAATGTTATACAGCTATTATAGAGATGATCTAGAGCTAAATTCTCAGAATCATAACATATACTTGATAAATAAACCATATACTGAATGTAGAATACTATCTATATGTAGATTTGTATGAAAATATATTTGCAAATAGAGATATCTAAAAGGATGTCCAATATATTATAATGTAATAATTAATTGTTATTGATCAAATTTAGGTTGGTATTTATTTTTCTTCAGTATTATATTTCATTTCTGATTTTTAAAAACCAAATAGAATATATATATACTCTCTATATATTCTCTCTCTCTATATATATATCTATATCCTATAGATATATGTATTCTCTCTCTCTGTATCTGTATTATATATATATGTGTATATATATATATATCTCACATAAATACCAAATATGAAGTAACTTTTATTTCTCACATGGGTTACTTCAGTAACACTGGTGGTATTCAAAGACACTACATATCTACTTAATATGTATAAATACTTGATTTTTTTTTCCAGTAGATTTCTTACATAATCCAGAAATGAAGGTTGAAACTGAAAATCATTTAGGAGTGATAGTACTGGGCACCTGGGTGGCTCAGTTGGTTAAGCCTCTGCCTTTGGCTTGGGTCATGATCTCAGGGTCCTGGGATCGAGTCCCGCATCGGGCTCTCTGCTCGGCAGGGAGCCTGTTTCCTCCTCTCTCTCTCTCTGCCTGCCTCTCTGTGTACTTGTGATCTCTCTCTGTCAAATAAATAAATAAAATCTTTAAAAAAAAAAAAAAAGGAGTGATAGTACTTCAATGAACCAAAGCAAAAATGTTTCCCATAATTAGTCACTTTATATTTAGTTACTGAATTATTTATATATAGTTATTAGAGTTATTAATATGCAGTTGTTTATAATTTTTTTTTATTATAGCACTTTGTAGGAAGGGTCCAGGCTAAAACAATCTGACTGACAAGGCAGAAAAGTGGGGAATCATGACCCAGCTCTATCCTCATGGCCTGATCATTGGGCCTAGTGCCAAATTTGTTTGGCATTATTGTATACAGAACATAATTTGTATGTTAGAAAACTAGTTAGAAGTCAATTGATATAACTCTTCAGTCCAGTGCAATCCAACAAGACAACAAATGGTTCCAAGGAAGAAAATAATAGGTATATGAGAAAGAAGTATCTTTGGAGAGTCTTGAATAATTTTTATAACATGATTTAGAACTAGCACCATTTTATTTCTTATTATCATTATTTTATAAATTCTCATTATTTAACATGTTGTGGAATACAGATCCAGGAACAGAATTCAGTGATTCATTACTTACATAGAACGACCAGTGCTCATCACAAGTGTTCTCCTTAATACCCACCATCTATGTAGCTCGTCCTCCTCCTACCTCCCTTCCATCAACCCTCAGTTTTTTATCTATAGTTAAGAGTCTCTTATAGTTTACTTCCCTCTATATTTTTTCCCTTCCCATATGTTTACCTATTTTGTTTCTTAAATTCCACATATGAGTGAAATCATATGGTATTTTTTTTCTCAGACTGACTTAATTTGCCTTAGCATGATATACTCTATCTAGCTCCATCCATAGTATTGCCAATGGCAAGATCTCATTTTTTTGATGCCTGAGTAATATTCCAGTGTGTGTGTGTGTATACATATATATCATATCTCCTATATCCATTCATCATGCGATAGACAATTGGGATCTTTCCATAATTTGGCTCTTGTTGATAATGCTGCTGTAAACATTGGGGTGCATGAGAAGTAGCAGCATTTTAAATTCTAAAAGGTATGAATCTTACCTGAATCTAAACAAGATTATTTAAAGCAAATTATCCTGTATACCCAATTATAGTAATCCCACAGAATTTGGATTTTCTTTGTTTCTGCAAGTGCACATGAAGATACCTAGTTGCACATTGTTGCCGCTTTTGGATATGATGGTATGAGCTAAAGCAACAGTAAATCAGGTTTCTAGATTCCAAAACTACAACAGGTGCATCCACCTGTAAATCTAAGTCTAAGTCAAAAATAGTTCTGTCACTAATTTCCTTACAGTTCTATAGAGAATCTCTGAAGTACTTAACTTTCTGGTGTACTGAACTCTCTGAGTGACCCACTGAGCAAAATACAATGAAAATTACAAAAGTTATACTTCACCAATGAAGTCAATGCCACTAATCTTAGTGGTGGATGCTACTACTAAGGATGTTAACTTCCTACAAGACTTGTTTTATCAAATAGTTTTATTTTCCTTTTGGTGTAGCCTTTTAATATTAATTGAAACTTTCAGTACAGTGATATTGTGTGCTTAAGGAAAAAAGAAGTATTTTTCAGGGGCGAATTTCTTATTTCCAATAAGACTTCTTGCCTTGAGAGGAAATACAAGTTACAATGGAAGTCAGCATTTGACAAATATTTTTCAAATTCATACTCCATGCTAGCCTCTCTGCCAGGCCCTGAGGAGAAAATAGGGAACACAACAGACAGGGTGCCTTCTATCATGACAGTTTCATCCAGATGAAATATATTTGCTGTTAGGCATTAACAAGACATCGTTCGAAGACAACACATTTTAAGGTAAACTGACAGGATACCCTTTCTCCACCACTTACTAATGAGTGCACATGGGAACTTGGCTATACTTAGCTTCACCTTCCTCTTTCATAAAATTTAGATAATAATAGTTCTTACCTCAAAGGGTTGTGCAGGAAATGAAATGAAATAACACATACCAAGTGCTTAGAATATCAACACACGTGCTAAAAATTCAATGAATGTGAGCTATTTTTTTTTTAAATTAAAACCTCATTTGTGTTATTTAGGAAGTCAGGAATAGTTTATAAATAATTCTCCTCGAGACTCTCTGAATAGAGGTAGAGGTGGTACTTGTTGGAAATTGAATGGGGCAGTTGTCCAGTCCTTGAATCTTTAATACTCATTTCTGATTCATTATCTATTCATCTGTTACCTTTTGTCAAGTGATTATATTATATTATTATAATATATTTTAATATTATATTATATTATAGGTGCATCTTTCTCAACTTTTGGCTGACCATGCCCTTCTGCTTTTATACATAGAAGACACTTATAGTGACCATAGTTCTTGTGAATGACTGCAGCAGATGCTCTTGGTGCCTGCTCAGATCCCTGCAAGACTTAGATTTCCATGCACATCAGCGAGACTTCTAGCTGCCAGTATTTGCATCTCTTGCATAAGTTCCTTCTCTGGCTGGCAGAACTCACCTTGCAGTAAACTATTCAGTAAGTCAAGAGTGAAGTTAATACTGCTCAGAAGCAGCTCTGCTAATGAGTGATAGAAGTTGGTGGATAAATACCTAGATTTCTTTTCCTCAAGGATACGAGGACTCTTCCATACATATTTTGTACTAGTTCTGAGAGTTTCCTGGAAAGATAAATTCCAGTTACCTATGGAGAAAATGTGCACTCAATCTCTCTCCCATTTTACATCCATATTCCTCTTTTGGTGTTTCTTGGAATCATCTCCAAATAAATTACTCAAATTTTTGTTTTGTTTTTGTTTTTGTTTTTGTTTTAACAATAGAAGTTTTTTTTTTTTTTTTTAAATTTTCAGCATAACAGTATTCATTATTTTTGCACCACACCTAGTGCTCCATGCAATCCAGGCCCTCTCTAATACCCACCACCTGGTTCCCCCAACCTCCCACCCCCCGCTGCTTCAAACCCCTCAGATTGTTTTTCAGAGTCCCTAGTCTTTCATGGTTCACCTCCCCTTCCAATTTCCCTCAACTCCCTTCTCCTCTTCATCTCCCCTTGTCCTCCATGCTATTTGTTATGCTCCACAAATAAGTGAAACCATATGATAATTGACTCTCTCTGCTTGACTTATTTCACTCAGCATAATCTCTTCCAGTCCTGTCCATGTTGCTACAAAATTTGGGTATTCATCCTTTCTGATGGAGGCATAATACTCCATAGTATATATGGACCACATCTTCCTCTCCATTCATCCTTTGAAGGGCATCTTGGTTCCTTCCACAGGTTGGTGACCATGGCCATTGCTGCTATAAACATTGGGGTACAGATGGCCCTTCTTTTCACTACATCTGTATCTTTGGGGTAAATACACAGGAGTGCAATTGCAGGGTCACAGGGAAGCTCTATTTTTAATTTCTTGAGGAATCTCCACACTGTTCTCCAATGAGGCTGCACCAACTTGCATTCCCAACAGTGTAAGAGCATTCCCCTTTCTCCACATCCCCTCCAACACATGTTGTTTCCTGTCTTGCTAATTTTGGCCATTCTAACTGGTGTAAGGTGATATCTTGATGTGGTTTTAATTTGAATCTCCCTGATGGCTAGTGATGATGAACATTTTTTCATTTGTCTGATAGCCATTTGTATGTCTTCATTGGAGAAATGTCTGTTCATATCTTCTGCCCTTTTAAAAATATGATTATCTGTTTTATGTGTGTTGAGTTTGAGGAGTTCTTTATAGATGTTGGATATCAACCTTTTGTCTGTACTGTCATTTGCAAATATCTTCTCCCATTCCGCGGGTTGCCTCTTTGTTTTCTGTTTCCTTTGCTGTGCAGAAGTTTTTGATTTTGATGAAGTCCCAAAAGTTTATTTTCGCTTTTGTTTCCTTTGCCTTTGGAGACATATCTTGAAAGAAGTTGCTCTGGCTGATATCAAAGAGGTTACTGCCTATGTTCTCCTCTAGGATTCTGATGGATTCCTGTCTTCACATTGAGGTCTTTTATCCATTTTGAATTTATCTTTGTGTATGGTGTAAGAGAATGGTCGAGTTTCATTCTTCGACATATAGCTGTCCAGTTTTCCCAGCACCATTTATTGAAGAGACTGTCTTTTTTCCACTGTATATTTTTTCCTGTTTTGTCGAAGATTAATTGACCATAGAGTTGAGGGTCCCTATCTGGGCTCTCTACTCTGTTCCACTGGTCTATGTGTCTGTTTTTATGCCAGTACCATGCTGTCTTGGTGATCACAGCTTTCAAATGTCTTTTTGAGTTACTATTTAGACAATTTAATTTCAAGACCATTCTGTTACCTTGAAAACTCTGTAAACCTTGTCCCACTTTCTTGTGGAATCAAGAGTTGCTGAGAATCCTGAGAAAAACTTGAATATTATTTCATTGCTAGTTATGGTTTTTTCTTTATCCTTATAATTTCAAAAGTTGTCAGGATATATAGATCCTTTTCTTACATTGTCTGAAACTCTGAATAATTTATCTATATATTCCGATTTCAAACTATCTGTAAGAATTTTCCCTCTATTGAACATTCATTATTATTTATGTTCTGGTTTTTCTGGTCCCATTTTCAGAAATATCTATAATTTTGACACAAATTATACTGTATTTCTAATATTCTCAGTCTAGTTACCTCTGACATTCAAAATTTTTGCTCCTTTCATTTAAGGAGTGCTTCCGCGTCTTTCATGTAATTGATTCAATTTCCTTGTGTAATTTTTGTTGTTTTCGCAACTTGCAGAGCAGAATTTTCCTTTCACTTTCCCTGCAATTGTTTTCATTCTCACTCTTTTTATTACAAGGGAAAGTCCTTTATTTCTAACACTCATGAGGCATATCTGCTCTTGTTACTTAGAGATCATGACATTTAGCATCTTATTAAAGTGAAGGGTTATTTTCCCAAAACTCATGAAAATTTTCATGGTTCTGTTAGAAACTTCTTTGGTTTAGAGTAGTATTTTCCAGTATCTTATATAGTATTTCTTTGGAAATACAAGAGAAATCTATCCTGAATGTATAACTTGTTGCATGCTGATTTGTGAATTGCCATCTTCCCTCTCTTATCTGTCCTTTATGATGGTGAAATTCCTCTTCAGCTCTAGAATTCAATAGTCTAAAAATAGGCACAGCCCTTAGTTTCATTTCTAACATCTGGCTTTTATCTGGTAGTGCTTACCGGGCCTGAGATGAAAACTTAACAGGATTCCATTGTTTAGCGTTCTGATTTTCAGAACACATGGAATACATGAACACAATTCTCAAATGTATGTATATCCATGTACATATGTATTTCCTGTCTTACTTGAAAAATTACTTATGACAACCCAGTCCCAATCTAACAGGTGCCTCTCTGTGTCCAATTCTATTTATAGCACCTCAGCTTGGTTCCATACATTTATACCATGCATCTGTATTTGAAGAGATACAGTCTCTTCAGGCATCCTTCTTTCTCTGCATTTTTCCCCCTTTTCATTCTTTCTTTTCTTTTTTTCCTAAAAGTTGCAGCGCATGGATCTGTGAGGGTACATGTGAGTATATGGGCTTTTTTATATACTCAAAGGTAGCCACACAGTAGAAAGATTTCTGCTCAGTTTTCTCATTTCTTTTTTTTTTAAAAGATTTTATTTATTTATTTGACAGAGAGAGATCACAAGTAGGGAGAGAGGCAGGCAGAGAGAGAGGAAGGGAAGCAGGCTCCCTGCTGAGCAGAGAGCCCGATGCGGGACTCGATCCCAGGACCCTGAGATCATGACCTGAGCCGAAGGCAGTGGCTTAACACACTGAGCCACCCAGGCACCCCTCAGTTTTCTCATTTCTTAATCAGAGGGCAGAAAAGTGTGTATACTAGCTATCCTGTACTGGCATAATAAAATGGTGGGTGAGTGGACAATTATAATTTTTATTTCATGTGTATCACCCTTTATGATAGAAATTGTATGTGTTTTTTTGAAGTTGATTGTATTATTATGATCTTGTGCTTTCTTTTCTCTTCCATGTCTTTATAGTGTTTTAAATAGTGGAAATTTCATAATACTGCATCAGAGGATGCCCACCACTTTAAACTGGAAGGAAAAACTTAAGGCAGGAATACTGATGGTCTGAAGTAAGAAGAAAATGAGTTCAAATCCAGAATCAAGCACTTAACATCCCTGTGAATGTAAGTTCAACTCCCTGATCCTCAATTCCCTCATGGGAGATGAGAAATGATAATATTACACAAAGCTGTTCTTTTGTTGAGAGGGTTAGATGAGACACTATTTTGTAAAGTGCTTATCACAGTGTCTAATACAAATGCACTTGATACACATGGCTACCATTCAGCCCTGAATCTGTTTATTAATAAGAGGACTTCTTCTGGATTGGCATTAAGGTACCTCAATTTTAACCTATTCTAAACCAAATTTATTATCAACTGCCCCATCGGCAGCCCATTTATTTGCCAGAATTCCCTTCTATGTGTGTATTTGTTAAAAACCCAAGAAACTAACTAAATGATGTGTCACATCTTCTCTGTACTTTCCCATCAATTTTGTATCAGACTAAACATGGGGTATAAATGTCATTCAAATGACCTCTCTGAAACTTCATTTTCCTATCTGCAAAAAAGAGGGAAAGCCTAGGTGATTCTTGAGATCCTTTCCATCTCAAAGTATCTTTGTTTTTTTAACTTATTTTTTATTTTCAGCATAACAGTATTCATTATTTTTTCACCACACCCAGTGCTCCATGCAATCCATGCCCTCTATAATACCCACCACCTGGTACCCCGACCTCCCACCCACCCCTGCCCCTTCAAAACCCTCAGATTGTTTTTCAGAGTCCATAGTCTCTCATGGTTCACCTCCCCTTCCAATTTCCCCCAACTCCCTTCTCCTCTCTAACTCCCCATGTCTCTGTTTTTAAACTGAAATGAGGTACACCTGAAGATCCTTGCTTGAAGTTTCTGTGGAGGAAGGCAAGGGAAGGGGAATAAATCCAACAGATTAGTTACATCCCTACAAATATCATAGATAATCATTTTGATTATTTGACATTTTGTTTTTACTGTAAAGTTTATTTGATACTGGATCATGTGCTCTGTTATATTGTTAAAATTTTCATATGCAAAAACCTTTTCTAATTAGATTGTAAATCTCATGCTCTATAAGACTCTGAATTAAACTTCTTCATTTTTGCCAGAGTATTATAGATATAGGAAGTTCTCAGTAAATATGTGTAGAATTAATGGGGTACTACATCTATAGAGTAGAATTAAAAATCTCTGCAGGCAGTTATATCTTAAATCATTTTATTGTACAAATCTTTTTGTAGACATATGTGTTTGTTTATCTTAGTAGAATACATGGGAGAAGAAATGCTAGATCATTAAATTGTTTCATTGTAAGTAATTGGGAATAGTTTTTACAAATCAGTTGTAACATTTGCACTTCCATAAAAAAATATGAGAGTTCCAAATATTCCATCTCTTCATCAACATTTGCTGTTGTCGGTCTTTTAATTTTAAGAAACTCTAGCATATTTATAATCTCATCTCAATGTCATTTTATTTTTTTATAAACATGTATTTTTATCCCCAGGGGTACAGGTCTGTGAATCGCCAGGTTTACACACTTCACAGCACTCACCAAAGCACATACCCTCCCCAATGTCCATAACCCCACCCCCTTCTCCCAACCCCCCTCCCCCCAGCAACCCTCAGTTTGTTTTGTGAGATTAAGAGTCACTTACGGTTTCTCTCCCTCCCAATCCCATCTTGTTTCATTGATTCTTCTCTTACCCACTTAAGCCCCCATGTTGCATCACCACTTCCTCATATCAGGGAGATCCTATGATGGCCAACAGACACATGAAAAAGTGCTCCATATCACTCGGCATCAGGGAAATACAAATCAAAACCACAATGAGATATCACCTCACACCAGTCAGAATGGCTAAAATAAACAAGTCAGGAAATGACAGATGCTGGCGAGGATGCGGAGAAAGGGGAACCCTCCCACACTGTTGGTGGGAATGCAAGCTGGTGCAGCCACTCTGGAAAACAGCATGGAGGTTCCTCAAAATGTTGAAAATAGAACTGCCCTATGACCCAGCAATTGCACTACTGGGTATTTACCCTAAAGATACAAACGTAGTGATCCAAAGGGGCACGTGCACCCGAATATTTATAGCAGCAATGTCCACAATAGCCAAACTATGGAAAGAACCTAGATGTCCATCAACAGATGAATGGATCAAGAAGATGTGGTATATATACACAATGGAATACTATGCAGCCATCAAAAGAAATGAGATCTTGCCATTTGCGACAACATGGATGGAACTAGAGCGTATCATGCTTAGCGAAATAAGTCAATGTCATTTTTTTAAAGTCTTTTGTTTGTCTTTTTGTTACTGGATTTTGAGGGTTCTTTATATATTCTGGGTACACATCCTTGGTAAGATAATGTTTCTTAAACATTCTCTCTCATTCTGAAGATTGCCTATTTTCTCAGTATTGTCTTTGATGAGCAAAAAGTTTTACATTTTTAATTTTTTTCTTTTCCAGTTCTTGCTTTTCATATCCTGAGATCTATATATTTTACCTCCCAATAATGAACATTTTCTTGTGGAATCTTTATGCATGTAGCTTTTATGCTTAGGCATTTGATATAATATATATCATTAATTGTTGTATTTAATGTGAGGTATGGATTAATTTTGGTTTTTTCCTTATGTGGGTATTCAATTGTTCCAGTACCACTTACTGAAAAGACGTTTCTCTCCTCATTGAATTGCTTTGGTAACTTAGTTGAAAATCAGTTAAATAAATATATGAGTATGGATTAACACATTCAAGCATTTGTTTCCTTAATAGATTGTTTTGGTAGGAGGAGTATTGATTATTGAGTTAAATGCATAACATGGGAAGACTGCATATATATTAAACTTGAAAGTTATCCTTTCTGAACCAAATATACTTTCTTAATAAAAAAGTGTTTATATTTTTAGAAAGTGTTATTGTATTTGCATGAGGCCACATGAGAGATAATTAAAATTTTTTTTTTTATTTTCAGCATAACAGTATTCATTGTTTTTGCACCACACCCAGTGCTCCATGCAATCTGTGCCCTCTCTAATACCCACCACCGGGTTCCCACAACCTCCCACCCCCCACTCCTTCAAAACCCTCAGATTGTTTTTCAGAGTCCATAGTCTCTTGTGGTTCATCTCCCCCTCCAATTTCCCTCAACTCCCTTCTCCTCTCCATCTCCCCATGTCCTCTGTGTTATTTATTATGCTCCGCAAATAAGTGAAACCATATGATAATTGACTCTCTCTGCTTGATTTATTTCACTCAGCATAATCTCTTCCAGTCCTGTCCATGTTGCTACAAAAGTTGGGTAGTCATCCTTTCTGATGGAGGCATAATACTCCATAGTATATATGGACCACATCTTCCTTATCCATTCGTCCGTTGAAGGGTATCTTGGTTCTTTCCACAGTTTGGCAATGGGCAAAAACAGTAGAAAGAAATGGCAAGAGATCGAAGTGAGCCCTAAAGCACCATGGTCAAAGTAGTTAGGAAGATAAAGTGACACAGAAAGGGAATGAAATGTAGCCCAGATACATAATACCAGAGTACATGGAAGTTAACTTAAAATTTTGGTAGAGGAAAAGAAAACTTAGGTTCTTTGAAATATACTCATTCCCACAGATTTAGTGTTTTATGTTGTAGTTTTAAATTGAACTC
This sequence comes from Mustela nivalis, assembly GCF_964662115.1. Taxonomy (NCBI): domain Eukaryota; kingdom Metazoa; phylum Chordata; class Mammalia; order Carnivora; family Mustelidae; genus Mustela; species Mustela nivalis. Next base: position 60,595,698 of record NC_139022.1, on the reverse strand, counting down.
AGTTTGTCAGAGTGATAAATGAACACAAAATGCTAGTGATGTCAAAACGTCATGTAAACTCCAATTTACTGTCACACTTTACTGGTTTGTTGTTTCAACCACCAAAAATAGAGGTTTTTTCCCTCCAGACATGAATATATGGAAATAATTTTTTTTTTAACCTTTGAACACTTATGCACTTACTCGAGCACTTTAAAGCCTTTTGTTTGAAGGGAAATGACAAGGAATTTGGATTTTATTGGAAATTCAAGGTTGTGTTGGTCCTGGTAGAAGTCTGCTTATAGTAGTTCATTATAGGATGCTGATAAATCAGATGTATAGATGATATGCATTCTCTTGTCCAGATATTGGCTGACCCGTGCCATCTTCTGCACATCCTTCAAGGATCTGCTGAACAGCATGGATTCCAGATAAGCTGGCACATGGTGCCATCAGTCTGTTGGTCATTTTCCATCTATTTCATCCATACACTCTATAGCTTGACTACAAGAAAATGCTTAAATGAAGCATATATTCTGTTGATATTTTTGGAGAAGGAGAATTATCTTCTTAAAAAAATATCTGTTGTTGGCAAATTGCTTATGAAAAAGAAGCTAGACATCTCCTGAGGCTGTTTTTCAATTTAGATTCTCATTTTTCTCACAGTGCCAATTATTTTTTGTATTTCCTAATTTTATGTCAAAAAGTTTTTTAGTGAGGAAATAAAATCTTTAAGATATCATACATAATTATTACTAATGAATTTACCTTTGTGAGGGAAAGAGTAAGAAATAGACTACAAATTATCCATAGAAGAAAAATATAAGCATATGACAGAAAGAATTTATAAGCCAAAGAAAACTTAATTTTGCTTGTCGTGTCATTGTTAAATTTATCATTTCAGGAATGACTTCCTTTTTTTTCTAAAAGTGTACTACTATACATGTAGTTATAGGAGTTCAATGTTTCATATGTAATAGCACACTACTATAAAGAAGCAGAAATATTTTTAGACCTGAATTTCAATTTAGTACAAAATAAAAATAAAATAGTGAAGTCCTGCTTTTTTCTTGCAGGATAAAATTCAGTATAGTTAGGTACTTTATGACATTAATTTTTCACTTCATCTCAGGAGAAGGTACTCACTTTATGATCTATAAAACACAAAACACAAACCTGAAAAGATGTGTTTGCTTTTTATAACCACATTATTAACCTATGTATTTGATTGTCTTATTTAAGGATTTTGTGATTTATTTATGGGATACTATTTTATAAATGGACTGTAGGGAGAGGCAAGATTCTTGGCTCTGAAAACTGCTAGTGCTATGGGGAATTATTGAAGTTACAAGCTAGATAAGGGGAATATTTTCTGTCTTTTCTAACCATAGCAACAGGTCTCTCCATTTAAAAATAAAAAACAACCACCACCACCACTTCTATAAACCAACACCTGTGTGTCATATGTGAGAATGGTTATCTATGGGTAGCATTTAACCACAACTTAATGAGGACTTTACTCATTATAAGCATTAAGGATCCCTGCCCTGATCTTTACCCCTCTTCAGTTTAAACCAGCGGTGATACCCACACATGTGGAATTACCTTTTACCTTTTTTTCCTTTTTTTCTAGTTTCCCAGGGAATAGTGGATTTTGTGTTTATTCCATGCCATTAGAAATGAGTAGATTCTTATCATCTATCCATCTTCCTAAAGAGATACATTTTTTAAAGATTTTATTTATTCACTTTTTTGACACAGAGAGAGAGATCACATGTAGGCAGAGAGAGAGGAGGAAGCAGCCTTCCCACTGAGCAGAGAGCCCGATGTGGGGCTCAATCCCAGGACCCTGAGATCATGACCTGAGCTGAAGGCAGAGGCTTAACCCACTGAGCCACCCAGGTGCCCCAAGATACATTTTTTTTTTTTAATGGAGATGTTCTTATTCTGTCTCTCCTTTAATTCAAATCTTTCTTTCCTTTGTCATTGAAATATTGAACAGGTTTTTAATGTATGTCCACTACGAAAATTGGTACAAAAAGTAGAATATTATTTTAGAGATTTGGGGATTTTATTTAGAATGACCTTGCAATGTAAAGGACTAGTGCTATGATTGTTTGTACTACTTTTTAAGGGACCCAAAGATAGTAGCACAGCCAAGATTAGGAGTCAGGGAGCTTGATTTCTAGTCTGTACTGTTATGCATCATACTCCTTGTTACCTTGAAATCAACTGATATCATTTGCTTTGGCAATAGATTCAATAAATGCATACTACAATATGCAGCTTACTGTCAAAAAGAATGGAATCAACCTTCAGTAGCATAAAAAAGCTCTTCCAAAACTATGTATGTGTGGACTTTCTAGCACAAAAATCTGCTAGTTGTAACTACAACCTTGAGCATATATGCCAAATGAGGTTGACACACCTGAATTAGACTTGAATTGATTTCTTTACTGCCAGACTTTTTACAAAATTTTATACCAATCTCTATTCTCAGAGGCAATATAAGAGAGTTCCACTTTTCCACATTTAGATCAATATTTATTACTGTTTTTCTTTTCAAAATTACTTAGTCATTCTAATGAGTGTGTGTTGGTATCTCATTGAGGTTTTCAATCTGTATTTCCCTGATGTTATTGAGCATCTTTTCATACCTTTTGATCATTCATTTATGTTATTTTATGAAGTGCCTATACAAATGTTTTTCTGATTTTTTTCACTGAGATTTTTTTGATAATATTGAATTGTACTTTAATTCATCTCTTTTGCTAGGTATATGTATCTTCTTCCAATCTGTGCCTTACTTTTTTAACAGTGCCTTTACAAGAGTAGATGTTACTAATTTTTGCTAAATCTCACTTATTCACTTGTGTTCTCATTTTTGTCTCTCTTATATAAGAACAATGTGCTTTCTTCAATGTCACACAGACTTTCCATTTACTTCTAAAAGTTTTTTAGTATTAGCTTTCATACATAATAAAAGATCAATTTTTCTTTAATTTATTTATTTTTTTCAGCATAATAGTATTCATTGTTTTTGCACGACACCCAGTGCTCCATGCAATCCAGGCCCTCTCTAATACCCACCACCTGGTTCCTCCAACCTCCCACCCCTCGCCCCTTCAAAACCCTCAGATTGTTTTTAGGAGTCCATAGTCTCTTATGGTTCACCTCCCCTTCCAATTTCCCTCAACTCCCTTCTCCTCTCCATCTCCCCTTGTCCTCCATGCTATTTGTTATGCTCCACAAATAAGTGAAACCATATGATAATTGACTCTCTCTGCTTAACTGATTTCACTCAGCACAATCTCTTCCAGTCCTGTTGCTACAAAAGTTGGATATTCATCCTTTCTGATGGAGGCATAATACTCCATAATGTATATGGACCACATCTTCTTTATCCATTCATCCATTGAAAGGCATCTTGGTTCTTTTCACAGGTTGGCGACTGTGGCCATTGCTGCTATAAACATTGGGGTACTTATGGCCCTTCTTTTCACTACATCTGTAAGTAATGAAAGATCAATTTTAAGTTAGTTTTTGCATGTGGTATAAGGTAAGGGACTTACGCTCACTTTTTTCCCAATATGAGTGTCAATTATGACATCATTTACTGTAAGAACTATGCAGTGAAATACCTTTGCACATTTATTGAAATTCACTTCATCATATATCTCTGATTATAATAGTAGATTGTCCATTTTGTTCCATACATACTTATGCCTATTTATACACAATATCACACTGTTTTTATTATGGTATTTTTCTAATAGGTCTTGAAATCAAGAGGGATTAAGTCTTCCAACTTTATTTTTCAAAATTACTTCGGCTATTTTAGGCCTCTTGCACTTCCACATAAGATTTGGAATGAGCTTGTCTATTTCTGCAAAAGAATTTGCTAGATTTTTATTTTTACAGCTTGGAAACTATAAATGGACTTATGGAAAACTAATGACTTTACAAAATTGAGTGTCTGGATTCATTAACATGGTACAACTTTTTATTTGTTTAGGTTTTTAATCTCATTAATAATTAAAAGTTTTCCACTGATGGACAAAATTGAAGATGGCAAAAGAGATGGACAGACATTCCATGCTGATGGATTGAAAGAACAAATATTGTTAAAATGTCTATACTAACAAAAACAGCCTACACATTTAATGTTTCCCTATCAACATACCAACAGCATTTTTCACAGAACTAGAAGAAACAATCCTAAAATTTGTATGGAACCACAGAAGACCCCAATTAGCCAAAGTAATGTTGAAAAAGAAAAGCAAATGGCTAACAGATACCTGAAAAGTTGTTCTTCATCGTTTACCATTAGGGAAATGCAAGTCAAAACTGTAATGAGCTATCATCTCATACCTCTCAGAATAGCTAAAATCACCAACATAAAAAACAACAGGTGTTAGTGAGGATGTAGAGAAAAAGGGGCCTTCTTTTTGGGTATGCAAACTGGTACAGTCACTGTGGAAAACAGTATGGAGGTTCTTCAAAAGGTTAAAAATAGAACTACCCCATGATCCAGTAATTGCACTACTGAGTACTCAAAGAATGCAAAAACACTAGTTCAAAAGGGTATATACGCTCCTATGTTTATAACAATATTATTATGAACATATTACTGTGAACAATATTATTCACAGTGGAAATAGCCCATGTCCATTGATCGATGAATGGGATAAAGATCACACACACACACACACACACACACACACACACACACACTGGAATGTTATTCTGCCATTACAAAGAATGAAATCTTGCCATTTGCGACAACAGAGATGGAGCTAGAGAGTATAATACTAAACAAAATAAGAGAAATACAAATGCCATATGGTTTCACTTGTATGTGGAATTTAAGAAACAAAACAAATGAGCAAAGGGGAAAAAAATGAGATAAATCAAGAAACAGCCTCCTAATTATAGAAAACAAACTGATGGTTATCAGAGGGCGGAGGAGGGTTGCAGGTGACATGGATTAAGGAGTGCACTTGCTGTGATGAGCACGGGGTGATGTATGGAAGTGTTGAATCATTATATTGTACATCTGAAACTAATATGAAAGCATTGTAGATTAGCTTAGTGGAATTAAATTAAGAACTTAAAAAATTAGTTTTCACTGTATAGATTTTAAACATACTTCATAAAATTCATTCTTATTTCATGTTTGGGGTTCTTCAGTAAAAGTGATATTTCATATTTTTAAGCTAGTGAATAGAAATATATATAATATTGACCTCAAATGCTATGACCTTGCTAAACACATTTACTTGTTCTACTAGCTTTTCTTCTTCTCTAGAATTCTTAAGTTTTTCTTTATACATAGACATGTACCTGACAATATTTTTTTCCTTTAAATATGTATGATTATTTTTTTTTCCAGACTTATTGCACTAAGACCTCCCTTAAAATGTTGATATAAGTAGTGAGAAGGGACTTCTTCCTAACCTCAGGAAGTTGTCTACTTCCTGATCTCAGGAAGAGAGAATTCAGTATTCACAAGTATATATGATTTTATTGTTGGTTTTTCATAGATACCTTTATCAAATTGAAGATACATAGTCTTCTAGTACTGTACTATTCCGTTCAAATCTAGATAAACATGTTTATTTCCATTCCACAGTATTTAATTTTAGTGAGCACTGTCCTCATTTTATGGGTCCCAGGATAATCTCAATAAATATATTTTATTCTGCCTATCTAATAAAACTCTTATTTTTTTTTTAACAGTTATTACTTCTAAGATCTTTCATTTTCAGTCTACACACAGGTGAGGGCTTTCCTTTTGTATTCTCTCATGCACCTTAACACCCCCTCCTTTTTTTTTTTTTTTAACTAAATTCCATTGTTCAAGGTTGACAGACTTAACACAAGAGGTCACAATCTTATTAGCTGTATTTTCCCTATGAAAATTTAACTTTTTATTGATGTGTAGCTATAAAGTCTTTTAAACTTGAAAGCTGTTATAAAATAAAATTACCAATACTCATAGTGACTACAAAATTAAAAGCAAGCCAATAACTTTTTACTAGACAATTATATTCAAATTCAGGTTAAATTTTCCTATTATGCAGTAAATCTGTTAATTTATTTTTCTTGGTTACTGATTATTCCAAATATTATAAAACCTAGTCCTTTAGGCTGATGACATTTACAAGCCAAGTTACTTTTGCCTTGAATGGCTAAGTCACTTTTAGCACTTTTTCCTGTTTTCTGCATTCATTATGCATTTATGGTAAAGCATCCTGATACCAACATTCAGATTTTACTAATTAGGAGTCTCTTTTTCTTTTTTTAACAGTATTATTAATTTCAGGAAGGCTTTAAGACTGCCTTTATCTGTGTAAATTGTTATTTTCTCTTCTTAGTCTAACCAGATAAAAGAAATGAGAATGAAAAATGTCAAACTTATCCACTTCCTCAGACTGCTTAAAAGATTACATATCTCTTTCTTTGCAGTTATTTATTTAAAAAAGAAACAAAACTATTAACTTAGCTATCAGGTTAATAAATAACATTCGATAGAAGCAAAAATAATTTGTATAACCTCTTCATTAATCAGGAGTAATCAACACTGAATAATTTATCTACAGTGTTTTAAGGCTTTATCTCTTGGTCCCAATATTTCTTAATATGCTTTTTGACAATACATTTATATATGCAAGAATTTTCAGAAGTCAAATTTTCCCCCACTTTTAATTTTAATTATCTTAGAAACAACTGTTTATTTCAATCCACAATAGGTAGTATAGTCCTAAGCATGCAGTCTCTAAGCTAGACTGCCTAGGTTAACATTTCTGCTTCATAAATTAGCTATGTGTTGTTGGGCTACTTATTTAATTATTTCATGCATAAAATTGGGTAATAATACCATCTAAGTCATGAACTAGTTACCAAGATCAAAGGAGATATTTTCTAAATTTTGTTATTTAATATTGATTATTGCAATATTGGTTTCTGGAGTAAGAATTTAGTGATTTATTTATATACAACACCTAGTGCTAATCACAAGTGCCCTCTTTCATGCTCACCCTTTCATGCTAGATAAGCCCATCCCCCCATCCACCTTTCTCCACAACCCTTAGTTTGTTTTCTGTCATTAAGGTCCCTTAGTGGCTATTTTCGCTCTCTAGGTATTTTTTTTTTTAATAAAGTGAATATCACAGTGCCTAGAAAAAAGGACATGATGATTTCTACCTTATCCTCACCCATCATATACAAAGGGCAGATAAACCTGAAATTAATTAGCTCAATACCAAAAGTACCTCTTCAAACACTTTACCATATATTCTTACATACAGTTTATCCTTGAACAACATGGGTTTGAAAAGTACAAGTCCACTTAAAAGCAAGTGGTTTTTGCTGAAAAATACTTTGTTTCCAAAAAACAAAACCAAACAAACAAACAAACAAAAAACAAAAAATGTTTTGTTTCCATTTGGTCCACATCTTGGGCAAGGTTTCCAGAGTGGTTAAAAAGCTGCCTAGTGGCTGCGGGGAGAGGCTCAGGCAGAAGCCCTTATACCACAGGGTTACCACAGGAGTCCCTCAAAAGTGGCTGGACTCCTCAGGCTCTTAGTTGTGCTTGAGACTGAGCCTTTCCAAAAAATACTTGCCACCCTGGCCTGGGAGCCATCCTTCCTCAGTCAGTCAGATGGTCATCCCTCTTTCTTCCCGAGTTTCATTTCCTGACCTAGGAAGTGCATCTCCAGTAAGTCACAAAGATGGGTATCTGCACAGCAAAAACCCAGGGCATGCAGATCCAAAAGGATTTCATTCCGGTACTTCTCCAGTACCATGGTAGCTTCCATGGTGCACGCAGTTTTACTCCACTCATCTTGGAGCTTATGCACATCCTGGAAGAGGGCACTGCTGCTCTGCTGGTTTTGCCTCTTCAAGAGACTTGGTGCCCTCAGGTTTCTCCTCAGCCAACTTGTAGAAAGTGTCTCACATACTCTGGAGCTACATTGTAGAGGTTGAATTAGAAGCCAAGAAAGTGGTTAGGTGTAGGAGACCCACAGATGCATGTTGACCAGATGGTTGATGGTGGTCTCCACCTTCATAGAATAGTTCTGATGAATCTGGAAACTTGTGGTTGATTGGCAATAGGGAGCAAGCTCAAAAAATGATGGTGGCTGATCCCTGTAGGCAGAGGATGGCTGAGAATATGGTTCTGAAGGTTGTGACTAGAAGAGTTTGGAGGGAGTTTGGAGGCTTGAAAAAGGGGCATCCCTGAATGTATTCTGTGTAAACATGAAGCAACAGTCAGATCCAAGGGACCAGAGGGGGCACTGCCTAGGAATAGAGGTTTTTATAGGGCAGTACTGTAAATATATTTTCTTTTTCTTCTGGTCTTTTTAATATTTGATTTTTCTCTAGGTTACTTTATTATAAGAATAGATTATGTAACACCTATAATATAATATATGTGTTGCCTGTTGATGTTATCATTAAGGCTTCCAGTCAGAGTCAAAGACAATCCAGTCAGATACCAGTCCAGCCATATCCATATCCAGACATACCAGTCAAAAACGCTTCCAGTGGTATTTCCCCCTTGCATTGAGAGGTCAATACCCCTAGCCCTTATATTATTAAAGGGTCCAACTGTATTTTCCATGTGCAGATTGCCAGAGCTGTCATATGACACATCTTTTTTATATTACAATATATTAAAATCAAAATACCATGCAAACAAATGTTAATTTTAATGAATGTACATTCCGAGTATTTAATTTTATAACTTCAAGGTCATTTCAATGTACTATTAAAATACTTCTAAATATGACTTTTAAAACAAATTATAAGGATAAACACTTTATCATCCACCTATGACATTAGATAAATCTGTATTTTAAAACAATAAGCTTATAGAGAAAGAAAAAAAATCCCTGTTTTTTCCTATTTATATTGCTCACTAAAAGAGATTTTGTTATGTTTCAGTTTCCTATTATAAATGCTGAGCTGAATGTTAATGAGAGCAGTCAATTCTTAATCCATTATAGGACCTAATATTTGAGTTATTACATTAAAGAGAGGTATCAGCACTACAAAATAACCCTGATTATACTGGATGAGAGATGAATGATTAAAAGCCTGCATGAGGCATTAATTTACTACCTAATAGTCACATAATACCAATTGACTATTCTATTATTCCCCCTTTGGGTAAAATTATTTTGGATAGAATAAAATTGCAGTGAAATAGTTAGCAAAGATCACAGATAGAAGTACTATAATTTATCAAGCAGCCTAGTTGGACAGCCTTGTCAAAGTAGGTTAGGGAATTTCTCATGATTGTAGCCAGTGTTGCAACATTTTTAAAGATAGCAATCCATTATCACTTCTCTTCTGGCACCTGAAAAAAATCACCCCACAGAATCTGATTTCCTCCTGCGGTGACATGACACTGCTCAGAAGGCACTGACACATTCTTTTTCTAAAATATCAACTATTAATTGCAGACTCTACACCTGAGTCATGTTTTGTTCCCCAAGTCTATTGTGTATTACTAAGGAATTAGAAAACTTAAATAACTTGGGTTCTCTTATATTTGGATTAATTTTATTTTGATTATATCAGTAATAACATTAGCTTCAATTCTGTTCTAAAAAATACGTGTCCTACAGTTTCTATTAAAAGGGATGTATGGCACATGTACTTAAGTAGTTTTTACATACATATGTATATATAGAAATATATGTATATATAGATAAAGAGTTCTGTCATTATATATAGGAAGGGTATAGCACTTGTTTTTGGTATGGCTAAAGCCAGTGAACTCAAGCCAATTGAAAGGTGGGATAGTTGTGTGGAAGACTATTTTACAACAGGAAACAGGTGAGTTTCAATTTGGTAATAGCTACAATTCATCTCAGTAAGAATTTTAGATTGCAATGTGATAAAAATTATTCTAAGAGAGAAACTAAGAATGGAATTGTTCTTTCTCATGAGAAATCCATTTAAAGGGGTACCTGGGTGGCTCAGTCAGTTAAGCATCGGCCATCAGCTCAGGTCATGATCTTAGGGTCCTGGGATCGAGCCCTATCTGGGGGCTGTTCAGTGGGGAGTCTTCTCCCTGTCCTGTGCCATACTGCTTGTGCTCTCTTGATCTCACTCTCAAATAAATAAATAAAATATTTTTAAAAAATCTATTCAAGAATGACTAAAATTCTTATAGTTCTTACAGAACTAGAATCCTAAAAATGAATTCATATGATGACAATTCCAAAATTTTACTTCTCTTTTCCAGAAGAAAGCCTCATGAAAATATTCTCTTAAAAAAAATTAGTGATTATGTCAGAGACAATCACTGCATACTGACTATCCATAAACAAACCATGTATCCCAATTTCTAGGAGTTAGATGGAACTTTGGAAGGAATTCTTGAACAATGGGTGTGAGTAGAAGTAAGAGTTGTCACTTCCAGAATGAAGCAATTAAGAACTGTTGTGTGATCCCCTAACTTCTTTTCCTGTCACTGAAACCATTGGCCATGGGAAAACTTCAGGACACTGAAGTGACAATTCGCATCACAGAGTAGTTCTTTAGAACTAAGGATTCCCTCAGTCATTCATTTTGGATATGCCCTGTGAGTTAGAAAGAAGAAATCATTTGTTAAAATAAGCCACTGACATTTCCGTATTGTTCTGCAACATGATCTGGGCTATATAAATTAATTTAGGAAATTAAGCAAATGAAAATATGACACTGACCAAGTTGCCCTGATACTGAATATGGTTTTAATATGGAAGAAACTAAATAAGGGTGTTTTAATTATTAGGAAATGTGAACTTTGTTGAAGAAACTAATGTGAATTGTCACTCAAGAACTGAGCTGATACTACTTTTTTTTTACTACTTTAAAAAAAAATTTTTTTCAGCATAACAGTATTCATTGTTTTTGCACCACACCCAGTGCTCCATGCAATCCGTGCCCTCTCTAATACCCACCACCTGGTTCCCCCAACCTCCCACCCCCCGCCCCTTCAAAACCCTCAGATTGTTTTTCAGAGTCCGTAGTCTCTCATGCTCTTGGATCGGAAGAATACACATTTTAAAATGTCTATACTGCCTAGAGGAATCTATACTTTTAATGCCATTCCGATCAAAATTCCACCGGTATTTTTCAAAGAGGTGGAGCAAATAAATCCAAAAATTTGTACAGAACCAGAAGAGACCCGAATTGCTAAGGAAATGCTGAAAAACAAAAATAAAACTGGAGGCATCACGTTACCTGATTTCAAGCTTTACTACAAAGCTGTGATCACCAAGACAGCATGGTACTGGCATAAAAACAGACACATAGACCAGTGGAACAGAGTAGAGAGCCCAGATAGGGACCCTCAACTCTATGGTCAAATAATCGTCAACAAAACAGGAAAAAATACACAGTGGAAAAAAGACAGTCTCTTCAATAAATGGTGCTGGGAAAACTGGACAGCTATATGTAGAAGAATGAAACTCGACCATTCTCTTACACCGTACACAAAGATAAACTCAAAATGGATAAAAAACCTCAACGTGAGACAGGAATCCATCAGAATCCTAGAGGAGAACATAGGCAGTAACCTCTTCGATATCAGCCAGAGCAACTTCTTTCAAGATATGTCTCCAAAGGCAAAGGAAACAAAAGTGAAAATAAACTTTTGGGACTTCATCAAAATCAAAAGCACAGCAAAGGAAATAGTCAAGAAAACAAAGAGGTAACCCATGGAATAGGAGTAGATACTTGCAAATGACAGTACAGACAAAAGGTTGATATCCAACATCTATAAAGAACTCCTCAAACTCAACACAAACAGATAACACAAACTCAAACACAAAACATATAAGGATACTACTTTTTGAGTCTTATCTTTAATTAAAGTTTCCCCATCTGAGGTGGCTTTATTGCCCTCACAGCTATTGTTCGGGAACCTTCTGTGGAAGAACCGATACACTTGTGAGTTCAGGGAAAGGTTTGAAATTTTGCTTGACTACCGTGCAGTTTTTTCCTACTCTGTTTCTCAAGTGAACTCTGTTTCTCAAGTTTCTCTCATAGGAAACAAGTATTATTTACTTCAAGTCCACATGTTAGTATTATTTACTTGTTTCCTATGAGTCTATATGTTGTTAGGATTGTTCAAATAGTGTTTTAGTTATGACTTCTCACTACTGCCCCTAATGGGGGAAAAAAGCTTAAAAATGCAGTATGTCAGGAACTATATTTTTCATTGATAATGACTAACACTAACATGTGGACTTGTCAGCTTGTACAACCCTAGAATGTGAAGGCATTTGGTGAATATTTAGGAAACTAAGGCTTGACACTTAGCTGCTCATGTTAGCTTTTGGGGTAATTGGGTTTATCTATCTCTAATGCATTATTTCATTAATCTTCAAATTTAATATTCAGATTGAGCTCACAATAGCATCTGATCGAAATTCACATTTATAAAATATGCATTTCTTTTAAATCTTCGTGATAGGAAAATAAACCTTCTTTATCTTAACAGTTTTCCTGGAAATTTAAGAAGTAATTGTCTACTTGTTTTCAAATAAGTGATTAGTCTTTGCCAAATCCTATGTAGGAGGATACATATACCAACTTTCTCCTGTACCCTTCCATACCTTTGTTTCATCTTTCCCAGAAACAACAACAACTTCCTGGTAGAATGGGGGTATGAATAATAATTTCCCATTCCTGTAGTCTACATATTAAACTTGGTTCTTTTTTTTACATCCCTAACGGGAACTTAATATCAAATAACCTGTGAATTCATTAGCATTATTTTAACTGTAATACCCACTGCATTATTTGGGTTTCCTATTGCCTTTAAATTCTCTTCTCTTGTCTTTTTTTACATTTTAAGCAATTGTAATGAAATGAACAATAATCCTCCACTTTTCCCCTCCTATTTGATTGGATGTCTCTACCTTTACAAAGTAAAAGAAAAATATAAAAATGTAAAGTACTAATAAGTCTTGAAATATAAGGATAATTTATGGTAAAGTGAAATCATACACACACACACACCCCATATCTCTGGATCACATTATCTGGGTTAACATTCCTGCTATGTCTTTACCAGCCGAATGACCCTGGATGGGTAAAAACACTTTCCTGAGAACTGACCTAATTAGATGTCACTTAAGGATCATCAGGTAGTGAAAACTCTAGGCATTGCTATTGCTGTTGTTGATACAGTGGACTCTCAACCCTCAGCTTTCTGAGGTCCTCCCTCTTAACCCAGTCCAGGGAATGGAGGCTTGGGGATATTCTCACTGATTTTGATCCCTCCTATGTGGTGTGGTTTTGGGCAACTGAATCTTGTTTAGAGGAATTTACGCACAGCTTTTCACCTGTGTTGACCTATTTGTTAAGGAAGATAGGCCAAGCTTCTAGTTCAATATTTTATACACATCCACACTGCTTTCCCACCTTCTTTTCCTTTCTTTCATTCTCTGTGCGTCTCTCACTCCCTCACTCTCCCACTTTCTAAATTTCTTCAGAGTAGATCTAAGCCTGTTCTTTTTTTTTTTTTTAAAGATTTTATTTATTTATTTGGCAGAGCACAAGCAGGAGGAGCAGCAGAGGGAGAGGGAGATGTGTGGCTAGATCCCGGGACACTGGGCTCATGACCTGAGCCAAAGGCAGACACCTAACAAGTTGAGCCACCCAGGTACCTGGGTCTAAATCTGTTTCTTAAGAATAGAGACAGTAGGAAAAGGCTCAAAGAAAGAACTCTAATAAATGAAGTTGGGGATTTGGCAGAAGTCACAGAGTGTTGAAGGAATCCGATCTTTTTATTTGAAAATACCGGCAACAATCTCATTCTGTGCCTCTTAAATTTATTTTTGTGTTCAGTGAGCAGTGAAGTTTGAATCAGGCAACCAAGTCGAAGAAGAGCAGCTGGTAAGAACAGTGTTGTGTTTGGAATTAGGGAGTTGAGTACTTCTTACACTGTAGTTCTTATGCCTGGACAACAATTTAAGGTGGTAGAATGCAAATGATTCTGCCTTTAAAAAAAATCTTTACATTGTATTAGAAAGGAAGGATTACATATACTACAGGAACACTAATTCTTTAGGGGATATGCTTTTAGTTGTTATAATTCTATTGGGACAGGAAAATTCCAGGAACTGGGAAGTTTTCTTTTTCTTCACATATCTTCTAAATAAGATCATGATGAAAACTAATATACAGCAATTTACATACATAATTACATATTTATAGTAGATCCTTTTACTGTCATCCACTCATATTAATTTTTAAAAGATTTTATTTACTTATTTGTGAGAGAGAGAGCGAGCCTGAGCGGGGGGTCGGGCAGAGAGATGGAGAGGCAGACTCCCTGCTGAGCAGGGAGCCAGGTCCCAAGACCCCAAGATCCTGACCTGAGCCAAAGGCAAACACTTAACTGACTGAGCCATCTAGGCACTCCATCCACTCACATTATTAATAACTATCTCATCTCACAATTTCTTACTGATTTCTGGGTCCTAGAAATCTTTTTTTTTTTCCATTGTCCATTTTAACAATGTAAAGTATATTCCCAAAATAACTAAAATTTTGTATAGCACATTACAATTTACATAAAAAACATTGAACAGCTCATTTAGGCATTTCAGTAAACTTGAAAATTGAGTGACAACCTCAGAAGTTATGACTCGGGAAAACACAAGTGAAAATGGAACATGAAATTCTGGGTCCAGATTCTCTGAATCCAAATTTCATATCCTCTTCACTTAGTTATGTGGAATATATATCACAGATGACACAGTAATGCATGCCTTCTGTGGTACATGCCTTTCATAGATAGATTTTTGCCTAAACTTAATATTTGTATTAGTGAATTTTTTTATGCTTGGTCTTTAATTATTATTATTTTTTGATCAGTTGGCTGTCATGCACATAGATAATTGCTTAGCACTTGTTTTCTTAGTTTTTGTTGTTGTTGTTGCAGAATCTATGCTATTCCTGTCTCAGGAGCTTCTTTGTAAGCCTTTGTTAGCCTGCAAACTTCATTTGGTAAGAAGATAGATCAGAATAATGATAATTAACAGAATTTCTTTTAGCCTATTATTCTAATAGTGATCGCTTACCCTCTAGTTTGTTTTTTTTTTAACTTACCCTCTAGTTTTAAATATTTTGTTATAAAATATTTAAGATATACAAAAAGTACAGAGAATATTATAATGAATACTATAATGAATGTGCCAACCACCTAGCGTTTTTAAATTTAATTTAATTTTTTTCAGTGTTCCAAGATTCATTGTTTATGTACTACACCCAGTGCTCCATGCAATACATGCCTTCTTTAATATCCACCAAGAGGCTCACACAACGCCCCCACCTTCCTCCCCTCCACAACCCTCAGTTTGTTTCTCAGAGTCCACAGTCTCTCATGGTTCATCTTCCCCGTCGATTTCCCCCAATTCACTTTTCCTTTCCTTCTCCTAATGTCCTCTTTGTTATTCCTTATGGTTCACAAATAAGTAAAACTGTATAATAATTGATTCTTCCTGCTTGACTTATTTCACTCAGCATTAGATTTTGAAAACAAAACATTTGGTTGTATCTTCTTCAAATACAGTGTTAAGTGTAAATAACTTCAGCAATTTATGTAATCCATTGTAATCCCTTCCTGTTCATTCATATCTTTAATTAGCAAAGACCCTGAAGTTGGCATTTATGTATAACAAGCTTTCTATGTGTGTATTTATAAACAATAAATAATTTCATATATTTATCATTTTAGACAAATTATATTTTACTAAATTCTCTCTATTCACAACAGCTTTGTTGAAATGATTCACACAGAATTATCCCTTTTAAAATATACGGTTAGGTGATTTTTAGCATATCCACAAAGTTGTGCAGCCATCATAACTGCCTACTTTGAGGACATTATCATCACTCCAAAAATAAATCTTGTGTTAATTAGAGATGACTTGTGATTTGTCTCTTCTCCTACCCTGGAAACCACATATTTCCTTTTTCATTTCTAATGAACTGTCTATTCTGGGCATTTCATATAGTGAAATCATGTAACTTGCTTCTGGCTTCTTTTACTTAGCAAAGTTTTTCAAGGTTTGACAAAATTATAGAGCCATCAAAACTGTATTCCTTTTTGTTGCTGAACAATATTCCATTGTTAAGATAAAACACATTTTTTCATCTATTCGTCAGTAGATGCTCACTAGGGTTATTTCCACTTTTGACTATTACAGATAAGGCTTTTATGAATATTCCTTGCAAAGTATTTTGTGAACATGTTTTCACTTCTCTTGACCATATACCTAAAAATGGAATTACACGGTTGTAGAGTAACCATGTATAGCATTTTGAGGAACTGCCAAAATGTTTTCCTGTGACCACACAATTTTACTATTCCTCCAGCAATGTATAAATGTTACAATAACACTTGTTACTGCCTATTTAAAAAACAAAACAAAACAAAACAACAACAAAACTTTAATTTTAACCATCCTAGTAGGTTACAGTAGTGTCTAATTGAAATTTTAATTTGTATTTCCCTAATGAAGTGATTTTGAGCAACTTTTCATGTGCCTATTAGCCATTTGCACATTTTCTTTGGACAAATGTATACCCAAATCCTTTTGTCATTTTTAAATTCAGGTATTTGCCTTTTTTATTGGGTTTGTAAGTGTTTTTTATGAATTCTGGATATAAGTCTCTTATCAGGTATGTAATTGCAAATATTTTCTTCCCTTTCTGTGTCCTATTTTTTTTTTTTTCATTGATGGTGTTGTTTGAGGAATAGGAGTTTTAATTTTCATGAAATACAACTTTTTTTTTTGTCACTTGTGCTTTTTGTGCTAGGTACAAGAATTGTCTATCTAAGGTCATAAAATCTCCTACCATATTTTCTTCTAAAGTTTTAGAGTTGTAGTTCCTAAATTTAGGCTTGTGATCTAGTTTGAACTAATTTTTGTGTATGGCATGTGGTATACATCTATCTTCATTCTTTTGCATATAACTACCCAATTGTCCCAGCATCATTTCTTAAAAAGACTATTCTTTCTTTATTGAATTATTTTTATACTTTTGTTAAAGAGTAGACCATAAATGTAAGGGTTTATTTTTAGGATCAACTCTGTCCACTGATCTATTTTTATGCCAGTACTATACTGTTTTTATTACTGTAGTTTTATAGTAATTTTTGAAGTCAGGAAGTGTATGACCCCAGACTTTATTCTACTTATTTTAGATTGTTTTGGCTTTTGGGGATCTCGATATTTCACATGAATTTTAGAATTAGCTTTCCAAAATTTTGCAAAAAGTCAAGTTGAGATTTCTACAGGAATTGTGTTGAATGTATGTCTTGCAGCCTTACTGAACTCTTTGGTTAATTGTGTGTATATACTCATATTTTTAAAACGTATGACTGCAAGAATTATAAATTCTAACATTGGATTTTGGGTAGAACCAATTTTAAGTCTACATGATCTACAGTGTTCATAGTTTAACCTTTATGCCAGAAGTCTTTGCTATAGGAAATATTAGGGTTCAATAGAAACTTAGAGTTTGTATATAGTAACTTCTTAGTCAAAAACAATATACTTTATTTCTGATAGGGATCATTCAATCTATATTCTTTTATATTTTATGATTTGTAGATTTAGTAGCAATTTTTTAATCCCAAGGATGAAACTATGTTAAATGTATTTTTATATACTGTAGCAACTAATCTCTATAATAACCTGAATTCAATATTTTCCTCTACATTTTATAAAGAGAATATAGCTGAAATGTACATGACAAGTATCCAAGATTAGGGACTAGTCAGTGGGAGTCAAGATTCAAATTTGGGTCTAACTCCAGATATTTTGTTGCTAATATTTAGAAAGATCTTATTCATGTTAACTAAAATTTATTTCTGTGAATTTTTTATTAGTCTTAATTCTACATGATTAAGAATCAAAGGATAAGTTTACTCCCTCTCTTGCTAGAGACATATAAATTTCTCTCATTTTTCCTATAGGATAATAATCAAAAATCTCTAGACCTTTCACAGTGTTAAACATAATACAGTAAATGTTTTCATTTATCAGTGTCTATAAAAGGTAATGCTCCCTAAAATAATGGAGAGTAAACCCAAACAAGATAATCTAGATGTGAACTGGTTATTGGTATACCAATAGATAGGTCCAGATAAATTAGACAAAATAGAATGTGTACAGAGGTGAGTCCAGCACTTTTCAATGCTACCAGCATCAACCCTGTAGAGAAACAAGAAGCATAATAATGTCTGCACTTGGACATTTTAAGTTAAAAATAATTAGACCCCCTTTATAAGTACGATTTAGTGAATACTAAAGAAGTATTTTACAAGTGCATTACTCTTTATCACATAACATAAATTTGTTTTTACCTAGCAAATTATGTATCCACAATCTACTTATTGAACTAAAATATTTTAAAAATTATGAATACTTAGGAGAGCAGATAAGACAAAAACTGAACTTTAATATTTAAAATCATCTGAAAAATAATTACGTTTGGACATGTCAATAAGCTGAGTTATAATTGATTCAGTGATAAGTAGGAAGAATAATGAAAGCATTATAACCAGCCATATTGCTGTTTGTATCTCAAAAGAAATGTTCTTATTCAAGTAGTCATTGGTAGTCATTAGACCATTCACTTAGAGGGAATTCATCAGAACACTTTCTCTTACTATAAAATAAAATAAAATGGAGGTTCTTAGAACTTTTCACCTGAGATACTATTTTGTATAAAATAGTATTAAATAAGTAATACTATTTTTATTAAATATTTGTTATTTATTATTTCTTTATATTATAATATATTATATGATAATGTATTATTATCATATAATATATATTATATATTATTATATATTATTTATTTATTATTTATTTATTATTTATTAAATAAACTATTAAATAAAATAGATAAAAATTTTCTCTTACTATAAAATAAAATAAAATGGAGGTTCTTAGAATTTTTCACCTGAGATACTATTTTGGTTAACTTTTAATTAATTAACTTTAAATTTTAATTAACATATAATTTTAATTTATCTCCCCCATCTATTCTTTCTATTTCTATCCCTAAAACATATACTTCTGCTTGTCTTTCCAATCCATCTCAAAATCATTTGTGCACAGATGAGGAACAAGTGTTACTTCATGGATTCAGAATGATCCGTGCTATAGGGTGCCTGGATCCCTGTGTTAGATTCCAAGACTAAATTATAAGGCATTGGAAAAGTTCTGGATTCACATCCCTCTCTCTCATAGGAGAGGCAAGGAGTAATTGCAGCATACCTGGGAGATATTTCTCATTCCTATTCTAACAGCTCATTAAATGCTAAGAGTAGAAACATATACTTCAAGGATAATTATAAGATATGATCTAAACTTTCTAAACTTGTTTGCTATGTTCACTTCTCACAATCCATTGTCATTTAAAGTGAAATGCATGCATGTGTGCATATATACATACATACATACATACATATATACATAACAAATTAACTGTCTAACCCAGGTACTACCTATCCTCTGTAGGTCATATTCCTTAAACTCCCACTCTGCCCTGTCAGATACTTATTTCTTTCTTTATTAATTCATAGACAAATTAGAAACTTTCAGGGACCACTGATTCATTTACTCTAAATCAGAAGTTTATTTAACCTCAGGGTAGGAGGTAACAAAGAATTAAATTCAACAAATTTATAATACTTTAGGTTCTTCTATGACATTACTCTCAGGCAATTATAAAATATGCACTAGCAAACCATCAGTGCAGAGAAAACTATTTGTTGAGTCCATGCATCTGTTTTGAAAACCTTATTCAGAAATTGTCTTTTTCTTAAAACATGAGCATATTAGTACCAGTTTATTCTTTGAGGCTACACAGTGTATAACTTATGATTAAATAAGACATCTAAAGACAACCAGACTGCTGTCTCTATCTTTCATTGTACTCTGGTTTTTAGCTTACAGTGTAATGACAACTTTCCCTTTTTAACTCCAGTTGTTAACACTTTTCCTCATTTTTCTTGATTCCAAAAATGATCATAATCATACTAAAAATCAAATCATAATAAAGTTATTTTTCTGTCATTTGTACTTTGGCATCATTATCATTATCTGAGTGTAATTTATCACCGTCAGGAGATAGTCCGAGAAGAATTAGTTGATTCTGAATTTCATCATCCATCTTGGATTGCATCTTTTTCTTGGTTGTTTTCATTTCATTCTTTTTCATCTGAAACTTATTTTTAACAGAAATGACAGCAGAAAAAATATAACCCAAGAAATCTGTTCTCTTGTTGTCACATATCAACATTTTACTGTTGTCCCAAGCAATGGACTTACACTGTCTTTTATCTAAGGGCTGATATGATTTTAAATCATAAATAAACATAAAGAATCATAAAATATTGGCTAAATAAAATCCTAAAAGAAACAATAAAAATCCAAAATATTGGCTAAATAAAATCCTAAAAGAAACAATTATATCACTAATATAAATTTTAGTTTGTTTTGCCTTTATGATCACAGATCAGCTCTAAATTTTAAGAAGCACCATTATAATTCCTTGAAACCTTCATAATGCTTCATCGTAATGAAATGAGGGATTAAGGAGTGCTCTTTCACTCTATATAAAGTCACAAGTCTGCTAGTTGGTAGAGGTGGGTATCGTTTTTGGGGGCTGAGTCTAGTACTACTTCTTCCATAATATTTTTATTGGTGTCAATGCAAACTATGTGCCTAAAGATTGAACATTGAGGTTTTTTTTTTAGAAGCCTACTTTGGGTATAATAAATGTGAATTTCACATAAAGTGTGTTCCTGATGATAAGTTTCAACTACTGTAAATTGTTATTTAATTTAATCCATTTATTTGCCATTCTGACTCATTTGTCCTCATACTTGGAGAGGTGAAGCATGACTGATCAAATGCATGCTTCAGCCCGGTAAGTTTTCTATGATCTACTTGGCAGTCATCAACACTGTTAATTGCTTTGCTGCTGATTTAATCCCCTCTCAAAGAATCTTGCCTGTAATGTTTCCTGCTAATCTCTCTCTGCTTCCCCCCGCCCCCCCTACAGACAAGTGCTGCTTTCCTGCCATTTGGCTTTTAAATAAGCCAGAGACCATTTAATTTATTTTCCTGCACTACTCAGCTCAGGTTTTGTACATTTCTTCATGACAAACAAGAATGCTAAAAAAAAATGCAAATAAAAGTCAAGTTATTTATCTTCACTCATACGTTAGGATTTTTTTTTTCTTTTCCATTAGGAAAACACGACTTTGGTAATTATGTATCTGTTACATTCTAATAGATTTTCACTATCAATAAATGATCCAATAGGATGAGTGTTCTCTTATAGTTAAAGCATTCTTAAGAGCCTCCTGCCTCTTAAAAGGTAAATACCTTTTCTCTTTCCTCAAATTTCAAAACAGTTAAATGGGAAAAAAAGTATTATTAGTTCTGTTATTAATATGCAGTTGTTTTATTTATATATTATATGGCTTTATATTATTATTATTACTTTCTGTAGCCTCTAACAACAAAATAATGCAGAGGAATTTATTTCCGAGGGAAATATTTAGTTATGTGTGTTTAGGCAGATTGCGTATACTCTCTGGGTGTCATTTGCTTCATTTATTTGTTAATTAAATAGTGATTTGTTGAGTACCTTTCTTAAGTACAAGACTGGTGACTTGAAGGTAAATAATCACAGCCACCTTGTGGTGCATATATTCTACAGAGAGATGGGGTGAGGAAAGTGTGAGAGCAGGTGGTTAAAACATCTCAGAAGAGAGAAAATATTTGGGCTAAGTTCTAAAGATCAGCTGAGTGAGAAGGACATGGAGGTGGAAGCAGATAGGAATAGTCCAGACAGAGGGGTATCTCAACCAAAGCCATGAGTGGAGAGAAGAGCCATATATCTAGGGAAATGTAAGCAGTGAGAACTACTAGATTAAAAAGTGTGAGATAGGGAATATAGGGAGAGAAAATTAAAGGGCAATAGCAATAAAATTACAGAGAGTGTGCACATCATGTTAAGTAGTTTGAAATTCATTTGGTAGGTGATATAGGAGAACTGTTGAAATGTCTTAAGAAGAAGAACCATGAATGGTGTGTAATACAAATTACTCTAAAGTTGACATAATGAATGATTTGCGAAGTACAAAAAAAATTGATGACATAGTCCCAATTTCAACTGTATCCCATTGTCATTATAAATCCATTTGTGTTACTCAGATAACATGAACTATATTTTTTGATTTAGTAAATGAAGACATTTTATTATTTTGAAAAATGGGGACAATAAAATTTGCATGACTGGATCTAACAAAGTCCTAATGCATACAATATAAGAATTTATTGGAGAGTCAGTATCTCTCTAACATTTTGAATGAATGAATCTATGTTTTGAGTATGACATGTCAGATACTGGGTTAGGACCTTTCATCTAGGTAGTAGTAGTTGAATTTCTATGATAATCCAATATGAAGATGCAGTACAAATACAGATTACTATAAGTGTTGACTATGTTGTGTATGTGCTATAATAATGCATTTTATTTTCACAGAAGCTCTGTTAAGGAGCTAGGGTTATTCCCATTATACAGATTACAAAACTGATTCAGAGAGCTTTTTGTAAGATTATATAACTAGTAAGTAATGGGGATGAAATTAAATCCAGATCAGCGTGCCTTTAAAGCTCACTCTGTTGGTATAAAATGGATCTACAGCACAGTGTCTTTATTGTCCTTAAGGAGGAAAATGAGAATTAGAGTTCAAATAATTAAATGACAGATTCATAGCAAGTGGCAGAGCCAACCAAACCCAGATCATCTGATCTTAGGTATAATGTTCTTTCTGTTACCCCAGAGCTGTCTTCTTACTGTATCCACAGAGCTACACTCTGAAAACCACAGCTTCTTAGGAACATCCGCAGACTTTGGTGCTTTGATTGCCTTCTGGATTTCCAAACAGAACTTAAGTCTGGACATTTCCCACACCCGGATCCCCTATACTATGATCAAATGTGATCATCTGATATCTACATTAGGTATCAAAATACCTTAATTGTATTTTATTGACATCTATATTTTTTAGTTGGTAGTGTAATTTGATTTAACAGACCATACAAATAGCCAGAATGTACCCTTTCCTAGTCATTTACTGTATGCTTATCTCAAACCACCAAGAGAGATTTTTTAATAGTATTTTAGAGCTCATATTTCCAACTTTCTTCTCTTTTTTAAAAAATTTTTACTTAAATCTTAGTTGACATACTACAGTGCAATATTGGTTTCAGGAGTAGAATCAGTGACGCATTACTTACATACAACATCCAGGGCTTCACCAATTGTCCTCTTTAGTACCCATCCCTCACCTATCTCATGCCAACCGACCTCTGTCCATTAACCCTCAGCTTGTTCTCTATTGTTAAGAGCCTCTTGAGGTTTGCTTCCACCTCTTCTTTTTTTCTTTCCCTTTCTGATCTATTCCTCTGTTTTGTTTTTTCCTTAAGTTCCACATATGAGTGAAATCATATGGTATTTGTCTTTCTCTGATGGAGTTATTTTGTTTAGCATTATGCATTCTGGCTCCATCCACCTTATTACAAATGACAAGATTTCATTCTTTTTGTTGGCTGAGTAATATTCTATTGTATCTATATACCACTTATTCTTTATCTATCCATCTGTCATAGACTTTGAAGTACTCACCATAGTTTGGCTATGGTTGATACTATTGCTATAAATATCAGGGTACATATACCCCTTTGAATCTGTATTTTTGTAGGTGAATACCTAGTAATGCAATTGCTGGATTGTAGGATAGTTCTATTTTTTTTTTATTTTTATTTTTGAGGAACCTCCATACTGTCCTTCAAAGTGGCTATACCAGGTTACCTTCCCACCAACAGTGCAAGAAGGTTCCCTTTTCTCCATATCCTTGCCAACACCTATTGTTTCTTATGTTGTTAATTTAGCCATTCTGAAAGCTGTGAGGTGGTACCTCATCATGATTGTAATTTGTATTTCCCTGATTAGGAGTGATGATGAAAATCTTTTCAAGTGTCTGTTAGCCATTTGGATGGCTTCTTTGGAAAAGTATCTATTCATGTCTTCTTCCCATTTCTTAATTGGGTGGTTTGTTTTTTGAGTGTTCAGTTTGATAAAAAATTCTTGATAGGTTTTAGATACTAACCCATATCAGATATGTTGTTCATAAATATTTTCTATCATTCCATAGGCTGCCCTTTAGTTTTGCTGATTGTTTCCTTCACTGTGCAGAAACTCTTTATCAAGTACAAATAATTCATTTTTGCTTTTGTTTCCCTTTCCTCCAGTGATGTAAGTTTAGTAAGTTGCTATGGCCAAAGTCAAAGAGGTTGTTCTCCTCTAGGATTTTGAGGGTTTCCTGTCTGACATTTAGGTCTTTCATCTATTTTGAATTTATTTTTATGTATGGTTTAAGAAAGTAGTCCAGTTTCATTTTTCTGCATGTTGCTGTCCAGTATTCCCAACTCCATTTATTGTCTTTTTTTCCATTGGATAGTCTTTCTTGCTTTGTTGAAGATTAGTTGACCGTATAGTTGTGGATCCATTTCTGGGTTATTTATTTTGTTCCATTGATCTGTGTGTCTGTTTTTGTGCCAGTATCATACTGTCTGGATGACTACAGCATTGTACATAACTTGAAATCCAGAATCATGATGCCTCAAGCTTTGTTTTTCATTTTCAAAATTGCTTTGGCTATTTGGAGTCTTCTCTGGTTTCGTACAAATTTTAGAATAGTTTGTTCTTGCTCTACAAAAAATGCTAGTGGTATTTTGATAGGGATTGCATTAAATGTGTTGATTGCTTTGGGTACAATAGACTTTTTAACAATATTTGTTCTTCCAATTCATGAGCATGGGATACTTTTCCAATTTTTGTGTCCTCTTCAATTTCTTTCATAAGTGTTCTATAGTTTTCAGAGTATAGATCTTTTACCTCTTTAATTAGATTTATTCCTAGATATAAGTATTTTTAGTACAATTGCAAATGGGATCCATTCTTTGATTTGTTTTTCTGCTGCTTTATTATTGGTGTATAGAAATGCAATTAATCTCTGCATGTTGTGACTTTGCTTAATTCATGTATTAGTTATAGCAATTTTTTGCTGGAGTCCTTGGGTTATCGGCATAGAATATCATGTCATCTGCAAATACTGAAAGTTTGACTTCTTCCTTGCTGATTTGGATGACTTTTATTTCTTTTTGTTGTGTGATTGCTGAGGCTAAGACTTCCAGTAGTATGTTAAGTAGTAATGGTGAGAATGGGCATCCTTATCTTGTTCTGGGCCATAGGGGAAATGCTCTCTATTTTTCCCCATTGAGGATAATAGTAGTTGTGGCTCTTTAATATATGGCCTTTATGATATTCAGATATGTGCCATCTATCCCTGCTTTGTTGAGTTTTTTTTTTTAATCAAGAATAGATGCTGTATTTCTCAAATGTATTTCTGCACCAATGACACCATCATATGGTTCTTATCCTTTCTTTTATTAATGTGGTGTATCAATTTGGTTGATTTGCAAATATTGAACCAACCTGGCAGACCAGGAATAAATCCCACATGATCATGGTAAATAATTTTCTAAATGTACTGTTGAATTTGATTTGTTAGTATTTTACTGAGAATTTTTACATCCATGTTCATTAGGGATATGGCCTATGATTCTCCTTTTTAGTGGAGTTTTTATCTGGTTTTGGAATCCAGGTAATGCTGGCTTTATAGAATGAGTTTGGAAGTGTCTGTCCATTTCTTTCTTTTCTTTTTTTAGTATAGTATGAAAAAAATGGGTATTAACTCTTCTTTAAATGTCTGGTATATAAATAAATGAATGAATGAATGAATAAATAAATAAATAAATATCTGATGTGATTTCTCTGGGAAACCATCTGGCCCAGGAGTTTTGTTTATTGGGAGATTTTGATTACTGCTTCAGTTTCTTTGCTGGGTTTGAGTCTGTTCAAATTTTCCATTTCTTCCTGTTTTGGTTTTCATAATTTGTAAGTTTCTAGGAATTTGTCCATTCCAGATTGCCCACTTTATTGATATATAAATTTTCATACTATTCTCTTAATTTTTTTTTTAATTTTTGTGGTGTTGGTTGTGATCTCTCCCCTTTCACTTCTGATTTTATATATTGGGTCCTTTCTCTTCTTTTTGGTAAGTCTGGCTCGGGATTTATCAATTTTATTAAATCAAAGAACAAAGCTCTTCATTTTATTGATCTCTTCTACTGGTTTTGTTGTTTCTATAACTTTATTTCTGTTCTAATCTTTGTTATTCCCCTTTTCTGCTGGCTTTAGGCTTTATTTGCTGTTCCTTTTCTAGTTCCTTTAGGTATAAGTTTAGGTTGTGTATTTGGCACTTTTCTTGCTTCTTGAGGTAGGCCTGTATTGCAATACACTTCCCTATTAAGACTGCCTTTGCTGCATCCCAGGGTATTGGACCATCACGTTTTAATTTTCCATTTTTCTATGTACTTTTAAAATTCTTCTTTTTTATTTTATTTTTTTTTTAAGATTTTATTTATTTACTTGATAGAGAGACAGTGAGAGAGAGCATGAACAAGGAGAAGGTCAGAGAGAGAAGCAGACTCCCCATGGAGCTGGGAGCCCAATGCGGGACTCGATCCCGGGACTCCAGGATCATGACCTGAGCCGAAGGCAGTCGTCCAACCAACTGAGCCACCCAGGCGTCCCTTAAAATTCTTCTTTAATTTCCTTGTTAACCCATTTATTATTTAGTAAGATGTTCTTTAACCTCCTTGTATTTTTGGTCTGTCCAAATATTTTCCTTGTGGTTGAGTTCAAGTTTCATAGCATTATAGTCTGAAAATAATGCATGGTTTGACCTCGGTCTTCTTGTACCTGTTGAGGCCTGATTTGTGACCCAGTATGTGATCTTTTCTGGAGTATATTCCATATGCACTCAAAAAGAATGTGAATTCTGCTGCTTTAGGGTGATAGGTTCTGAATATATCGGTTAAGTCCATCCAGTCCAGTGTGTCATTCAAAGCCATTGTTTCCTTGTTGACTTTCTGCATAGATGATCTGTCCATTTCTGTAAGTATGGTGTTAGTCCCTTACTATTATCATGTTATTATGAAGGAGTTTCTTTATATGTAATAATTAATTAATATATTTGGGTGCTCCCAAGTTAGGGGCATACATATTTACAGTGGTTAGATCTTCTTGATGGATAAACCCTTTCCTTATGATATAATGTCCTTCTTCAACTCTTGTTACATTCTTCGTTTTAAAATCTAGTCTGTCTGATATAAGTATGCCTATACTGGCTTTCTTTCTTCTGATGTCCACTAGAATGATAGATGGCTCTCTACCCCCTCACTTTCAGTCCGTGTATGTCTCTAGGAGAAAATTGAATCTCTTGTGGGCAGTATATTGATGGGTCATATTTTTTTAATCCATTTTGATACCCTATATCTTTTGATTGGCACATTTAGTCCTTTTCATTCAGAATCATTATTGAAGGATACAACTTAGTGCCATTGTGTAATCTATGGTGTTGGTGTTTCTGGTGATGTTCTCTGATCTCTAGTCTTTGTTGTTTTTGGTCTTTTTTTCTCCACTCAGAGTCCCCCTTAAAATTTCTTGTCAGACTGGTTTAGTGGTCACAAACTCCTTTAGGTTTTGTTTGTCTCTGTATCTATTTCTTATTCAATTATGAATGAGGCTTGTTGAATAAAGAATTTTTGGCTGAGCTTTTTTCCTGTTCAGCATGGTGAATATATTCTGCAACTCTCTTCTGGTCAGCCAACTTTCTGTGGACAGATCTGCTGTGAACTTAATCTGTCTTCCCTTGTAGGTTAGGATTTTTTTATCTTGCTGCTCTCAGTATTTTTCCTTGTCTGTGTATTTTGTGAATTTGAATATGATATGCCTTGGCTTTAGTTGAATTTAATGGGAGGTCTGTGTACTTCTTGGACTTTGATGTATGTGTCCTTCCCCATATTAGGGAAGTTTTCAGCAATAATTTGTTCAAATAAAAATTCTGCCCCTTTTTCTCTCTTTCATCTTCTGGGCCTTCTATAATACAAATACTATTATATTTTAATAACTTGCTGCGTTCCCTAAGTCTACCTTTGTGATCTATTACCTTTCTTTCCTTCTTCTTTTCACCTTCATTATTTTTCATAATTTTATCTTCTGTGTCACTGATTTGCTCCTCTGCTTCATCCATCCTCATTTTTATGGTATCCATTTGGGTTTGTATCTCTTGGTTACAGCATTTTTAATTTCAGCCTGACTAGATTTTAGTTCTTTAATCTCTGGAGTAAGGGATCCTCTATGGTCTTCTATCCCCTTTCCAAGACCTACTAGTATCCTTATAATTGTTGTTTTAAATTCTAGTTCAGACATCTTACTTATATCTTTATTGATTAAGTCCCTGGCTGCGAGTTGTACTTCCTGTTCTTTCTTTTGGGGTAAATTTCTCCAACTTGTCAGAACAGTAGGGTGGAAAAAAAAAAAACAAGAAACAAGAAACAAACAAACAAAAAACAACAACAACAAAAAACTAGATCCTGGGTGAATATTTGGCCTGCTTGTTAAAGGAATCTAGGTTATAAAATTAATAAATAAAATGAAAATGAACAAAAATTAAATAACTATACAAAATACAGAAAATAATAAAAATAAAAGGACTTGAAAAAATAAGGAAATAAATGAAAAAATAATAATAAAAAGAATTAAAGTAAAAAGGAAGGTAGTTCCTATTTCCTCTACAGCCGAAATTTGTAGCACTCTATGATCAGTAGACTTGGTATGAGCAAGTTGTTTGTTCTGGTCTTCTGGGGGAGGGGCCTATTACACTCAGTCTCTAGTGGACTTGACCTAGTGAAAATGCACCTTAGAGCACAGGGGGAAGGGGCTTAGTGTAAGCAGCTCTGGCCTCCACTAAGTGGCATTGTTTTGCTCCCTGATGTCTTTCAGTTGGATGAATGTGCCAGCACCCCACTCTCTAGCCCCAGGTCTGAAAATTTCATGCCCTCCACTCTCCAGGGAACCCTCAAAGAAGAACAATCAATCACCCCTTTTGTGTTCCTGGTTTCTATCAGACCCCTGCATTCATCCTGCCTTTGTTTAGAGTGTTTTTATCAGGTACATGACCAAATTTCTTTCTTTTTTTTTTTTTTCTTTTCTATTCTCTTCTTTTCTTTTTCCTTTTCTTTATTTTTTTCTTTGCTTTCTTTCTTTGAAGATTTTTTCTATTAGAGAGGGAGCATGAAAAAGAAAGCATGAGTCGGGGGGAGGGGCAGAGGGAGAAGGAGAAGTAGGCTCCTCGCTGAGCAGGGAGCCTGACGTGGGGCTTAATTCCAGGTCCTTGGAAACTCGACCTGAGCAAAAGGTAAATGCTTAGCTGACTGAACCACCCAGGCATCTCTGTTTCAAAATTCCAAATTTTAGGGACTCCCACAACCCAGACCTGCACTGCTCCTTTTGGGGAGGTCCCACAGTACTTTTGCTATTTGCTGGCCTGTCCCAGGAAAGTTGTTGCATGACTGTCCAGCACTTCCAAGTTTATGGTAACATAGAGCAGAAAGCCAGCACCATGACTCAGTGTTCTCAGCTTGCACCCCACTCTAATGCCTGGGAATAGTGCAGCATGCTGGTGCTACCCATTCTTCTTACAAATCATCCAATTATCTCTTATTCATCCAAACATTTTCTCTGGTATTATGCTCTTCCTTGTCCCTTAAGGCACCGTTTATTTTTTTTTTTTCTCATATTTCTTGGCTTCTCAATTCACTGCCGTTGTTGGCCACACCTTCCTTTGGCAGGGACCTTTCTCTTGTTTCAGAATGCAATTTTGAGTATCAAATCACAATCGGTGCATACATTATGGGAATGACAACTTTCCTGAGAGGTGAAAGTTTCTAAATCCTAAGATGCCCAGGAGCTTCCAACATCTAACATGAGAATAAAATGCTCTAGGTGGTATTTTCCTAGTAGCTTCCAGGTAGCCTTAGCCCTCTAACCAGAGGATAAGAATAAGATAAATGAGGTAAAGTTGCCTTAATTGATCTTCAGACCTATGGCCAAAAGTAGAAGTACTTAGTGACCCCACAGACTAGTGAATTAATACTTTATTTTTCATGCCACTATGTTTATGAGTGGCTTGTTATACAACACTATTGTAGCAATAATTCAAGGATATAGAAATTGTAGCTTGAAGTCTGAATATAGGGTTTTATTATAAAACACCATAGAGAGGGCATCAAATTTGAAGCCACAAAAGCTTTCGTCTGAATGGCAAAAAGTACTGTAAGTTTAAGCAACAAGCAGGAAATGGAAATGCTGTAGGAAAAGTAGATTGGGGTTGAAATGTACTCTACATACAGTAGATGAGAGGTCCTTTCAGGATGCCATGAGGTAGAAAAAGAACAACTCATGGAAAATTTCTACAATTGTGCTTGGAACATCTGAACCATACCAAATCCTTGATAGGATTCTGGATATTTCTCCCAATGATTATACTAGCTGAGCACATATAGAAATAAGAAAAACGAATAATACTAGCAAAACCACTATTGCTATTTCTACCCAAACATTTCTGTGACATGTAGTTAGAGAAGCAGAATGAACTTGGCTATAGGTGAGCTTCAGCTCAGGGCAAGTTTCAAAAGCTGAAGATACAATGCAGTAGCATCTCACCCACCAGACAATGAGATGGCTTGTCTCATGTGAAATGATTTAGAATACAGTGTTTTGATTTTTTTTTGAATAACTATAATTGGGATAAAATTTTATATGAATTACTAAAAAGTATGTAAATGATTGGAAATTAGTTCTTGCTATGTAACAGTGATTTTTTAAACCATTTCCCCTTGCCGCTCTCATAATAAAAAACACAAAAACGAAAACTGTATATTTCTCTAACTTCTTAAAATTGTTATTAAAAATACTCCATATAAGTTTAAATTTGTAGATGTCTAGGGCATGATACATACTGACTTAAAAATAATAATACCACTATTTCTTATATTATTTATTTGTTGAAAGTGTAAAACAGAATTAGTTTTTTTAAGAACCAGATTTTTCAACTTCCTACCTTTTTTTCTCTTTAAATTTTATCTGTCATTTGTTTTGTTTTAAATAGGTTATACTTTCACTTGGATCAAAATCAAAATGCTATAATAAGGCAAGCATTGAGAATCTTGTTTCTATACCTGTATTCCGTAGGAAATAATTTTTATTAGTTTTTTGGTATAATTCTAATGTCTTTCAGGCATATGCAAGCCAATTCCAATGTCTTTTAAGCATTTACAAGTTCTTTAATAAAATGGAACATACTGTATAAAATGTACTGAATTTTTTCTTTTGACAGTGATATTAGTTTCCTCATTGTTGATGTAACAAATTATCATAAATATAGTGACATTAAAAATATAAGTGTATTACCTTAGAATTATGGAGGTCAGAATCCAAAAAACTGTCTTTCTAGTCTAAAATCAAGGTATTTGTAGAGCTGATTCTTTCTATTTCTTGCTCTTCCAAGTTCTAGAGATTGCTTTGTCATTCTCTGGCTGCTAGCCAAACCACTCCAGTATCTGCTTCCATCTTAATATCATCTTCTCTTCTGTCATCACATCTTCCTTCTGCTCCCTCTTCCAAAGATGCTTGAGGTTACATTTAAAGCCTACCTGGACAATCTAGGATTATCCAGGATAATCTCCCCATATAAAAATCCTTAATTTCAAATTATCTTTTGCCATGCAAAGTAATACTTAAAGATTCTGAGGATTAGGACATGGATATCTTTGGTAAGAGTGCATTAGTTAGACTGACAAGGCAGTAGTTCCTGGAAGTCACTCCTATCAGTCAATAGATAGAGACTTTCTTACTTTTTTTTGTAGCTATGTAGTATTCCCATATATAACTGTACCATAGTTTATTTAATTTCCTACTGATATACTTTTTGTTTGCTTTTACAATTTTACAACTAATAATTTGATAAATACATTTTAGACCTGCTCATATATATTACATATAATATATTTAAATATAAAACATATAATGATTATAAATATAAAATATTAGTTTTAATACTCATTAAAGATTAAAAGCAAAATTTTATCAAATACATATACTAATAAGTTATATGGACTTTTTATAACTAGCTCATATGTGTGGTGACAAATCTACTTGTTAGAATAAGATCGTATTAATCATTGATTCTGTTTTTCTTTTTATACATGTAAGCTCTGAAAACTTTGTTCACAGAAATAGGTGAGAATTAAAGGAATTACAACAATGACTTTGAATTCTTTAAATTCTTTCTCATCATATGCTTAAAACCACATAGTGATCTGTCATCAAAAACTATTTAATAACATAGCAGGTGACAGGGCACCTGGGTGGCTCAGGTCATGATCCCGGGATCCTGGGATCGAGTCCCACATCGGGCTCTCAGCTCAGCGGGGAGCCTGCTTCCTCCTCTCTCTCTGCCTGACTCTGCCTACTTGTGATCTCTGTCAAATAAATAAATAAAATCTTAAAAAAAAAAAACATAGCAGGTGACAACTCAATTATTTGTTGAATTCAAATAGTTGGAAACCACTGAACTGAAAAATATTTATTATTTCTTATCCATTCATCAGAATCTCAGTTTTTCAAAATCAAAAGCCACATTGTGAAAAACATTGCTATGTTTTGTTATTCTGGAGTTTTTACCACCTAGAATGAGGGAAGATAGTAAAATCTGAAAGGAAGGAAATAAGATCTAAGTTGGCAAAGAAAAAAATATAACAAAGTTGAGAAAGGGGACAAGACTAAACTACATGTTCCTTCTTGGGAAGATCAGTTTTGAGTACGTGCACATAAAAGAGTTGATCTAAAAATTGATTCTTTTAAAATATTCCTTCTTGTATACTCTTTGTGAATTCTTCATGGACCCTGATATATACATACCTCATCCAATTTTGAAGACTACAGCTGTTTGCTACTTCAGAATGTATTCTCAAACACAGAAGCTTATACTTTTATTCTCTTCTTATTGACATATATAAATTTTAGAAGCATTGTATTAGAGCAAAAGGTCTCTAAAACACTCCATCTTCAAGAGAAAAGCTGTTTTTTTCTACTTAAATTATTCAGAATAATTTCTGGTGGTTGGTGAATATATGTATATAGGAAATGCTTGCGGATTGATTAAAAGAGAGTTATCAAAAGTAAATGCATGCATAACCACGTAATTCAAATTTGGTCTGTTTGATGTTCATCTGCTGGTTTCTTCTAAGGGAGTCTGAGTTTTAGCCATAATGGGAAAGGTCTACTCTTTTTAGTTGCCTTTATATAACTGTAGCAGGGCAGTAAGAGAGACTTTTCCTGCTGTTTTCTGGCTGCAGCTTAAAAGCAAAATACAATGGGTGTTAAGTGCCCACACATTTTACAGAGGTGCTAGACCATCTATGCAGAATTTGTTGGAAAGTGGCCCAAATTGGTTTTGCAACACTTAACCCATCACCACCTCCAGTTTATATATATAAGAGGAGTCTAGTAAACTGGTGAGTGAGGACTGGCAAATAGGATTTCCTTGAGGAAAATTTTGGAGTACTGTGCTTTTCCTCTCCCACTTCTTCATAGGGAGGATATGCTCCTTTTCAACTGAAGCCATGTGAATAGGACTTCAAGGAACCATCTAAAAGTTTTGAAAGTATAGAGACTCATGTCTGACTCTCACTGGAA
Organism: Mustela nivalis; assembly: GCF_964662115.1. NCBI lineage: Eukaryota > Metazoa > Chordata > Mammalia > Carnivora > Mustelidae > Mustela > Mustela nivalis. The sequence goes on along the minus strand of NC_139022.1, from coordinate 60,561,945 downwards.
AAGGAATAAAGACTAGCTGGTATTTGCTAGGAAGCAGAACACAGAGAGAGGGCTCCATAGGGGATGGCTCTTATTTCCAGTGTTAGTGGGGAAAAAGATATGAGCTTTCCTTTAGATTAAGAGGATGTTGAGCAATATAGCCAAGTTTGAGCCAGGATGGCATGACCCCAATAACAATGGACTATGTGGGACATTAGCTAGAAGAGAGTAGCTGAAGAGAAACTCAAGAGGCAATAAAGGACCTTTGTGAAGAGTATGAAAGTGGAAGATATTTGGAGAACTCTTGAAAGAGAGCTGACATTTAGGCATTAACCATCAAGAGAGCTACAATTTTCAGATTAAAATAGTACAGGCATGTTTTTTTTTAATTGAATTATTGAATTATTTTTTCTCTATTGAGATGTATGAGTTTTTTCTATATTTTTTTAAGTAGCCAACAAATATATGGAAAGAGGCTCCACATCACAAATCATCAGAGAAATGCAAATCAAAACCACAATGAAATAGCAGCTCATACCTGTGATGATGGCTAATATCAAAGGGACAAGAGATAACAACAAATGTCAGTGAGGATATGGAGAAAAGGGAACCCTCGATTAGTGCACAACAACTATTGGTACAGCCATTATAGAAAATATTATTTGGTGCACTGAGCCTATTCTTTGTCAAAATCAAGCATTCAGGATTGTGACAAAGGTTTGCAAAGACCAATAGGCTGAAATGGTTAGCACTGTGTGCAGCTGCATCATGTCATTGTATCTAAGGACACATCAACCAGAAATGATTATGTCAAAACAAAATTCTCTAAGTGAGAGCCTTGGAGTCAGCATTTTCTAAAAGGAAAAACAGCTCAGAATGTGCCTAAGTACATCTCATGAATGCTGAAGTGTGGCTTTGAAATGTTCTGTGGTTTAGTTACATTATGTGTAGTGAACATATGATACTTCCATCTCATTTGTCCTATCTGAATATAGTTCTTAACAGTGGATTTTTATTTTTATTTCTTTTTAAGATTTTATTTATTTATTGTACAGAGAGACACACAGTGAGAAGGAACACACAGTCAGAGGGTTGGGAGAGGGAGAAGCAGGCTTCCCACTGAGCAGGGAGCCCGATGTGGGGCTCGATCCCAGGACCCTGGGATCATGACCCAAACTGAAGGCAGATGCTTAACGACTGAGCCACCCAGGTGCCCCAATAGTAGATTTTTAATACATGTTTCTTTTGACATCCTCTAATAAGTTTTTTAAGTCTGTGATCTGCTGTCGCAAAAACCACTATTGAATTACCTAAGGTCAGCTGTTAAGTTCATGTTACATATAAGTAATATCTTCAAGGAATATCGCAGGGTTGGGAGCCAAGGGTGTCATTAACATAAGGAAGAATTCTTAACAAAATCTATTTCCTCTTTATCTTTTATAATAATTGCATGCTCTCTATTACCAGCATATTTAGTTACAAATCTTACACCATGTTTAGTTACATCACTTCTCTTTAATTCAAAGCATTACTCTGCTTCAATCTTTTTTGAATGGGGTACAGTAAAACCCCAACAAAATATTACATTCAAGAAAGTACTTCTAATGCTTCTTACAAAATTAAAGAACTCTGAGGATTTTTTTGAAATAAGACATACTTATCATATACATAGAGCATTTTTGTTTTGACACTTTTTCTTATATTAGTACACTTTAAAATCTGCTTAAACAGTGTGCTTAAACTTCTAGTGGAACTGTGTTTGATTATCATGAGTTGCAAGTGGGAAATGAACAATCTTTAAAATTTTTAATTGGTAATTACTATATTATTACTATATAATTATGCATTTTAAATGTAAAAACATTCTTCAATTAGTATATACAAAAAGGTCTTTCCCAGAAATCTAGTAAATGAGTGACAAAGATGTCTTATGAGAAATTTAATTTTCTGTAAAAGAAAGTACTTACATCTCAGTCCTAACAAATCAAGTCATAGGACTTCTCTATTTGAGAAGCAAAAGAGGGACCCAAGATGAGCTATTATCATCTTTAAAGTTTTAATGACAAACTTGTATATCTCCTAAAGTTTATGTTACTATGCATTCATATACTGGTTTATGTGATTATTTACTCAAACACTATAATTGTAGTTTCTTCTATAATCATTAAAAGTACCTTGTGTGGGAATAAAAATACATTTTGTTTTGTTAATAGTATTATCAAAAGTAAAAAGTGAAATTCTTTGATTTAACATTTAGTATTTTTATAAGATTTGAAAAATATTTTTCTCTTTTAAAGATATAAAATTACTAATTTTTCTCATAAAAATAGTGACTAATGCTCAGAACAAGAAAGCAATATAACTTGTTAAAGAAGAACTCTTCTGGGTGAGTGTTAATCAGTCTTCACTCTTATAAATCTCAAAGTCCATATTGATCTTAGCAGATTTCAGATACAGGTTTCTTTGGTGTAGAGGAAATTTTCAGTTATAGTTATTAGCCTTAGAGCAGTGCTTCTCAAACTTTAAAGTGTAAATAAATTACCTGGAAATCTTACTAAAATGTAGGCTGATTCAGAATACCAAAGATGGGTGCAATATTTTGCATTTCTAAGCTGCTTTCAAGTAACGCTAATGTGGCTGGTCTATCCTGTGAATTATATGATCCCAGGAAATTTCTTCTCTAAGATTTGAAATACCATCAGTATTATTTTGTAGTTATCTCCAACTTAGAGTGTTACAAAGTACTGCTTTTATCTAAAAATAAAGACGATTTTGTCCTCTTGAATAGCCTTTCTGAATAATGCATGTTAAGTAGGCTGCCTATGGCTGTGCTCTACCTTTTATTAATGAGAGAAACTGGCTGCTAAGGATAATGATTGGGTAGCATGAGATAGAACTATAAATCCTTTAGAAATAATTGTTGTATTAGCACCATAGAAGCACAAATGTGTATTTTAATTTAAAGAAATACTTAGTCACAAAAAACTTAGTCCCAAAATATGTAGATTATAAACAAGACACCTCTAAACAATACAACCAGTCAAAAGTATTCACAAAAAAAATTAATAAAATAAACAATTAGAGGGACGTTTACATGAAATGGACCAGTTCCTTGAAAGGCACAGAAAGACATGGATACTCTAAGTGGGTATCTGTATGAATTAATTAAATCTGTAATCAATTATTTTCCCAAAGAGAAAGCATGAAACCAAGATTGGCTCACTGGTAAATTTTACCAAACATCAAGGAAGAAATTGTACCAACTCTCTAGTATCTCTTTCAGAAGATAGAATCAGAGTGAGTACTTCCTAACTCATTCCATTACTCTAATACCAAAACCACACTTTCTTTCTTTTTTTTTTTTTTTTAAGAAAACTAGTGGACTAATCTATCTCATGAACATAAAATAAAAGTTCCTAGCAAAATATTAGCAAATCAAATCCTACACTTTATAGAAAGAACTATACACAGCAACCAGTAGAATTTATCACAGCTATACTCAGTCAGATAGGGCTTGTACAATATCTGAAAATCATTTAATGTAATCTATGACATTGATAGGCTAATAAAGAAAAACAACATGATCATATCAATAGATGTGGAAAAAACATTTAAAAACACATTACCTACTTATGATTAAAAAAAAAAAAAAAAAAACTGGGACGCCTGGGTGGCTCAGTTGGCTAAGCAGCTGCCTTTGGCTCAGGTCATGATCCCAGCGTCTTGGCATCGAGTCCCACATCAGGCTCCTTGCTCCGCAGGGAGCCTGCTTCTCCCTCTGACTCTGCCTTCCACTCTGTCTGCCTGTGCTCGCTCTCTCTCTCTCTGACAAATAAATAAATAAAATCTTAAAAAAAAAAAAAAAAAGGAATGAAGGGGATTTCGACCTGATAAAAAATCTACAAAAAAAAAAAAAAAAAACCAAACCTATAGCTAACATCATACCTAATAGTGAGAAACATGAAGATTTCTCAGTAAGATCACCAATCATTTTTAACATCATCCTGCAATTTCCAACTAATACAGTAAAGCAAGAAAGGAAATAAAAGGCATTCAGACTGGGAAGAAAGAAGTAAGACTGTCTTTTTTTACAGAGGACCTAATCATTATGGAAAATCCAAAAGAATCAACAAAATAACTCCTAGAACTAATGTGTGATTATAGCTGTGTTTCAAAATATAAGATTAATGTATAAAAGTCTGTTGTTTCCTGTATATTAGTAATAAACAAGGCAAATTTGATATTTTAAACCCAATACCATTTACAATACCACTACAAAAATTAAATACTTAGGTATATATCTAACAAAATATGTATAAGATCTATATGAGGAAAACTATAAAAATCTAATGAAAGATATCACAGAAGTAAATAAGTGGATATCCCAAGTTCATGGATTGGAAGACTCAGTATTGTGAGGATGTCAGTTCTTCTCAATCTGGTGCAAAGATTCAGTACAACTCCATTAAAATTTTGTTTTAAGTTATTTCATGGATGAACTGATTCTATAGTTTGTATTGAGAGGTAAAAACCCAGAAAAGCCAACGCAATACTGAAGAAGAAGTATAAATTCTGACACTACTCAGTGACAGGACTCTTATGAAGCTATGGTGACCAAGACAGTGTGTTATTAATGAAAGATAAGATAAATAGATGAATGAAATAGAATAAAGTGTCCATAAATAAATCCATATAGCTACAGTTAACTAATCTTTGGTAAAGAAGCAAAGGAACTGGAGTAGAGCAAAAATAGCCTTTTCAACAAATGGTGCTAGAATAACCAGACAGCCACATGCAAATAAATGAATCTAGACCTAGACTTTATACCCTTCACAAAAGTTAACGCAAAATGGATCACACACTTGAATGTAAAATACCAAACTATGAAATCCTGGAAGATAACATAGGAGAAACTCTAGGAAATCTTATTATGGTAATGACTTTTCTGATACAATACCAAAGGCTCAGTCCATGAAATAAATCATTGATAATCTGGACTTCATTAAAAATTAAAAACTTCTGCCCTGTGAAAGACAAATCAAGAGAATGAGAAGACAAGCCACAGACTAGATGAAAATATTTGCAAAAGCCATATCTGAAAAGAAGACTGTTTTCCAAAATATACAAAGGACTCTTAAACAATAAGAAAACAAACTACCCAATTAAAAATGTGGGCCAAAGACCTTAAAAATCTCACCAAAGCATACACATCAATGAAAAATAAGCATATGAAAAGATACTGTCTTATGTCTTCAGGGAAATGCAGATTTAAACAATAAGATACCACTACACACCTAATAGAATGGCCAAAATCTGGACAATGAGAACACCAAATGCTGATTAAGAGGTCCAGCAGGAACTCTCATGCCTTGCCAGTGGGAATGCAAAATAGTACAGCCCCTTTGGAAGATAGTTTACAGGTATCTTACAAAACTGAACATACTGCTATCATATAGTCCAGCAACAGCACTCCTGTGTTTACTCAAAGAATTAAAAACAGAGGTCTACACAAAAGCCTATATATGGATGTTTGTAGCAGCTTTATTCAATTGAAAAATTGAATTACAACTTTATTTCATTGTTAAAACTTTTAAGTAGCCAAGATGCCCTTCAGTACTTGAATGAGTAAATAAACTGTGGTTCATGCAGACAATAAACATAATTCAGCACTAAAAGGAAATGAGCTATCAAGCCATGAAAAGACATGGAGAAATCTTAAATGTGTATTACTAACTGAAAAAAGATAATCTGGAAAGGCCACATACTGTATATATAATTCCAACTATATGACATTCTGGAAAAGGCAAAATGATGCAGAGTAAAAAGATCAGTAATTTTCAGGGTTTGGAGGAATGAACAGATGGAGCATAGAGGATTTTTTTTTTTTTTTTAAGATTTTATTTATTTAGTCAGAGAGAGAGAGCGAGAGTGAGCACAGGCAGACAGAGTGGCAGGCAGAGTCAGAGGGAGAAGCAGGCTCCCCGCGGAGCAAGGAGCCCGATGTGGGACTCGATCCCAGGACGCCGGGATCATGACCTGAGCCAAAGGCAGCTGCCCAACCAACTGAGCCACCCAGGCGTCCCCACAGAGGATTTTTATGGCAGTGAAAATACCATATAAGATATCATAATGATAGAAGCAGGTCATATATTTGTCCAAACTCATAAAGTGTACCACAGTAAGAGTGAGCCTTAATGTAAACTATGGACTCATGTGATTATGACTTTACAAGGTAGGTTCTTCAGTTGTGACCAAAACACCACTGTGATGGCAGATGCTGGTGACAGAGGTGGCTGTGCCTGTGTGGGGGTGGAGGGCATATGGAAAATCTTTGTACCTTTCCCTTGATTTTGTTGTGAACCTCAAACTCCTATTTTTACAAAAATAAATCAGTCAACTTAAAAAATAATTAGCTGATCATGGGTAATTTTATGATGGTATTTGAGATATTTTTGCCTATTCCATGTTTTCCTTATATAAAAAAGTTCTTGCTTCAAATGATTTTTTTCATTGCAAACTGATTTTTCCATTTCCATAAATGGTACCAACAATTACCTCACTTTCACAGGTTTGCAACATCAGAACCATGCATTTTTCCACATCTTACTGTCAGACTCTACCAGTGATTCTTGATTCCATCATACTAGCCCAAATCATTATCAGAAATACAACCAGAGTCTATGGCTGATCTCCTATATCTGGTCTACTTTATTTTGCTTACACAGTGCTCTTTCCTTCATCTTCTTGCTTTGGTTGCTTTCATCATTTCACTCTTAAGCCAAACATTTTAATGGTTTTTCTAAACAAAAATCTAAAATTCTCCATTTGTTTTGTAGGACCTGTATAGTTTGATCCTAAAATACTTCTTCAGAGGTATCTTCCTCTCTTTCTCTATGTCGACCTTCCTTTCCAACCCAGGGCTTTCTCACCTACCTTCTGTCATAGGCAATTTAATGTCCTCAGATCCTTTCTCCACCTACCCCTCTCCTGCCAGAGATGTCCATACCCTAATCTTTAGAAAATGGCAACATTAGGTTATATGACAAAGAGGAATCATGGTTACAGATGGAACTTAACTTACTAATCAGCATACCTTGAGAGGGAGAGATTATTTTGCATTTTTCAAGTAGGCTCAATGTTGTCACAAGTGTCCTTATAAGTAGAAGAGGGAGGCATAGGAGGGAGATAGCAGTATAAGGTCATAGTCTGATAATGCTGACTTTGAAGATGGAAGCCAAGAAAAGCAGGTAGCCTATAGAAGTGGGAAAAGGAAAGAAACATATTCTCCTCTGGACTGTCCAGAAAGGCACATCACCCTGCTGACACCTTGATTTTAGTGCAACGAGACATATATTGGACTTCTGACTTCTAGGACTCTAAGATGATAAATCTGTGTTTTAGGCCATTAGGTTTGATGTAATTTGTTACAATAGCATCTGAAAATAATTCATCTTCTATTGAATTCACTCTGTTAATTCCATAAAGTGCATTCTACCTTTAGTTATCATGTACTTATATGTTCTTGTCTCTTTGCATTATAAACTAGTGAGAGCAGGGAGCTAATACTCTATATCGTTTAAGAATATGCTTCTGTACATGGCCTTGGATATGACAAACTTGTAGTTATCTTTACTGATAATTTGATTAAGTTGGGTACTTTTGTAAATACCACTGGTAAATATTTATCATAGAGACCAATTCTCAGAGAGAAAAAAAATAGAGTGGCAGTTCTATTATACAGCATTAATGTGTCAATTTGCATGGTCAAGGAAATTTGCTATCTTAATTTGTTAATATGAGTGGTATCTCTAAGGGGTGACTACATCAATTTACTAAATTAGGAAACTGAGCCTTACCAAGACAGATGGTTTTGTGTGTGATTAAGTAAGTTATACAAAGGAAGAACCTGAAACTCTAGTTATGTTTGCATGATTCCCAACTTCCTGAACTATCCGTATTTCTAAAACTCTTACTTATAAGATTAAATGAGCCAATTTAGTACAGGGCCCAGCTGTATAGATTTAATTTGAATGTAGATTCCTATGATTTTTTTTTTAAATTCCTATGATTCTTAATAGACCCTTAGAAAACTGTAGGATATCACATTTCATGATGCTATGTAGAGAATACAGTGTATGGGAACCTCTAAAGGGAGAAAAAGAAGAAGAGTAATTGGGAGGCCAAAAATCTGTTGATTTTAGTTACAATAAAGAGCTATCATGATTGCAGATTACAGTGGCCATTAGTCACACATAAATGCTACAAGTGGATTTTTTTAAATTGATCTTAACATTATTTTTGCCTTATTTAAAATGAAGTTGCGTTCTTTCAGTAATGTAATTAAGTCATACTTATTCATAGCCGGTACATGTGTGCTTCCTAAAATCCCAATATTTCCATCTAAATCATCTCTATTTTTTTTTTTTAAGATTCTTTAAATTTATTTGACAGAGATCACAAGTAGGTAGAGAGACAGGCGGGGTGGGGGGGCAGGCTCCCCGCTGAGCAGAGAGCCCAATGCGGGGCTCCATTCCAGGACCCTGGGATCCTGACCAGAGCTGAAGGCAGAGGCTTTAACCCACTGAGCCACCCAGGTGCCCCTAAATCATCTCTTTTATGAGGACCCTGTACAAATGTAATGCCTACAAGGTGCAAGAGATGAGTCGGTGCTGCCAGCATCTCCTGGAAAGCCATGACAAACACCGTGCCCACTGCCATTGTTACAGCGGAATCTCTGGAAGTACAGCTAGGCTTGATGGTTTCTTAATGCTTCCAAATTGGCACTAATGACTAGTTTCAAGAATCACTAGGATAGAAGATACGACATGCATTCATAGTACACATTGATCTTCCCCCTTTTCCTCAGGTGGAATACAGAAAAGGAAAACTTCAGCAGTTGCCGAAATTGAAAGATCACTTGTTTTTCCTACGGAGCTGCAAAAATAAAAGGTGCTAGGATACATGATTGCTATAGGAAACATGTTTAAAGAGAATAGTTCTGTGTATTTTGGCAAAAAAAAAAATATTTTGGTGGGGTCCAATATAAAATATCAATCTTTATGGAACATGTGTTTATAATTTTAATTCTGTGCTGTAGTAGTAGAGAAATATTGTCCTTCAGTATGCACCTGAAACAAATATCTTTAGAGGCTATCTAGTTTTCTTTCTGTATAGTCTTGGTTTTGACATCTGTGATGAATTCTGGGTTCAACAATTTTCTATGCAAAAATTAAGACCAGACACAAAAACTAGCCATCTATCAACTACTCATTTATTTAGAAGAAAATCTGTAAAATTTCTCTACTGAAAGTTATGTTTTAAAATAAATCTGTTAGAAACAGGAGAATGGCAAATATATTAGTGGGGTTTTCTTTAATATCTATCAATTACTCATTTATTCAGAAGAAAATCTGTGAATTTCTCTATTGGAAGTTATATTTTAAAATAAATCTATTAGAAACTGAATGGCAAATGTATTGGCAGGATTTTTTTTTTTTAATAAGAACTCTTAGCACACTGACATATTTTATCTTTATATTCCTATTTAACATTCAAATTTACTAATTTAAGATGAATCCAAAAAAAGTATTAAGCATAGTCAAGGTGATGACAAAATCAGTATTATAAATCTAGAGTTGAAAAATTGAAGAGTTTGAAAAAAAATTTCCCAGGTTTCAACTATGAGGAAAGTTTAGGTGTTTTATAAGGAAGATATTCCAAAAGCTACCTAACATTGAAGGATCAAAAGGGAATGAAAGTAACTCTCAGAGTGAATTATAAGAAATAGCTGAAGACTGATCATTAAAGTCAATGGCAATCAGAAACAAGTAAGAGGATTAGAGAATCAAAAAATGTTCCCATAAACTCTGAATACAATGTCATTTGGGAATTAAGAATACTGTGTCTAGATTATACACTATTCTATATAGAAAAAAAAAAAAGAGTTGGAAAACTGGTTCTTAAAAGTAAATCAACTGTTTCTACCAGATAGAGTAGTCTGGTTTCTTCCAGATGCTTTTACAACTTAAAATCCCCTAACATAACAAACATAAAAAGACACTGAAAATTATAAAACCACAGAACTTGAGAAATGGTAAGGGGATGTGTTCTCCAAGTTTTCTTACTACTTACCATATATTTGGAACAGGGCGCTGCAGAAGCCTATAACGTGAAACTGCCAATAGGCACAGACAGATAAAGTTCAAAGAAGAGCCTGTCCTCCTTATTTAAAATACTGGGAAAAGAATAGCCTCAACAGAAAACCTTTTTGCTCTACTTTCCCTACTTCAGCTACACGCAAACACAAAAATGTGCACGCATCCAAGTAGGCAGATATTTTGTGTGTGCAAATTTTCAATTCATTGGCATAAACACCAAGGAGAGTTATTCCAAAGTGACTGGACCATTTTATATTCCCCACCAGCAATAAATGAGAGAGTCTTGTTGCACTAAACACTGAATGGAAAAATTCAATCATAGGATTCTATTTATGTAGTATTCTTTAAATAGCTAATTACAGAAATGAAGAACAGGTTAATGATTGCCACAAATCAAGAATAGAGTGAGACAGGCAGACTGGGTGGCTCAGGTCGTGATCCCAGGGTCCTGGGATGGAGCCCCGCATCCGGCTCTCCGCTCAGCAGGGAGCCTGCTTCCCCCTCTCTCTCTGCCTGCCTCTCTGCCTATTTGTGGTCTCTGTCTGTCCAATAAATAAATAAAATCTTAAAAAAAGAAAAAAAGAATGGAGTGAAACGTATTGCAGCAAGTAGGTGCATGTGGTTTTAAAAGGGCAACACAGGGGCGCCTGGGTGGCTCAGTGGGTTAAAGCTTCTGCTTTCAGCTCAGGTCATGATCCCAGGATCCTGGGGTCCCCAGGGTCCTGGGATGGAGCCCCACAACAGGCTCTCTGCTCAGCAGGGAGCCTGCTTCTCCCTCTCTCTCTGCCTGCCTCTCTGCCTACTTGTGATCTCTCTCTGTCAAATAAATAAATAAAATCTTAAAAAAAAAAAAAGGTCAACACTAAGGATCCTTGTAACAATGAATATGTTCTGTATCTTGAATATATCACTGTCGATATACTGGTTGTTCTATTGTACTACAGTTTTAAAAGATGTTATTACCATTGGAAGAAACTGGGTAAGAAACATGTGAGATTTCTCTGTATTTTTTTTTCAACTGTATACAAATCCACAATTATCTCAGAATAGAAGCTTAATTTAAAAAATCAGCTGCCCCTCCCTCAGAAAGATAACAGATTAAGTTAGCTTTTTGGCATAAATTCTTTCATCTCCATGAACAAATTTGCATTCACCTAAAACAGCTGTATGTATAGAGCTTATTGTTTTGCAAAGCAACTGCATAAATGTTACCTCATTTGATTAAAAACCAATACCAGTAGAACAAATCTATGAAACTATGAGTCTGTTCTTTGAAAAGATAAGCAATTGGTTAACCTTTGGCCAGACTCATTAAAAAAAAAAAAAAAAAGAGGGGAGAGAGAGAGAGAGAAAGAAGTCTCCAATAAAATCAGAATTAAAGGAGGAGAGGGGTTCCTGGGTGGCTTAGTCAGTTAAGCATCTGCCTTTGGCTCAAGTCATGATCCCAGGGTCCTAGGATCAAGCCCCAGGTCATGCTCCCTGCTCAGAAGGGAATCTGCTCTCCTTCTCCCTTTGTGTGCTCTCTCTCTCTCAAATAAATAAATAAAATATTTTTTAAAAATTGTTGAAGGAGGAAAAATAACAACCATCACCACAGAAATATAAAGGATTATAAAAGAATATTATGAAAAACTATATACCTACAAATTGGACAACCTAGAAAAAAATGGTTAAATTCCTACAAAGAAATAACCTTCCAAAACTGAATCAGGAGGAAAGAAATTATGAATAGACATTACTTGCCATGAAATTGAATTGGCAATCAAAAACTCCCACAAACAAAAGTCCAGGGCCAGGTAGCTTGACTGATGATTTCTACCAAATGTTGTATCATTTAATACTTCCAACAACCCCATTAGTTTTTAATCTCTACTCAATAGTTGACAAAATTGAGAGGGAAAGTGTGATTTGCCCAAAGTGACCCAGATAGTAGGTAATAAAGACTCGGTTTTTCTACAGTGCATCTCTTGCATCTCTCACAAATGTGTTCCCTTTGGCTTTCCTCCTCTGTTCAGATACCTAATCACTATCCTAAGAATTAGCTTCTATATACTGTTCATAGTTTTTTATCCTTGATATGTGGCCAGTTGTTTCTCTTAGAAATATCCTTAGTGTCTATATTTGCCATCTGGGACTCATCTTCAGCCCTTCAATAGCTCTTCCCTGGGCCCATGATTCTCCTTAGTTCTTGTGTAGGACTGGGTCTCACCCCACATCCTTGTCAGTACCAATGCTTTTGGCTCACAGAAGGCTCGTCCTGGGTCAACAAGTCTGTCTTACCCACATCTGGCTCAACTTCTTTTTCATATCAGATTGTGATCAAAGTAAAGTACATTTCTCCAAACGCATTCTTTGCTTCAGTATGGGGAATAGAAAGAATAAGTAGCCTGAGGTATAAACGCTAGTAGGATTTCAACATCTGCTATCACACCCACATATGGAACTTTAATTTCCCTTTGGTGTGCCAGGCTTCTGAGGAATGTTGAAAGTATTTAAACATTTGTGAATAATAGTGGGAAGAAATGTCATTGGCCCAAAGAGAACTCCTTTACCAGTATTTTCATAATGTTTATATTCAATGTTATAATTAATATATTTAGTATTCTTCAGAGACTTCCAAACCCTAAAAAAGGGACCTTTTGGATTAGTTGACATTTGAAAAAAGAAATCATAATCTTTCTTTAATATATGTTTTATATATATATATATAGTTTACAATCATCAAGTTATACTTACAAGTCAAGAAATGTTGTTATGTCATTTCTCTTTTTTTTTTTGTTAAAACCTTTTAAATTTTTTGTAATTTTATTTTTTTTCAGTGTTCCAAGATTCATTGTTTATGCACCAAACCCAGTGCTCCATGCAATATGTGTCCTCCTTAATACCCACCACCAGCCTCACCCAACTCCCCCACTCCCCTCCCCTCCAAAACTCTCAGTTTGTTTCTCAGAGTCCACAGTCTCTCTCATGGTTTGTCTCCCCTTCTGATTTCCCCCAACTCACTTCTCCTCTCCTTCTCCTAATGCCCACCATGTTATTCCTTATGCTCCACAAGTAAGTAAAATCATATGATAATTGATTTTCTCTGCTTGACTTATTTCACTCAGCATAATCTCTTCAGTCCCATCCATGTTGATACAAAAGTTAGGTATTCATCCTTTCTGATGAAGTCTTAATATTCCATTTTATATATGGACCGTATCTTCTTTATCTATTTGTCTGTTGAAGGGCATCTTGGCTCTTTCCAGAGTTTGGCAACTGTGGTCATTGCTGCTAGAACATTGGGGTACAGATGGCCCTTCTTTTCACTACATCTGTATCTTTGGTGTAATTACCCAGTAGTGTAATTTACAGGGCCATAGGGTAGTTCTATTTTTTTTTTTTAAGATTTTATTTGTTTATTTGACAGAGATCACAAATAGGCAGAGAGGCAGGCAGAGAGAGAGGAGGAAGCAGGCCTCCGGCTGAGCAGAGAGCCCGATGCGGGGCTCAATCCCAGGACCTGGGATCATGACCTGAGCCGAAGGCAGAGGCTTTAACCCACTGAGCCACTCAGGCGCCCCAGGGTAGTTCTATTTTTAATTACTTATGGAATCTCCACACTGTTTTCCAAAGTGGCTGACCAACTTGCATTCCCACCAACACTGTAAGAGGGTTTCCCATTCCGTGGGTTGCCTGTTTGTTTCATTGACGGTTTCCTTTGTGGTGCAGAAGCTTTTGATCTTGATGAAGTCCCAAAAGTTCATTTTCAGTTTTGTTTTCTTTGCCTTTGGAGACATGTCTTGAAAGAAGTTGCTGTAGCCGATGTCAAAGATGTTACTGCCTATGTTCTCCTTAGGATTTGATAGATTCCTGCCTCATGTTGAAGTCTTTCATCCATTTGAGTTTATCTTTGTGTATGGTGTAAGAGAATGGTGGAGTTTCATTCTTCTATACATAGCTGTCTAGTTTCCCAAGCACCTTTTATTGAAGAGACTGTTTTTTCCCCCCACTCTGTATTTTTTCCTTCTTTGTCAAAGATTATTTGTATATTTGTCACTTCTTACCATAAAATATTCTTACAGAGTCATGCATGAAAGCTTAGCTGATAACCTTCTATTGATGTTAAATTTAAAATCCAAATGAACACAATCACTCCTGAATCTCTATGTCATTCATTTGTTAATTTACTTAAATTATACTTGTGCTCACTTACAGCAACACCCATACTACTGGATATGGAATCTTGGGTTTAAAACCATTTTTCCTGATTTTCTTGCATCCAATATAAACTACAGACTATAGAAACATCTTAATGGAGACCAAAGACTGGAATTTTGCCAAAGAATTTGCAAGGTCCTATCTTGTTAGCATGTCTTGCCAATTTTGTTGATAATGCAACTTGATAGCATATGGTCTCTTAATCAAGAGCTTACCTTTCCCTCCTATTTCCTTGCCTCTCTTTTTAACTCTTCTGTCTTCTCTCTACCATCTTTACTCCCCATAATATTACCTCTGCCTTTCCTCCTGGGCCTCTCTTTTCCCGACTATCCTTATCCCCCCCTGCCCCCGACCCCGCTCAGCCTTTCATCATCTCTCCTCTCCCTTCCTTATGCATTCATACTCCTCTTCACCTTACCACATATCCTACCTGTATTGCCTCTCATTCCATTTCTGCCCTTTCCCTGCATCTCCTTTTTCCATTCCCAGAAGTGTGGTTCTCAAAGTCTGTCTCCTTTACAAACATGTTTTTATTCAATGAGTCTAGATCCCTAGCTTGCCTAGTAAAAGGAGAACCAGTATCAACCATCCCACCCACAGGAAGTGAGCTTTTCTTCAGTTAAGAAAATGTACATTGTAAATCAGAGCTCTTTGTGGCAACTAGGCATTCAAGGGAACCTCACATTTTCTCTGTGAATGCCAGTAATTGATCACTTTGGAAATATGTTCTTGTTCTGCTTTAAGTTTTATATCCTAACTATGGCGATATAAATGATACATAATAAAATGTAATAATTGCCGTTTAAAATTTAAATGGTAAATGTTATGTTGCAGTTATGTTGGTGAGTTACATCTTTAAAACCACTCTTGATCACAGAATGAGATCGCTGATAATAATGACAACAGAGTCTTTGTAATAATATTGCTATGGGCTATATTGATTGTTCTTTTTACTCTTCAGATCCCAGCTAGTATTTTTCCCCTTACTAGTAAAGAATCCATTGAACAGGATACAGACCCCTTTCCCTGGTTAAAAAAAAAAAAATAATAATGTGCGATTTTTT
The DNA here is from genome assembly GCF_964662115.1 of Mustela nivalis. NCBI lineage: Eukaryota > Metazoa > Chordata > Mammalia > Carnivora > Mustelidae > Mustela > Mustela nivalis. The sequence goes on along the minus strand of NC_139022.1, from coordinate 60,546,545 downwards.
TCTTGCTTTACAAATTTTCGGTGGGAAGTGTACACATTTGATACTAGCAGTTTTATGAAATGTGCAGAAGGTATAGCAATGTTGTTTGCACTGCCTCACAGCAACTGAGAAAATGCAGGTTAAATCTAAAGTGCAGCTCCCATAGGTAAGAATGTCTCTCTTTCATTCCAAACAAATGTTCTAGTATTACACACAACAAAAATACACATTCAGTAGGGGATAGCTGAATAGCACTTTAACAAAGAGAAAGGAGTGGAATGGAATGAAAAGTAAAAAGCCTCAGTTGTAGTGTCCTTAAGATAACAATATGATTTTTCCTTTTAAAGAATACTCAAGTAATATGGCTAAACCACACTATATGACTTTAAAAAAGTAGATTTATTTTTTTAAAAAGTGGATTTATAGACATATCAGAGAACTGGCATTGAGAACATGTAGTCTCTTAAGAAAGTTTTTATGAAGAAAATACTAAGAAAAAACATGATCTAAGAGAGAACTCAACAAATGCATAGAATAATTAGTTGACAGCTTTACTGAATTCCAAAGAACCATGTGCTAGGTCAACTCTTGGCCAGTTTGAAGTTACCGGTTATCTGCTTACACAACATTTTACTGAGTTCTATTGTGGCAGCCTCCTGAATTTTGTTACTCTTGTTATTTTTCTCATCAATGATCAGATTGTGTCATCAAAGGTGGTTTTAAAAATGCAACTCCCAGAGCTCCTGGGTGGCTCAGTCAGTTAAGCATCTTTCTTCAGCTCAAGTCACAGGGTCCTGGGATCAAGACCCACATTGGGCTCCTTGCTTAACAGAGATGCCTGCTTCTCCTTCTGCCACACCCTCTGCTTGTGCGCTCTCTCTCTCTCAAATAAGTAAAGTTTAAAAAAGAACACACACACACACACAAACAAAAAAATACAACTCCCCAACATAACTATGACATTTACCATTTACTTTTTAAATAGTAATTTAAATGATAGTAATCATATACATTGTGCAATTAAAAAGCCCTGCCAGGTGCCTGAGTTAAGAGACAAACTAGAAAGAATTTCTTAAGGAAAATATGTTACAAAGGTTGGTGGTTACAAGCAGGAGGGCATTGAAGTTCAGGTTTTGGGGTCTAGCTGGTGACATAAACACATTTTATTTAATCTCTCTCCTCTCTCTCTCTCTCACACACACACAATCCCCATATTTCACTTTATACTCTCACACATGTACATTCATACACATATACACATCTGTGTATGTGTGTGTACACACACACTTTATCTGTTTTGCTTTTTGTCCTTTTCCTCCTCCTTTACCAACTTGTGAAAAATTCCATTTTGCAGTGTCTTTTATAATTGTTCAGTCCTATATAGAGAGGTTAACTGAATAAGACCAGATTTTTTTTTTTTAAAGATTTTATTTATTTATTTGACAGACAGATCACAAGCAGGCAGAGAGGCAGGCAGAGAGAAAGGAAGGGAAGCAAGCTCCCCGCTGAGCAGAGAGCCCAATGTGGGGCTCAATCCCAGGACTCTGAGATCATGACCTGAGCCGAAGGCAGAGGCTTTAACCCACTGAGCCAACCAGGCGCCCCAGATTTGTTTTGGTTTTAATTTCATTTTTTGAGTTGACCACACAATGCTGATAAAGCTTGGGGAATCAAATTCTGCTGTTAGAAATCACAGTTTTTGCCTAAACACTGGCTCCTTTGCATGCCACATATCTGGCATATCACTATTTTACCATAATAGCAGTATTATAACTGGTAATAAATTAAAAACTTTAATTATACATTGACCTCTCTTCAGAGAGAAAAATACTCTTACAAGGAGCTTAATCTACAAGAGATAAGCCACTCACATATTTGCTGAAAAGTGTAAAAACAAAGTATCTTTCCATAAAATCACCAAAAATATTTCCATAAAGCATATTATATTTTTACATGTATTTATATTTATAAAATAAAGAGACAAATAAGGTATATAATCGAAAATGAGTACATAATTCAAGATAGTGCTGTATAGGCTGAGATTTTAAAATCTTTAATCATGACAAGGCTACTTATGATATCTTCTGTATTTTTCCAGTCAGTTGTATATAAAGTGTTAATTACAACTTTTTTTCTGTTATACTAACTTAATTTTCATTTAGTAAGTTTTACTTTATGACTGGAAGTGGTCCAGAGGGAGAAAAGTTTAGAAGTTATTTTTTTGTTATTTGTGCATTTATCCCTATAATAGTAATACTGAAGTTTCATTTTTTCTAATAGTGATTAATGCTTCAACTTTACACAACTCCATTTTGTTATTCCTTTGGTTTATTGGCCCAAATAAAGGTCATTTCTTCACAAAGAATTACCTACAATTATTCCCAAAAGAAGTGTTGCATTGTCAACTGTCTAGGGAAATGAGTTTTTCTGACTGGTTTTTATCTGCATAGCTCTGTACACTCTCCATTTCACAGACTTTTCATGTGTGAATTAAAATAAGCTGAACATAAGAAAGCTCATTTAACTTATTTTGTGTTTATTTTTTGAAATGACTTGAAGAGAAGAAATGGGATAGTACAAGGATTAGCTGTGTTTTTTAACTTCTGAGGCCTGTACCTCTAACTCACGTCACAGAGGTGATAAAATTTTTAAAAAGCTTATTGCTCCTGATAGAATTCCTGGGTTATGTTTGAAAACAAAGAACCCAAGAGAGCTCCTTACTGAAGATCTAACTGCACATTGGGCCCATTAAATATTGCTGTTTTCAGAACCACTATCTTTGCCCCTCTCCTACCCTAATGCAGAAAGTGTTGTTTCTGACTCCCCTGATAGGCAGGTGGAATTACCTCATCCTCTAAAATATAGCCAACTTTGTCACTTATTTTCTCATTTAACAAAACACATATTCACATTTTTACTGATCTGATCAAGTCCTAATTTCCATTTCCACCTCCCCACTCATTTTACTAGTTTTGCTAAGGTTGCCGGGATCAAGGATACATGTTTGTTAACCCCTCGTCTCACAAAGCATGCAGTTCATATTAGCAATGTGCAGAATTGGGGTTCAGTTAATATTATGTAGGTATTATGCTGCAGTCATCTTTGTAGTACTTGTACTTTGGACAATTTCAAGAATATATCCTATGGTCAGTAAGCACTTATTGAGAGTATGAAGGGATGAATTAATGATCTATAAGTAGTAACTTATGAATAGTTAGTTGGGGCCAAACATCATTTTCATTTCGTCTTTCATTAATTTAGTTTAAAAAACAATTATTTAGCCCACAAAGGAATGTGTGGTTAGTGAATGAATACCCAAAAAGATCTACATAGACGTGATTATTTTCTCCTGACAATGTTTAATAAAAGATTTGAGGTTTCTTAGATAACCAGATAGATGAGCTAGCTAAGAGAAACTTGCAAACAGATGTGGCAGTCAGGCTCAGCAACAAAGAGATGTTTGGGAAATGGTGTTCCAAACAAATAGTGAATAAGTGCTGGGACAGATCATTAAAGAGACCTTTTTTTTTTTTTTTTAAACATTTTATTTATTTATTTGACGGAAAGAGACACAGCCAGAGAGGAACACAAGAAAGGGGAGTGGGAGAGGGAGAAGCAGGTTTCCCACCGAGCAGGGAGTCTGATGCGGGGCTTTATCCCAGGACCTTGGGATCATGACCAGAGCTGAAAGCAGATGCTTTCTGAGCCACCCAGGTGCCTCTGATTAAAGAAACTCTGAAAAATACCTAATGGAGAGAGCTAAGTACAAACTTAAATAATATTTGAGGACATGAAGCATTAAAGTGAGTCAGTGACAAAATAATAATAATTGATTAAAAGAAATAATGAATTTATATCTAACCTTTGTTTTTAATTCTTAAACTATCCAAATTACTTTAAATTTATAAGTAGGATTTATGTAATTTTTAATGTTCCCTATATAAATCAATCTCTTCTTTAAAAATTTTAACATTTTTAGCATCATTAACCTATGTTTTCCTATAATCCACACTTGAAATAAGTCTATTGCTTTCAGACAACTTTTCCCCCGTTAAAGCAGTATTCTACATTGAATGCAATTTACCTAGTATTATCTAATCTCAATACAAAAATCTTGACTATATTGGACTGAAAGAGCAACCCACTTCACATATCTATGACAATGCATAAAGGTATTTTCCTCCTTCTTTTTAAAGGCTTACTGAGGTCTTTCCACATTTTGTTATTCAGCTATGATGGATAGACCCCTGTAGGATGCCCATGTTACGATGCTGTTCTGATACCAATGCTGAGCCTTCTGAGAAGGCAAAGATTCTTTTTCTGCATTTTCATCTGGTTTTCTTTTCTCAGATCATTTTGTGTTCCAGATATTTGTGTTCTTGTCCTGTGTTACCCTGGGCACTGACAGTTTACATGGAATAATGTTCTGTTGTATATTGGGTTCTTACTCTATGTTTTGCTCATGTACTTTATTCAAAGTTCATTTTAAATATGTATTTTTAAAAATCACTTTTATTACTTATAAGAGTTGCTTCCTCTAGTTATTCTGTAGGGTGTCTATTGCTATTTACTTGCATTTCTGAAGAAAAATGTGTGTGTGTTTAATCAAGTGTCTTACTCTCTTGAACTGCTGTGTTGAAGATAGAAAAGAAGTTACTTTTTATTTATCATCTTAACAACGGTTACAATAAATTCTCGGAGGTTTCCTTTATAAAAATACAGAATTGCAACTGGACAAAATTGTTCTGATATGTTCTATGTTAAACTTTCCTATATCCTCACAAAGAACTTAGTGATTTAATTATTTCATGCCCTCTGTTGTCCAACAACTTTAACAGGTATTATCAATCACCTGAATGACTGTGCCCAAACTATAGGTATGGTGATTGGAACTCTTGATTTCTTCTAAATTTTCATCATCTCTGACTGATGGAAGTGCTACAATATGATATGTGAAGGGAGACAGAGGTGCAGGGAAGGAGAAGAAGAAGAAGAAGAAAGGGGAGATGAAGGGGGAGTGAGGAGGAGGAGGGAAGTAGACCATATTATGAGATTTTCAGTAACACAAAATTCTAGGGAGATGGAAATAGAGGGAGCAAATGATAAATGAAATTTATGTATGATCTGGAAGGGGTGATGGTAGGAAAAAAAACATACAATGGAAGGGAAATTTTAGGTTTTCATTAACCCACAGGATGAAATATCCTTTATCTTATGGGGATAAATGTGTATAATGGAAAGACTCTTTGGTGAATGTTGAGAGCATTTTTGCTTAGTAAGAAACCTTCTCTGATACCTTGGTTTTTCCTAGGTGAAGCAACCTTGGGTATGTTTTAAGTGAATAAATTTTTAGAATGCGTTTCGGGGTTTTCAATTATCTTGAGAGAAAGCAGCAGTTCATGAAGAGGAGTGTGTCTTTATTACCTGCAGTTAGTACAATGAGGTTCCAAATATTTTCACATTGTTTATATAAGAGCACCTTCCTATGGAATCAGTCTTTCTTATTAACTTGGGTTTGCTGTGAGGAAACTACATGCATATATGTATATGTGTGTATTTATGTGTGTATATATATACATGTAAAAAGACCTCCTGACTTTTTTATAATTGTTTTTTGTTGTTGGTTTTATAACAATTTAGCTGTAATAACACACCTTTTAATATAAAAGGCATTGACAACACCAACACCACCCCCCATTTAAAATGGGGTGTTTTGGTTGTAAATGAGCAATTCTATAAGCCATTAGCTTAAAAGTCTCTAGATCTCTTCTGTTAAACAATTATTTTCTGTGATTACATCTGAATATAATAAGCACAGGAAGTGATAACATTCTGAAAGTTATTTGAAACTCAGTGGGCTGTTAAAGTCCCAAAATTATTTTTGAGAATGTTAAATTCTACTTAGGCACTTAAAAAAATATGGAACTACTAATGTAGGGAAGACTCAAGGAACTTCTGACATTTGTAGCACAAGTCCAAACCACGGTTTCTATTCTTTGTCGCATTTCAACTTATCTAAGCTCCAGTCAGAGCAATACCCAGTGCTTATTGCCCAAGTCAGCTAAACTTTTTGACATGCCCCATTTGCATTTTCCTATTATGATCCTTCTCTCTGGAAAACTTATATTTATCGTTGCTCTGAAAAATCAGTCCATGGCCAACTTTGGCGGTTTCTTTGTCACATCTCTCCCCTCTAGTCTGTATTTTGGTTTTTAGTGCTAGTTCCTAGAGGAGAAGCTTATCATCTCTTGCCTGCTTCTGGTCCATTTAATTTATCCTACTAACAATAGCCAAATTAAATTTCTTACATTCATCTCCTGTTTTATTACTTCCCAATCCAAAAAGTTTAAAGATCTTCCTTCCTTAAGTGCCCATAATATATTCCCAACTTCCTTTCCACCTCATCTTTACTACAGTATTACTAGTTTTGTATACTTCAAACCATTTAAGTGACTGATTTTCAAAATATATTCAGAACTTCTACCTTTATTCTTGCTTCCCTTATACCTAAATTTCATTTCTCCTTTTAAGAATCTCTCTTTCTGAGCAATAACCTTAAACCACAAAACATTATCCAGTTTAAGGGTGACCTAAAATATCACATAATCTAGATAGTCTTTTCAGATACCACTCATACTCAACAGCAGCTATTTACAGACCCGTGTAAACTTTGGCCCATTTAATTATAGTTATTTTTAGGCAGTTATCTTATTCCTTATTGTATTTTACTTTATTTTGAATTTGCTTATTTGCAGGCTTTCTGTATCTCTCCCAAAAAGGAAGCAAATTTCTCATAGCTATCTGTTGATATTATACAGTCATTTCACATCTAATAAGATGTAAATACATTTTTGTTTTATTCAGTTGAGGTACTTCTACCAATTTATAATTTTCCTTGACAGAAACATAAGGCAATATATGTCCTATAATTTTTTTTTCACCATAGATTAAGTATCAGTTTCTTATCACTTTTATTCAGAGAAAAAGATAAATCACTTATACTCAGAACCTATTATTTCCCATTGAGTTAATCTGGTTTATACAGAAATTCTATCAGCACTGCAAAATGGCAAACTCTCATATCTATACTTGTAAAATTGCTTTAAAATAACTTTAAATGAAAAATCAATGAAAATAATATGGTGTTTTCACAAAAAAGAAATGATGGCAATCACTCATGATCTTCTAAGGGAAAACACATTTAGGAATCTCATTTTCTCCTGATAGTTATGGTAGAAATGAGCTGAATCTAAGTAATGAAATTCTAATCAGACATGGCTCCTACGAAATACTACAACAGTGTTATTTATATTTTTTTGGTAAAAGTCTTGAGGTTTATTGTTTAATGCAATACTTTTAACACATTGAAGTTTAACTTTTAGAAATTAAGAAATTGGGACTCAGAGGTATTAAATGATCAACAAAGAATAAATTAAAGTGACAAGGGAAAAAAAGAAAATATTCATTATTTAGAAATAATCAGTTGAACCTAATGATAATTTTTAGAATTAAAAATTCTGGTCAGGTGGATGGTTGTAACATCAGCATACAGGTATCAATGGTATTTCTATATAGCAGCAACAACTTACTGAAAAATGCAATAAAAAGATATTCCACTCTCAAAAGCCACAATTATTTTACAGTACTGAGGAATAAATCTAGCAAAATATGTTAAAGAAATGTGATCACAAAATTATTTTTAATAACCTGAAAAATGCAAAATGATAAATATATAAATGTATAATAAATATACCTTTATATAAAGGTAGTCTATGATCTTGTATGAAAGCTATAAATATCATGAAATTGTCAATTCTCAAAAGTCAAGTCCCTAAAAGTGTTTATTGTGGAAAGTAAATGAGCTTATTTCTTCATGTTCTTGTCAGCATTTGATGTTTTAAGATTTTGGACTTTGGCCACTCTAAGGCAAAATACTGTGATTGTGGTATCATGCTGGTTTTTTAATTTGCAATTCCCTGTTGACATATGATGTTAAACATCTTTTCATATACTTATCCGTCATCTGTATATTTTCTTTGGAGAGGTTTCTGCTAAGGTATTTGGCCCATTTTTTTAGTCTAGTTGTTTATTTTTTTATTGTTGGGTTTTGAGTTCCTTGTATATTTTATTTTATTTTATTTTAAAGATTTTTTTTTATTTATTTGACAGACAGAGATCACAAGTAGGCAGAGAGGCAGGCAGAGAGAGAGGCAGAGAGAGAGGAGGAAGCAGACTCCGTGCTGAGCAGAGAGCCCAATGCGGGGCTCGATTCCAGGACCCTGAGATCATGACCTGAGCCGAAGGCAGAGACTTTAATCCACTGAGCCACCCAGGCACCCCAAGTTCCTTGTATATTTTAGATAACAGTCCTTTATCAGATATATCTTCTGTAAATATTTTTCATCCAATCTGTGGCTCGTCTTCTCCTTCTCTTGACATTACCTTTCACAGACCAGAGGTCTTTAATTTTAATGAGTTCTAGCTTATCAATTATTTCCTTCATAGATTTTGTTTGTCTAAAAAGTTATTGTCATACCCAGGGTTATCCAGAGTTTCTCCTATGTTCTAGAAATTTTACAGTTTTGTGTTTTACATTTAGGTTTATGGTACATTTTGAGTTAATTTTTGTGAAGAGTGTAAAGCCTTTGTCCTGATTAATTTATTTGCATGTGTTTGTCCAGCTGTTCTGGCACTATTTGTTGAAAAGACTATTTTTGCTCCATTATATTACCTTTCTGTCTTTGACAAAGATCAGTTGACTATGGGTCTCTTTGTGGACTCTGTTTTGTTCCATGTATCCTTTTGTCTATTCTTTCACCAATAGCACTGTTTTCATCACGGTAGCTTTATCATAAGTCTTGACGTTAAATAGTGTCATCTTCCATCAACACTGTGTAGGCTTTTTTCTCTCCTGTGTCATCAACACTTCAGGGCTTTTGTCCCTTCATATACACTTTAGAACCAGAGTGTCAATATCCATGAAATAACTTCCTGGGATTTTGATTGGGATTTTGTTGAATCTATAGATCAAGTTGGGAAGAATTCATATACTGACAAGATTGAGTCTTCCTATCCATGAAAATGGAACATTTCTCCAATAATTTACTTTTTCTTTGTTTTCTTTCATCAGTTTTGTAGTTTTCCTCATATAGACCGTATACATATTGCCTTAGGCTTTGTCTAAGTATTCCATTTTGGGGTGACTGCAAGCTTTCTGAAGAACAGTTTCTTACAAACTTTGGTGAAGTTGAAGATACAGGATTCTACACAGAAAAACCCCTCCTTTTGTATATATACTTAAGAAAAAATTTAATATATGTGTATACACATACAAGCCTGTTCATAGTTTCATTGTAACATTATACATAGGAGTAAATATTAAAAGTGCTCATCAATAGAAAAATGAATAAATCAATTGTGAGGTAGTCATGAAATGAATTCCTATTAGGCAATTTTAATAGAACAACTGTACATGTATCAACATGGATAGATTTCATTAATAATATATTGACTGAAAGAGAGCAGGTAGCAAATGATAAAAGTAGTAAATATTATATAAACTTGTAAAGCAATGTTACATATTATTTAACATAAATATTAGAAATTAATGAATATGGATTTGGAAGATTCAAGCCACTATCTGAACAACAGTTATCTTTGTGGGATGACGGAAGGGAAAAGATGTGCTGAGTAGAAAGATGTTTCTGCCTTATCTAGCTTTAAAAACAAAAAGAGTTGAAGGAAATATGGCAAACTGTTGACATTTATTAAATCATTAGTTGCTCATGCATTCTTTTATTTACTTTTCCACACATTCAGTCTATCTAAACTATTCATTGTTTCTTTCATTTACTTGAAGTTTTTTTTAGCATATTTATTGTCATTTTTTGCCATTACAGGGTAAGTACCATGACATCAGGTACCTTGTCATATGTTTAAGCACCGTATTTTCTGTATCTACTACATTGCCTCACTCAGAGCCCAAGTTCAAAGAATAATAAAATTAAAAGTATGAATTTATACCAGCTTTATCATTTACAAACAGTTGCAACTTGAGGCAAGTTATTTAACATTTATGAGGCTCAGTTTTCAAGCCTATAAATTAGTGACAATAGTCATACCTTCCTTATACGATTGTAAGGTTTTAAAAATAACATTTAAAAAGTTAAGACACTTTTTATTACATTAGCATATAGAATGTGCTCAATAATTGGCAACTATTTTTTTTTTACTATTATTAGTGACAGGTACGAGCAACATCCCACTTTCCAACCACTTTGACATTACTATTTGAAAATGCAGGAGGTGTAATGGACTTAAGAAAAATTCTGACCTGAAGGCTATTAGGGTAACGCAAGTAAATTTATTTGCATTAACCCAAGTGACTCACATAAAAAGATGACTTTTGCAGTTTTAGAGAAAGTCAATCTGGTCATTATCAGATAGTTCCCTGTGTTATATTTTTAGGTCATGTTGTTACATTAAATGTAAGACATTCAAATGAAGGAATAATCTTTCTGTTAACCTTTCAGGCATATCTCAAATTTTCTGTACCTAATTTTTAACTTCTTTTTTAAAAGAGTAAAAAAAATTACTCTTCTCTCAGGTTAGGGTGACAGAGCTTCAGTAAGAACTTTTACAAATCAGCCCCACCCCCTCCCAATTTTACTAAACTTATACTAATGCATTTATACCAATGCATTCATTTTTCCTATTCTTGTTTTATTGCTTGATGATACTCTAGTAAGTGATGATTTGTTACGATTATCATTCACATTTATGCAAAAGCATTCCAATGAAAATTGAAATGGAAGACAGAGCAGCTTGCAAATCTATCTTGTTTGTTTTTAAACACAAATTGTTGGGGCGCCTGGGTGGCTCAGTGGGTTAAGCCTCTGCCTTCGGCTCAGGTCATGATCTCAGGGTCCTGGGATTGAGCCCTGCATCAGGCTCTCAGAGAGCCTGCTTCCTCCTCTCTCTCTGCTTGCCTCTCTGCCTACTTGTGATTCTCTCTCTCTGTCAAATAAATAAATAAAATATTTAAAAAAACACAAATTGTCTTTTTTCTATAATCATAGCAATATAATTCTGCACTTTATTTCTTAATGGCAGGACTTAACTGATAGAAAATAGAGGTTAGTTGGGATGTAGAGGTGATGGATAGTTATAATAATAATGTGAATGTCAGGTTGTAAACAGTATATTTTTAACCATCACTATTTTTCCTGCAGATTATCCAATTTGGCATGTTATATTCTTTACTAAAAAGGATATTGCAATAGGAATAAAGAGGCTATTTATTCTTTTGTAAGTTTATTGTGAGATGTCTGCCTATATGCATATATTCTCATATTTGATGTCCTAACCTGCAAGAGGAAAAGAAAAATTTAATCTCTAGAGTGTCTTGAGAATTAAGCACCTCAACAGTGTATCGGGTTCTTGTGTGTGTGGTGAAAAACAAAAGGTAGGTAACTAATGTAAGAACAATCAGTGAATCAGTGGAAACAATGTGTCAAGCTATGGATTTCTCTAGACCTTATGTTGTAGGGAAAAAAAAATCAGTTTTTAAAAAAGTGTTCTAATGCCATCACTTGAAGATATTGGGTCATCTTGGGAAGGTGGAAGATGGCAGCCTATTAGTGAAATATCAAAATTAAATAATCCTATAGGTAATTCACCTTGTACTCAAGGAGGCAACCTGCTCTTCTGCCAGACTGCTCATTAAATGTGACAGAAAACTCAAGTTACTAGGTTTGTGACCATGTACGTGTTCTTGTTTCCCATCCATAAAACAGACAGAGCTTTTTGTACTTAGTAGAGGTTCAATATCTATTCAATGAAAAAATATGCAGAGGGCCTGAATCCAAGGGTACGTGGAATCCTTCATCACAGTGCGTGACGTAAGTATCTCTAGGTCCAGTTTAATGCGTACACCGGAGCCTTACAAGTCACTACTGATTTCCAAAGGACAATGTCTTCTCTCCCTCCACCCTCCTTCCCTTCCTTACTTCATTCCTCTTTTTACTTCTTCAAAATCCTTCTCTATCCAAAGCTTGACTTGTGACAGAGATTTGAAAGTCGGTCCAAAGTTGCTAGAAAATGAAGTTGCTCTTCTAGACGGTGTGAACATTGTAAAGGGGTCAATAGAGAGATAGAAGAGGAAGAGTAAATTGGTTGAACCACAAGGGCTGGTGAAACCTTTGGGAGCAGAGAACGACAGGCCGTGAGACCTGGACAGGGCACAACAAAGATTAGATTCTGCAGGAAAATCAGCAGAATCTGAGAACTAGGTTTATAATACAATGAAATTTCAGAGTAAAAATAGTATAACACCTGTATTCTCAGCCTCAACTTACATAGAGTCCCTCATTCAGTATTCCTGGCTTCTTCCATCTATTGAGTTATTCAAACTGGCCTATTCTCCAGTTCTAGGTTTTCCAATATTTTGTACACTCTGCTGATTAATGGTGTTTTTCTTACTCCTATGTCTTACTTCTTACCTCACATGCATTAATTCTGCAAGTCTCAATTTTAATATCATTTCCTTCAAAAAGGCAATTACTTGTTTTCATATTGCTTCAACTCAATTTAAATTAGTTCCTTTATATTTTCATAATATCTTATATGTATCTATAAAAGTACTTGCCAAATTATAATTATATATTATATTTTTATGACACTTGTATCTCTGCACTGTCATGTAAAATCTACAAACATGGTAATTATGTCTATTTTGTTAATACCCTATCCTCAATATGTGGCACATTTTTTCTCACATGGAAGATGTTCAATGTGTATTTAGGGAAGGGAGGGAGGGAAGATAAGATTCTCTGTATGTTACCATAATAGAAATTATGAAATAAGTTATATATTTGCATTTGAACAAAGAAAAAACAGGTCTTAATTTAATTACAGGTGTTTACATGGAAAAAAACTTTTATATAATATATGAATCATTCACATAATAAAATAATTATTAAAATTTCAAGTAAAATTTAGTAAGTCCAAAAAAAGGATGACATATATTCACGAATATAAAAATTGTTCTTAGTGGGACACCTGGGTGGCTCAGTCAACTGAGTCACTGACTCTTGGTTTTGGCTCAGATCATGATCTCAGGGTCGTGGGATCAAGTCCCACTTTGGGGCTCCTCACTCAACAGGGAATCTGCTTTAAATTCTCTTCTTCTTCTTCTCCTCCTGCCCCTACCACCCCCTCTTTCTCTTTAAAAACAAACAAATAAATCTTTTTAAAAATGTTCTTAGTTAACACATGTGTATTATGTGTTGTTTTTGAAAATGATTTCCCCAAAGGATTCTATTAAAATAGTGATATTTATGTATCCAAATCAAAAAGAAGATATTTTATCCTTTTTGTATTGTTTAAATGTAAAATATGGGTATTTCTATGTTTTTATAATAGGTATTTCAAAATTGATTGTTGGCTGTCCCATCTCTGCTTTTCTAAAATTAGTATTAGTACCTGTAAAACTGAAACTAGTTTTTATAACAGTCCTGAAATTTAGTCTCTAACAGTTTATGCAAGGAAGAATCATATCTTCTAATAAAGCATAAGGTCAGAAATACAGTTTTGGATACTGATACTATAGATCAGTTAATTATAATAATTATTTCATTATGTCTTCAGATAATAGTTCATTAGTAGAGGCCACTAGAGATATTTATAGCAATATTGTCTCACAGTTAGCTAGGAAGGAATAATGGGGAGAAGGAAAGGAAGAAGACTTGAGCTTCAGTCAGGAGAACTGAGCCATAGTGCTAAGGATACCATCCATGGCTGTGTGACTTTGGGCTGGAAGAGGTCAACTCTGTGTCCACTCTCTCAGTAATGAAATAAAACAGTTGCACTAGATAAAGTCCCTTCTAATTTTAAAACTTCTACATATACTTTTCTTCTTTAGGTTTGTGATGATGACATTTTGCTCTCCCAGATTTTATAGTAAGGCATGACCACTCCCTCTACAGCTCTGTCATTTTCAAGTCCATCTCCATGGATAAAACTGTGGCTATTTCCACATTTGAGATTACCATCCCAGTAGACTCTTGGTGCAATCAAAGGAGAACTTAAAATTTCCCAATTTATCCCTTAATTCTCAGATGAGGAAAATGAAGTCACAGATGGTATATGCTCAGCATGTATACCGAGCCTATAACAGGCCTGAGAGTGTAAACCATGGACATTGACTTCCAGTGTGATTATCATTCATAATGCTGTGTGGTTATAAATGATGATAATTCATCTCTCGCTGTGGATTCTCAATTTCTTAATATAAAATTAGTTTTAGTCCTCTAAAGCCATATGAGAAGAAGGAATTATTAACAGTCCTTGAAGTACGGGAGAGCACATAATGAGTTTATAAAAAGATACTGAAATTAGTAATAATTATGAAATGCTCTCTATCAACAAAAATGTACACTATCTACAAAAATTAATTACCTAAAATTATTAAACATAAGTATGTAATTTGTGGATTTAACAATTTTACATTAATCACATGGATTATTCATTAACTATTTGCATATTTCCTGTTTCTATAAATCACATGTATATGCTGCATCTAATTATATTTATTGAAATAATTAAATTTTCTATCTCTTTTACCTAAATTACACATACTTAAAATACTATTATGAAAAGAATATATACATATTTTTCATTAGGCTGCCTTTCTGAGGTTATTCTGGCTGTGTTTAAAATATCATCACTGTATTCTTGGGGCGCCTGGGTGGCTCAATGGGTTGGGCATCTGCTTTCAGCTCAGGTCATAATCTCAGGGTCCTGGAATCGAGCCTCATGTCAGGCTCTCTGCCTACTTGTGATCTCTGTCAAATAAATAAATAAATAAAATCTTAAAAAAATATATCATCACTGTATTCTTTACATATTTTAATATATTAATAGTTGTATTCAGTTTCACTTAGCTTCATTGTATAATTTAGGTTTCTAAGTATAGCAACTTCATGTAGTATCTCAATCTTTTCTGTAAAATTCCTCATAATGCTTTGCAAGTCACTCTGCATTCTTCCTTTGTCTCTTTGTTAGTTAACAAACAACATATTTCTTTCCTGGATAAATTTTAACAGAACAAGTCACAAAAAATATGTCCAAGTGTTTGAATTTAGTAAATATTATTAATCATATCATATTCCTAAAATTAATAGAAATGGCCCTCAAAAATTGAAAGAAATGTTGCTTACTTTCAAAGCAACACAGTAGAAATTTTCCCTTTGTCCTTGAAAGCAGAAACAGTTGTAATGATTTAAAGGAATAATTGGGCTTATTTTCTCCTGAAATAAAAAAAAAATTTTTTTCTTGGTTTAGTTTAATAAAAAATATTTTTTTCTTGGTTTGTTTTTTTTTTTTCCTGATTAATGAATTCCTTAAACAATATTTGATGATATTTTGTTAGAAAAATATGTTTGCATGTGTATTCTCTGGCTTGTTTTTAAGAGGACTTGAGATGACTGCCATTATTTTTTATTCCTTTCCCCTTCATAATGAAAGTACATAACAAACTTCAGAATGTGTATCAGATACGGAATGTCACTTATTAAGTATATACTATGTACCAACACTGATCTACATATCAGCATCATTTTGAGCAAAATGGACATAATCTTCACCATAAGTGGGGTGGGGAAGCACAGAGACGGGACAATATAGGGTTAAAATTTGGTCTAATAATATAATGCTTTTTTAGTACCTGGTCCAGACATGCTTCCAAAGAAGGTAATGTCTAAACTGGCCTAGTGGGTGCATCATCATTACCTGTAAGTGTCATAGGTGGGAAGTAGAAATTAGAAAAATACATGTTCTTTTGGAAGATTTGGTTCTGAAGTCATTTGTAGATGACTAGCTTCAATAAAGGCAAGTTGTAGAGGTATTGAGTTTTGTCATTTGTGGGGATTACTTAAGGTTTGTAATCTCGGGAAAGAACTGGAAGGAGAAGCTGAAGATAAAAGTCTTTTATTTTTATTTATTTATTTATTTATTTATTTATTTTTTAATTTGAGATAAAGCAAGAGCAAGAGAGAGAGCAGGAGCACAAGTGGGGACGGGGAGAGGAGGAGGTAGAAGCAGGCTCTCTGCTGAGTAGCCAGCCCAGAACGCACTGTGGGGCTCGATCCCAGATCCCTGAGATCATGACTTGAGCCAAAGGCAGATGCTTAACCAACTGAACCACCCAGGCACCCCTTAAAGTCTTGATATGATAAGTGGATTACAGTCTTGAATGAGAATGCAAAGGATAAGAGCAAGGAGTAAAAACCAGATAGTTTGCTATGAAGTGGAGGTTTCCCGAGACTGAAGAGAAGAAGACAGGATGGTGAAAATAGAGATCAATTCAGAAGAATAAAGGGAAGTTGAGGGATTTTATACCTCATGTCACTGGTGGTCACTATGTAAATACCCATCTCAACAAATTAACCACACATATTCAAGTTCAGTAGAAGTCAGTCACATAAAATTGGCATTGTCTTCCGATGAATATTGTGGCTTCTTAGATTCAGCATCAAAGGAGAAACAAATAATTTTTGAAGCTATAACAGTATTTTAGGAGGGCTAAAAAAAGAAATAATTTTGGAATGCTGGTTATGTGTTATTTTCTGTTTACAAATATTACTAAGTAATATACTATACTAGCTGATTGGTAAATAAAGATAAAATACATAAATTAATTCAAACTACCTCACTTCTCAAATTACAAAATGTGGTCACAAAGAACTGTAATATTTACTCCAATTTAGTCTCTAATAACATTAGTGTTCTGACTTGGTGTGAAAATGTAAAAAGACAGTCAGCATCATTCTTCCATCAGGATAAAGAAGACTTAAAATTGAAAAAATCAGTAGTGAAGTTGAATTAGGTGGGCCATAATATCTGGAGGGAAGGAACCTAAATTGCTACTAGAGAATGGCTGAAGTTAACAAATTTGGAGGACTTCATTATTCAGAAAGAAAAATAAAACCATAAAATATTTTATAATAATGCAAATTAGATTTAATAGGAGTGACAATAATATAGGTAAAAGAAAGAGAATACTCTAAAGAAAAAAGAGAAAGGAAAAAGGTCTAATTAACACAAATCAATTCAAAATGGTGACACATTTATCTCTTTTCATCATAACAAGGAGAAATGTATGGCTTATGTAACTTTACCTACACAAATGACATGGATGGAAACAACTGGAATTCAACCTGATGCCATTTGTGCTTAATCCAGATTTAACATCATCTCACTTCCCCGGTCTTGTGCACCCATTCTCAGCTTTTAGTCAACTTAATAATATCTTCTCCTGCCATTAGCCTTGACTACTGGAACCAATTTTCCTTACCAATGTGGACTACAACATTGTACTAATAAAGCAAGAAATCAGACGGTAAAGATATTGGTCAAAATTCCTGAAGAAATGGGTGAATAAACTCAAAGGCAAGCAGGTAAATGATAAACATAAATATGAAGAGGGTAGCCAATCTGGATTTATTTGTTCATGGGTTTGTTTCTACTTTGTGCTAAGTACTGTTCTAGGCGTAAGATCAGTTACTTCTGACAATGCAGAAAGCATAAAAACTCTCAAAAACTAATGAATCTTATCAAAAGAACAAAGGAACCAAAAGAAGTGACTCCCATTGGCCAAACATGGAACTATTTGAACATCAAAAAGAGTAATGAATGCAACTGATTGTGGAAATTGAATATATAGGAAGTCATTGGTTCTAATACTAAACAAGAAAGAAGGTGGTCTTGGGTGCCTGGCTGGTCAGTTGATTAAGCATCCAACTCTTGATTTCTGCTGAGGTCATGATCTCAGGGTCATGAGATTGAGCCCCACATTGGACTCTGCACTCAGAAAGGAATCTACTTGTCCTTCTCCCTCTGCTCTTCTCCCTATATACACTATCTGTCTCTCTCTAAAAGAAAAAAATATTAATTAAAAAAAATCATAAAAAAGGGATGCCTGGGTAGTTCAGTCAGTTAAGTGGCTGCCTTTGGCTCAGGTCATGATTTCAGGGTCCTGGGATTGAGTTCCGCATCAAGTTCTCTGCTCAGGGTGAAGCCTGCTTCTCACTCTGCCTGCCACTCCCCCTGCTTGTGCACTCTTTCTCTAATAAATAAGTAAAATCTTAAAAAAAAATTATAAAATAAAGAGGAAGGCCCTCTTCACCCTCTCAAAAACAGAAACAACAAAAATAACAACTCATTCTATATCAGAGTTTGTAAGCAGGCAGTGATTTCTTTCTTGGCAACTAAAAGTTGAAAGAAAACAAACATTTATTCTGTTTTTCCTTTACAAATTCTTTTTTATTACAGCCTTAAATTAGGTTGCTGTAACAAAATACCATAGATTAAGTGGCTTGAACCACTTTTATTTTTCATAGTTCAGAAGTTGTGAAGTCTAAGATTAAAGTTGGGCAAATCTGGTGACATGCAGTGAGAGTAAGTTTCCTGGTTTCCAAATGGCCATTTTTTTTTTTTTTAAAGATTTTGTTTATTTCTTTGTCAGAGAGAGATGATTTGAGGGGGGTGGGGCACAAATATTCAGACCATAGCATGGCCAACTAACTCTAGTTTCCTTTAGTTGATGAAGGCCAATTTTTCTTTTCTTGAGATTTAATATAAATGTGGAAGAAGTTACAGAATTAGAAAACAACCATTTTGTAACTCCTAATGAAACAGCTGATTCAGTCACTAATCATTAATTCATTAACATACTATTTGAAAGGTTGATTAAGATCTTTATATGGAGCAATCAGGTTGTCACCAACTGAGCTTCTGTGATGTTAGCATGACTAAAAATGAAGTTAAGAGTTAGGCAGAGGCCTATCTTCATTGTGTTAGAGTGTAGCATCATTAAAATATGGGACAACCAGATAATATTTCCTAATGTAATGCAATAAAAAACACATAAGAATTGTACAGTTGAGTTGCCAAAAGTTTATTTGAATCCATTTAAGTCTCTAGAGCTGGTCTGTACCCACTGGAAATGAAGAGAATAGAGGAATATTAAACAATACTGAAAGTAAATAACCACACTAATCTAGAATGTGGATCAGTCAGCTTCATTCTTCATGATAACTTTCTAGGGTTCTGTGATAAGCTACAGGGATGGGTGACAGGAAGAGGCAAGAATGCTCTAGGGAGAAAACACAAAACTAAATAAATAAAATGTATGGACCTTGCTTGAAATTTTCCTCAAAGAAACAAACAAAAGACATTTTAGCACAATTGTGAAGAAATTTAATTAATTACAGATGGGTATAAAATGACAATAGATAATAGTGTTAATTTAAAAGTATGATAATACAATGTTTATGTAAGAAAATGTCTGTGGTTTTTAGAGATGCACACTGAGATAAATAAGGGTAAAATTCTGTCCATAATTTCCTTTAAACTTGTTTAGCAAAGATAAGAAAAATTTAGATTAAGGAGAGATAACAAATCTTGATCTTAGTGGTTGGTATATGGGGGTGTTATACTGTTACTATTATTTTTGTGCATATTTGAAAATATCCATGATATTTTTAAAAACTGTTGCGAAAATCCTGGTAAGAAATGGATATAGGCTAGGCATGAGTAGTTATTATAAAAAGATTTAGAAACTATTTAGAAGATGGGCTATAGAGTTGCTGAAGGAATTAATAGTTGAGATGGTGGAGGTGAGTGAAATGATGAACTTGATTTTTTGGTTGCTAAATGTGGAGGAGTATTGAAATACTGATTGTGGAACAATGGTCTAAAGGAAGTAGTATCTGATATACAAAAAGACAATGATTTAAACGCTAGTCCTTAGCATACATGGTATAGAAAGTCAATCAGGCTCTCCTCTTTCTACACAGCCTCACCCAAGGCTTCAGTTCTAACTCACCCATCAGCAGGTCTCAGATCTGCCTCATCAGTCGGAATTCCACACTAACTCCTAACAGCACCAATTAAATCACTCATAAAACTCTCAAACTTGACCTCTTAGAAATAGCTGTATCATCTTTTCTACTCTCCATCTTGACCCCAAACCTGCTTCTCTTGTATCCTCTGTTAATGATTTAATAATTTCCTCAGTTATCCAGCATAGAAATCCAAGTTGATCTTGTTCTCACCACTCCCTTATTCTCCCTCTTACTCATTCATCACAATGTCCTGTACCTCCAAAACATCTCTGATGTTTCTCTTTTCCTTCCTACTTCCATTTCTAAACCCTAACGTATAAAGTCAATTAGACCACAATCAGACCATCCTGTCTTTTCAACCTCATCTCTTGCCGCATCTGCTTTAGTGTTAGTAGGTTCTATTCATGTCTTCTGGTAAACAAGTCCCAGAAGACAGTATGTTCCTTTCTTCTCCTGGACCTTTGCTTAAACTCTCCCTTTATTCCATTTATTTTTAGTAATTTTTAGTCATCCTCTAAGCCTTGTTTGAATCCTTGCTACTCTCACTCGTATAGAGTGAGCCAGAGGACTGGCTCATAGCACTCCCCTCTGTACTCCTATAATGTCTCAGCAGAAGTGCTGCCACCTTCTAGTGCTGAGCTAGCCGAGTGCATCTCTCTCTCTTCCTCTATACTGTGGACAAATTGAGGACAAAAAGGTTGTCTTACCCATTTTTTTTGTCTTGTCACTCAATGTCAGACATACAATTCAATTACTGTAGTTGAATTGTGTTATAATCTATATTTTCTTTTGAAAATAAGTGTGATGAGTTTTGATTTGTAATACAAGAATGAAGTATGAATAAGCCTTCTTTCTTTTTACTCTATTAAATTATATAAACATATGCTTTAGTCATTAGAGACTGAAATAAAGTAATGTATGCTAGAGTTTCTTGGGCTCATTTGAAAATCCTGTCATGAATTCTTTTTAAGATTATGAAAGAGATACTTTCTCGATTGACTTTTTTTCTTAGAGTCATTCTCCTTTCTGTATTTCTGCCTAAATTCACTTGTATATGTATCAGGTAGGAGAGATTACATGGACAAAATGCTTTGTCTCTGTTTGGTAAGTTAATAGGTAATTAACAAAACTCCTGTAGGTGAGCACAGATGGGTATGTACTTTTTTTTATAAGAACTGCCCCAGCATGACTGTCCATTGGCCAGTCGAGAATATGACAATAACATTAGACTCTACACAAAATAAAGCAGGGATACTGATTTTACCCTGGTCTACCCAGAATTGTCTTAACATTTTAGAGTTAAAGACAATATTTCTCAGAGTTTAGCTCAAGTTACCATTTCTGAGGAGAGCACTTCTTATGGATTCATGGGTCCGCTTTTCTACTCAGGCAAGGTATTCACTTGTTTCAGGTACCTCTGTTACTGCAGGGTAGTAGAACTGGGGAGACGGATTGAGCCTGCATGCCAGAATGAGTTTTATCCCCAAGTCTCACCTGAATCATGTCCAGATGTTACTGCTTATCTGAGAAACACTGAGAAATAGATTCTTACTTCAGTGTTTTCTTACTCACAGATCTGTAGTAGCAGTTAAATAGGACGGGGGAGGAGGCTAAGAGAGGGCAGGAAATATTGAAGGAAGATACTTGCTAACTCCTTTTAACCTATATCTTGGTGATGATGGAGGAGTTTAAAAGCATGTACCCAGAAATCCCAAGTACATAGAAATCCCTAGACAGACTTTATTCTGTATAGCTGAAATGGGCATTACTTGTGTCGCATGAGATGACATCATTCTACTACTACTACTACTATCTACATTCTACTGGCTTGTTTCTCCTTTGAATGTTGTTCACTGTACAAACAAAGGGAAATAATGCAATGGACAATATGATATGGGTTTATTTGGTATTGAATCTGATGTGTTTCATATTTTCTCTTAGAGTACCCAAGCCAGTTCATCAAGAACTATAGAAACATCCTTAAAATGCAGATGAATGCATATATAATGAAAATTAAAAATTAAACCTATCAAAGGCAGTTAATCACATTCACTGCAGTTTTGCATTAATTGTTGCTTAAGTCACTGCCTGTAAAGAGCAAAGGAAATTAAAAACTATCTTCAGCCTTTGGTTAAACAATGGAGTATTTTTCTTTTCTATTTTGAATCTAAGATGAGTAGGACTCCGGAGACCTGTGTTAATGATTTTTTTTTCTCAGAACAGAAAGAAACCCAGTTCTTTACCCAGCTTCATAAACAAATGATTAGAAAGGAATATAAAGTAATGAAGATAGTCCGAGGGAACACTTTTATTATTTATTTATTTATTTTTAAAATTTTATTTATTTATTTGACAGACAGAGATCACAAGTAGGCAGAGAGAGAGGAAGGGAAGCAGGCTCCCTCCGGAGCAGAGAGCCCAATGCGGGGTTTGATCCCAGGACCCTGGGATCATAACCTGAACCAAAGGCAGAGGCTTTAACCCACTGAGCCACCCATGTGCCCCTGAGGGAACACTTTTAAATGTCAAGTTGGGGAATATATTTTTTGAAAAGGGACCACAAGAAGCTGAATAGTTGAAGAAGCTAAATAGGCAGCATTTAAATATCACTGCTATACAAAGGCTAGACTGAAAAATGAAAATAGCTGATTACACATAGTGGTAAATTGGATGATTCTTAGCATTATAAAACAGTATCTCTACAATAATAAGGAAAATTGCTTGGTGCTTACAAAATTGCTGCCCTTACAAAACTTGAAATTTTGGCTTCTGTCTTAAAGAATGAAGCTGTAATCACATTCCTGGGCATCTGTAATATCTTTGTAGGTGTCAAAAGTTGACCTACACACATATTAAAAATGGAATCTCTTGGGAAATGATAATTTGTGGAATTAGCACTTTTACTCTAAACAGATAATCCACAGTGATCCTGGAGAGGTGTTTTTGCAGCAAACTTCGTAAAGTCATTGACGATGGAGAGCAGCCAAGTGCATTATCTGTGACTCTCTCCTGAGAGCACATTGAAGAACAGAGAACACACTAAAAAAGAAATGACACCTGTACATTTTAGCACAGGAATCGAACACCAGAGTGTTTTGTTCCAAACTTAATCTCCAAGGAGTGGCAGAATATTTCAAAAAGATTTTGCTAACTTGTGGCTTTAGTCTTTAAATTTCCTTTAGCTCTTTTTCAATGCAGTCTTAGGGTGTGTTTGCATCCATTATCTTCAGCTGTTTGTTTTGGCATCTTACAAAAAGTTTCAGTGGAAGAGCGAATCCTACATTCTGCACGTGTGCTCTAATATTGAGGACTTTGCAGGAAGTTGGTTGTCAGCCTCTTATAGAAGATCCTACTAGAGCAATCAAAACCATCAGAAAACAAGTTATTTTTTTTTCTCAGAACTCAAGCTTAGATAACATTAGCCTAATTTTTAGAAACAGCCAGATTTAAGTTTATACCTTCTATTTTTAAATTAAATTAAAAACTCCTGCAAATATTGTTGGTGTGAATGTTCTTTGTCTACATGAGACTGACCTGCTGGGATTGTTTTTAAGTTCTTTAACAGAAAGATTTTGTTTAAAAATTTCAGTTACCATGCAGTCTTTAAAATAGAGTTAACTTTATATGTATATTTATTTCAGTAACATCAAGAATATATTCGGGGCTCCTGGGTGGGTCAGTAAGTTAAAGCCTCTTCCTTTGGCTTGGGTCATGATCCCAGGGTCCTGGGATTGAGCTCCACGTCGGAGCAGAGAGCCTCTTCCTCCTCTCTATCCCTTCCTGCCTCTCTGACTACTTGTGACCTCTATCATAAATAAATAAAATCTTTAAAAAAATTTTTAAAAAGAAAATATATTTCATTCATGGTACTAGAAAATTCTAGCACTGATTTGTGATAAAATAGAATAAACTAATGAAATTATTTTATATGTATTCCTATCACATTTTTTGTTAGTGATCATTGATGCGGTATCTAATAGTATGTGCCTAAAGAAATTGAGCTATAAAAAAAGGATTATCAAAATAACATACTTATGAAGAGTGGTTGCCAAAATTAACACTAATATATACATATGTTTAAAAATAGGAAAGGATTAGCCTCTGTGAACTTCTGTCATCAATTGTGTTGGGAATTGGGCCAACTTCTGTCTTTGTTCATGAACAGTTCATATTCAGATACATGGGGAACACTCCTTAGAATTCTAGGCCATAATTTATCCTACTACCTACAAGCAGCACTGTTTATAAAAGCAGCCCTGTAGAAGGGCAGTTCCTTGTATTGCAGAGAAGTAAACACTGGGTAAT
Organism: Mustela nivalis; assembly: GCF_964662115.1. NCBI lineage: Eukaryota > Metazoa > Chordata > Mammalia > Carnivora > Mustelidae > Mustela > Mustela nivalis. The sequence goes on along the minus strand of NC_139022.1, from coordinate 60,522,357 downwards.
TTTTAAATTACAGCTATTGAGGTTCACAGACTGAAATTGTAAACATAAGTTTGCCTCACTCACATTGGTTCTTAAAGATTCAGAATCCTCTAAGCTTCCCTACATGGTAAGATACTGTGTTGGAATGTGGAGAACAAGAAACGTTGGAAGGTTTAAAAATATTTTTAGTTTTGAAAATGAACTGTTATTTCCTTACATGACTATTCACCTTTTATTTTGAGACACTGGAAAGTTCTTAATATTTTTTGGTTTGTTTTTATGAGTATAGCAATGGATACCCTTAAAAGCTATATAAACTACCGGGCTATTAATAAAACAATGATAGCTGTTATTAATTGAGTGCTTATCATGTACTAAACAATGTTCTAAGAATTTTATTCACATTATTTTGTTCAGTATTGGCTTTTGTTAAATTTCATTCACTGACTAGGCTATAAGGAGGCAGTAGATAAATCATAAAACATGCACATGAATAAATTGGCTGTGAAGCCAAACTTTAAAATGGTTCTAGTTGTTTCTTGGACCGTTACAGGTTATAACAGTAAATAATGATCATATATCTTAGATTTTCTGGAATAGGACTAAATTAATACATATTCTTTCTCATTTTAAGGTCATGTTTAAGATATTGGATATCACAGGCTTAGAAGACTGGTCCAGACTTTTCTTTACATAGGAGATTCCCAGAAATAAGGCCAGAAAAGTAGAAGTGACTATTTAAGATAGGAATGAAATCTGGCTTTTATTGTTTGACTTCAAGTAAACTTAAAGCTTCATAGGATCTCTAGAATGAGCACTGAGAAGAAATTCAAGGAGTTAAAAAAAATGACTCCCGAATTTGTAAAAGCACTAAGAATTCAAGAAGTGCTTATGACCCTATAGACAGATGATACTTGTAAAAATGTGCAGGAAACTTCCTCAGTGGATGTTGTTTGTCTAGGACTATTATCACTATGAATTAAGATGAGTCCAGATGCAATGAATAAAAATCAAATGTTTTCATAATAGGAAAAATGAGTATTGTAAAAAAAATTCAAGTGTACAAAAAGGTACAAAATGGTCTCCTTGCCAACCTTAGCCACCTGTGTCTCAGTGACAAACATGATTTTACTTATTTCTGTATCATTCCAGGCATTCTGTGCATAAATAATTTGGGGCCCTTCATTCATTTCACAAAAGTGCAAAATGGAATGTGTAAATTGTTGAAATAGCAGAACATTGTGCATTCCAACCAGTATATGTAGTCATTCCCTGAGATGGCTGCATAATATTCCATTGCATGGATATAACATAATTCATCCAACCAGTGCCTTCCCATCACATATTTATTTAGTTCTTGTTTTCTGACATCAGAAACTATGCTGCATGATCCCCATGTCAATTTCTAGTCACATATCTTAAAAGTAGAGTTGCAAAGTCAAGGTGGATACATAGTTTTATTTTTCATAGATATTGTCAAATTTTTTTCCTGAGAAACTATGACAATTTGCATGCTTATAATATATATTCTTATAATTTTCTTTTTCCTGTAAGAGACCAAACAAAGTATTATCAAACTGTTTGATCTTTCCCAAGCTACCAGATGAAAAATTATCTCTCATCTTTAATTTGCATTTATTTAATTTTGAATGCTACTGAGTACCTTGTCTTAAGCTTGAAGGATATTTTTTCTTATATTTTTTATGATTTATCAGTATATATCCTTTGCAAATATTGTTTCTCAGCTTACCTTGTAATTTATGGCATGCAGAAAATTTTAAACTTTGTAAAGTTAAACTAATTTACATGTATTTTTGTGAAATATGGGAATTTTGGTATATACACAAACTCATACCAAAAGGTCTTTTTGTTATTTAACATTATTTTCTTGAGATAGAATTTATAAAGTTTTGTGCTTAAGATAAGTTTGAGAATAAGATTGCCATTATTTTTTCCTATTGATAACCTATCTTGGATCTTTCCTTATGTATTCTATTTGCCTTTATACTAGAAAGCACAAAGTTAGGAGTTACTCTCATTGCAGCAATGATTCTTGGGCTTTATTTTTGTAAACTAACTTTTAATTTTTATCTTTGTGTTTAATTACTTCTATCTGTGTTTTTCTTAGATGTTGTATTTTATACCTTTAGTATAGGAATACAGTAGTTACAACTTTAAAGCACTTTACATATTTCTATGATATATATTAATTTGATTGCCATATTGAACAAGTATTCTCACTTTTTTTGTTATAGAAGGAAATAAATATTTGAAAATTAATGACTTTGTGAAATTTCATAGGTAATAAGCCAACCCAAATATTTTTATTTTAAATGTACTGTGTTCTTTACTACATTACTCTTCTCTCCACCCTAATAAAGAAAAAATATATATATATTTTATATATATATAATATATATATATGTATACACACACACACACATATATACACATTTTATTTATTTATTTTTTAGTCATTTAATCTAAGAATAACAAATGCTGTGTTATTGGTTCAGGATATGCTTTAATACCAGTTACCTGAGAGTGAGATTGGGATGTACAAATACAGATTCACAATGAGCATAGGACTGAAAGGACCCTTTGAAATTTCCTCTAGGGAAATTTAGAAAATGACCTTTAAATATGATGATTAAATAGTATTTTTTAGGATTTGAAATAGATCATAGACAAGTCACATGCTTGCCAAATAAAAGAGATGAATGACAATATAGTATGACATTCTTGGATTAAGTTTCCAATAATCCAAAGTATTATTTTTCACCATTTGGATTGATTTAGATTCACATTTAATACCCAATTAATGCTGATAACACTTTTATTGTATATTTTAATTATTGAAGTCCTAGAGGGTAATTAGGCATATTAATTCTTCCCAAAGCATCCATTATGGCTTTTAGGGCAATTGCTCTTCTCCAATTTTGTCCTTTAAGATATTTCTTCTTCTTTTTTGATATGCCAGATGTGATCCCAACTAGAGCACACAAACTTCAATTCTTTGATAGTTAAGCATATCTTTCACTATTCCTCATCTCCATGACTCTCTTAGCTCCAAGCATATGTGACAGAACTGTTCCACTCTGAGGATCATGCTGTATTCACACTCAGTCTTTGATCTTGACTTGAGCTATTTTTTGTTTCATTTTACAAAAAAGGCATCTAACAAATTCATCTCTTAGTCCCTTTCAGCTCTAAAGTGTTACAACCCTGTGATTCATCCACCAAGAACCTAGAATCTAGGTGTATTTGAGAAATAGTTGGATTTCAACCTAAAAGTCATCTTGGATTTTTACCAGAAGACATGCATATTTTAAAATTTTTCTGTACAAGATAGACTGACTTTACCATTAGTATATTTTCTTTTTGTATAAAAATTCTCTTACTTGTACCTTAGGAAACAAAGCCACTTGACTATAACCCACATACAATACTGGAAAATGCACTGTCTTCTGTGTAATCAGATAATTTCTCACCCTGTCCATCTATATCTGACCCCCTAAGTTCACATTTTTATAATTATCTTACTTCATTTATAGCTTTCATTACTTTTCCCCCTAACTTACTAAAATAAATGTTTACTTATCACAGAGTTCAATCTTCTAAAATAATGTAAATATTTCCTTTTAAAGTATAATAAAAGAAAGTTGCTCTGCAAACATAACTGCAATTTGTCATCGAAAACATACATCATTCACACTTAAACACATTATATATATACTAACCTTACTCTCCAGTGACTGTATTACATAAATGTATTTGGTGTCAAAATATCTTTTCTTCATCTGATAGCCTTTATAAAGAACTAATATTGTATTTTATACATATCAAAATCAGGGATTAAGTTGCAGAGGATTTTATAAATTATTAGATTCCTAAATATCTTGTGTTTATAGTAATGCACTTAAGAATTACTGTTATTTAAGAGACAATGTAACTCAATTGTGCATGGTAGGACTTCATTATAAACAAAATTTTTTAGTACTTTAGTTACTACACATAAATATAGGAAATTCATCTCATGGTAACCAATATTATAATCTTTAAGCACAAAACATGAAAACACCAAAAGCTTTCTTGTTGTTGAATTAAATTATAATTAAAGTAGGGTTATAACTACATGTTATTACATGTACCACTAAGCAAAACACAAAGACTGTTTGAAATGTGAATTATCCTTAGGCTGTTTTTAAAATGCTGTCTATAAAACATGAATTACATTTTTCTTTTCCTTCCCCATTGCTTTTGGGTGCAAAGAAAGTACTGAAATCACATATTTCTGTGTTGTTGGCTCACTATCATCATTAGTCTAAGAAAAGCTTCTCTATTGATTAGACTATTTCCTACTCCTTTTATCCTCCCCTTACCCTCTAGAGACTACCATTTTAATGTGTTTATGCATACCCTTTTTTTATGTCTTCATTAAATATTTAGTGTTTGTGTGTATAGAAGTATCTTAAATTTGCATAAATAAATTTTATTTTTTATTTAATTAATTTATTTAGCATCTTGTCCCTTAGACTCATTTTTATTTACTTAAAAAATTGTATATAATATTTTTAAGGTATAAAAATATGATGATTTAATATATGCATGTATTTTTAAATGATTACCACAACCAAATTAACACACCCATCATCTCACATAACTATCATTGGTGTGTGTGTGTGAGAACACTTAAGATCCCCTACTCTCTTTGCAATTTCCAAGTATACAATACAGTATTATTAACAGCAGTCCCCATAATGTACATTAGATCCCAGAGCTTACTCATAACTAAACATTTGACCAACATTTCCCATTACTCCTACCACCATGGCCCTAGCAACTACTATTTTACTCTTCAATTTTATGAGTTAGATTTCATATATTACATATATAATAAATAAGATCATACAATATTTGTCTTTCTCCGTCTGGCTTATTTCATTGAACATAATCCTCTAAGTTTATCCATGTTTGCAAAATTGCATAATTTCCTTCTCTTTTAAAAGTTGTGAATAATACCATATTCTGTTATTATAATAGTCACTAAATATATGTATATACACAAATATATATGTATATATATATACATTTACACCTATTCTACCCTCTTACTGGTGTTGCTCCTGATTATTCTATTTATAACTTTCTCCACTCACCACTGTGATTGTAAGGTCTCTGTATTGCTGAGTGTGCATCTTATTAGGTGCTTATCAGTATTCTCAGAAACAAATGTCTAGACTGTGTTTAATTGTACACAATCACACAGACACACCCACATACCTACACACAAAGTATAAGAACATTTTTGTTCTTGATCTCTGATGGATCTCACTACAGATTACTCTGGGATGCACAAAATGTTAAAAAATTCAAGTAAAGAGGAAAATATTTTTAGAATAGGCAGTCTCAGAAAAAGACCCGCTAATATTCTACAATAAATGTTTGAAACAATATAAATGATTATTAAGCTATTAGTAGCAGTCTGTTAATTCCCTCTGCTTCGAATGTAAAAGGACAAATGTATGATGACCTCTGTTAGAATCAGAACCCATAAAGAAGAATCCCCAAGAGTCTTTTGCAATAAATATCCAGGAATAAATTTTAAGAAAAAAAAATAAAGGAAGACAAATATGTGGAAACCTATAAAAATTTATTGAAGAACATAAAAGATAATCAGAATAAATGGAAAGTAATAACATGGTTCTGGATGAGAAGAGTCAGTGTTTTGAAGACACCAGTTTCCCCCAAATTATTCTATAAATCCACAGAAACAAACACAAATATCAACAAAATATTGTATGGAACTTGGGAAGTTAATTCTAAAGTTTACCTTGAAAAAGAAATATCTAATCAGAGTCAAGAACTTATAGAAAAAGAAGAGTAATAAAGAATTACTTATACTATGAGAATTCAAATATGACAGCAGTAGTAATATAAAACTAGGGTAATTAAAATGACAATACATTTGTGAGGGAATACACAAGTTTCTATTTTAAAATAGAGATTCTAGAAACACACTAATGTATATATGGGAATTTAGTATGGTATAGATGTGGATGGTATTTAAAATCAATGGGAAATAAAGAAACCTAGAAAAATTTAATACCGTTTAGATAAAAATTCACAAAGTATTTAATCTGTCTCATTTATGCATAGATAATTCCAGTAATTTAAATATATGTGTGTATGTTGAAAATATAAAGTTAAAGATATCTATGTGTCTATATTTATCTATCTATATATATGAAGTATGAATTTACTAGGAGAAATTTACTATAGATTAGTAGATAATTATCTTGGGATAGTGACAGTTTACCTAATAAAAATGAAAAATCCAGAAACCATAATATAGAAGTTAGAAATAGGTGCCTATAAAAACATTTAAAATAATTATAAAATTGAAAGATTGCATATGCAGAGGGGACAGAGAGATTAAGAGACAAACAGGGATAAGTACCTGGCACAGATAACAGAAAGTCCTGATACCCATCATTAATCCCGTATATCCATCACAGCTATCATAAATCAGTAAGGAAAAAAAAAAAAAAAAACTATAGATTGGGGAAAATGGGTGAGAAAATATATAAATAGGCAACTTCTAGAAGAATAATTTTGAAATTACAAAAAAACATTTAAGTACCTGTGTTATCTCAGTAATCATAACCAAGTAAATACAAATGTACTTGCTGGCCATCAGATTTGCAAAGAAAACAATTTTGAATTTGATAATATAGAGAGTTGTTAAGCTGTGGGAAAATGAACATATATATCTGTTTTGGACTGCTGACTGTCTTAGCAAAAATGTGTTATGTGTAATCTCTTCTGACCGCAGAAACTCCACTGACTTTTAGGTGCTAGAAACAGTCACACATATGTGAAAAAGTGGAAACAATCTATATTGCCACAGGTAATATCAAAGATAAGAAATGTAGTATGAAGGATTATGGTATACTATGAAACTTTTTTTTTCCTTCAGTGAAATTATATGTGTAGTATTGAATTATCTTTAATATATTTTGAAAAGTATATTAAAGCAAGTCATAGAAACATGTATATAGTAAGATTCCATTTATGTAAAATTGACACAGAATATGCTGTTCTATATATGCATTTGTATGTGCATGTGTGATTCAACATACAGTATCACCTCCAGAAGTAAATGTACCTTATTTGATAATGGTTTTTTAAAGGGAAAGACTAAAATTAAAGAAGTGGGGAGGGTTGTGCATGTGTGTGTGTGTGCGTGTGTGTGTGTGCATGTGTGTGTTTGTGGGTTTGGAGCTTAGTGGGGCCTTCTACTTTATTTCTGTGCATCCTTTTGAACTTTTTTAACTTCAAGTATTTATCACATTTAGTTCAATTTTAAGGGGCGATTTAAAAAGTGATAGCTGTTTACCATTGTTGACATGCAAAGACATCTTTTTTTAATCTCATTTTATTTTTTAAAGGTTTTATTTATTAATTTATTTACTGACAGGAGAGACACAGGAGTGAGAGGGAACACAAGCAGGAGGAGAGGGAGAGGAAAGCAGGCTTCCCACTGAGCAGGGAGCCCAAAAGCAAGTGAGGCTTGATCCCAGAACCCTGGGATCATGACCTGAGCCGAATGCAGATGTTTAAGGAATGAGCCACCCAGGTGACTGGACATCTTTTCTTTTTTAAAGAATTTATTCATTTATTTGAGTGAGAGAGAGAGCAAGCAAACCTGAGCAGGAGGGAGAGGCAGAGTGAGAAGCAGGCTCCCTGCTGAGTAGGAAGTCCAGTGAGGGGCTAGATCCCAGGACACAGGGATCATGACCTGAGCCGAATTTAACTGACTGAACCTCCCAGGAGCCCCCTCAAAGATATCTTTTAATAGAAGAATAAACAAGAATGTTTTGAACAATGTGTAAAGCAGATAAAAACACCCTCTGTCTAAAATACAAAGGTTTATTTTTGAGTCGTCAGGGTCAGATATGAGGTGCAGATCTCAATCTGGCATTTTAGTTATTGGTTTAACTTGAATGTTCTGACTGTAGGGGAAAATAAAGGGTGCTGGGTTTTTTCTCAGAGAGATGAAGAAAGATCAGTGACACTCCTTCTCCATCTGCATTAGAGCACAGAGCCACAGGAAGGACACCACAGGGCAGCCAGGGGTCTAAGAGCTTTTGTGTGCAGCGGCAGGAACTCTCAGTCATGACTTCATTGTGTTTGGTCTGAAAGAGCAAAGAAAATCATCAAATTGCCTGAATAGAGGGAACATTTTTATTGAACCATCTACAGGTCTAAATTAATTGAGCAATGGAACATGATAGTTCAATGGGTGAGATTATCAAAAGCAAACTGCCCCCCTAGGGCAGAAGCCCCAGATGGGTGCCTGAGGGTTTCTGAGAATAGTGATTTCTTCATGATAAAATATAACTGCCCCCTATTGTTACAGCGCCCTTTAATGAATCCCATCCTGCACCTAAATATGACAAATAGGAAGGGATAATGTGCAAGACGGTTGATAGTTACATCTGATGTCAAACCAGATGAGGCTACCAACTTTGAAGAGAGGCTGTCCTTTGTCTTGGAAAATCTAAGAATGCTTTTTTGATTGCTTCTGGGGGATTTTGATCAGCATAGAATCTGAAGAATGCATTTTATTTCAATTGACCCAAATAGATGAATAATCTCAGAAAAACAATGGGCAAAAAGCTGTTTTTGTGAGAAAAACATACAATATTAAATAGAAAGAGCTTTGCAATTTATTCATTCCTTTATTAACTGACCCAAAATTTGAGTGCTTACTCAAGGTCCAGACAAAATGATAGAAGCTGTCATTTAAGAGAATGACAGTTTTTATTTGGTGCACAAACTATCTGAATTTTTGATATTTAAGCAGCTTAACTCTCTAATCAGCTAGCATGCTTCCAGCTGGAAGGAATTGAAAGCTGAGCTTGAACTGGCTTAACCAACAACAGCACTTTTTGGTTCACACGTATGGAAGTCCAGACATAAGGCAAGCTTCAGGGGTGAGTTAATCTAACGTTTCCTGTGCTGTTTCTTTGTGATTCTCTAGACTGTCATGACCCAATGGAACTTTCTGCAATAACAGAAATGCACAATCCAATGGTTGCCACTAGCCACGTGTGGCTATTTGAGCAGTTAAAAACTGCTACTATCATTTAGGAAATGGATTTTTAAGTGTATCTAATTTTTAGTAATTTAAATAACCAGTAAAGCTAGTAGCCATTGTTTTGGAAGATATACCTCAACACTGTTCCCTCTTGAACACTATGGGACAACAGCGTCTGCAGACTTGTAATGTATCAACTGCAACTAATGACACACGAAGTTATTCTGATCAAAACTCTTATAATAAGAGTTTCACCCAGAAGAGCAAATACTTTTTTTTCCCGTCACATTGACGAATATTAGATCACAAGCCCATTCCTGAACTGATCACTGGTAGAAAGATGATATAATCATTAGCTTTCCTGAGTTTATTCCTGTTACAGGAATAGGGTTGGCTTCCTCTGGGGTCCCATAGCAGGGGATGGATGACACCTAAAAATATTGGTATTTGCATAGTGGGAGGAAAAAGAAGTAGGATTCCTGGGAGGACAGCTAACCATGTTCTCCTCACTCTTTAAACAGCAGTTTGTACCGACTAGTCCAACGAGATAAGTGTCTGTGTTCTTCTCGTGGCTGAATCATCCCTAATCTTGTCATTCTACCATCCGCCAAAAGTTGCTGGAGAAAATTGTCCTTTAAACTTTTTTGCCCCCGTTCTTGGTAGAGTTGTTAATGGTAACTTTAAGATGCCCCTCTTGTAGTATTTCTATGGTCCAACTGTTTGCCCTAGTAATCAGAAGAAATTATCTGGGACTGAATTCACAAAAATCACTGAACTCTCCTCACAGTGTCCTAAAGTTCCTGTGATTCTGTTTTGGTACCACCCTACTTAGCTTCTTGTACTTGTTCACCACGTTCTCTCTCAGCTCAAATGTTTCAGAATCACGGATTCTCTCTGCATGCAACTCCTTGCCACCGTCCAGGTCCCCACTTAGCTCTTTTTCCAAGAAGTCTCCTTTGATCCATCCACATCTGGATGAGGTTTTCTGTTTTGTGCGGTGATAACCTTCCCTTTTTTTTTTTCTCAAATCTTCATCATTTTCATACTCATCGTTTTCTCTATTTATTTGTCTTTATCTTCGGTTGTACTGAAAAGTCTACCAGGTCAGAGACTTTGCCTTGTTCACCTGAATATCCTTAATGTCTATCCACAATATCACAGGCATGTAGTAGGCGATCACCAAATAACATGGAGGACATAGGGAGATGGAGAGGAGAAGGGAGTTGAGGGAAATTGGAAGGGGAGGTGAACCATGAGAGACTATGGACTCTGAAAAACAATCTGAGGGTTTTGAAGGGGCAGGGGTGGGAGGTTGGGGGAACCAGGTGGTGGGTATTATAGAGGGCACAGATTGCATGGAACATTGGGTGTGGTGCAAAAACAATGAATTCTGTTACGCTGAAAAGAAATTAAAAAAAAGAAACAACTACTTTTAATTAACAAATGATACATGCTGAACAAATGAATTGGTGAATAAATGAATAGGGTGGGTAGTCCTATACCTATCATATTACATCACTTAACACACATCTTTTTCATCCTAAATTATTTTGTATCCACATATATACTCATGTAAGAAGCTTCACCTATCTATACTTTAATAGTTAACATATTCTGAAAATACATTATTTTCCAAATTAAAGATACCTTGCTAGCTTAGTTCCTAGTTTTTGGCTTACCAACATTGACAAGACCCTCTTGGTTTATAGGACTTTGGTATTTTAGGAATGTCAAGAATTTCATTTTCAGCATCCGTTTGCAGCACAGTAAAAGTATTTCTTTTCAGACAGCTTATCTCTTGCAATAGGCTGGAACTCATTTGGGAATTAGTTGAATCACTGAAGCAGACCTTGATTGATCAGATATAAAAGTTCTACATTGACTCTTACTCTTTATTCAGTGTAAGCGTGCTTCTCATCATGGTTTGCTTTGTACTGACTATAATAACCCAATTCTCAGTCTCTCTTTCTCTCTGTACATCATTAATTAAAAGCTTTAAGTGGGGGGGGGTGCGCCTGGGTGGCTCAGTGGATTAAAGCCTCTGCTTTTGGCTTAGGTCGTGATCTCAGGGTCCTGGAATCAAGCCACGCATCGGGCTCTCTGCTCAGCGGGGAGCCTGCTTCCTCCTCTCTCTTTCTGCCTGCCTCTGCCTACTTGTGATCTCTGTCTGCCAAATAAATAAATTAAAAAATCTTAAAAAAAAAAAAGCTTTTAAGGGGTTAAGGCATAATACAGCAAAATCAGCTATGCCTTTTTGTTACTTATCACACAGATCTGATGGGATATATGCAGTTCAGTATTCTCAGCAGAATAAAACTACAACTCTACTAACTATAACTACTAACTAATTAATTAGTAACTACTAACTACAGCTCTAAAACCTCTTCCTTTTTGGAGAGAAAAATTAATTTCTTAAATGCAGAAGTAAGAAGAGGTATTCTCCAACTTCTTATGCATATGCTGGAACTGTAAAGACTATTAAGTCTCATGGAAAAAAATGTTGGGGGCACACTGAGGACAATAACAGAGCATCTGGAAGTATAACCAAGAAGGCTTATATGTGAACTATAGAGTTCAGTTAAGGTGCTGATGTAGCAAATTTAATCTTGCCCCCTCACCCTTTGCCCCATGGAAGCCCATGGAGAAGATACACCACACACCTGTAGACATCTATTTATGGAGATACACACACATGTCCTGATGCTTAATAAGTGTGCAAAAACACTGAGAAAAATGTTCCCTTATTTTGCTAATATTTAAAAACAAGGTAAAAATTCAGCTTCAGAGATATAATGATTAAAATAGGATTATTGGGAACAACAAAAAAGGTACTCTAAAAAAAGGTACCAATATTGGTTTGAATAACTTTATATAAGGTAGCTTCATCTTTAATTATAGGAAGGGGGAACACAGAAAAATGTAGTCATCACTTGCAAAATCCAGTGCTTCTTTATTTATAGAAACACTCATTTATTTACAACTGATATTTATTACCCAACTATAATGTTCCAGAAATGGCATGATCTCTGTCCACAAGCAGGTCATGGTCTGGTAGAGGGGACAGCCATTAACAAATATTCATTGTATAATGTAAGCCATATTATTTGATTCAAGTGTGTACTAAGCTGCCACATTAGAAATTAATTACAATGACTAATCTTAGCTTTCAAGCTGGGGAAGAAGGCACATTTTTGTACAGGACTTCAGAGTTGTATGAGTTTGCAGGGGGAGGTGAAGGAAAGAAGATTCTTTTTTTTTAAAGATTTTATTTGTTCGAGAAAAAGAGAGCACAAGCAGGGGAGCAGCAGGCAGAGGGAGTGAGAGTAGCAGGCTCCCTGCTGAGCAGAGAGCCCAGTCCCTGCTGGATCCCAAGACCCTGGGATCATAACCAGAACCGAAGACAGACACTTAAGCCATACCCCTTAACCCTTAGCCTACTGAGTCACCCAGACATCCCCAGAACACACACCCAAAATACACACACACACACACACACACACACACACACGTATGGGTATATGGACATATGCACACATTATTGTATATATACATATATACAGGCACCTCTAGGTATACCTTTTAAAAGATTTTTTCCTGAAAAAAAGGAAAAGAGAGAAGTGAGGCAGGAAGAGATTGGGGCGGGCTGGAGGCCACGGAGGATGAACAATGAAGGAGTTACTTTGATTCCAAAATGGGAAGTGATAAGCATTGGGAGGAAGGTATGCCAGAAGGAATTAGGCAGGGGATACAGACACAGAGGTCTTAGGGGAGGCAAACAGTCTTTGTTGATCCTATGGAGGGTGGAAGTCATTTGAAAGAAGTCAAGGATGTTTAAGGCAATTAGTTGTGTAGTAAGATTTTAGGCTAGTTAGGAAATACAGAAAGAAAAGTATAGTTAAGGAAATAAGGAATTTAATTTTAGACCTGCTGAGTCTACTATATCTGTGGGACTTTTAGATGGGATTTGTTTATTCAGTAGGCTGAAGAAAATACTGATCTTGAGTTCGGGAAAAAGGTATGAGCCAGATATATAAAAAATGGAGTGATAACTATAAAGATGAGGGTTTATTCTCTGACAGTGGATGAGATTTTCTTGAGAGTGTAAAATGAAAAGGAAATACTTAGAGTGCAAGCACACTTATGGAGTTTAGCCAGCTAACAAAGTAATTAAATAATAAACAGAGTGACTGTAGAGTCCCTGAGAGGACAGTTGGAATGAGTTTGTTTGTTTTCAAACTGAGTGGAGAAAAATCTGCTGGGCCAGATGTTACCAAGAAAATAAGTGTGATTAAGTTGGGGTGTGGGGGAAGCCAAAAGGCTGAATATAAGAGAAGCCCCTCGGGACTTTATTGATACTTTTTCTTTTCAGGTGGTGAAGCCAGAAGATAGAATGCTACGAGTTCAAGTGTTGATCTCTATTCTAAGAAGGTTGACAGTATAGGTAAAGGGAGGGGACGAAGATGGGTGAGAATAGTCACAGAAATTCTCTGAAAATCATTGTGAGTAAAGGAAGTATACTTGTAATAAATTCTGAAATCCAAACCTGAGCCCCCAAGTCACTTTCAGCATTGTTTCATGTTCTAATTTCATAAGCTGTGTTAACCTCTCCTGCGTATCTTTTATCTGATAACTGGAAATTTTAAAAATATCAAATGGGGGGCACCTTGGTGGCTCAGTGGATTAAAGCCTCTGCCTTCAGCTCAGGTCATGATCCCAGGGTCCTGGGATCGAGCCCCACTTCGGGCTCTCTGCTCAGCGGCGAGCCTGCTTTCTCCCCTCTCTCTCTGCCTGCCTCTCTGCCTACTTGTGATCTCTCTCTGTCAAATAAATAAATAAAATCTTAAAAAAATATATCAAATGGATAAATACCGGCAAGTAGGCTGGTATTTAATACTTTAGCATTATGCTTTCTTGAATGTGTACTGTCTATGACAACATTTAATTATGTATTTGAGACAGTGGTATTGGGAAGTAAGCAATCACCCATACTTCTCCATGATCATTAGTGTCACTGTCATAGTCATAACATGAAATAAATGGGATATGGTTTTATTCTGAAGAGACTTTATATTGCCTTTCCTTTTCTTCCCCTAGTTGGCTACATCATTTAATTACTGAGGATACAAGAAAAATAATGTCTGTGAGCTACGCCATAATTGCCTCCCAACTCCTTTGAGAATCAGTTATGTTTTCCCTGAAATTAAAATTGAAACTGTAATATGAGGGAGATGGTTCATCTAGAAGATCAAAGCCTCCTGGTCTGTCTTTCTATTCTGGGTACACTCATCACCTTTACAATAAAATAATTTCTTTCTCCTTGAACTTGTTACTAACATCTTTTAAATTTTCTGTGTCTGAATTGGACTTGAGTTCTAAAAGCTTATGCTACCTATGAGCTTATGAATGTAGACACCTGGTCACACTGAAAATACTGGCCTGGTTTAGCTTCTTTTTTCAGTTTCCAGTGTGAGTCAATGCAGGCCTCATGCATGGAGAAATTTTAAGCCTAGCCAAGGCAAGATGTTTTCAGCATACCTTATACTAGTAGTTATAATTATGGTTCTAAGAGCTGAAGTAGATGTAATCCTAACATCTGACCCAAACTCCCAGGAAAGAATTCACTTTTGTTTTCTGTTATTTCTGAAGCTACATACTTTAAGAGGTATGTGCAAGGCTGTATTTTAACTAGTAAGTAGGGACCAAAGTTAATAAATTTGCTGCCAGTTACTCTGGGATAATGCCCACCATAATTCACTGTCTTGCTATTCTGTTCTCAAAACTTTTATTCATCCCCCTCAAGTAGATCAATCCCAAGAACAAACCCTTTAGTAGTGTTGCTTTTGCAAAGAACTGTATCTTTGGTGTTGTGCTCTAATCTGAGTCATACATACTCTAGTATCTTCAATCTCCAAAATATTGCTGTTGTCACTGAATAGTAAAGTTTAAAAAGATGCCTAGTCTTTTTTGGTTTGAATTTTTTATTTGACATAGAAATTTATAAGTTGGATCTCACATATTTTATTATATCACATAAACTAAGCCTGATAATGTACCAATCCTATGCAAAAAAAACCCCAAAAAACAAAAAACAAACACCACCACCAACAACAAAAAATTGCTTTCAATTTGCACAAATGTTTTTTTATACCTGCCTGACTGAGCTATTGGGTATAGCAACTGTGGTAGCGAGCTTCTAACATGGCTTCCAGTGATCTCCTCCTCCTGTTATTCATGCCCTTGGGTAATCTCCTTCCCTCACGTATGGGCTGGAACTAATGATTTTCTTCTGATGAACAGAATATGGCAAATGTGATGGGTATTACTTCTACTATTAGGTTATAAAATACCATGACCTCCGTTTTCTTAGCAGACTCTCTCTCCTTGTCTTTGATGGAAAAGATGCTATATAATGGACAGGGCTATGTGGCAAGGAACTGAAGGTGTCCACTACCCACTAGCCAATAAGGAACCGAGGCTCACCTTCAACTGGCCACAATGAATTGATTAACGACTTTATAAGTGAGATTGGAAATCATTTCTTCCTCGGTAGAGCTGTTAGATGAGACCCCACATCTTGACTATAGCCTTTTGAAAGCCTGTGAAGCATGAAGCCTACTTAAGCTTTCCCCAAATTCATGGCTCACAGAAACTGAGATAGTAAATGTGAGGAAAGTGACTAAATTTGGGGATAATATGTCAAGCAGCAATAGATAACTAACAAATCAATATGCATCCAGATGGCAGTTATGCAGGAATATTTAAATATGTAATAAAAAAACACTTAAGTAAACAAAAAAAATAAGCATTAATTTATTCTTTAACAATAATCTCAGGTTCTCTTTCAGTTATTTCATTTTACTTCAGACAGTTCACACATACACAGACTTTCAAATTTCCCAACAAAAAACACATACAAATAAAAAAAAAAATAGAGGTTGAAATTTGAAAGTACAGCCAAATCATTAGCAGTTAGATGTGACTCTTAGAAGTCCAATAGGAAAGAAGGAAAAGAAAAGATTTTGAGGATAAATTTTAATGTAGATGATTCATGTATGGGAAAACAAAGTGCTAAGTTCTATGAGAGAATTTATATATTTGACACATTAAAATAGTTAAGATCTTCAATACTGTGTAATTAATTGAAGTTTAAAATATAATTTAAAATAAATACAATATAATATATTTTTAAATATTTTGTAAGTTAAATAAACTTTGCAAAGATTAATAACAAAAGTATTTACAGCAGCATTGAAACTGTTTACTTGGAACATTTGTTTTATACAGCAATTCATTCCTGAATGAAACTAGATAAATGGAGTGTTGGTACATTTTAAAAGAATTATGTTTTAGAGTAAGTCATCCCATGCTTGCAAGAAAATCCAAACCATCCCAGAAAAAGGAGAAGATGACCTGTATGTAAAGACCTCCAAAGAAGAGATTACAGTTTCTTTGGCTACACATTCCATGCCTTAATAAACATCACTGTCAGAAAGTTCTCATATCTAACATAAATCTCTTTAGTTTCACTTCAAGCCTGAATGTTGTATTCTGTGTTAAACAGATGGAAGACAGTTGGTTGCTAAACTCTGAAGATCTTTTAAGAGACTTGAAAACAAGTTTCATGTGGTGGAGTCCTTCATATTATTGATTTACAGCTCAGGGCTTTTAAATATTGGCTATGCCTCTGCTCAACCCTATCCCAGCCCCACTCCAGAGTTGCTCTTTAACTGATCCCTGAAGGCAGTGTTGAAAGGTAGAAGTCTTCATATTTAAGAGTTGAAAAAAAACAGCTGTTTCTATAAATTCCACTCATGAAGACCCATGATTTTGAAGATTCCAAATAAATATTTTCCAACTTCCACATGATATTTGTTCAAATATTTGAAAATTACTCACTAATCACCATTATTTCTCTAATAGGATAAAAATCTTAACATTCCTTCTACCAATTCACCTTATGTAACATGAATTTGGGATCTCTCTGCTTTCTGATCTTTTCATCTAGACACGTTATGTCAATATTTCTCTTCTTTTTAAATTCTAGTTTTTCTATTATAAACATATAACTTATCCATGACTTTGATTGATAGTAATGAGTAGTATTTTTTGTTTATCCACCACCAGTTTAAAACTTTTTCTTTTGCTATTTTCAGAAGTTGGTATATAAAACTACTAAAAATGGTGCTTTGGCTTTCAAATACCAAATAGTACTGTATTAAATGGTCTTTCAAACTGTCTACTTAACTTTTAATTTTTTGTGATCACCAGGGTACCCTCTTCTGTTTCCTTCAGTACAAAAGTTTGAAATTTTTTTCTATGAATGTGTGGTATCAAAAGTTAGATATAATACTTTAAACACTGAAGTAGTATAGAGTTCAAGACTATGTTAAATTTTATTCATGTAACAATGTATTCGTTCATACTAATCACCAAATTTCAGCATCCAGAGATTTTACTAGAACTTTATTATGTAGATATGGTTGGATCATTGATTTTCATGTGGTTGAACTCAATCTCCAACTTGGTTGATCCCAGGTGACCCAAAGCCCCCATTCCAAATCATATTGTTGGCCTTTCTGCCATGGACACCTCCAAGCTAAGACCACAGGGAGTAGTCAGCCCTACCTTAAGTAAAAATGTTCCTATCAGGTCTGACATACATTACTTGTCAGAGCCAAGAACAAAGCCAAGACCTCTCTTTGGGCAAGGCAATTTATTTACTACACACTGGTAGTCTTTGCCTCTAAGAGGGATGGTGGACCATTAACATTTATATAATTACTGATATGGTTTAATTTAACCACACCATTTTGTTAGTTGCTTTCCATTTGTCCTGTCTGATCCCTATTTCTTTCTTAAGACTTCTTTTGTATTAACCAAATATTTGATTGTAAGATTCCATTTTATCTCCACTCTTAGCTTATTAGCTACATTTCTTTGTTTTTATTCAATGGTTGTTTCAGAGTTTATAATGTACTTATTTAATTAACACAGGCTAACTTCAAATATTAAACCATATCAGGTGTGCCATAAAAACTTCACATCAATATACAACCATTTTACTCTTCTTGGCCTTTACCAAGGCCAAAGATTTATATATTTAAACCTAAATATGATAAGTAACTTTAGATACATTTATATTATTTTAGCTCTGAACAAACAATTAAATGAAATTGTTTGAAATGAAACAATTAGATTTACTCATTGCTTACAGTTGCTGGTGATATTTAATCCTTTTTATCGTTTCAGATTTCTACGAAGTATCATTTTCTTTTTGTCCTGAAAACTTCCTTTAACCTTTCTTGAAATGCTGGATTCTTGATTATAAATTTGTACAAGTTTGGCTTAAATGGATAAAAACTGTTTCTTCATTTTTTTAAAAGAGTTATTTATTTGAGTGAGAGAAAGAGCTCAAGGGTAGGGACAGAGGGAAAGAGAGTCTTTTTAAGCAACTCCAGGCTGAGTGTGGAGCCTGACCTGGGTCTCAATCTCAGGACCCTGAGATCACGACCTGAGCCCAACCTGACAGTTGGTCACTTGAGGAACTGTGTCTCCCAGGTGCCCCAATTTTTTCTTCACTTTTGAAAACATGGTTTCACTGGCTTAACTATTCTAGGATGACATTTTTGTGTGTGTTTCAGAGACATCATTCTACTTCTTTCAACTTGCATTGTTTCTGACAACAAAACTGATTTTATTCTTTTGTGAGTAATCTATCTCTGGCCACTTTAATTTTTTTTTTCTATTTATCAGTGAATTCTCTTTTAATGATAGTGATGTGAATCATTTGTTTCTTTAGTTTTATTCTGCTTACTGTCCATTTGTAAAGTTTTCCACTATTTCTTTTAAATATTTTTATGTACTTTACTCTCTCCCTCCTCTTATGTTATTATGTTATGTTAACTTATTCCACAGTTCTCTGATACTTTCATTATTTTCTTTGTTTCATTTTGCATAGTTTCTATTGTTATATCTTCAAGTTCATGAATCTTTTCTTCTCAAATCTCTAATATGCCTTTAATGTCTTTTTATTTTTATCTCACATATTATAGTTTTTATTTCTAGAAGTTTGATTTGAGTATTTCTTACATATTTTATATCTCTATTTAATGTTCAAGCATTTATTTAGTTTCTTAAATGTATAGAATGCAGTCATAACTGTTTTATCATCTGGATAATTTCCAGGTTATTTTAATTGATTGACTTTTCTATTCCTGTTGGGTTACATTTTCTTGCTTCTTTTCATGGGTAGTAATTTTTGATTGGTTGTCAGGCATGAATTTCACTTTGCTAGATTTGGTTATATTTGTATTCCTATAAGTATTCTTCAGCTTTGTGCTTAGATCCAGTTAAGTAACTTGGAAAAACTTTTATCGTTTTGTGCCTTGTTTTTAACTTTTGTTAGACAGGCCAAGAGCAGCATTTCAATAAGGGTTAGTTTTGCCCTATTACTGAGGCAGAGCCCTTTTTAAAAGATTACCTAATACTCCATACATTTTGACATTTTCTTGCTTGCTGTTGGTTTAAAGAAAAATGCATACTTGTGTTACTCAGATTGTTGCTCTTAATTTTTTCAGTGGTTAACTTCCCAGCCCTGATTAATTTTTTTTCCACATAAATGAGCTTATCAGTATTCAGCTGATAGACTTGAGGGAGGCCTTCTGTAGATCTCCAGAATTCCTTCTGTGAGCTTCTTTTCATTCCAGTACTCTACTATGCAAACTCTAACTATCTTGGACTCCTCAAGTTACCAAGTTACCAGTTTTGTGTCTTCAATTGATTGAGACTGTCTAGTCTTGCCTGAGTTCCTTGTTTTGCAATATGACCTGAAAATTATTTTCAGGCAGTATACTAGGGAATTGGGCATTTTTAACTCTCTCTCAGAGATCAATATCCTTCATATCCAGAGGTCCAATGCTTTTTTCCTTTTTTTTTTTTTTAAGATTTATTTATTTATTTTAGAGATACAGAGCATGTGTTGAGGGGAGGGGTTTCAGAAGGAGAGGAAGAGATTGAATTTTAAGCAGACTCCCTGCTGAACTTAGAGGGGCTCCATCTCATAACCTGAGATTATGATCTGAGCCAAAATCAAGATTCCAGTGCTCAATCAGTGGAGCTACCAAGTGTCTTCAGAAGTCCAATGTTTTAAAACCATTACTTAAAATACATACCTGATTTTTGTGTGTGTGTGGTTTCAGATGAGAGGTTAACTCTACTTCCTTTTATTCCATCTTAGCTAAGAACATAGGTCTTATCTACCCTTTAAAAAATGTTTAGTAGTAACAGTGGAGGCAAATTTCTTAAACTTTTCCTATATAGGAAAGAAACATTCAACATTAGGCACAATTTCTAAGGGTTGTTAAGTATTTCCTTTTAAGTTGGGGTAGATGAATAAAGTGAGTCATTGGGATTTCATAGTTATTAAATGTTTAATTATTCATTGAAAATATTGATTGAAATGAAAACACATTGGTCCCAGTCTTTGGAATGCAGCAAAAGTTGTCCTGGGAGGGAAGTAGTAGCAATGTAGGCCTACCTCTAAAAGCAACAAAAAATCTCAAGTAAATAACTGAGCCTTTACACCTAAAGGAGCTAGAAAAAGAACAACGAATGAAACTAAAGCCAGCAGAAGGAGGGAAATAATAAAGATTAGAGCAGAAATAAATGATATAAGAAGAAAAAAATAGAACAGATCAATGAAGTTAGGAGGTGCTTCTTTGAAAAAAATCAATAGAATTGATAAACCTGTAGCCAAACTTATCAAAAAGAAAAGAGAATGGACCAAAATAAATAAAATCACAAAAGAGAGGAGAGATAGCAACCAAATACCACAGAAATACAAACAATTATAAGAGAAGATTATGAAAAATTATATGCCCCCAAACTGCACAATTTGGAAGAAATGGATAAATTCCTAGAAACATATAAATTACCAAAACTGAAACAGGAAGAAATAGAAGATTTGAATAGACTGATAACCAGCAAAGAAATTGAATCAGTAATCAAAAATCTCCCAACAAACAAAAGTCTAGGACCAGATGGCTTCCCAGGGGAATTTTACCAAACATTTAAAGAAGAGTTAATATCTATTCTTTTTAAACTTTTCTGAGAAATAGAAATGGAAGGACAACTTCCACATTTGTCCTATGAGATCAGCATTCTGCTAATGCCAAAACCAGACAAAGATTCTACTAAAAAAGAGAAGTACAGGCTAATGTCCCTGATGAACATGGTTACAAAAGTTCTCAGTAAAGTACTAGCAAACCAAATCCAACAATACATTAAAAATATCATTCACAATGATCAAGTGGGATTTATTCCTGGATTGCAAGAGTGGTTCAGTATTCTCAAATCAATCAACAATCCATTAACCATATTAATAAAGAAAATGATAAGAACCAAATTATCATTTCAATAGATGTAGAAAAATATTTGGCAAAAATACAACATCAATTCATGATTAAAAAAAAAGCCTTAATAAAGTAGGTCTAGAGGTAACATATCTCAACATAATAAAGGCCATCTATGAAAAACCACAGCTAATATCATCTTCAATGGGGGAAACCTGAGAGCTTTCCTTCTATGGTCAGGAATAGGATAGGATATCTATTCTTATTACTTTTATTCAACATCGTGCTGGAAGTCCTAGCCACAGCAAACAAACAACAAAAAGAAATAAATGTTATCCAACTTGACAAGGAAGAAGTAAAACTTTCACTATTGCAGATGACATGATACTGAATACAGAAAACCAGA
This sequence comes from Mustela nivalis, assembly GCF_964662115.1. NCBI lineage: Eukaryota > Metazoa > Chordata > Mammalia > Carnivora > Mustelidae > Mustela > Mustela nivalis. The sequence goes on along the minus strand of NC_139022.1, from coordinate 60,500,519 downwards.
GACTCCACCAAAAAATTGCTAGAACTGATAAAAAAATTCATTAAAGTTGCAGGATATAAAATTAATGTAGAAAGATCTGCATTTCTATATAACAATAATGAAGCAGCAGAAAGCGAAATTTAAAAATGAATTCTATTTATAATTACACCAAAAGCCATAAGATACCTAGGAATAAACCTAACCAAAGAGGTGAAAGATTTGTCCTCTGAAAACTATAAAATACTGATGTAAGAGATTGAAGAGGACACAAAGAAATGGAAAAAAAAACCATTTCATGCTTATGGATTTAAGAACAAATACTGTTCAAATATCTATGGGACCCAAAGCAGTTTACATATTTAATGCAATCCTTATCAAAATACTGGCACCATTTTTCACAGAACTAGAACAAACAATCTTAAAATATGTATGGATCTACCAAGACCCCAGATAACCAAAGCAAACTTGAAAAAGAAAAAAAACAAAACTGGAGTATCATAATTCCAGACTTCAAACTATATTATAAAACTATAAAATAATCAAAACAATATGGTACTGGCTCAAAAATAGATGCATAGTTCAATAGAACAGAATGATAACCTCAGAAATGAACCCACAACTATATGGTCAATGAATCTTTGACAAAGCAGGAAAGACTATCCATTGGAAAGAAGATAGTCTCTTCAACAAATAGTATTGGGAAAACTGGTCCACTTTCTAACACCACACACAAAAATAAATTCAAAAGGGATTAAAGACCTAAATGTGAGTCTTGAAACCATTAAAATCCTAGAGGTTCAGAACACAGGGAGTAACCTCTTTGACATTGGCCATAGCAACAAAATATGTCTCCTGAGGCTAGGGAAACAAAAGCAAAAATAAACTATTGAAACTTTATCAAAATAAAAAGCTTCTGCTTTTCTATTTTTTTGAAGGAAACAATCAACAAAGCTAAAAGGCAACCTGTGGCAAGAGAGATGATATTTGTAAATGACACATCTGACAAAGGGTTAGTATCCAAAATATATAGCTTACAAAACTGAACACCCAAAAAACAGATAATGCAGTTTAAAAATGGGCAGAAGACACAAATAGACATTTCTCCCAAGATGGTATACAGGTGCGGACAGACACATGCAAAGGTGCTCAACATTACTTATTGTCAGGAAAATGCAAATCAAAATTAAAATGAGATGTCACCTAACACCAGTCAGAATGGTTAAAATTTGCAACACAGAAAACCACAGGTGTTGGTGAGGATGTGGAAAAAGGGGAACACTCTTACAGTGTTGTTGGGAATGTAAACTGGGGTAGCCACTTGAAAAAATATGGAGTTTCCTCAAAAAGCTAAAAATAGAACTACCCTATGATCCAGCAATTATATTACTAGGTATTTTCCCAATGGATACAAAACACTAATTCAAAGGGCTACATGCACCATTATTATAGCAGCAGCATCAACAATAGTCAGTTATGAAAAGATCCCAGATGTTCATCAACTGATAAATGGATAAAGAAGACATGGTATGTGTGTGTGTGTGTTTGTATTTATATTTATATTTATACACACACAATGAAATATTACTCATCCGTTAAAAAGAATGAAATCATGCCATTTGCAAAGATGTTGATGGAGCTAGTGAGTATTATACTAAGCAAAATAAGTCAGAGAAAGACAAGTGCCATCTGATATCACTAATATATGGAATTTAAGAAACAATAAATGCACACGGGGGAGAAAAAAAGGGATGCAATCCAAGAAAGAGACTCTTAACTATAGAGAACAAATTGATGGTTCCCCCAGGGGAGGTGGGGCAGAAGGGTTAAATAGGTGATGGGGATTAAGGAGGACACTTGTGATAAGCACCCAGTGTTATATGTTAAGTGTTGAATCGCTAAATTCTACACTTGAAAATAATGTTATGATGTATGTTAACTAACTTGAATTTAGAGATTTTTATTTGTCTATTTGAGAGAGGGAGAGTGAGTGAAGGGACAGAGAGAGAGTGGAAGGGACAAGCAGATTCCACACTGAGCATGGAGTCCAATGTGGGGCTTGATCCTATGACCCTGAGATCATGACCTGAGACAAAACCAAGAGCTGGATGATGCTTAACTGACTGAGCCATCCAAGAACTCCTAATGAACTGGAATTTAAATAAAAACTTGGAAGAAAAAATGTAGAATTTAAGACTAAAAATGTAGAATTAAAGACTAAAGAACTATCTTAGATCAATAAAAAAATTATTATAGTCATATCCTTTATGCCACAACCTAAAAGATTTATCACAATCAAAAGAATTAGAAGATTTTAATTATGATCATTATGAAAGACATTAATAAATCTCAAATAAAAAGTTTAAAAAAATGCAGCTACTTTAAGCAGAGTAATGAACTCTAATATGTCCATCTGCTCACCTATGGATTTACTAATCTTTATCCATCAATTGATATGGGCTATGTAATTATTGCTGATAACCTAGGTACAGACCCTGGGGAGGTCAGATTACCCTTTCTGAAGTGGAACAGATGAAGCAAAGAAAGTCTCAGACAGGGAAAATGCATTTGTTAAGTAAGGCACAGAATTTTGAGAAATAATGCCTCATTGAAGGCTGAAAGCACAGAGCTAAATCAGTATAATAGGAAGAGTCAGTGCTCTTGGGAAAAATCATTCTGAAGAGATAGGTAAGGAGCCAGACCAGAAGCATCTTTTATGTCTACCAGGCTGCTTATATTTTTATCTCTTTGGCAATGAAGAAGCATCATGTTTGTTGGATGCTTTATGAGCTTTGGATCCCAAAACTGATCCCATAACTGACTTTAAATCTGACAGATGTTCACTAATTATACAACCTTATGTAACTACTTCACCTTTCTGGTTCTCAGGCCTTTCATGAATAAAATAGGGTTAGAAATACTTAACTTTTCGAGTTGCATGAGAGCTATGAGCTATGTAGTGTAGCTAATCAATAAATACTAGCTATGTATAATACTTGTATTGTATAATATAAATTAGCTATAACATTGGCTATTTTATTGAAGCACAAGAGTGGTGAAGTCTTTTCTCTAAAAATTATTGCATTTTTGATGTATAAAACACTAGAGACTGAAGATCACTGGGGATGTCTTTGACAATCAAAGTGAAGGATTTTATGATTCCGTAATAGAGTAGTCTTGGGGATGCTGGGACACAGTGACTGAGAGTATGTGGGAGGTAAAGTAGAGGAGGGATTGTAGGTTCATTCTAAGTTTTTTTCCATTATGGATTTCCTTAAAAGGGGTTGTGTTGCTAAAAGCAGGTTCAGGGGTAATCATAATAGCATTTATACAGCACTTATTTGCACCCAGAATCTAGAAACTGCTAAAACTGTAGCTGCCATTTCATCTTCATTGTCATCATGTGTGGTTAAAGACTATTTCAATTTAACACATGAGGAAACTAAGCAATAGAAGGATGACTTTACTTCAGGGTCATCCAGCTGGTAGTTGGGAGAGCTGAGATTCAAACCCAATGAAATGTTCCATTCACAGTGTTTTAACCATTCTTGTCTATTGCATGATTATGAAAATGGTGTGAAATATGTAGGGAAGACGAAGCAATGCTCTGGACCTATATATGGACATGTTTAGCATAGTGGTATCCGTTTCCTCATCTGAAAAATTGTAATTATAGCATTAGTTTATGATGACCTTCAATTTATAAGATTCTTTTAATTTTAATTTAAAAATGGTGAAGAAAAAAATCAGTGATATAAAATTAGTCAGCAGCAAAACATAATTGGGAAGATAAGAAACGTGAAGTTGGCTGTAAGAGGAGAGGCCAAGAGACAAGAAGACAAATGGAAAAAGGAAAGGGAAACTGACAAAATAGAAAAGAAAAAAAATGAGCAAGAAAAAGTAAACATGAATGGACTGACAAGAGGAATACTGAGCCATGAAAAACTACGCCTCCAATAAATTAAAATCTTTTAGTAAGAAAAAAGAAAATACAGTGTTAAGGTTAAAACAAAACAAACAAACAAACAAACAAACAAAAAAACCCAGGTGCTTATGTGGCTATTTTATGTGCCAGATTTTATTTTAAGAAGGATTTTAAATAACATCCCTTAAACACCCCAGACTGTACCATCAGTACAAGAATAATTGATGGAAGTACTGTAGTTGCCAGGCCTGGGTATTCATTTAAATGTATACAAGATGATTTGTTATGTAAATATGATGTAAATGAAGCCATTGTGACTTCAAGGCAAAAGACTCTGGGTGACTCAGTGCTATCATATCCACCTTGGGCAGGCAGTTAGGAAACATAAAAGCAGCATTAACTACTGAGAGTGTGTTTATAAAAGAGGCCAGGCTGATAGTGATTTGACTGGTCTGGATGCTGTTCAAGGTAGAGCTCTTTTCCAAATGTAATCCTATTTGTTATGTTGCATAAACCTACAGTTAATTTATCTTTTTCCATCAAGATCCAAATCACACATAATATAATTGCTTTTGTAAGTAGACTATCCATCATGACTAATGATGCAAAGATGAACCGGATGGCCAAAGGTCTGATGCATTTATCCTCTACAGAATGAAAGACAAGAACATCTCACTTTTTACATAACATATAATAAGTCTCTAATAGGTGGAAATGTTTTGAATTCTTAAAATAGTTCAGTTTTGATCAGGATACATTGGCTATCTCTAACTAAATAGATTGAATTTCAGCAATGTTATCTCAATTCAGGCTATGTTTTCCTATGGGAGAATGTTGAAACTGGAGATCAGATTCCTAGGCCAGCCCACATAAGCCTTTATTATTATTGTTATTTTAGACCTCACATATTGTGGAGACCCTTTATGTGCCAGGCAGCCTTCCATGAACTTGAAGTAGAACAGTGAACAACAGGGATGAGTCATTGGCCATACAGAATAATCAACAGTCTAATAACATCGTCTTAAGGGCTATAAAGAAAGAAATAGGCAAGGAGGATTCAAAGTGACAGGAGATACAATAGATGGGTTTAAGACAGGCACTATGAGATATTAAACTTACTGAGACAGAGGTTTGGATTCAAGGTGTTAGTTATTAACACCTGTGAAGTGAAGGAGAAAGAAGTAGAAATGGACAGAGTAAGGAGTCAGATTGTGATACAGGCCAGACAAAGCCTTAGCCAATCCATTTGGGAACTCTTGAGTAATAACTGTCCATTAGAATGTCCCCACAGGGTGTTTTATCCCTGCCTTTCTCAGTCAGTTAAGTGGACTGTCACAGGAAAGGCACTGTGAGTGGGCCATTTTCTGAAGAGGAGATAGACCCTGAAGGAGCTGACAGTCAGAGTCTGCCTGCTGATTGCACTACCCACCTGAAGAGGGTTTTCTTCCTTGAAGTGTGATCTAGGTGGCACATCTTCATAACTAGCACAGTAGGATAAGGAGGGAAGTTTTTTCGGAACAGGAAACTAAAAGAAATACAAAAATGAACTTTGCTGATTTTTATAAATGTGTTTCAAAAAAAGGGAAGAGCAGTTGCAAAGACTCTGAAACAAGAACACGTTTGATGTTTAAGGAACAAGAAGAAGAGTAGCCAGTGTGATTTGAATAAAATAACAGAAGAATAGCATAAAAAATGGAGTTGAATGTGGGCGGAACCAAGGATTATTGATATTAAGTGTGAAGAGAGGGTTTTAAACAAGGGAATGGTCTGACTCACATTTTAAAAATATTTGTATGGCTGCCTCACAGATAATTAAGTGGAGAGGTCAGAGAGAAAGATGGGCAAGAGAGTTGAAAATTATTACAATAATCCAACAAGAAAATGAAGACGTTGACCAGCATGGTAGCCACTGAAGTGATGAGAATTGGTCAGATTCAATTACACTTTAGAGTTCAAGCCACCAGAATTTGTTGATAAAATGGATGTAGAAGTATATGTGTGAGAAAGTGTCATCAATGATGACCACTAGTTTAAGGCCAGAAAACCTAGGTGAAAAGTGGTGCTTTATTTGAAGATGGAGAACAAGGATAATAAGCATTTTCAGATGTCCAATTGGGAATTAGAACATCATTAGACATAATAAATTTGAGTGAAGATGTTACATTAGCCAGTGAATATTTAAATAAAATTTCAGGGTAGAAGTCCCAGCTAAAAACATAGATGAGAGTTAAAGCCATGGGACAGGACAAGATGATAATAATAGAAGGGACATGGTGAATGAGTGCTTTGTAACTATGTATTAGTCAGGATCGACTTGGTTTTAATGAAATAACAAACAGCCCCCGTATTTCTCACTCACTCTAAATGTTTGGAGTGAATTAGCTGAAGTTTATTTCCATTTTGTCTTTACTCTAGGGCTCCAGTTAAAGATTTGCCACTTATGCGAAACTTTAGAAGTCATCATGGCAGAAAGAAAGAATGTGACCAGTATATATAGGCCCTTAAAGCTTCTCCTGGGACACATGTTGTTTGCACTCACATTTCAGTGACCCAAGGCAAGTCATCTTGTATCTAATTACAAGTGGACTGGGAAATGCAATCTTGCCCTAATGACTTCACAGATACTTTAAACTCTTTGAGGTAAATAAAAGAAGATGATCTGGTAAGAAGTGGCTAGACATGTAAGGTGAAAAAGAGAAGTAAGGTATAAAAAGTATTTAAAGAATAAAAATACATATTTTATCATATCTTATGTCTATGAAGCATCAACTTTCTGAAGAATATATGAATCTGACTTCCAGTTTCTGATTCCACATGGAAGGAACTCGTAAATCGCCATCCTAACAACTGAAAAGTTGAACAGCCTGAAAAATCAACAACACTTCTTGGAAAGGGGAAGACATAAGAGAGGGAAAGACACAATGTAACTATTGCTTCCAGGACTGGAGAGACAGGAAAATCCAGGGAGTCATGCCTTACCAGAGCAGAGGCTCAGAGTGACAACAGCAGTGGGAACCAGTACCCAGTGGGAAAACCTGAACTCTAGCTGATGAATTGCTGGATGGTCAGTGTGGACAAGTTAAAAACTCCAAGGAAATCCTGTCATAAGGAGGGTCTCAAAATATGAGATTTACTCCAGGAACTTGATCAGAATATGTGAAACAAACAATATTCATTTTTGTAATTAATATATACTTATAAGAGAGTCTTATAATAATAAGAGAGAGTAGTAGTAGTAATAATAATAAGAAGAAGAAGAAGAAGAGAGAGTCAGTGAAGAGCTCAGAAAAAAGCCTTTGGGGAATATGGGGAGTGATGATGGGAACAAGGGTACAAAGGAGAGGAGACAAGATATGCATATCCTGACCATAATGACCAAAGTATGCACTCAGCCAGCATTTCTTAACAAGAAAGGCAGCCTGGAGGGCCATGTTTGATACTAGGTGATCTTGTACCTACCCTTAGCACAGCCATCTGGAGCAGGCATGCTCACCTCACCCAAAGAGAGCTGGATAGCACCTGTGACCTGGGGCTTGGCATGGCAGAGCACTTATAGCTGGCCCAGCCGATTACTGAACTAGAAAATTTGAGTTCAGGGGTCCTTCAATGACTTAGTCGCTTAAACATCTACCTTTGGCTCCAGTCATAACCCTAGGATCCTGGGATCGACCCTGGATAGAGCCCCTCATTTGGCTTCCCGCTTTGAAGGAGATAATATCCATTTTGATGAAGAAATTCTAATTTGTTATAAACAGTATCTATAAACTGCTTTATACCCACAATTCATGTTGATTGGCAACACATTTTTCTACAACCCTGTCACTCTAACTTCTCAGGCCACCTATGTTTTTTTGAGCTGTTCTGTTCTCTTGTTATTTGAGCCAAACACTTGAGGGTAAAGAAGACTGATAAAATGAAATTAAATTATAGCATGGTTTTGGAATATGGTCACAGTGTCATTCCATTCTTGGCTATCTATCTTCTGGATTTCTATATAGCTCTGTCATGCTTTCATACCCTCTCCAAATGGTTTGGAGAGGGCCGGCATAATTTTTGACCATGAATATAGCTATCACTTGTTTGTTTGAGACTATGGTATTTTGTCCTGGTTTCCCAAAAGTTTGATGGGATGGTAGAATCTATGCGACAAATGTTTCTATTGCTTCAATTACTTTAGTTTCTTAATATAAATGATAAAATTTCAAACAAGACCCTAAATGTAGACCCACCATTGTGATATGACTGTTCCCATTTTTTTCTGGTTGAGCAGACTTTTTACTTTCTTTTTTTTTCATTTCCTTTTCCTCCTCTTCCCCACTTCTACCTTCTCCTCCTCTTCCTCTTCTTTTTTTAATTTTTTCTCAGTTGAACTATTAACAGACATTTAACATTATATTCATTTCAGGGGTACAGCATAAGGATTTTACATTTAGATTTATTTTTAAGTGATCACCCCAATAAATATAGTTAGCATCACCATCATATATAGCTAATGTTTTTCCTCTTCCCGTTTCTTCTCATTTTCTCTTTTTTCAGATTTATGTCACATGACCATAGCTAGTTGAAAGAGAAAATGAGTATCTAGTTGTTCCAAATAATTGTCAGGATTCTATTGGCAAGAAAGAAGGGAATGGATGTTGATCAAAATACTGAATGTGCTGCATACATTATGTTCCCCTTATTGTACTTATCTTCGTTTGTTTTTCTCCTGAATCAGAAGCTCTGACTTAGTGTCTGGAGTAATGCTTAGAACATAGTAAGAGTTCAGTAAATGTTGGTGAAATTTTAAAATGTAAATACTAATAATTTCATATGATGATGTTTTCTCTGACATACTTACCAAGCTAACTTGGTAAAGTAATAGATAATAGAGGAAAATGCCGAGAAAGCAATCTAAAACTCTGTGCTTATTTAGAAAAATCTTTATCGAGTTATTCTATCCTGCTTGATGTGTATTATTTAGCTTCACAGGACTACTATAATATTCAGCCAAACCATTCATAAATGTTAGCATAAAATTTCATATGTCACCCTTTTTATATAATGCTAAGTAAGTAATCTAAGCAATAAAAAGGAAGAATAGCTGAATATTTCATTGTACAAACTAAAGAACAAACAAGAATAAGAGCATCAAGAGTGAGGACCAGCAGTATTTTAGAATAAGAGTATCTGTACAAATTTATTGCCTAGAAAAGAAAATTCAGAGTATATTATACAATGTACATAGATGAGTGTATATGTTTCAAAAATTGTACATTCATAGACAAACCAGTTTCTAGGATCCTGGTATATGAGGAGATAGAAAAACAAAAGAAAATGCCAGCATATTAAAACAGCTATCTAGAAATCCATACCTCTGTCTGCTTCATATCCCGCTATTGCATCTAATTATGTCACAATTAATAAGAAAAGTCTTTTATTTTCAATATGACATGTCTCTGGGAAAATCGTAAAGCCGAAGGAGATCTATAAGGGGCAATAGGCCTGTCCAGCACTCACAGATGACAGAATTATAAATGATACTGAATTTCATTATGTAGTTGGTATTTAGTAAACAACAGAATTATCATCTATTTCCTTTCCATTAATATCTGCCAAAGGAGAGAAACTTTGTACTTTACTCCACCCAGAGGTCTATTTTCTTAGCAATTAGTCTTTTTAAAAATATCTAAGGCACAAAGTTATAGTGTTGAATTTTTATTTATGTCTTCTTTGTTTATGTTGTACAGTAGTTAATAATAAAATGTCTTGATTTTGCCCAAAGGTAGTTATGATTGAAAAATATAAGAAAACTTACTTTAATTAGATAATATCTCTATTAGAGCTTAGTTAAATGAGGGTTTTAAGATATAACTTTTTTTTTTTTTTTTCGGTTCCCTAGAATGTGAACAGCTAAGAAGATGAAAGCTATATATAATTTCTGGTTTTGTTCCTCAATGGTAACAGATATCTAGAAATGAATTCTTGAATATTCATTTTGTTACAACCTGGGAAAATCAGCTGAGCATGACATGGCCCACTGTCTTTAGATCTGGCCTCTGCTCTGTCAGTTTAAGAATGACAAGTTGAGATGAGATAGAAGTAGGGTAGAATAGGAAAATCAAACTATCCTACCAGCCAAACCCCAGTGGCAAGATACATCACAATCTGTAATACTGTCCAGGCAGAGAGTCAGTAAATAGTTGGAGTCCCATGATAAAGTAGGATGGTCTCTTAACAGGGAACAGAGAATAGTAAGGAAAACAATGACTTAGGTGATACTTAATCATGTCAGGAACAAAGTGCTAATCACTGGATTATGAGTCCCATTAACTATAAAGTTCACCTCAGACCTATCCATGGTTGTAGGTGGGAAGAAAGTCACCAGGATGAAAAGTCAGGAAGGGAACTATAGATCAAGCATAGTTATCTGAAGCACCGGGTGCAAACTTCTCTGGAACCAGGAACAAATACAACTAATCTGACTTTGCGAAGGTGACAAAACTGTCAAACATCCTCTGTACCTCCTCATGCCAAACCAAATACACATATGATACTTTTTCTTTTGGCCATGATTTCCTCTTGAACTACCATCATCCCTCTTCTTGCCCTCCCTCCAAATATCTCAATTCATTGAAATCCAACTTAGACTGTAATTTGTATTTACTGATCTCTAATCCCTTGATAATTCTCATATCTGGTGGCTTCAATGTTTATCCTGAAGCATATGTCATTGTAGAATGCTCCCATCTTATTGAAATTAGCTCCTTTCTTGGCATTTCTATGCAATTTTATTTTTCCTGGTTCTCCTTTCATCCTCCTTACCCTTCGATAGTATCCTTCGTTGGCCCATTTCCTATATTTCTAATGTTCTCCCCAGAGTTTTTACTTTGGCAGTTTCCTTCTATCCCTGTAGAATCTCACTAGGCAAATTTGTTTGTTTTTATATTATGGAGTAACTTTTACTTGAGATTCTTCCTGTCTTTATTAATTTGAGACCTCAAAAAAGACAAGAAGTAACAAATTGTTCTCAAGTACCTCATATTTGAAAATATAGCTCTGGACCACTTATTTAAAATAGGCAATTTTGTGGTCAAAAATTTAATTTATGCTATTCATTTGTCAGCTTCTTGAAGGGTATAAATTGTTGAGGTTGAAGAGGGAAAGTAAAATAGAGAGTTTCTTTGGTGAGACTCATTGGAATGCTGTTGGATTCCCTCTACTTAATGAGGGCAAGGGTCAGCTCTTCCTGACCATAAGTATCCAGTGCCTAAAATTTGTCTAATTGAGTCTGCAGGAACAGATGTACATATTGAATGCCTGAGATATTTCAAGACTAGAACTAGTGTCAGTATAGACTAGCGGCTACATTGAGAGCCTCTGTGATTTCCGCCCCAACTGGGGGAGAGAAGGAGCTCCACAGTTAAATAAAAGCCAGAATTCAAGACTAGTCATTGTACGTAGTGCATGGAGACTATCTGGAAACTACAAAATGGCCAGAAGGATTTTTTACTGTTAAAGAATCATCAGGAGAGGGATTTGTTGACGAGTTCATCTAATGGGCAGGGAAGTGGTTTACTGTGAGAGGTTTTTTTGGTTTGGTTTCTTTTTAAAAAGATTTTATTCATTCATTTGACAGAGAGAGACCACGAGTTGGCAGAGAGGTAGGCAGAGAGAGAGAAGTAGGCTCCCTGCTGAGCAGAGAGCCTGATGTGGGGCTCAATCCTAGGACCCTGAGATCATAACCTGAGCAGAAGGCAGAGGCTCAACCCACTTAACCCAACCTGAGCCACCCAGACACCCCATACTGTGAGAGTTTTAAGAAACAGGGAAAAAAAAATAATAAAGTTAGGGTTTGTTTGTTTGTTAATGTTTGTTTGTTAATGTTTGTTTGTTAAGTTCAATGATGTCTGACATATTGATGTGAATGACTACACTAATGAGTCAACACTCCGTCTTCAGCCCTCATCTCTCTTAAGACTCATATTTCTAGCTTCCTGATGAATCTTAACCTGTTAGTCTCTGTATTTACAGACACCTTAACCTAGCATATCAGAATCAAATTCTTCTCTATAAAGCATGTTTATTTTCCTTTATTCTCTCTCTGTAATAAGAACATTAAAATCTATCCAGCCAAATCAGTATGACTCCTACTTGTGCCATAGTCCTGACATTCACTTCAAGTACTTCTTTTCTGCCTCCTGAACAAATTTTACTTCTCTTTCTTCTCCCTGCTAATGCACTGACTGAATCTATCCATCAACATTATTTGTCCAGACTTGTGAAATATTCCCTTATCTCTCTAACTTTAATCAAATCATAGTTTAGTTTATCTTCCAAATCACCTCTCTAGTTCCATCTTTTTAAAAGCAAATGTTATTATTTTTGCCTATACATTTTACACATGATCTTTCCACAATTAAAATTCTTTCTTCTGCTGGGGAACTCTTAAAATCATTTATCAAGTCATCATCAGTTTCTGTGTGATGCATATGTAAGTCCCCAACTTTTTTTTCTCGATCACATCACCTTTTTTTAATGAACAGCTATTATAACATGATTCACACTGAATTGTGATTACCTGTTATTACTACCCCTCCTCTCTCCAGAGGGTGAGCTCCTTAAATATCGGAATCATTTTTCAATCTTTTTTCTTGTTCCAACATCTGTTTGTTAGATAAATGAACCCAATGATGAGCTCCCTCATGTAGTGGTAGACATTCTTACCCTACTTTTTGCTTAAATTAGGGTTAATCCTAGAAACTGGAGCTACAGTTGAGCTTTTGTATTTGTTCCATTTGACACCTGTTAGGAATGGGTACGTGAGAGGGACGAAGGAGGCAAGGGCTACAAACCAGACTGATCGTAATAGGTACTGAGATTCAGCAACACTAAAAGCCATTCATTCATTTCAGTTTTGTTTTTCTCTTTCTTATTTTATCTTTTGGGTACTTAAAACTAGAGTTATTAGTTTAACACATTATTATGTAATCATTATAATTCACCATTGTTCATTTGAGTATTGAAATATTCTTCCTGTTCGTTAATATAAATATTTGGCATTATAATCTTGTTGCTTTTCTTTAGTCTTCATTCGATTCTTGCAGAATGAAGGGTTATATGAATGCTCAATAAGACTAAACAGCTGGGTTGGACTGAGAAGCTGAAAGCAGTTACCACTAGAAATTGAGCATGGACTGCAACCATGCTAAGATCCACCACAAAATGCAACAATTCTGCTTATTATCCAAACACAAGCATAATAGCTTTTTGCAGTAACTTTTATAGTGTTCATTTGGGATATATCTATAAAGAAATTGATTTGTGTTTTGCTAGAGGTGACATCTAGGAATGAAGTACTGTATTTGGAGCAAGACAGAGCAAAGAAGTGACTTTCTGTAATCTATATTTATTTATGTATCTTATACTTAAATAGTTTTAATAAATATATGGATCGCTGATTAAACATCCTCAACACTAGGGATTTTCTAGCAATATAATTCCTGATCTGTGATTAGATTATAATTTCTATGAATTTCACTCAGAATTTATAAATTTCATCTTATATCCTCAAAGAGAGGATATCTTCAAATGGCATAGGATCACAACAATCTTGGATTCATGGAACAAAACACATGGCACTATATCCTAAACATAATAGTGATTCATACTGCTTCAACTGTAAGTTTAGGTAACAACTGTAATGTAGTCAGATCCTTAACATCAAAAATTTCACTTCCACAAATAAGCTAGTTTTATACATAGAGATTCTGTTTCCATGTCTCTCAAAATGCCTGGCAAAGTGGTAGGAAAAACAAATATGAAGTAACTGTTAAATTTTTGTAAACAAATTATGGAAGCATAGGCATCTCCTCTTGGGTATTACTGATCCTCTCTTAGGTATTATAATTTTCTATTTGCTACATTTTCTGTAACTGCAATCACAGTTATCTTTATTGCCTACTTCGTATATGCGACTTGTTTTTCATCATTGCAGAGACCCTTTTCTTGCTACCACTCCTCTTTCAAAGGATTATATAAAGGAACATGAATAGCATGACATTTACAGCTCAAGATGTCAGCACAATTAGTTCTGTTTGCCTAATTAACTTGAGAATAAAGTAACTATACCAGAATGACCCATATTAGTCAACAATCAAATTTTTTTTAGGTTTAATAGCTAACATGAGCCCTACCTTTTCATTAAGTACCCTCTCATCTCTATATCTTCAACTCTTTCTCTCTACCAATCTCCATTCCCTATTGTCCCTTAGTTCTGTTTTTCCTACCAAATACACACACACACACACACACACCATATTCACATGATTATTATGTCTAGGGACACTTGCACAACAATTCCTGATAAAATTTAGCAGCAGAGATCATTAAAATTAATAATTTGAAAATTACCAGGTGTAGAAGATAAATTGAACTGATAAGAAGAGAAGTCAAAATACTGTAGGAGGTGAAATACTATTTAGAAGGGACCTGCCAATGGGACACTTGAGTGGCTGTCATTAAGTGTCTGCCTTCTGTTCAGGTCATGATCCCCGGACCCTGGGATGGAGACCTTTGTCGGACTCCTTTCTCAGTGGGGAGCCTGCTTCTCCCTCTCCCACTCCCTCTGCTATGTTCCCTCTCTAGCTCTCTCTCTCTGTGTCAAATACATAAATAAAGTCTTTAAAAAAAGAAAGAAAGAAAGAAAGAAAAGTCCTGTCAGGAAGATACTTATGACACTATTCTACAAATTCTTTTTTTTTTTTTTTTACAACATTAAATGTCTTAATGTGTGCCTTACTGATTCAATATTAAGGGCAATATATTGCCCTTAAGTCAAAGCTACGAAGAAGGATAAAATAACCTTTGACATTTTCCATTCTGTACTCTGTGATCCTCTGATGGCATAATATCTTCTACCACTTTCTGCTCTTACCCATTATTGTCTAGAATTTTGCTTTTTGTACCTGAACCATGCATGGCTTTATATACTGTAAAATTTAGCTCCTGCTAAAATTAGAGTGTTTCACTCTTCCCTTCATTTACCTTCTAGTAGTTTAAGTGATTAATCTAAATAAATCAGGAATCTCCAACACAAGTAAATACTGTAGAAAACTATGTAATGCTATAAGGTAAAGTAATAAAGATACAGGACAACTATGAATGGTGAGGACTGAAGCAAACTGGAGGCATCAGCCATGCCTAAAATGGAAAGCCATTATTCAGCAATGGCCTAATGGTATTGTGTGGAAGTGATTGCCTGGTGTTATAAGAACTTAAGTTGTGTTGTTGTTGCTGTTTGTTTTCAAAGAAAAGCCAGAAATGTGGGTTTTCGTGTAAAAATTCCAAATTTGAAATACAGTGCATGTGTAAAACAGAATATATGTGTGCACAGAATTTGGATTATGTCACTGGGTTAAGATTTCTGTGATAAATGATTTTCAAATAAAGAGATAATGGTTAACAGTTGCTTAATCATTCTTTGCTGAGATACTCAGTTTAGTGAGAGGGACTAACACTTAAAAATAATTATAGCTTTGCAATGAGTAATAAAATTGTAGATGTGAAGTACCAAGGGAGTCCAGAAATGAGGGAAGGAGATACACACAGAGAATGTTCCAGGGAGTGCATTCTAGAGGAGGTGAATCTAAATTAACAGATGTTTATAAGGGACCAAAAGATAAAAGATGTGTCAATCAGGGAGTTGCACGTTGGAAGAGACAGAGGCAAGAAAGAGCCCTGAGTGCTTAAGGAAAGAAATAGTTTGAGGTTCTTTACCCAAAGAAGTGCAATTGAAAATTCCAGATGTGATATTTGGCTTCTGAGGGAGATTATTGTGGGCAGGAGGGCCTTTTGGATTCTTCTTAATAATTTCAAAACATAAACCCTTCCCTATTTTTTTCTGTCCCACACCAGGATATTTTGATAGGGCCTTTCTGCAACTTTAGATCAAAGGACAGTCATCACATAGTTTTATAACACATTTTATGGTCATGGAAGTTAAATATTTACATGTGGAAGATGGTAAGGTTACTCTTAGCAGATATCTTATTAAAAGATGTGTTGCTTATGATTCCAACCTTTCTACTGTTTTAAAAGTTTATCTATCTGCCTTGCAAATGCAAGTGAGGCCATTGAACATCTGTTTATCTCAATCACAGGGTACATACATCTGTGCTTGCAAATTGGAATCCCTTCAAAGTCTTCATTGAAAAACTCTTCACATTGATAAATGGTTCATTCTCCCTGCAGAACTTACTGCAGAGGTTAAGACTATCAAAAGAAATACCCAGATGAAATTATCTCATATCATGTATCATATCAGAAATAGTATATACAACTAAAAAAATCATGAAAATAACTAGTACAGATGGAATCTATGTAGTTAATACAGAAAGAGTGCAGAGATATAAGAATGGAGAAATAAGTAAGTATGAGTAGTATTTTGAACAAAACTTTTCATTGGTTATAAAAGGTTTTATATTAACATATTCAGAAATTATATATATATCCACACAAACCTATTCACATTCAAAGAAGCTTTTGTTAGAATGTATAAACATGTCACTAAGAAAAACAAGATTTATCCTTCATCTATGGCCTCAGATGGTATGTTTGCAGTTAGTTTTTTGGTTTTATTTAAAAATAACTGTTGTTTAGTGATTTGAAAGTTGTTTGCAGGGACACTGTCTCACACACATTTTATGAAGGTTAACTTTAAGTAATGATACTGACCTAAATATATCATATACATATTCATAAGAAATTCCAGTTTTAGTTCACCTACTTGCTATCCTGTCTCTCCTACTATGTTTCTATATTATTAACGTGCTATGAATGCACTAATTTAGCCAGTGTACTTCTATTTTGTTTGGATCTTTAATAATATTTTCCGCTTATAGATTGATTCACTATTCCCATTCTTGACCAAATCTAAGAATGCTGATCAATATTTGCTGAACAGAATAGAGTGTACAGCACCAGATAAGAGGAACACATGCACACTCATTGCTGTTTCTCTGCAGTGAAAAATATTTTAAGGTGTCCAGTGATTTGTGTTTGTGGAAATGTGTCCCTTAGGTTATGATGGTATAAACAATTATAACCTTTTAAAGACAAAGTCCTAACACTAAATGGTTTCAGCTGGACTGTGATAGAAAGAAAGTGACAGTACCACCATTCTGGAAGAGAAAAATGTTAGTTGATGTAAATGGTGATGGTTTGAATTATATCAACATTTCTATAGGAAATATTTGTGAGTCAGCTTCATTTAAGCTTTATTTTTACTTAAGTTCTTGGATGAGGATGAGGTGGCCAGACTTAAGTGACCTGATAGTAAGGAACTGCTTGGAGATTATTTTAACTATTACTCCAGGATTGCCTCACTTGTTGAATTCTATAGTTTTTATTTATGCACAAATGTCAGGGTCAGGAGAAAATTAAAGAAACTAAAAGAGAAAAAGATAAAAGATCAGATGTCTAAAATGAAATGTAGATGATGCCACATCATATTCAGTGTACTGGACTAGGGCAGGGGGAAGAAAATCACATTTCCTTGGTATCCTTCATCTCAGCCAAGACAAACACTCCACTTCAGAAATTAATAAAAGAGTGGTTACATTAATTTTTTTCCTGAGAATCTTTAACATCATCAGAGTGACTTTTCCTTCTGGAGCAAATTGAAATGAAATTTAAGTGGATTTAATGTAGGGTTATTATTTTAACAAACATAAAAGAGAATAATGTAGTTTGAGTTTCACTTTTGCAAATGTAAGGTGTCCCTTCTTCTTTTAATTCCTAGACAAGACATATGAATGAATCCCAGATATAGCCAGATAGATGAAATTCTTTCCCCACCAACCTATTTTCAAGGCAATCAAGGACTGCTAGTTAAAAAAATCTAATTCTGTGCATTTCTGTCATTTTAGCTTTTGCATCCTAAATTTAATTCTCTAGTTCAATGTTTATAATTTTACGCCTGTGTGTTTTGGTTTTGAGAGTATATCTACAGATAAGGAAATGGAGGGGTGAGAAATTTGAATACTGACTATTCTAAATTTAAAGTACAAGTTGAATTTTAAATAGATCTGAAACTGTTATGTGAAGTGGGTTGTAGTCACAGGTAGTACTGTTCAAATTGGGAAAGACCTGACTCTATACCTGGAGTTGAAACTTAGACAAGTAATTATAAAGGTAATCATTTAGAATGAGACTATGTGCCAGAGTTCACAGTTATTTTAATTTCAAAATCAAAGTCACTTTTGTCATGTAGCATCTTTTTAACAAAATTGAGTGGGTAGCATATGATAAATGGAATAAATATTTACTTATAAATCTCTATGATGAGACTTAAGTTATGGGGTTCTTCTTGAGCATCTATGTATTTTCTCAGGATATGATAGAATAACCTCTTTGTTCTGTTCTAATATCTGATATGATAGAAAACCTCATAGTTTTAGGTAGAAATTAAGGAAAGGAAGAGGTAGTTGTATCATTCTTAGAAAGGTTAAGTGGTTTGGACTCTCCATCATTTACAAATGAAACCTTTGTGACCCAGCATCACTAAAAATAAACAAGTATTCTGAAGAAAGTGATGTGAGGAACAAATGACCTGCAAGAAATCCTGATCTGAGCTATTTTAATTTATTTACTTATCTCCCTAGGCACTTAGTTTAGAAAAGAGCTCTATTTATTTATGCATAAGGTATCAGAAATAAGAGTTTACTTTTTTAGTCTGAAAGATGTATGCATAAGGTATCAGAAATAAGAGTTTACTTTTTTAGTCTGAAAAATGATTTTTAATAAGACATCTAACACAGTCAGCCTCTTTTAAAAGAGTTAAGCTCTTCCAAGATACATAAAACCTTTGTAAAAGGAAAAAATGACATATGGAGAGAGTGTTCTTTTTTGCACTCATTTCCAAGAATTGCTATTTTTAAAAGTAGTAATTTTTAAACTCTAGCATGCACCAGACATAATGGAGGGGCTAGATACAACACAAATTGCTCAGTCTTAACTTCAGAGTTCCTAAGTAGTAGATTTGAAATGGAGCTCCCAAATTTTCATTTTTCATGGATTTCTCAGATATTGCTTTTGCTAATGAAACATATTTTCAGAAATACTACAACAGAGTAACATCATTTTAAGGCAGGTTAACTTTATGATAGAGTCATAGGACTATTTGTGTTCACTTTCTGTAATTTTAGAAAGGGGATATGTGACCACAGTGGTGACTACAAGGAATATATCATCATTTACTGATTGCTTTACACACACAAATATAAATGCACATGTTGTTCAATGGGGAAAATATTCATTTTCTGGAAGGCAAAATATCTGGGGTTTAGTCCTCCTTAATTGTTTGGAAAAAATTCTTGGAAAAATTAGCCAACTACTCTGTTTCTCAAATGTCCTAGTATTAAAGTGGAAATAACAATACTTTACCGGGTTTGAAGCACCAGTCTTCGAGAGGGAATATCTTGAAATTTGTCAAGTCTGTAATCTGCATGATATAAATAACATTTACTGTCTTGATGATTTATAGATATAATTTATAGATAAATTATAGCATTTTTCCACTTGATAAAATCCATAAATAATGAACACTGTGGCCAAATAGTTGAGACTGAACTATTAAAATTTGCTCTTCCTTCAGTTCCACAACCTACTTCTGGTTTTTGATTCTGAGATTATTTCTTCTATACTTTAAGGGATGCATTGTAATTATAATAACCTAGAGGTCAAAAAACAAATATTTTTTTTAAATTTTTTAATTTTTTATAAACATATATTTTTATCCCCAGGGGTACAGGTCTGTGAATCACCAGGTTTACACACTTCACAGCATTCACCAAAGCACATACCCTCCCCAATGTCCATAACCCCAGCCCCCTTCTCCCCAAAAAAGAAATATTAATAATACTCACTTCTCTCATCATTTTATAAATTTGATTCCTCTAACTTTGCCTCCACTCTTATCCCTGTTTTTATCACCTTAAATTTTATATCTTTTTGAAAACACCCACACACCTTCTCCTAGTTATTGTCTTTCCTCAAGCTGTAGCACACAGCACTGCATTCAACATCCTAATATAGATGAATTATATTTTATTAGAGGATAAAAACATGTTTACTGATTAATTTTTCTTTGAACAGCTTTCCCAAGAATTCTCATAGACCTGTTTGCCTTATGTTCTTCAGACATTATTTTTGGGAATGATTCTACATGATGATACCTTTTTTGTGTGTGTTTGTATGTGTCTGTGCATGTGTGTGTAATTTCTGTTTGTTAAATGTATTATATTGTACTAGTTGACTCAGATACCTAGCTTCTATTCTTCTGCCAACTGATACGTAAGGCTCAGTTTTAGTTTATACTCCTCCACTAGACATGCCAGTTTGTTTAAATATTTAGTGCTATTAGAAAGTCTTGAAGTTTCTGTAGTTGATCTTCTTTCAGCTCATTATAAAGATGTTCAGGTAGTTCCTGGAAGGTCATCAGGTAAGTGATACTTTGTGTAGTAGCTGCAGCTCTGCAGAGAAATGGAACTGAGAGGGGGAGAAGGAGTGGCAAAGAGAGTGGGAGAGGAAGAGGGAAAGGAAAAGGAGGGAGGGGAAGAAGAGATTATAAACAATTGGTTTTCTGATTATAGAGACTGCAAAATCCAAAATCTCTAGAACTGATGTGCCATTTTGAGACAGAAGGGTGGGAAGCTGCTATATAACCAGGAAGAGCGAAGACTACAATTGGAGGGCTGTCAGGCTGGAGAATTGTTTCTTACAGAAAGCCATGCTCTTGCTCTATTAAGGCCTTCAACTAATCAGATGAGGCCCAACCACATAATGGAAGGCAGTCTGTTTCACTAAGTCTACCGATTTAAATGTTAAACTCATTTGAATACACTGAATCAAAATAAAAAGCTTTAAGAGAGGAAGGAAAATGGCAGCAGAATAGCAGACCCTAGGCTCACCTCATCCCATGAACACAACTGGATAACTATCATTGAATCATCCTAAATAACCCAGAAATGATCTGAAGACTGGCAGAATAGACTCCACAACTAAAGGGAGAGAAGAGGCTACATCATAGAAGGCAGGGAGTCCTGAGATGAGGTTGAAGGGAGAAACAGATTATGGGTGCTGCAAAGGGGAAGAACCTGTGGTCACAGAGAAGGGTAAGAGGAGCACATAAGCGAATGCAAAAGGAGACATTTTCCCAAAGCCATTGGCTTAAAAAATAAAAGGGGCTGAATTTCATGAACTTTTGTGACCAAGAGGTTTAAAGGATTTGAAAGTCAGCCAATTTGGCTGGGACAGTCTGGAGGGCACTGCAGTGCTCTTAGAGAAAAGGCAGGCAAACAGTATGGGGGCAGACAGCAAAAACTCAGGGATCTGAAAAGTGCCTGGAGCACACAGTGAGGTGATTATTCTCTCTTCTAAGGCAAATGCTTAACCTACTGAGCCATCCAGGTGCCCCTTGGGGAGAATTTAAAGCAACAATCATAAGGATATTTGCTGGGCTTCAGAAAAGAATGATAGACATCAGCAAGACCCTTACTGCAGAGATATAAGAGTTGAAAAAGAATCATTCAGAGATGAAGAATGTAATAAATGTGATTAGGAACAGGCTTGATGCAGTGAACAGCAGGCTAGAAGAAACATGGAGACAAATTAGTGACCTAGAAGACAGAGTAATGGAAATTAACAAAGCTGAACAAAAGAGAGACAGAAGAAGAATGCAACATGAGAATAGACTTAGGGAACTCCGTGGCTCCAACAAATGTAATAACATTTTTATTATAGGAGTCCCAGAAGAAGAAGAGAGAGAAAGGAGGCAGAAAATTTATTTGAGGAAATAATAGCTGAAAACTTCCCTAATCTAGAGAAGGAAACAGACATTCAGATCCAGGAGACACAGAGAGGACCTATCAAAATCAATAAAAGCAGGCCAATACCAAGACATATTGTAATTCAATTTGTGAAATATAGTGATAAAGAAAAATTCTTAAAAGCAGCAAGACAAAAGAAGTTCTTAACTTACAAGGGAGAACCTCTAAGGCTAGCTGGAGATTTCTCAACAGAAACTTGGCAAGCCTGAAGAGAATGACATGATATAGTCAAAGTGCAGAAAGGGAAGGATCTGCAGCTAAGAATACTCTAACCAGGAAGGCTGTCATTCAGAATAGAAGAACAGATAAAGAGTTTCCCAGACAAATAAAAGCTAAAGGAGTTTGTGACCACTAAACCATGCCTGCAAGAAATATTAAAGCGGACTCTTTGAGTGGGAAGGAGAGACCAAAAGTGACAAAGATAAGAAAGGATAAGAGAAAATCCAGAAACAAAGACAAAATGAGTAATAAAATGGTATTAAACACATATCTATAAATAATTACTCTGGGGGCACCCCAGTTGCTCAGTTGGTTAAGCATATGACTCTTGATTTCAGCTTAGATCATGATCTCAGTGTTGTGAGATTGAGCCCCACATCAGACTCCACGCTGGATGTGGAGCCTGCTTAAGATTCTTTCCTTTGCCCTTTGCTTCACCCCCCAACTATCTAAAAATAAATAAATAAAAATAACAACAATGACTTTGTAAATGGACTCAATGCTCCCCTCAAAAGACATAGGGTGTTGGAATGGGTAAAAGACAAAACCCATCTATATGCTGTCTACAAGAGACTCATTTTAGACCTAAAGATACCTGCAAATTGAAAGTGAGGGGATAGAGAAACATTTGTCATGCAAATAGAGTAAAAAGAAACCCAGAGTTGCAATACTTATATCAGAAAAAGTGAACTTTAAAACAAAGACTCCAACAAGATACAAAGAAGGACACTATATAATCAGTGGGGGGAGGGGGAGACAATCCAACAAGAAGACCTAACAATTATAAATATTTATACACCCAATATGGCATCATTAAAATATATATATTTCATTTATTTGAGAGAGAGAGTGAGCAAGAGAGCATGAGTGGCGAGAGGGACAGAGGCAGAGGGAGTGGGAGAAGCAGATTCCCCTCCCTGCTGAGGAGAAAGCCTGACACCGGGCTTGATGCCAGGCCCCTAGGATTGGGACATCAAGCTGCAGGGAGATTTTTACCTGACTGACCCACCCAGGCACCACAAGAGCACTCAAATAATTAAGGCATTTATTAGCAAACGTAAAGAAACTCATTGATAATAATACAATATTATGAAAGGACTTTAACACTCCACTTACATCAAAGGACAGGTTATCTAAGCAGAAAATCAACAATGAAACAATGGCTTTGAATGACACTGGATCTGATGGACTTCACAGATATATTCAGAATATGCTATCCTAAAACAGCAGAATTCACATTCCTTCAAAGTATACTTGGGACATTCTCTAGAACAGATCACATATGAGGTCACAAATCAGGCCTCAACAAGTACAAAAAGATTGCAATCATACCATTCATCTTTTTCAGAATACAATAAAACTGGAATCAACCACAAGAGAAAACTGGCAAAGACCACAAATACATGGAGGGTAAACAACATGTTACTAAACAATGAATGGATCAACAAGGAAAAAAAAGAAGAAAAAAAAAAAAACAAAAAACAAAAAAACATGGAGACAAATGAAAGTGAAAACACAATGGTCCAAACCTTTGGGATGGAGTAAAAAGGGTCTTAGGAGGGAAGTATATAACAATACAGGCTTACCTCAAGAAGCAAGAGAAATCTCAAATAAATGACCTAAACTTACACCTAGAGGAACTAGAAAAAGAACAACAAATGAAGCCTAAACCCAGCAGAAGGAGGGAAATAATAAAGATTAAAGCAGAAATAAATGATACAGAAACTAAACAAACAATAAAACAGACTAATGCAACCAGGAGGTGGTACTTTGAAAAAATTAATAAAACTGATAAATCCTTAGCCAGACATCTAAAATAAAAGAGAAAGGACCAAAATAAATAAAATCACAAGTGAGAGAGGAGAAAAGCAACCAGCACTAGAGAAATACAAACAATTGTACAAGAATATTATGAAAAGTTATATGCCTCAAAATTGGACAATTTGGAAGATATGGATAAATTCCTAGAAACATATAAATTACCAAAACTTAAACAAGAAGAAATAGAAAGCTTGAACTGACTGTTAGCCAGTAAAGAAACTGAATCAGTAATCAAATAAAAAAAACTCCCAAAAAACAAAAGTCAGAACCAGATGGCTTCCCAGAGGAATTCTACCAAACATTTACAGAATAGTTATAACCTATTTTTATTGAACTATCTCAAAAATTGGAAGAGGAAGGAAAACTTCCAAATCCATTCTCTGAGTGCAGTATTTCCCTAATACCAAAACCAGATAATGACACTACTACATGAGAGAACTAAAGGCTAATATCCTTGATGAACACGGACACAAAAATTCTTAATAAAATACTAGCAAACCAAATCAAACAATACAGGAAAAAGAGCATTCAAAATGATCAAGTGGGATTTATTCCTAGATTGCAAGAGTGGTTGAATATTCACCAATCGATGTGATACACTACATTAAAAAAGGATAAGAACCATATGATCCTTTCAATAGATGCAGAAAAAATATTTGACAAACTACAACATCCATTCATAATAAAAAGCCCTCAACATAGTAGAAGGATTATACCTCAACATAATGAAGGTTATCTATGAAAAAACCAGAGCTAATATCCTCAGTGAGGAAAAACTGAGAGCTTTCCTTCAATGGTCAGGAACAAAACAGGGACATCCACTGTCACTGCTGTTATTTAATATACTCCTGGAAGTCCTAGCTACAGCAATAAGACAATAAAAAGAAATAAAATATATCCCAATTGGAAGGGAAGAAATAAAAATTTCACTATTTGCAGGTGACATGATACTCTATATAGAAAACCCAAAAGACTCCACCAAAAAAATGCTAGAACTGATAAAGAAATTCAATAAAGTCCCAGGATACAAAATCAACTTTTAAAAAATGTTACATTTTTTTTTTTTACAAATTAATGAAGCAGAAAAAAGTGAAATTAAGGAATTGATCCCATTTACTATTGTACCAAATACCATAAGATACCTAGGAATAAACCTAACCATAGAGGTAAAAGTTCTATGGAAACTATAAAACACTGACAAAATAACTTGAAGATGACACAAAGAAACAGAAAGACATTCCATGCTCCTGGATTAAAAGAACAAATATGGTTAAAAATGTCTATACTGTCCAAAGCAATCTACACATTTAATGTAATCCTTATCAAAATACCAGCAGCATTTTTAACAGAACTAAAACAAACAATCCTGAAATTTGTATGGAACCACAAAAGACCTTAAAGAGCCAAAGCAATCTTGAAAAAGAGAAGCAAAACTGAAGGCATCATGATTCTAGAATTCAAGTTATATTACAAAGTTGTAATCAAAATAGTACGGTACTGGCACAGACATTGACACATAGATCAATGGAGAAGAAGAGAAAACCCAGAAATGAACCCACAACTATATGGTCAATTAATCTTTGATAAAGCAGGAAAGAACATCCAATGGGAAAATAATAGTCTTTTCAACAAATGCTGTTGAGGAAACTGGTCTGCAACATGGAAAAGAATGAAGCTGGGCCATTTTCTTACACCACACACACACACAAATTAAAATGGATTAAGGACCTAAATGTGAGACCTATAACCATAAATATCTTAGAAAAGAACACAGACAGTAGCTTTTTGTCATTAGCTATAGCAACTTTTTTCTGATATGCCTCCTGAGGCAAGGGAAACAAAAGTAAAATAAACTATTGGGGGTACAGCAAAATAAAAAGCTTCTGCATAGTGAAGGAAACAATCAACAAAACTAAAAGGCAACCTATAGAATGGGAGAAGATATATGCAAACGACATATCTGATAAAGGGTTAGTATCCAAAATACATAAAGAAGTTATTAAACATCTCCAAAATGAATAACCCCATTAAAAATGGGCAGAAGATGGTGCCTGGGTGGCTCAGTGGGTTAAGCCGCTACCTTCGGCTCAGGTCATGATCTCAGGGTCCTGGGATCAAGTCCCGCATTGGGCTCTCTGCTCAGCAGGGAGCCTGCTTCCTCCTCTCTCTCTGCCTGCCTCTCTGCCTACTTGTGATCTCTCTCTGTCAAATAAATAAATAAAATCTTAAAAAAAAAGATTTAAAAAAAATGGGCAGAAGACATGAATAGACATTTTTACAAAGAGAAATACAGATGGCCAACAGACACATGAAAAGATGCTCAACATCACTCATCATCAGGGTAATGCAAATCAAAACTTCAATAAGATATCACTTCACACCTGTCAGAATGGCTAAAATCAGTACAACACAAGAAACAACAGGTGTTTGTGAGGATGTCGAGAAAAGGGAACACTCTTATGCTGTTCATGGGAATGCAAACTGTTGCAGCCCCACTCGGCAAAACAGTGTTAAGTTTCCTCGGAAAGTTAAAAAATGGAACTACCCTACAATCTGGCAATTGCGCTACTTTGGTATTTTCCCAAAGATTACAAAAATATGGATTTAAAAGGATACGATGCAACATAATGTTTATAGCAGCATTATGTACAATAGCCAAATTATGGAAAGAGCCCAAGTGTCCATCAACTGATGAATGGATAAAAAAGATTTGGCATGCATTTATTCAAATATATATATTCACCTATATATATTTATTCATATAAATTCATATAGATTTCATCCTTCTCTATGAGTAACTACTTATAAATAAGGATGAAATCTTACCATTTGCAACAACATGATTGGATCTATAGAGTAAAATGCTAAGCAAAATAGGTCAGTGAAGGACAAATTCCTTATGGTTTAGGGAACAAAACAAAGGCAAAAGAAAATAAGGAGAGATAAACCATGAAACAGATTCTAACTATAGAGAACAATCATAGGATTAGTGGGGTGAAGGATGGGTGAAATAGGTAAAAGGGATTAAGAGTATAGTTATCTTAATGAACACTTAGTAATATATAGAATTGTTGAATTGCTATCTCATACACCTGAAACTAATTTAACAATGTGTAAGTTAACTATACTGGAATTAAAATAAAATATTTAAAACAAAACAAAACAAAAGCACTCTAACAGAAATATCCAAAATAATGTTTGATCAAGTATCTATGTACCCTGTGGCCAAGCCAAGTTAACATATAAAATTAACAACTATAGGGTGGTACTTTTTCCTCAACTTAGAAATAGCTTATCTCTCTGTGGCCCTTGGGTTTTTTGTTTGTTTGTTTGTTTGTTTACAAGTCATTCTTCTAAAAAAATTTGATCTTTCCATTGCATGTTGATCAACCATTAACTATATAACATTGTATTATTTAAATTCTGAATAAGGTACATTACCTGCTCCTTTCTTGTAAAGTTCTCTCAAATCCTAATATTAGGAACATTTTTTTCTTTAAATATCATATTTCCTTTCCATATTTCAGTGTAGAATCATCTTAACTTTCATCATATTTCCAGAAGGTCAGATAAGGAGGTGAGATTAGCACATTTTATCCACATTTTATCCTTTTCAGGATCATCTCTGTGTTAGAATTACAGTAGTTATTTGTACCAGTGCTCTGGCAGAGTATGGACATGGGGAACTTGCTATGACAATTGATTTGAGTAATGATTTTCTTTAGTCATAATAATTACACATACTTAAATTGGTTGTTAAATATATCTAGAACAATGATTCCTAAACAAGTTGATCATTAAAACCATATGAGACACTGGTAGGTCTCATTCACGAACACAAATAAATTGTTTCTCCCCCCCCCCCAAAAAAAAAAAAAAAAAACCATGTGAGAACTTCTTAAAAATACAGAGTCACAGGCTTTACCATTTAGATATTTGTAATAGAATCTCCAGGGTTGAGGTCCCCAAATACATACTTTAAAAATATTATTCACTTAATTTTGATGGTAAACAATTGATATGGAGAATACATAGAGTTACAAAATTTTAAAAATCCCTTTTTTTGTTTGTTTTCAGGATTATTTGAAAGTAGACATTACTGAAAATAACATTTTTTTTTCATAATGAAAACTAAAATGAAAAATCCATTGATTCTTTTTTTTAGATCCCTTTAATTCCAAGGGACAACTTTTTTTTTTTTAATATTTTATTTATTGACAGAGAAAGAGAGATCACAAGTAGGCAGAGAGGCAAGCAGAGAGAGAGGAGAAAGCAGGAGGAGAGAGGAGGAAGCAGGCTCTCTGAGCAGAGAGCCCGATGCGGGGCTCGATTCCAGGATCCTGAGATCATGACCTGAGCCGAAGGCAGAGGCTTAACCCACTGAGCCACCCAGGCGCCCCCCAAGGGACAACTTTTTGATCCTCATTGTATTTTATAACACTAATGATTGTTGAGCCAACATCTTATTATTGACTTAATTTTTAAAAACCTTTTATTATTTTCTTTAGAATATTCAGCAGTGTTCCTTAAAGCTGTTTTAGTTGGTCTTGTGTGTTGTACACCTGATTTGCCTTACTTTGTGGATTTTATTGTTTTGCTCCTTTGGCCAATTAAAAATGTTATCCTACTGGGGCACCTGGGTGGCTCAGTGGGTTAAAGCCTCTGCCTTCAGCTCAGGTCATGGTCCCAGGGTCCTGCGATCGAGCCCCACATCGGGCTCTCTGCTCAGTGGGGAGCCTGCTTCCTCCTCTCTCTATATGCCTGCCTCTCTACCTACTTATGATCTCTGTCAAATAAATAAATAAAATCTTTAAAAAAAAAATGTTATCCTACTCCCCTCACCCACAACGACCTCTTTTGTTTTGCCAGTTATCCATATAGGGATTTTGTTTGAGCGCCTGGATTTCTGACCCTTGGCACACATTTTGCTTGAGCTCCTAATAATGTGTTTTAAACAGTCTCCAGGTTTCTGGTACATTATTTTGTTTTGTTTTGTTTTGTTTTGTTTCCAACTCTTTCACACTTTTTTTCTACTATTCACATATTGATGTAGTTCCCTTTTATCAAATTGAGTTAGCATGTGTTCAGTGTTTCTTGGCTTTTCTACTGTCAGCAGAATGTGAAACTTAATAATATACTGATCACTAATATAAGTGGTTTATATAATTTCTGATCCACTTCCTGTCTTTTATGCAGAACTCAGTATATTTCCTTTCCATATGGATTCTAAAATTACTCTAAGAGCAGTTATTTATGCCCCTCCAAAATGTTTATTTCATATTTCTCTTCGAGAAAAATCCATGAATCCAGATGTGAATAATTAAAATTCTATTTGATTACCATCTGTCCTAATTTTGACTGTGCATACTTAAGGTCAATATTTTTAGTTTTCTCTCTCTCTCTCTATATATATATATATATATATATATATTTGAACATCAGATGAATAGGATTGAAGTAATCATAAATCTCAGTTGATGGCACAGTATCTTCTTAGTGTTTTTCTTGCTTAACTAATTAGCAAATCATTTTTTTTCTATCGATACTCTCTATTTTCTCCCTCCAGATAGACAATGATGCTGAGAAGTTTAATAAGTATATTTTTATTTTTATTTTTTTAATAATTTTTTATTTTTTATAAACATATATTTTTATCCCCAGAGGTACAGGTCTGTGAATCACCAGGTTTACACACTTCACAGCACTCACCAAAGCACATACACTCCTCAGTGTCCATAATCCCACTCCCTTCTCCCAAACCCCCTCCCCCCAGCAACCCTCAGTTTGTTTGTGAGATTAAGAGTCACTAATGGTTTGTCTCCCTCCCAATCCCATCTTGTTTCATTTATTCTTCTCCTACCCACTTAAGCCCCCATGTTGCATCACCACTTCCTCATATCAGGGAGATCATATGTTAGTTGTCTTTCTCCGCTTGACTTATTTCGCTAAGCATGATACACTCTAGTTCCATCCATGTTGTCGCAAATGGCAAGATTTCATTTCTTTTGATGGCTGCATAGTATTCCATTGTGTATATATACCACATCTTCTTGATCCATTCATCTGTTGATGGACATCTAGGTTTTTTCCATAGTTTGGCTATTGTGGACATTGCTGCTATAAACATTCGGGTGCACGTGCCCCTTTGGATCACTACGTTTGTATCTTTAGGGTAAATACCCAATAGTGCAATTGCTGGGTCATAGGGCAGTTCTATTTTCAACATTTTGAGGAACCTCCATTCTGTTTTCCATAGTGGCTGCACCAGCTTGCATTCCCACCAACAGTGTAGGAGGGTTCCCCTTTCTCCGCATCCTCGCCAGCATCTGTCATTTCCTGACTTGTTGATTATAGCCATTCTGACTGGTGTGAGGTGATATCTCATTGTGGTTTTGATTTGTATTTCCCTGATGCCGAGTGACATGGAGCACTTTTTCATGAGTCTTTTGGCCATCTGGATGTCTTCTTTGCAGAAATGTCTGTTCATGTCCTCTGCCCATTTCTTGATTTGGTTATTTCTTCTTTAGGAGTTGAGTTTGCTAAGTTCTTTATAGATTCTGGACACTAGTCCCTTATCTGATATGTCATTTTCAAATATCTTCTCCCATTCTGTCAGTTGTCTTTTGATTTTGTTAACTGTTTCCTTTGATGTGCAAAAGCTTTTGATCTTGATGAAATCCCAATAGTTCATTTTTTCCCTTGCTTCCCTTGCCTTTGGCGTTGTTCCTAGGAAGATGTTGCTGCGGCAGAGGTTGAAGAGGTTGCTGCTTGTGTTCTCCTCAAGGATTTTGATGGAATCCTTTCCCACATTGAGGTCCTTCATCCATTTTGAGTCTATTTTTGTGTGTGGTGTAAGGAAATGGTCCAATTTCATTTTTCTGCTTGTGGCTGTCCAATTTTCCCAGCACCATTTATTGAGGTGGCTGTCTTTTTTCCATTGGACATTCTTTCCTGCTTTGTCGAAGATTAGTTGACTGTAGAGTTGAGGGTCTATTTCTGGGCTCTCTATTCTGTTCCATTGATCTATGTGTCTGTTTTTGTGCCAGTACCATGCTGTCTTGATGATGACAGCTTTGTAATAGAGCTTGAAGTCCGGAATTGTGACGCCACCAACATTGGCTTTCTTTTTCAATATCCCTTTGGCTATTCGAGGTCTTTTCTGGTTCCATATAAATTTTAGGATTATTTGCTCCATTTCCTTGAAAAAGATGGATGGTACTTTGATAGGAATTGCATTAAATGTGTAGATTGCTTTAGGTAGCATAGACATTTTCACAATATTTATTCTTCCAATCCAGGAGCATGGAACATTTTTCCATTTCTTTGTGTCTTCCTCAATTTCTTTCATGAGTACTTTATAGTTTTCTGAGTATAGATTCTGTGTCTCTTTGGTTAGGTTTATTCCTAGGTATCTTATGGTTATGGGTGCAATTGTAAATGGGTTTGACTCCTTAATTTCTCTTTCTTCTGTCTTGCTGTTGGTGTAGAGAAATGCAACTGATTTCTGTGCATTGATTTTATATCCTGACACTTTACTGAACTCCTGTACATGTTCTGGCAGTTTTGGAGTGGAGTCTTTTGGGTTTTCCACATATAGTATCATATCATCTGCAAAGAGTGATAATTTGACTTCTTCTTTGCTGATTTGGATGCCTTTAATTTCCTTTTTTTGTCTGATTGCTGAGGCTAGGACCTCTAGTACTATGTTGAATAGCAGTGGTGATAATGGACATCCCTGCTGTGTTCCTGACCTTAGCGGAAAAGCTTTCAGTTTTTCTCCATTGAGAATGATATTTGCGGTGGGTTTTTCATAGATGGCTTTGATGATATTGAGGTATGTGCCCTCTATCCCTACACTTTGAAGAGTTTTGATCAGGAAGGGATGCTGTACTTTGTCAAATGCTTTTTCAGCATCTATTGAGAGTATCATATGGTTCTTGTTCTTTCTTTTATTGATGTGTTGTATCACATTGACTGATTTGCGGATGTTGAACCAACCTTGCAGCCCTGGAATAAGTCCCACTTGGTCGTGGTAAATAATCCTTTAAATGTACTGTTGAATCCTATTGGCTAGTATTTTGTTGAGTATTTTCGCATCTGTGTTCATCAAGGATATTGGTCTATAGCTCTCTTTTTTGATGGGATCCTTGTCTGGTTTTGGGATCAAGGTGATGCTGGCCTCATAAAAAGAGTTTGGAAATTTTCCTTCCATTTCTATTTTTTGGAACAGTTTCAGGAGACTAGGAATTAGTTCTTCTTTAAATGTTTGGTAGAATTCCCCCGGGAAGCCGTCTGGCCCTGGGCTTTTGTTTGTTTGGAGATTTTTAATGACTGTTTCAATCTCCTTACTGGTTATGGGTCTGTTCAGGCTTTCTATTTCTTCCTGGTTCAGTTGTGGTAGTTTATATGTTTCTAGGAATGCATCCATTTCTTCCAGATTGTCAAATTTATTGGCGTAGAGTTGTTCATAGTATGTTCTTATAATAGTTTGTATTTCTTTGGTGTTAGTTGTGATCTCTCCTCTTTCATTCATGATTTTATTTATTTGGGTCCTTTCTCTTTTCTTTTTGATAAGTCTGGCCAGGGGTTTATCAATTTTATTAATTCTTTCAAAGAACCAGCTCCTAGTTTCGTTGATTTGTTCTATTGTTTTTTTTTTTTTGGTTTCTATTTCATTGATTTCTGCTCTGATATTTATGATTTCTCTTCTCCTGCTGGGCTTAGGGGTTCTTTCTTGTTCTTTCTCCAGCTTCTTTAGGTGTAGGGTTAGGTTGTGTACCTGAGACCTTTCTTGTTTCTTGAGAAAGGCTTATACCGCTATATATTTTCCTCTCAGGACTGCCTTTGTTGTGTCCCACAGATTTTGAACCGTTGTATTTTCATTATCATTTGTTTCCATGATTTTTTTCAATTCTTCTCTAATTTCCCCGTTGACCCATTCATTCTTTAGAAGGATGCTGTTTAGTCTCCATGTATTTGGGTTCTTTCCAAACTTCCTTTTGTGGTTGAGTTCTAGCTTTAGAGCATTGTGGTATGAAAATATGCAGGGAATGATCCCAATCTTTTGATACTGGTTGAGTCCTGATTTAGGACCGAGGATGTGATCTATTCTGGAGAATGTTCCATGTGCACTAGAGAAGAATGTGTATTCTGTTGCTTTGGGATGAAATGTTCTGAATATATCTGTGATGTCCATCTGGTCCAGTGTGTCGTTTAAGGCCTTTATTTCCTTGTTGATCTTTTGCTTGGATGATCTGTCCATTTCAGTGAGGGGAGTGTTAAAGTCCCCTACTATTATTGAATTATTGTTGATGTGTTTCTTTGATTTTGTTATTAATTGGTTTATATACTTGGTTTTTCCCACATTGGGGGCATAGATATTTAAAATTGTTAAATCTTCTTGTTGGACAGACCCTTTGAGTATGATATAGTGTCCTTCCTCATCTCTTATTATAGTCTTTGGCTTAAAATCGAATTGATCTGCTACAAGGATTGCCACTCCTGCTTTCTTCTGATGTCCATTAGCATGGTAAATTCTTTTCCACCCCCTCACTTTAAATCTGGAGGTGTCTTCGGGCTTAAAATGAGTTTCTTGGAGGCAACATATAGATGGGTTTTGTTTTTTTATCCATTCTGATACCCTGTGTCTTTTGACAGGGGCATTTGGCCCATTCACATTCAGGGTAACTATTGAGAGATATGAATTTAGTGCCATTGTATCACCTGTAAGGTGACTGTTACTGTATATGGTCTCTGTTCCTTTCTGATCTACCACTTGTAGGCTCTCTCTTTGCTTAGAGGACCCCTTTCAATATTTCCTGTAGAGCTGGTTTTGTGTTTGCAAATTCTTCAGTTTTTGTTTGTCCTGGAAGCTTTTAATCTCTCCTTCTATTTTCAATGATAGCCTAGCTGGATATAGTATTCTTGGCTGCATGTTTTTCTCGTTTAGTGCTCTGAAAATATCATGCCAGCTCTTTCTGGCCTGCCAGGTCTCTGTGGAGAAGTCAGCTGCCAATCTAATATTTTTACCATTGTATTTTACAGACTTCTTTTCCCGGGCTGCTTTCAGGATTTTCTCTTTGTCACTGAGACTTGTAAATTTTACTATTAGGTGACGGGGTGTGGGCCTATTCTTATTGATTTTGAGGGGCATTCTCTGAACCTCCTGAATTTTGATGCTCGTTCCCTTTGCCATATTGGGGAAATTCTCCCCAATAATTCTCTCCAGTATACCTTCTGCTCCCCTCTCTCTTTCTTCTTCTTCTGGAATCCCAATTATTCTAATGTTGTTTTGTCTTATCTTGTCACTTATCTCTCGAATTCTCTCCTCGTGGTCCAGTAGCTGTTTGTCCCCCTTTTGCTCAGCTTTTTTATTCTCTGTCATTTGGTCTTCTATATCACTAATTCTTTCTTCTGCCTCATTTATCCTAGCAGTGAGAGCCTCCATTTTTTTTTTAATATTTTATTTATTTATTTGACAGAGAATCACAAGTAGGCAGAGAGGCAGGCAGAGAGAGAGAGGAGGAAGCAGGCCCCCTGCCGAGCAGAGAGCCCGATGTGGGACTCGATCCCAGGACCCTGAGATCATGACCTGAGCCGAAGGCAGCGGCTTAACCCACTGAGCCACCCAGGCGCCCTGAGAGCCTCCATTTTTAATTGCACTTCATTAATAGCTTTTTTGATTTCAACTTGATTAGATTTAGTTCTTTTATTCTCCAGAAAGGGCTTTTATATCTCTCGAGAGGGTTTCTCTAATATCTTCCATGCCTTTTTCGAGCCCGGCTAGAACCTTGAGAATTGTCATTCTGAACTCTAGATCTGACATATTACCAATGTCTGTATTGATTAGGTCCCTAGCCTTCGGTACTGCCTCTTGTTCTTTTTTTGTGTGTGTGTTGAATTTTTCTGTCTTGTCATTTTGTCCAGATAAGAGTATATGAAGGAGCAAGTAAAATACTAAAAGGGTGGCAACAACCCCAGGAAAATGTGCTTTAACCAAATCAGAAGAGATCCCAAATCGTGAGGGGGGGAGAAAGGGGATAAAAAGAGGTTCAAAAAGGCAGAAAGAAAAAGAAAAGAAAAGAAAAGAATTAAAAAAAAGAAAACAAATAAGAAAAATATAAAAAAGAAAAAATATATATTAGATAAACTAGTTTAAAAACGTTAAATAGAAAAAGGAAAAGTTAAAAAAAAAATTTAACCAGAAGGCGAGAGAAAAAACAAAAAATGAAAAAGAAAAAAATTAAATTACCTGCAGAGTAAAAAAAATCACAGGGAAAAAGCCATGAGTTCCATGCTTGGCTTTCTCCTCCTCTGGAATTCTGCTGCTCTCCTTGGTATTGAAACCGCACTCCTTGGTAGGTGAACTTGGTCTCGGCTGGATTTCTTGTTGATCTTCTGGGGAAGGGGCCTGTTGTAGTGATTCTCAAGTGTCTTTGCCCCAGGCGGAATTGCACCGCCCTTATCAGGGGCCAGGGTGAGTAATCAGCTCCCGTTTGCTTTCAGGAGCTTTTGTTCCCTGAGCGCTTTCCATAGAGTTCCGGAGGACAGGTATACAAATGGCGGCGTCCTGGTCTCCGGCCTGGAGGAGCCGAGAGCCCAGGGCCCCACTCCTCAGTGCGCCGTCAGAGAACAGCGCCAGTTACTCCCGTCTGCCTGACCTTCGGCCGTGCTCCGAGCTCACCGAGCCTGCGACCGGTTCAAGGTAATACCAAGCTGTGAGCTTACTGTCGGCTCTGTCTCTGTAGCCGGCTTTCCCATTCCCGCAAGCTCTGCGACACTCAGACACCCCCGATCCTTCTGTGACCCTGCGGGACCTGAGGCCACGCTGACCCCTTGTGGGCTTTGCCCCGGGTAGCCTCTGGAGCGATGTCCCTCAGCGGAACAGACTTTTAAAAGTCCTGATTTTGTGCGCCGTTGCTCCGCCGCTTGCCGGGAGCCGGCCCCTCCCCCCGGGGTCTATCTTCCCGTCGCTTTGGATTCACTTCTCCGCCGGTCCTACCTTTCAGAAAGTGGTTGTTTTTCTGTTTCCAGAATTGCTGTTCTTCTTCTCTTTGATCTGCCGATGGATTTTCAGGTGTTTGCAATCTTTAGATAAGCTATCTAGCTGATCTCCGGCTAGCTGAAGCAGTCTCAGCCTGCTACTTCTCCGCCATCTTGACTCCTCCATAAGTATATTTTTAAGTGGTGTTTTTGCAAAGTGTGTATTATTTTATGTGTACTTTGTTTTTTGTTGTATTTGTTATATTGTAAAGAATATTTTGATAGATACGTCTTTATTTATTAATCAGTACTGGTTTTGGATAGTTTATGTGTATATCTAACCTGTTGCTTCTAACTGGTGTGAGGTATTTCACATGTACATCTGTCACTCTCTTCTTGCCTCCTCTCCTGGGGACTGGTGACTAAATTAGCCTCCAACTCTCCAACATCATTTAAACCTGATTTATGAATCACCCACCATTAAATTTCTTGATTGAAACTGATTCAGAAAAGAATATTTCCCCTCCAAATGGTTTTACAGTAAAATATTCATCTTTATTAGTGGTTCCCAACCTCAGTGCTATTGTCATTTTGGACTGGATAAATATTTGTTGGAAGAAGTTTTATGCATTGAAAGACATTTAGCAGCATCCCTGGCTCTACCCATTAGATACAGTAGCATCCCCCATTAAGACAATGAAAACGTCTCCAGGTGTTGCCGAAAGTCTCCCTAGGAAGGAGAGAGGACAAAATACCATCTTTTTGAGAACAACTGCTGTAGATCTTCTAAATATTTTGCTGCTACTTTTGTTAAATTTTATATATTATTAGTTACCGTTATAGCCTGTGACTCAGTGACACTATATCCTGACTTTTTCTCCCAACTTGTTCACTGTTATTTCAAAATGTCAATTACATATGATTATGCCTTCTTGACAGTCATTCCACTTCTTCTATCTGCTTGGTTTATATAATTTTTATGTAGCCATCAGAGAAGAGAATCTTGGTTTCTCTAATGACATGGTTTTCAGTGACTGGCTCACTTTATAATGGCCATTATATGGACTTTATAGGTAATAAAGCTCTTTGTATTTTAATATACATAAGTCAGGCCTGAAGTTAAACAGAAATTTTAGTACTTATCTTTAATTATGTCATTTCAAATTTGTAAATAAAACAACAGTCATTACTCAATTTTAATTATAAGCTGAACTGTACAACTATTCACAGATTTGACTTTTAAGTTGTTTCTATCTCTATTAAAAGTAAAAACTAAGCAATAGTATGGAAGACCATAGAGGAAAGGAGGGATATCCAAAGGGGGAGAAATCAAGGCAGGAGATGAACCATGATATGTTCATCTTGTTATGGAAACCAGAAACAATCTGAGGGTCTCAGAGGGGTGGAGGGTGGGGAATATGGTAGCCAGGTGATAGGCATTGAGGAATACTACATCAAAAACTAATTATATACTGTACAGTGGCTAATTGGCTGAACATAATTTTAAAAAAGAAGAGAACAAACAAAAAAAATAGTAAAATCTAGACAAAAGTCATCATTAAATGGCAGGTTCATTATCAAAAGGATCTAACAATCCACAGACCTTCTCTTTAATCATTATCAAATATGAACAGGTAAACTATATATTTAGTTAATGAATTAATCTTTTCTCCCAGTAACTCCTAAAAATATGAAATTCTATGGTAAAACCTGTAATTCAAATGGTCTGAAATCATTCAAGTGAAATGTTTTTAGAAGCTTAAATGAATGAAAAGTTTACTAGATTTAGAGTCAGGATATTTGCATGTAATAACTGTTTTTCCCATTGTGCATTATATGTCTTTTGGCTTAAGATTCTCTAAATTTAGTTTCCTTAATGAGAAATGGCAAATTTTTTAATTTTTTAAAAATGAGATGAAATTATTATTTTTTAAATTATGTTCAATTAGCCAACATATAATTCATTATTAGTTTTTGATGGAGTGTTCAACGATTCATTAGTTGCATATAATACCCAGTGCTCATCACCACACATGCCCCCCTAATAAGTTATTGCAATTCTAAGACATTATCAAGAAAAAGAGATTATTTTATTATTTGCCAGAATTTCAGCAAAATTTTGATTCTCCTTATGTTGAAGACATTATTTGTAATGGCAGGCAGAATTTCATTTAGAATCCATGAAGCTACTGGCAATATGTGGTATCGTTGGTTTTAGGCTCATCTTTTTTTTTTTTTTTAAGATTTTTATTTATTTATTTGACACAGAGAGAGATATCACAAGTAGGCAGAGAGGCAGGCAGAGAAAGAGGGGGAAACAGGCTCCCAGCTGAGCAGAGAGCCTGACCCAGGGCTGGATCCCAGGACCCTGAGATCATGACCTGAGCCGAAGGCAGAGGCTTAACAAAGTGAGCCACCAAGGCACCTCTAGGCTCATCTTTGATGGCATGTTGATGGCTTTTGGTCTGTCTCCACCCCTGTACTCCTGCTACAGTACCACCAATTCCAGTTTGTCATTTGTTTTCCTCCCTATCTTAACCATTTACCTTTGATCAACACAAAACATTTACCTGTATCTAAATTTTGGTTCGGCATCCCTTCACCTTGCCCCCACCCCAACACTCCCCAGATAAACAGATCTTTCTCAAGTATTCTATTAATGGATCTAGTCAAAACCTCTAGATCGGTGATCTTGTATTAGGAACTCAGGAGTATATATTGCCTGTAAAGATCCAGCTCATAAATGAATAATATTCATTAAGACAGAAGAACAAAGTCCAGATAGTACTAGATGCTCGGATTATGCAATTACTCTAGTTAATATCCCCCACTGGCTTCCCATTTCAGTCATAATATAATTCAGTGTTATTACAGTAACACCCAGTGCCCTATATGATTTGATATGTCTATACCATCTGACTTCATCTCCTCCCACTCAGCCCCAGAACATTTCAATCTAACCACAGTGATCGTGTTACTCATTCTTGAGTAAGTCAAAATAGACTTTGCCAAGTTGTTTTTCTTTTTACTTGGGATATAGTTCTTCCATGGTGAATGCTTAACAAATATGTTAAATGAATGAACATGGATTCCTCTACTTCCTCTCCTACCTCTATAGCTGTTTTTGAGGACTAGGGATAAGAGTTCTCTAGTGTGTGACTTACAATGCCGGTCCACCTGCATTTTATGTCTGTTCCAAGTACTCAGTGATGGTTATCTATCAGATCTATGTCCAATAACAAGAGCATGACTCTACATCTAAATAGATATTTGCATAAACCTAAGAGGAGATTTGTTTGTAATAACATATTAGTATATATAACACACACAAAATACAGTGACAGAACTCAAATTCTCATTTTATTTGAAACCTAATAATCTATTTTCCAGTTGTACAAATCACATAAAGAATCTTCAGAGTTAATAATATATTACAAAACTGAACAATTTATTTGCTCTTAGTTTTGTGAAAGTTTATTAGCATCTGTATTTATTAATTTTTAAAATAGAATGGAGAATGATTAAAATAATAAATGTAGTCATTTATAACAATGTTTAAATCTGTAGTACAAGTACAACTTTAAAAAAAAAATAATTACAGGAAACTGGTGGACCCCTGAGAAGTGAATTAAATTAGTTTTGATTTATTCTCTCTTTTCATGCTGAACTTTGCTAATTGTATCTAACACATGAAGAAACTGTGAGCTCAATTTTTGCTATGATCGGAACGTGTAAGGCAGATGCTGCTTTGCAGGCTTCCACAGTGCTGTGCAATGTTTCCAGTCAGTTACAGTTTCTCTCTGGCAACCAGATATGCAGAAACCCATTTCCTGTGGGATGAAAGAAAGAGTACACTTGCATATTCCAAATGAGTGTGTATCCAATTTGAATGTGTTCATTGATGAGAAAGTGTCATATTTCATGATCATTCTTTCTTGTGCTTCCACTTCTGCATAAAGAGATTGTCAATCATAGGTCCACACAGTTTAGAGGTATAAACTACCTAAATGAAGAACACCAACACCTATATGTTAATAGGCCAGAGGCTTTAAGCCATCAATACATCTAAACCTCAGTTCTGCCATTTATAAGTGACTTTGGGCAAGTTATTTCATTGCTTAGTAGAGTACACAGTAAGTAGATAACATTTAAGTCATAGTGCTAATTGGGAGAGCTGTAATTAGGAAACGGATTTAAAGTGCCTAGCAGAATCGTTGACACATAGAGAGCACTCAGAAAATTTTGGCCCTGAAAGATCACATCACCTATTATGCAAATAGATTCAAAGCCAAATAAACAGCACTATATTGAGGGATTTTTATATGCACTATAGTAGATAATCATGTCTTGACTGACTTTCTGTAATTAGGATCTTGCTCTGTGCCTCTCTCAGAATCAGTACTCATTAAATACTGATTGCTGCTGAATGTTACTCAGCTGCCCACAGTTAATATAGAGAAGTGTAGGGGAAAACGAAGAAAGTGGGCCATGCCCATTTATTTCCCTATCAGAGAGTTTGCTGACTTTCCATCCTAATGGCTTGAGTGTTCTCCCACAAACATCCAGTTTCTCAACAGTTACGATTTAGCAATTTGAACTTTACTTCCCAGTCTCTTACTGGCCAAATTCTAAGTTATTTCTCCCACCCTGTGGGTCATGTCCTGGAAGATTACCACAGCACCCATTTCCTCTACACTCTGTGAAGCCATACAGAGCTTTTTAGAAATTGAAACCTTAGGGGAAATGGTTTCATAGTAATTTATTTGTAACAGAAGTCTGCTGTTTGCTTCTCTGAAATTGGTTCACTAAAGAGGCGGAGTTTTCTTTGTAAAATTTTTGTGTGAGGCAAAAGGTGAGATGACCAGAACATATTGAACTAATGTAAATGGAAAAAGTTATCCTAGATCTGAGTCTTTATCATCTCTCCTGAGTTATACTGTTTCTCACAAGGGAAGGAAGAGAACCAGGCAAGGAGACCTACCCCCTAACCATACTCTACCATATCAGATTCTATTAAAACAGAGCCTTTGGAACCTGTCTGGGGGACACATTTCACCACACGGTTAAATAGTGGGTCCCATCCAGTGTTGTCAGAAGGTCACCTGAGGTTCTACCTTCTGTCAACAGCATCTTCATTCCAGTTAGTGTGGGGAAAAAAGATGTTAGAGCTTTAGTAGCAACGAAGGCAGAGGTGGAGTAAGA
This sequence comes from Mustela nivalis, assembly GCF_964662115.1. Lineage (NCBI taxonomy): Eukaryota > Metazoa > Chordata > Mammalia > Carnivora > Mustelidae > Mustela > Mustela nivalis. The sequence continues at coordinate 60,459,527 of NC_139022.1, read as the reverse complement.
TAAAATTACATTTTAATGGTGTGAAGTCTAAAAGCAAATTTTTTTGGTGGGAAGAAAATTTGGGGGAAAGAAAATTATTTGCTGTTTTTCTGTTACTCTGGAGTTGAAATTAGTTTCAGCAATTCACTTGTGATTGCTCTGTACAATGAAGCCTTTATTTAGGTTATCACTTGGGGATTTTAACAGTTTTTTTTTTTTTTTTCATTTAAAACTGATAAGGAGAGAGTATTATTAGCTCATGAAAGAATATTATCCTCTATATCATTTCTCAAGGACATTTTTCTCTCTTTCCAGAGACTTTGGGCTTTTATATCAATTTGCCTTTCTGTCTATAAGCAGGTAGATAGCTCTAGGAGAGCTTTACTTATAGTGTCATCAATGGTTTTCCCTAGAGTTTATGATTACAATATCCACTTGTAAACAGATTGTCATGGTTGTGTATGCCCCTCCCCCAGATTAGGTTTCAAAGTGACTCTGCTTTATACTTTGTCTCTAAAAATGCCCATTGGCTTGAATGCCAGTTGGATTAAAAGGGGAAAAAACTCATTTTATGATTTGTACAGCTGTTTCTGAGTTCAGATTCTTATAAAAGGTGCCCCGGTGGCATTTCCTTACCACAAGATTGACAGACTGGGGAAAGCTAAACATTTTCTTTTTTAAAGAACTAGTGGAAAACAGACCTATTTTCAGGATTGGCTTGTCCTTGGTAAAGAGTTTGAAACCACTGAGTTGCATCATAGCCATAAAGTAAAGAAGCTGTTCCAAAGTCTTAATTTCTAGCCAGTGTTTAAGCAGCTGCAACAGAAAAAGAAAGAAAAAAAAATTTTTCTTCTAACTTTCCAAGTTACTCCCAGTACACTGATTTTACTGAGAAATTTCACAATGGTTATTTCCTCTTCATGTTCAAACAGAGGCTTAGTGTCTTTAAGTCCCTTTCTCGAATGTCATATGGAACATACAGGATGATTTAGGTGTGTACATAAACTTTAAGAGAATGTAAAAAAAAAAAAATCAGTGTAGGAGCATTGGAACTTTAAGTAGAATTTTTTGGGGAAAACACATATGCACATATTTCTTAAGGAGCTGACATCATTGAGATTTAACAGTTGGAGTATCATTTAACCTGGTTCTTTCTTTTTCATAAATTTTCCTGCATTCCTCGATGGGTTTCCTTACCATTTGGAGGCCAGTTCTTCATGGAATGGAGAGGCATCATCATCTCCCCATGGGGGGATGGAGACTAATATAACAAAATTTCGGAATATGAGCAAGAATGCAGAAACATAAGCCTCCTGTGAATTGTGGGGAACCGGAATGCTTTTCTTTTGATATTACTCAAACTCTAAATCTAAAGGGAGAAGCAGCATAAAACTACACGTTACAATCCAAAAGTAAACTCTTTTTCCAACAGAACAAGGATATGCTATGGTTTTAATTGATAACATACTTGCACTTTTTTCCCACAAACAAATCTTATTCCTAAATCTACTGGTTGTAGATTATTTTAGGTGGTCTGAAAACCCTACAGGTTCTTCCTATGTCACTTCAACTGAATAATTTGGTGGTAAAAATTAAGTTAAAAAAACCTTAATTTCTTAAAAAAATTTTTAAGGGCTTTATTTATTTATTTGTCAGAGAGAGAGAGAAAGAGAAAGAGCACAAGCAGGGGGAACAGGAGGCAGAGGGAGAGGGAGAAGCAGGCACCCTACTGAGCAGGGATCCTTGACCTGGAGCTCAATCCCAGAACCCTGGGACCATGACCTGAGATGAAGGCAGACACTCAACTGACTGAGCCACCCAGATGCCCCAATTTCTTAAAATGTTTTAAACATAAGTTGATTTCTCTGCTTTCCCTGTGTTGAAGTACTTAGTGATATAGAATAATCATCATAGCTTCTTTATTATTTAATTTTCCTGTATATACAATAGAAATTGTAAGCAGCTGAATATGAATTTCAACAACCAAAAATTTATCTTTCTCAGTCCTAATGAGTTCAGATGGATCAGAAATGAAGAATAGTGAAAGAAACTTGAGTTGAACATACTGAGCATTTTTTTTTAAAGATTTTATTTATTTATTTGACAGAGAGAAATCACAAGTAGACAGAGAGGCAGGCAGAGAGAGAGAGAGGGAAGCAGGCCCCCTGCTGAGCCGAGAGCCCGATGCGGGACTCGATCCCAGGACCCTGAGATCATGACCTGAGCCGAAGGCAGCGGCTCAACCCACTGAGCCACCCAGGCGCCCCCATACTGAGCATTTTTTTAAAAGATTTTATTTATTTATGACAGAGATCACAAGTAGGCAGAGAGGCAAACAGAGAGAGAGGAGGAAGCAGGCTCCCTGCTGAGCAGAGATCCCCCCCCGCCATGTGGGGCTCGATCCCAGGACCCGAGATCATGACCTAAGCCAAAGGCAGAGGCTTTAACCCACTGAGCCACCCAGGTGCCCCTGGACTTATTGAGCATTCAAAGTATTGTTGACCTAAGAGAGATTAGAAATTGAAATAAGTATATAGAACATTAAAAGAAAGAATTTACTGCTGAGAATAGGGAAAAGGGTGGGAAGTGGCATAAAAGAGTAAGAATGGCTTTCCATAAACCACATAAAAACTTCATCTCATTACCCTATAGACAAGGGGCATACACACAGTAAAACCTTTGTAATCTGGCATTTGAGAGGAAATGAGGTACCAGTTAGTGTCACGTTATGCTTAATAAAGACTTAGCTCATGTTGTGTCAGGAGGTATTCTTATTTTACTTCTCTTAACCTCTCATTAAAGGCTTAGACATAAAAGGCATAAAAGGCAGTGGTTTCTACATATAAGTCATCTTTTCTTTCTTTCTTTCTTTCTTTCTTTCTTTCTTTCTTTCTTTCTCTTTCTTTCTTTTTTTTTAAGGCTTTGGTACAGCAGGGATCTACCTTCCCACTTCACCAGAATAATCACCTGGCATAGTGGTCCTACTATTCATACTGTACTGCCTTCCTTCAGCATCCTCATCACTGAATCACTTGTAATAGCTACATTCATCTCTTGTTAATGGCAAGAGAAAGGGATCACTAAGTATGTGTGTGTGTGTGTGTGTGTGTGTGTATATATATATATATATATATGGTTATTTAGTGTAATCATATATGATTACGTAGTCTTGAAACAGAACTTGACAATGTGAGAAAAGATGAGGAATAAACACTAGAGCCACTCACTCATATATTAAGTACAACAATAACTTCCATGTTTTGACCATCTAAATTTTGGCTTAAATCCCATGCGGTATAAAAGTGAATAATAAACATCTAGATCTGACAAACTTTTCTAGTTCTTTTTACTTTTGTTCTTCTCTGTTACATAGACATCATAAGTCTGTGGTCCACTCTTCTTCACAAGTAAGAAAATTTCATTCATTAAACAATTTTTTTCAGGATCAAGCTTTGCGCTAGGAGCTGTAGATCCAATTAAGACATCATTAGTGCCTTGGAGGAATTTGAAATGCTGCCTAGAGGAACTAACTCTCAGTTTGTTTCACCCAAATATTTGGGCTCACGCTGGTCCCTCAGCATGCCTGAAGGACCTATCACATGACTTTAGATCTTTCTTTCTTGAGAACATTTCTCAGTTTAAGCTTGAGAAGTTTTTATGTATAGGATTTGAGTTAGGGGCCAGTGATGATATTGTGAGTCATAAGTTCTTAAAGTTAAATATGACAGATTATCTGGCTTTCTGAGGCTTTTTAAAAACATGCATTCCTATCCTTGGCTTAGTCTTACTGACTTAGATTCTTCGTATGTGGGGTTCAGTAGATTCTGATACAGATGAGAATCTGTCTCCTTCATGAGGTTTTCGTCAGCCAGCTTGGAATCAGGTAAAGACTATGTGAGTCCTACTGAATCTATATTTGTATTTTAATCTTTTTAAAGAATTGTATAAAAATTATATTAAAAGCCTGAAATGGGGAATTATGTCCAATTGTGAACACATCACATCAATTTTGCTCTTTCCAGTTCTATGCAAGGTCACAAATTCCCATGATGCACAATATAGTGAAGAGATTTCCTCTTCCAATATATTGCTGCAGACATTTGGGAAATGCCTAAAGATAGAATAGATTTTCTAGTGCATAAGCATATATAATCTGATTACAATATTTTATAGAATCAAACTGATCATATGTTATGTAAATATATGCAATGCATGTTTAGTCAGAGGCTCCCAGGAATATATCCACAGACAACTGGAAAATCTAAAATTATAAACAAATTTTTTCCACCTACCCCAATGAAACACTAAAGCCCCCCAAAAGGGTACTTGTGGACTAAATACAAATTTGTACCTCCTGATGGGATTGCTCAATTTTTACAGTCCATGTAACCTCAGAAAACTCATCATTGGTCCATAGAAGCCTAGGGATTTTTAAAGATAGTACAAGTAGATTGTCTGCAATACTTCTACCCTGCTCCTCCCAATTCCCACCTTTCCCACCATACAGAGCAGAGGGTATCAAGGTGGCAGACAGGTCCAGAGTCTCAGCCGCTACCCTGCCTCTATGAGGTGAGATCGAAGATGCTCCAGCTATCACATACAGTTCTGTGAGTTTGGCCATCAGTCTTTTCTCCTTTTCCACCTTTCCCCTAGTGTTTTAGACTTTTTGTGCTGAGGTTGGCCTTTCACATCAGCATGTATGACTCATAAACCTCTCAAATGAAAAGTAGAAAAGACCCGGTGATTTAGCTATTTGTACACTAATAGGAATCCTTCTGTGGGTTTGTATGTCTGACTAAATTCTGTTTTAAAGGAATACAGGCTTCCAGACTTGTGGAGTATGGTGTGATTACAATAACCTCTATGTGAGGTATCCTGCAGAGGAGGGCTTCTGGATGAAGGGAAAAATCACTGGATTCATAGTTGACTTCAATTCACATATCTCAGGGACCCTATAAGAATCTCTCTGGCATTTATCTTTTCAGTGAGTGGAATCAGATAGTCTTCAAAATTATTTTATGTTTATTATCACACTATTATATTTTATAATTATAATTATATAAAATTATGTTTACGATTCCTACTAAAAACTTCACTTTTTTTTGTCTTAGCATCTCCATGTTTTATGTAGTTACCATGTTTTCCCTGTCTTCTTTCTTTGAGTGAAAATGTCTTCCTTTCTCAAGGCTGGTTAGTTTCCATTCAAATCTCTGCAGGCTGATTGCAGAAGTTTCCTGAAGCAAACCTAAGCATTGACTGGCATTTATAAATCCCTGGCAGCATACCAAAGTTGGTTAAAGAAATAAGATGCATTATCTCATAGGCTTAGCTAATCTGAAAGTTATGGACTGTCTCTGGATGTGAGGGCTAAATATGGTGGCAAGCTGTAGAGTGACAAATTAAAGCTGGTAGCGTTGCTGTTCAGCTTCATTCTCCAAATATCCATGTGTTTTGAGTGGAGTCTCTCACAGGAAGCTGGGGTCATTAGGGAGATATGTTGTGTATTATATTTGCTTGACAAACATGTTTGAACATGAAACATGAAGTACTCGGAAAAGTTATAATCATCTGCTGTCCACATTATAATTAAGAAATCTGGGTTCACAAATATGGATTTTAATCTAATTATATAGTGTAACCAGATTTTTCTCTTAGGAACCAGCTGATATGGGGACAATTTTATAGGTAAAATCAAACAAAAATACTTTTGTTTTTAAAAATAATTACTGAGCTCCACAAACATTATTGATCTCAAATTTTTTTAAAAAATCCTCAAATGTTTTTGGAATTAAAGATATGATTATTATCTTTATTGAATTTTCTCATATTTTCATTATTCTTAGCTTAACATATAAAACAAGTGAGGTTGTGACAAAATCTTTGGGTAGCAAATTCTAGATCTCCAAGATTATAGTAAAATAAAATACCTAAAGTTGAAAAAGTGAAAATAAGAACCCATTTTGGCCTGATTTTTCTTTCCTCAAATATTTGAGATCAATATATATCTAGAATAGAGATATTTATGTATAATTACATATAACTTCTCCTTTATAAATAGACCATAAACCTAAATTATGCTTATTAAGGATTGAATGTTTAATAATGGTTTTTCTTTTCAAAATGATAAACCAAGTATAAACTTGGTTTATTTATCCTTGCTTATTGTGGTGAATGTCAGAGAGCCATTTACTGAAGAAACTAAGTTCTTTGGTTTTTAAATATTGGACTAAGCAATTCTTCTCATGGTAGGAAAAAGAAAATACCTCAGGTGAATAAGTGATCATTAAGTGATGAACTGAACAAAAGTCTTAGTAGAGAAACCCCACTAATAGGGTTATCAGTAATAATACAGGTTGGGCTACAGGTGCTGGAGCAGTAAGAGAAAGCCATCCTCATACAGCAGCCCAAAAAACCCCCAAAAGAATGTCAGTTTATGTTTTCTGCCTTAATTTCAACTTATATATATTTAGAAAATCACATTCTATACACTTAGGACTACCATTCAGTGCCTTTAGATTAGGGACAGCAGGACAGAAATAGGATGGCTTTTTTGAGTAAGTGGCTTTTCTACAGAAATGAGCACTGTGCTTATGTTGCTCAATTCCCAGAGTCTCAATTTCTTCCCCTACCAAGCAGTGTTAAAAACTCACTTCCAAACTGTGGAAAGAACCAAGATGCCCTTCAACGGACAAATGGATAAGGAAGATGTGGTCCATATACACTATGGAGTATTATGCCTCCATCAGAAAGGATGAATACCCAACTTTTGATTCAACATGGACAGGACTGGAAGAGATTATGCTGAGTGAAATAAGTCAAGCAGAGAGAGTCAATTATCATATGGTTTCACTTATTTGTGGAGCATGACAAATAGCATGGAGGACAAGGGGAGATGGAGAGGAGAAGGGAGTTGGGGGAAATTGGAAGGGGAGGTGAACCATGAGAGACTATGAACTCTGAAAAACAATCTGAGGGGTTTTAAGTGGTGAGGGAACCAGGTGGTGGGTATTAGAGAGGGCACGGATTGCATGGAGCACTGGGTGTGGTGCAAAAACAATGAATACTGTTATGCTGAAAATAAATAAAAAATAGATTTGAAAAAAAGAATTTAACCTGAAAATTCTTTATACTTCCTATAAAGAATTATAGTAGAGAGTGTGGGTAAAGCCTTGTTCACTTCTAGCACATAATGATGTTTTTGATACCAGTGATGAACACTTGCCAGACACCATCAATTGGACTGAGTGCTTTACATGCATTATCATACTTCATACTTTCCTCATACCCTGAAGTTTGTCTTCTATTCATTTCCCCTCAGTTCACAGGGAAATTAAGTCCCAAAGCTCCTAAATGGCAGAACTGGAGTTAGAACCCAGATTTGTTCAATCCCACGTCTGAGCTCTTAGCCACCACAGAACACCTACTCCCTAGATGTCCACAGTGTTCTACAAAATCAGTTATTATTTACTATTTCTATTTTATCTCAAAAAATAATAAGAGATCGAGGGAGTGTGGAGATTCTAGAGAGTGAAGGGGGAAAATTATATACCTTTCTAACCAACATAGTCTTCAGTCATCATTAATTTACCAAGTAACTTCTCAAATGGAAAGATTACGGGTTTTCTAACCTCAATGAGAGTGGACAAAGTAAAAACAGATCTCTTTCTTGCTTGTGTTAATATATTTTGTCTCATGTGGTTGGATTGGGATGAAGTTTGGAGCCTGGCTTAAGCACAATGTAAACTGGTCATGAAACCCCATAGAGATGCAGCTATTTATTGCTGACAGGGTGTTGACCAAAGTTTCATATGCATTGGCTGCCTCATTCAGAGGCTTTAGGAAAACCATAGGGCCCATATTCTCACGTGGTACCGCTTTCCAGGATGATTAGTGGAGCTTTGACCAATCCTGAAGACTTCCTGATTCAGAGGAACTATCTCAGAAAACTCTAGAAAACTTTAAAATAGATATAACAATCGCTAAAATGATACGGGATGTGTAATTGGCCATTGCATACTGACTGGATTTGAGGATTTGTGGCAGTACTTTGGATTATTATTCAGGAGAGCAATGTTGTATTTGTTTGCCTCTAGTTCTCTAAAACCATTTTTTGTTTTTGCCTGCTGTTTCTTTCTAGTGAATATTCCTGTTGTTACTACCCATAGACAGAGCATGATTTAGTACTCTTGCCTCTTAAATGATAAGTAATTATAGAAAAGCTTCAAGAAAATGGACAATCTGGGGCACCTGGTGGCTCAGTGGGTTAAGCCTCTGCCTTCAGCTCAGGTCATGATCTCAGGGTCCTGGGATCGAGCGCTGCATCGGGCTCTCTGCATGGGGGGAGTCTGCTTCCCCCTCTCTCTCTGTCTGCCTTTCTGCGTACTTGTGATCTCTCTTTCTCTGACAAATAAACAAATAAAATCTTTAAAAGAAAAAAGAAAGAAAATGGACAATTTATATAGTAGCAGAGGAAAAAAAAAAGATTTTCCACAGACTAGGTAATGAAAAGGAGTCCCAAAATAGAAAAGTATATAAAAAATTAAAAAGCTCATTATAACATGCATTATTCTTCCAGAGTATCTGAATCAAGGTTAACAGAATGATTTTTGCTGCTACCTTGAGGTTTGAGTTTAGTGGTTCCCATCTCTAGCATGAAAAGATTGGAATAAAATGAAGTACTGTGAGGGTATAACAGACCTAGCAAAGATAGGGTGTAAAGAATTCTACTAAAGACTGAAGCGTTGGTGAGGCTTTACTCAACTCTATAGTTTCAGAAACAAGTTAAAGAAAATGTGGCAATGGGGCGCCTGGGTGGCTCAGTGGGTTGAGCCGCTGCCTTCGGCTCAGGTCATGATCTCAGGGTCCTGGGATCGAGTCCCGCATCGGGCTCTCTGCTCAGCAGGGAGCCTGCTTCCCTCTCTCTCTCTCTGCCTGCCTCTCCATCTACTTGTGATTTCTCTCTGTCAAATAAATAAATAAAATCTTTAAAAAAAAAAAAAAAGCAAATGTGGCAAGAAGTGTCATTGTTTCCTACTCTGTGTTTCTCCCTCTCCTTATTAATGACTTGTGAATGGTAATAACTCATCTGAGGGATACTGATGAATAATTTTAAAAGGTACAGAAAAATGAAGATGAAAAACTGATGGCAATGTCTGTTTCACAAATGTGAATCAAAGATTTATATTTGCATTGTATGTGTTACCTTGTCTGAAAAAAATCCATTTCCTTTTTCCTTTTCGGATTCTAGGTAGACTACATTTTTCAGGTTATCTTGCAGTTAAATACATCCCTGAAGTGAGTTTTAGCCCTTGGAATGGGAGTGGAAATAATTCATGACACACAGTTCTCTCCAATGAAATCTTCCTGTGTGAGATCCTCCCTGACCTTTATTCATTTGCTTCACTGAGATCTCAGATGACCCAGAAGAGGGCAGAGCCGCAAAATCTAGACCATCTAAATCACTACCATAAGAATAACTGCCAAATTCAGGAACCGCCTTAGTCTTCTGTGTGAGTTGTGTTTTGTTCATCTAGTAATATTTTGGAGTTTCTTTATTAGCATTTAACCTATCATTATGCATAAAATCAAAATCCTTTTGAAATTCAATAAGTGATAACTAGCTTACTGTTCTTGGAAATGTGTGTTATAAACGAAAGTCACATGCCTTCCTAAATCATATTCAAGTATAGATACCTAATTCTAATATAAGAAGTGAGGAAACATCTAAGAATAGGATATAGCAGCAGTCCAATGCAAAAGTTACATAAAGAAACAGGTAATGCTGGGGGAATCTGGTCATAAAAATAATCAATTATTGCTCATCTATACTATGTCAATCCCTATACAGATTCTCTACATATGAACTTAACTTTAGCATTCCAGCAACCCCATGAAGTATTGTTCTGTCCATATTACAGATATGAAAACTAACATTTCAGAAATGATATGATTTGTGGCAATTAATAAATGGGATATCTTGGACACGAAGCTGGTTCAGTATGACCATTGGGGATACTCTTACTCGGGGGCTTTAAAGGCACCAGAATTCATCTCTGATATGCCAGATCTCAGGACTATTTGCTTATGAAGGACATTCAGCGGAGCCTATGGTGTCTCAGTTTTCAGAGCCAGATTACTTCGTCTTTTGGGTGAAGAGAGAGAAGGCCTAGCTATCGGTGAGGGAGAGTATGAACAAGCCTCAGAGGAAAGGGCGCCCAAGACAGGGAACCAGAAAAAAGTCCTCCAAAGAGATGTTTAATCTATTCTATGATGGGAAGAATTTGAGATTTCCCAAACTCTTACATTGCCATTGTAGAAAAATCTCAATCTAGGTGTGTGTGTGTGTGTGTGTGTGTGTGTGTGTGTATTTTGCAACCTAACGTGGAGGGGATGTCTTTTTCTAGACTTTGAAAATCCTGTCTTATCTAGCCCAGAGTGTATCTAGGCATTCTGCAAATTGTGATGATTTGACATTAATCTAGAGTTACAGTATTAACTGGAGGCACACTGTTTAACTGGTCAGCTTATGAATTTACAAATAATGCTTTGGTGCAGTATAGTAGCTTGTCTTCATCAAAAAGGGCTAAGAAATTGTATAAATTTACCCCCAAATAATAATAATATGAAACCATTGCAAAGTGTGAGGTGCTCAAGAGGATTTATACAGTAATTGGTACATTTTTCTCTTGGATTACCTTGAAATTTTGCCAGTGTTCCCAAAAGAAAAAGAGCAAAATATGCAGTGTGATGTTATTAGTTTTGATTGGATATTCTCTGAGCACCCCTTTCTGTAGAAGGAATACAGCTCTCTTTACCATATGCACAGCTCTTTTTGGGAGTTGATTAAGGAAGTTATTGAGAAAATGCCCTACTTGGGACATTAGCATGTCTGCTGTTTGGTCTTCTGTATCATCTCTGAACCACGGCTTAAAAATATGTATGAAGGACAAGTGCCTGAGGGAATTGTGGTGATGCTTCTGTGTCTCTATCGAAGCAGAGCTGTGAAAATTACATATTAAAGACAAAGTCAAGGTCAAAGTATTCTGGGCCTTGGTTCAAGAGAATTGGGAATAGATTCGAAGGATGAAAAAAAAAAAAAGCTCACAGACCTCAGTGGCTACCTCACACAAACTTTATTTAGCAAAAAGAAAAATATAAGAAAAGGATACTCTTAAGTAAACCAAAAGTTCACATTTTTCATGTCTCAGGGACATATTTTTAATGGTTTAGGAGACCAGGTGAGACAAGAAATCTGCCAGAGGGGAATGTTCCTAGATTTTTTTCCCTCTCCTTCTTAGAGGGGATGTGGAGGGCCTAGAAACATCTTGCTCTGCTATGCTGGTCTCCATCTACAAAGGTCAAATAGGAGCCTAGTAAATTCATAGGTCCTACTGATCAGCAAACTTAACGTTTATTGGCCAGTGACTAGTGATTTGCCACAGAAATGTCAGGAACTTTCATATTCAGAGTGAGATGGTACCTCTTTCATCCTCCAGGCATTCATCAACAGAAATTAAGCAAGAACCTCAGAATCCCTGGCAAGATCCCCAATCTTCCTGCCCATAGTACTCATAGACTATCCACTTTTGTGTGTCTTAGAACCATTAGGACATTCTTCATCAGTGTCTTTATTCATGTTTTTGTGAGTCATAGGAAGCCCAGATGTCCTAGGTCATCCTTTACCTTTTAGACACTAATTTCCATAATTTCTGTATATCTCCTTCCCAATTCCCAAACCCTTCCACTGTAGTCTCTGGAATTTAAAGTCCATTATTATCATCTCAGCATATGCTGAGTGAAATAAGTCAAGCATTGAAAGTCAATTATCATATGGTTTTACTTACTTGTGGAGCCTAAGAAATGACACGAAGGACATTGGGAGATGGAGAGGAGAAGTGAGTTGGGGAAAATCAGAGAAGGAGACAAACCATGAGAGACTGTGGACTCTGAGAAACAAACTGAGGCTTTTAGAGGCAGGGGTGAGGGGTGGGGTGAACCAGGTGGGGGGGGGTACTATGGAGGTCACATATTGCATGGAGCACTGGGTATGGTGCATAAACAATGAAGCTTGGAACACTGAAAAAAATTAAATAAAAAAAATAATAAAATCCATAATTAGCAAAATTCCCTAGATCTTCAACTTCTTCTTTGAGTGTTCCCTTACTATCTAACTGTAAGTGAAAATTCAGTCCCTCTTGAAGAGGATTATTTCTCCTGCATTCTCACAAGTGACAGGTTTATCTCTTCCCCAAGACCTTTATGGTGGGTTAGTGGTCTCCTTTGCCTCTCATTCCTGCTTCCAGACAATTCTTCCTCTTTTCAGTGTCTCTCCATCCAGCATTGAATTGTATTTCTTCTTGCAACACACCCAATGAACCGTTGTTTTTCTCACTTACCAATCCTCCAGTCGTTTTCCCTTATGTCTTAAAGATTCATTGTCACTCTCCACGAGACCACTCTATCATAATTCTTAATAAGCTGTTCAGATGTTTCTTCCAAATTTTGATCTCTTAGGATTTTCTACCCTGTTCACTGTGTTTTAGCAGCACTGGCCTTCTTCCTCTTTCTTTAAACACGTCAGGCACACTCCCTCTTCAGAACCCCTGCCCTTGATACTGTTCCTGCCAGGAATACTTGCCCCAGGTTTTCATTTGTATTCCTTCCATATGTCAGATCTTGACTAAAATGATACCTGTTTGTGACTCTCTATGATTGACTAAAATTAATCACCCTCCCACCTGACTCCCTATTTTCTTCCTGCTTCAAGTTTCTCCTTGGGATATACTATACATTTTATATATTTATTTGTTATTGCCTAATTCCCTCCCATAATGTCAGCTCCCAAAGGACAGGAATTTTTGGACGGCTTATTACTAACTACTCAGCATTTGTAACAGTGCCTACCACATATTAGTCACCCAGACATATGCTGAATGAATAAACAGTGCTGTTACCCGTAAACTGACCTCACCTAGGTCTGACACAGGGCTTTTAAGGCATCACATTCTTCCTGTACAATCATTTGGTTAAATTCCTATGTGACCGCATAGAACTCATGCATGCTTACCTAGTATCTTTCCCTAAGCAGGCCAGGCCATGGTTTACCATACAAAGCTCTGAGGAGAAAATAATTGAATAGGGTTTATATTAGTTTCCTAGGGCTGGCATAACAAAATACAACAAAGTAAATGGCTTAAACAACAGAAATTTATTGCTTTACAGATCTGGAGTTTAAAAGTCCAAGATTAAGGGTGCCTGGGTGGCTCAGTGGGTTAAGCCGCTGCCTTCAGCTCAGGTCATGATCTCAGGGTCATGGGATCGAGTACCACATCGGGCTCTCTGCACAGCAGGGAGCCTGCTTCCCTCTCTCTCTCTGCCTGCCTTTCTGCCTACTTGTGATCTCTGTCTGTCAAATAAATAAATAGATCTTAAAAAAAAAAAAAAGTTCAAGATTAAGGTAACAACAGTGTTCATTCTCTGAGGACTGTGGGCAAGAATTCATTGTGTGTATTTCCTCTACCTTCTACTGATTTGCTGAGACGCTCTGACATATTTTGATATGTAGAAGCATCACACTAATCTTTGCTTTTGTCTTCACATGATCTACTCCCTGCATGCATAGCTATCTCCAAATCTCTCCTTTTTATAAGGACATCAGTTATATTTGCTTAAGGCCCATCCTAATGACATCATTTTAACTTGATTACCTCAGTAAAGACCTTATCTCCAAATAAGGTCACATTCTGAGATATTGGGAATTAGGACTTCAGCATATGAATTTTGGAAGGACACAATTCAACCCTTGACAAAGTTTATATCCCTAATATGGAATAGTGGGATGCCTGGGTGGCTCAGTTGGTTAGGCAGCTGCCTTCGGCTCAGGTCATGATCCCAGCATCCTGGGATCGGGTCCCACATCGGACTCCTTGCTCAGCGGGGAGCCTGCTTCTCCCTCTGCCTGCCATTCTGTCTGCCTGTGCTCGCTCTCTCCCCTCTCTCTCTCTGATAAATAAATAAAATCTTTAAAAAATATATGGAATAGCATATTACTAGAAGGGATATGTGTTTAATGATACAGAAAGTCTCAGAGAAAACCAATAACTTAATAACAAAAGAATTTCCTGGGTGCCTGGGTGGCTCAGTCATTAAGCATCTGCCTTTAGCTCAGGTCATGATTCCAGGGTCCTAGGATTGAGCCCTGCATCGGGCTCCCTGGTCAGCAGGAAGCCTGCTTCTCCCTCTTTCACTCCCCCTGTGTGTGTTTCCTCTCTTGTCTCTGTCAAATAAGTAAATAAAATCTTCAAAAAAAAAAGTACTTAAAAAAAAAAAAAGAAAAGAATTTCCTGAGTTTAGACCCCCTGACTACTTCACCTATAATTCCACCATGTTATTTTATCCTCTTGGGGGAAAAAAAAAGCTATAATAAAGATAATTAGAATACATAATAATTAACAAAAAGCCCAGGTCAAGATGTATAATTTTATTGATTTCACTTCCAAATCAATTCATCAGAATGGAATCAATTTACATGCAGAAAAATAACTGTAATATTTTAATCCAGTTTAACACCATTGCAAGAGAAGTCTTGAGAGAGAAAGCAACAGATGTCAGCCTGACCAGGCTGACAGAAGTGAAAGCTCCCAGGAGAGACCTCTGGAATGAGGACATTTTGGACAAAATGCTCATTTTGTCCAAAGGCACAGAATTTTATTCCTTCAAACAAATCCAAATATAGAACTTGAACACATAGAACAGCTGCTGTTACTTCTGAAATAGTAGAGGAAGGGCTTCTTAGAGCTGCAAGTATGTTTTAGCAAAAAATGAAATATAACTTAAAATAAAAATGATGTTCACATTATTCACATAAAATGATGTTCACATAAGGTGAACAGATTTTTATGGTAGAGAAGAATGAATTCAGATTTTTTTTTAGTTTAGTTTAGTTTTATTTTGTTTTGAGAAGGAGATAAAGAGAGAGAGAGAGAGAGAGAGAGCACGAGAGGGGGAAGGTCAGAGGGAGAAGCAGACTCCCCGACGAGCAGGGAGCCTGATACCAGACTCGAACCCAGGACTCAAGGATCATGACCTGAGCCCAAGGCAGTGGTCCAACCAACTGAGCCATTTAGGCACCCCTAGATTCTGATTTTTGATGGTTAGATGATAATGATCATACATTTATAGAGGTAGCATTAATTACGTGTCTTCTGTGTATTAGATATGTTATTATCAAATTAGTAAGACATGATTCCTGACCTCAAACTGCTCAAATCTAATGAAAGAGCCAATAATATTATCCTTTCAATACAGTGAAATAAGTGACCTAGATAGAGTACTAGGGAAATAGAGGAGCATCTTCCTTATCCTGACCCTGTCAGAATCAGGAATACATCCAGAATGCCTGACTTAAGCTGAGTCACTGTGCAGTGCTTACCTGACAAAAGGAGGGTGGGCAGGATATTTCAGCTGGAAGGAAAAGCAAGAGTTATAGATGCACAAGGATAGTGGGCACAAAGGGCTGTAAGTAATTCGTTATGTCTGGAATTTATTTTTATATTCAAACTGTACTATAAAAACTACAAGAGAGACGCCTGGATGGCTCAGTTGGTTAAGCAGCTGCCTTCGGCTCAGGTCATGATCCCAGCGTCCTGGGATCGAGTCCCACATTGGGCTCCTTGCTCCGCAGGGAGCCTGATTCTCCCTCTGCCTCTGCCTTCCACTCTGTCTGCCTGTGCTCACTCTCGCTCTCGCTCTCTCTGACAAATAAATAAATAAAATCTTAAAAAAAAAAAAAACTACAAGAAAGATATTGTATTTTCATTTTAGAAAAAGTTTATTCTGGTATTCATATGGAGAATGGGTTAGAGGGAAGTTAAAAAATAATCAGGAAGATAAAAAGCAGAATGACCCATTTTTGTATTTTGACAGTGAGGATATTATCTAAAATGATAGAGAAGGAAAAGAAGAGATTTATGAGACTTGCAGAGGATCAAATCCACAGGACATGAGGAGAGTGAATTAAATGAGAAATACGAAGAAGATGGCTTTCAGTGTTGTGGTTGAAGACTTCATTGAGGATTTGTTGAGTTTGGTGTGCCTGTGCTACATCCATGTAAACATACCTACTATTGGGTAGGTGGGTTTGAAACATGAGTAGAGACCAAGAGTGGAAACAGACTTGACAGCCATGTTCTTAAGAATTGTTGACATCATCTGAGATGGTAAAAACATTTACATTGAGAATAAAAAGGGGGAAAGAACTTTCTCAAAAAATATCATAAGGTAATTGAATATGGTTAGTCTATGTGCTGGTATTTAATAAATGTCTGTGATAGTGAAATAAAAATTTAAAAATCTCTAGGTTCTCTCAGAGCTCATGTTCTAATATAGATGAAGTAGAGACCCAAGGAATTGTAAAAGGGAAAAAGGTTATGCATATATCTGCAAGAGAGGAAAACTTATTGAGAATAGGTTTATATTTAAATTTTTATTTTAGTATTCTCTCTAGATTATTTAATAGATGATAAAATAGCAAAGGAAGAGCAACAATGAGAAGAGATAGATTATAATATGAATTCATAGAACTATAGCAAGGGAGTGGGTGTATGTCATCAGATACAGATAGAACTTTCTGGCAGATATTTCAAGCTATTCCTCTTCTGTCATTTACTATTCATATTTTCTCTTTTCTTTTATCTTCTCACCCTTGGCTTTTGGTTTCTCTGGCAGCTTCATCAATAAAAGAACACAGTTAGGTTAGTGGGAACACAATACAATAAAGCAGTTTGGGTAAAGCCAACATTCCACTGTAATGCAATATGGACACATATAGGGGTCCAACTAGGAGCTGAGACCTATGAATTTTAATGAAACAGTTCTTTAAAAATCAGTGACAAAATCTTGTGAAATGAATTTATCCAGGTACTGAATGAGCGTTATAATGTTGGGGCCGTTGTGAAAGGTGATTAAAACCTAAGAATCCCTAAGACACATGTTGACCTGGAGATGCTTATAGATTTGTAGATGTACTGAGATGTTGCTTTTACAATGATAACAGTTTCCAATACAAATATCTCCAATGTTAAACTGTTAAATGATAGCTTATATTAAACCAACTTAGGTATCTCTTATGGAGCTACCGTCCCAAAGGGCTGTGAAGTCCCCTTTGCCATTGCATCATCACACTAGATATCCTTGGTCCACATTCTCATTTCCCACTTGATGCAGACTCAAATCCATAAAGTCCACCTATTTCTGGCTACTTGTTGGTTGCTAGGATTGGTTTGTGTGTGAGTCTGAGAGAAGAAGCATGTCCTGACAAGTTCTCTTTCTTAACCACTACATCCTGAGTCTCTCACCTCCATTTCTATATTAAACTTCCAAGTCTTTCTTGATAATAAAAGAAAACAGCTAAGAATAGACCAGTTTTTCTGTAATGGTGGAAAATCTTACTTCAGGGCTCTAAGATTGAAATTCACTATTGCCTCCAAAGTAAACTGTCTTTTCCTACAGATAGAGGTGGAAGGAGGAAGTGGCGGAAGCCATGCTAAATCAAAAAGGGGAAATGAAAGAAAGGGTATCTTAATTTTTCTTGGATTACTCCTAGTTCAGTCCATTATTCCAGCATAATTACATAAGAGCACCTCCTTTTATTCTCCAATATATCCCACTCTGGACAACAAACTAATTATGGTATGGCAACACTAATTAAAGTTCTGTTCCAAGATCCAAATAATTGTCAAAGGATTAAGTGAGATGTTCAAGCTATGGTAAGAAAATAGTAGCGTCTATTTCTTTTTTGTTTTTACCATTTTATTGATTCATTTATTTTAGAGAGAGAAAGAGAATGAGTGGGTGGTGGGGTGGAGGGGTAGGAGCAGGGGAGAGAGATAAATAGACTCCACACTGAGCACAGAGCCTGACATGAGCCTCAATCTCATAACCCTGAGGTCATGACCTGAACCAGTATTGAGAGTTGGATGCTTACCCAACTGAGCAACCCAGGCACCCTAAATCTATTTCTAATTGGTACTAATAAATAATAGGAATGACTTTTTTTTTCTTTTGATTTTTTATTGCCAATCTAATTTAAAAAAACTTATTATAGAAAATTTCAAATATATATAAATAAATAGAATACTGTGATAAACCCAAGCATTTCTATGGGACTTCAGTAATTATTGACTTATAGTTAAGTTATATTCTATAATCCTATCCATTTTTCCATGTGATTTTTCTATAAACTTTATTTTTCAGAACATATTTAGATTTACAGGAAAATTGCTAAAATAGCATAGAGAGCTCCCATAGACCCCATACAAAATTTCCCCATTTTTAACATTTTACATTAGCATGATAGTCCTATTACAGTTAATGAACCAATATTGATAACTTCTTACTAATTAAAGTATACTTTATTCACATTTTCTTAGTCTTTACATTTTGTTTTCTTTCCAAGAACCAATTCAGGATACCATTTAGCCTTTTTTTTTTTTTAAGATTTAATTCTTATTTATTTATTTGAGAGAGAGAAACAGATACTGATAGAGCACAAGCAGGGAGGAGAGGGAGAAGCAGGCTCCTGCTGAGCAGATTTTATTTATGTATTTGACAGAGAGAGAGAGAGAGAGATCACAAGTAGGCAGAGAGGCAGGCAGAGAGAGGGGGGAAGCTGACTCTGCACGGAGCAGAGAGCCTGACACGGGGCTCCATCCCAGGACCCTGCGATCACGACCTCAGCCAAAGGCAGATGCTCAACTGACCGAGCCACCCAGGCACTCCATCATTTCACATTTAGTTATCATACCTCGTTTAGCTAGTGTTGTTGCTGACAGTTACACAGTTTCTTTGGTTTTGATGAATTTGAGAGCTGCCAGTACTGTCAGGTATTTTGCAGAATATCTATTGGATTTTCGTGGTATTTTTCTCATGATTATACTAAAGTTGTGAGTTTGGGGGAAGAATACCACAGGGCAGTGTCATTTTCATTACACCATGTTAAGGGAACATGCTGTTAATGTTGACTTCCATCACTTAGCAGGGATAGTGTTTTTTAGGTTTCATTGCAGTGAGGCTACTCTTTTTTTTCCTCCTCTTTACATATTATCCTCTTTGAAATGAAGCCATTATGCACAGTCCACACTTAACTAGTGAGGAATTAGGTTCTTGAAAGCATAATGCAACCTAACCTAACCTAACCTAACCTATCATATCCTTGAAGGCAAAGTGTCCAAATAAGTGATTTGGGATTATTCTGTATGAGAGTTGTATCTCGTCATCCTCATTTATTTATTTAATCAATTATTTATATCAATATAGGCCCATGGGTATTTATTTTATACTTTAGGTTACAGTGCAATACAACTTCATTTTTTCCCCCCAAATTGTTATAGCTTTGGCTTTTGGGAATACTTTCAGTTAACTCCTTTGTCCTTTGGCATATGTCCATCACTTCTCCAATTTCTCACACTACAAGATGCTCTCAACTTACCTTGTGTGTTTCCTGCCCAGGTCCTAGAATAAGCTTTTTCTCAAAATGGCTGTGGGGCCTTTCATTGGAGAAAAGAAATAGAAATCAAGATATGGCATTACGTGTGTTCATTGCCACTGGGGTGGCATTGGTCCTAGGAACTCTCAGATGGTAGAGCAAGGACTGATCTGTGCATATATACACATCTATAAATATTTCTGTGGGTAATCATGTGTATCTGTATTAAATTGCATGAATTCATATGGATAACTCCCACTCTAAGCCATTTACTAAATGGATTATTCTAGCTTCCTCCCCTTACTTGTTCGAAATTTCTTACTTTAACAATGAGAAATCTAACTCCCAGAGTCTGCCATTCATTTACCTAATTATTAATTCAGATACACATAAAACACTATTAGAATTGTTAACTCATGCCTGCATGGAATCAACTTGATCTAAACTGAAGTACAGTACATGTGTGTTGTGCAATGTACATGGAGTTTCTTTTGCTTTTACTCTTACAGACTCAGTTTGTTAAAGAGTTACTTAGGTCAGCACCTTCACCGCCCCCCAAAAGAATTCCTTTAGATGAAGTTGTTTCAGACATTTATAATACAGTTAGTCTATTTTATCGCTCTATATCCCATTGACTTCTGAAGTTGTTTAAAAAATTTCAAACCGTTTCTCTCCATGTGCTGTAAAGATCTGTGGGTTTTCACACGTGCATAAAAGCCATTTATCTCTCATTAAATTATCATACAGAGTAGTTTCATCATCTTAAAAAAATCCTCTGTGCTTCATCTATTCAGCCCTCCCCAGCTACACTTGAACCCCTCATAACCAGTGATCATTTTATTTTCTATAATTGTGCTTTTTTCCAGAATGTCATACAATTTGGATTATACAATATGTATCTTTCTTAGAATGGCTTCTTTCACTTAGAAATATGCATTTACATTTCCAGCTATATCTTTTCATGACTTGGTAGCTCACTTTTTTAAAATCACTGAATAGTATTCCATTGTATGAATGTATCATAGTTTGTGTGTATATTTACCTTTTTAAGGCCATCTTGGCTACTTTAAAGTTTGAGCAGTTACGAATAAAACTTCTGAAACTCACATGCAGTTTTTGGCATGGACATAAGTTTTTGGCATGGACATAATAGGAATTATACCTAGGACCACAATAGTGTATGGTGAGACTTCATTTATCTTTGTAAGAAATTGACAAACATCTGAAGTGGCTGTACTATTTCAAACTCTAAATAACCATAAGTGAGAGTCCTCTGGCACTTCATTCTCATCAGAATTTGATTTTATCTTCTTAATTTTATTTCAGGCATTCTAAGAAGTATATAGTGGTATGTCATTGCTTTAATTTGTTATTATTTAATGCTACATGATGTTGAGCATCTTTTCATATGCTTATTCATCTTTTCCATACATATTTTCTTTGGTGAATTGCCTCTTCATATTTTTGTCTATTTTTATTGAGTTTTTTTTTATTGTTGTATTCCCAGAGTTCTTTATATATCTTGGAAATATATCTTTTATTAGATTTGTTTGCCAAATACTTTATTCCAAATATTTTTTGCATGTATGTTGTCTTTTCTCTTATCATCTTTCACAAAACAAAATTTTAAAAATTTTAATTTGGTCTAACTTACCAGTTTTTTTTCTGTAGATTATGCGTTTTTTTAAAAGAGTTTATTTATTTATTTGACAGACAGAGATCACAAGTAGGCAGAGAAGCAGGCAGAGAGAGAGGGGAGGAAGCAGGCTCCCCACTGAGCAGAGAGCCCCATCAGGGCTTGATCCCAGGACCCTGAGATCATGACCAGAGCCAAAGGCAGAGGCTTAATCCACTGAGCCACCCAGGTGCCCCTATAGATTATGCTTTTGATGTTCAATCTAAAAATGCAACATCAAGCCCAAGATCACCTATATTTTCCCCTACATTTTCTTCTAGAGGTTTAATAATTTAGGTCTATTATCTATTTTGAATTAATTTTTTTCAAAGGTGTAAGGTTTATGTTCAGATTTTTCTTTTGCATGTGGATGTCCAACTGTTCTATCATCCTTTATTAAAATGATCATCTTTTCTCCATTAAATTGCCTTTGCTCTTTTTTTTTAAATTTATTTTTTAATTTCAGCATAACAGTATTCATTATTTTTGCCTTTGCTCTTTTATGAAGAATCCATTTGCTCTATTTGTGTGTGTTTATTTCTCATTTTTTTTTTATTTTATTTTGCCCATTTATCTTTTGTGAAGGGTTTCACTAATACTATACTGTCTTGATTACTATAGGTGTATCATCAATTTTGAAATCAGGTAGTATAAACTCTCTATTTTTTTCCCTCAGTATTGTGCTGACTATTCTAGGTCTTTCACCTTTTCGTGTAAACTATAGAATCAGTTTACCAGCATCTCCAAAATAGCTTGCTAGGATTTTAATTACGGTTGTGTTAAATCTAAATCAGATTGGGAAGAATGACCATCCTTATAATACTGTCCTTCAGTCCATGAATGTGGAGTAGCATTCTATTTATTTAGTTTTCCTTTAATTTTCACAGCATTCTGTGGTTTTTAGCATATAGATCCTATGCATATTTTATTAGATTTGTGCTTATATATTTCATTTTTTTGTTTTTTTAAATGACTTTGTTATGCTTTTTGCTAGCATATAGAAAAACAATAATTTGTATATGAACTTTGTATATTGTGGCCTTATTATACTTGTCTATTATTCTGAGAATTTTTTTGTTCATTTATTTTGGTATTTTCTACATAGACAATCATGCCCTTTTTAAACAAAGATGGCTATATTTCTTCTTTTCCTTTTCCTGCCTCATTGCATTAGATAAGATTTCCAGTATAATGTTGAATAGGAGTGATGAGAGAGAACATCTTTGCCTTTAGTTTCAATCTTAGGTGGAAAGCATGTAGTGTTTTTTTTGTTTGTTTGTTTTGTTTTGTTTTTTACCATTAAGTATGATATTATCTGTACATCATACATTATCTTTAACTTGTACTTTAAAAATATTTAAAAATATTTGAGAACATCTAAGATGTTCTCAAGTATGTAAGTATATATATATGTATATATAATGTGTATGTATATATATATACACAGACACTTGTGATATCTTCTCCATCTTGTTGCTACCAATAAACCACTTACCCTTAGTACCCTTAAGAACTATGACTTTGTTTTTGTTTATTTTTAAGTTTTTATTTATTTTTAAAATTTCTGTTCACTGTTCCAGAATTCATTGTTTGTGTACCACACCCAGTGCTCCATGCAATGCATGCAATACGTACCCTCCTTAATACCCACCACCAGGTTCACCCAACCTCCCACCCCCGCCCCTCCAAAAGCCTCAGATGCTTTTCAGAGTCCACAGTCTCTCATGGTTCATGTTATGACTTTGTTTTAAAGCTAAGATAAGATAGGAAAGAATATAAAGATAGCCTGTGGAATATTAAGAATAAATAACATCTGATCATGAACAATAAGCTCAAGCTGGTAAAACACTCTCTGGATCCAAATTAAGAAGAAAAGAGGGGATTTAAGATTTGTTTCTTGGTAAGGAACATTTCCCTGGCAATACCTGTTCTCATTCCTTTGGAGCTATAGCCCGTTCTTCAGAATACCTTGTTACAATTCTATCCCTAGGAAACATTGTTATTAATTAGTAGGAGGGAGTTTGCCCATTACATGGAAATGGGAAAATGAGAAAAGGAGATTTCAACTCTCATTGCCTGGAAGGTGTGTTTCCCATACTCCAAATTGGAATTCTGAATGAATTCCATCATAATAACTATATTTAGTAGTTATTTTCTCAAACTCTTGTGAGGATACTGTTCTACATTTCCGATGTTAGACATCATTCGACAAACACCCATGAGTATGTTCTTCATGAGAAGCTTTGGAAATTTACCCAGCACGTAAATTATCCCTCTTCATGAGCAGGTTCTGAATTTTAAATTGCTGCTTCCCATGTCTAGTTTGGGATTCTGACTGTCTGAATCAGCTCAGCATCATTAGCAGAGTTCTCCCTTTGCAGGAACAAGGCAAAATCCTTATATAAAAGGTCATTTTCAGCCCTGGTAAGAGTAGTATCTCTGGGCTTCTCTTTCCACTTTCCTTTCTGCTAGCTTATTCTGAACAATATCTTCAGTTTTCATTTGATTATGTTACCTGGTTTGAGAGAAACAGTAGAAAATGTAATAAATTTATAAGTCATTTATGCATCCTCGTGAATTGATTTACATAAGAAAAGCCTTCTTCTGGAAGAAGAGAACCAATAATAAAGACACAAGAGAAGAAAAATGAAAGAAAGGTAACAGAATCTGAACCTGAAGGAAGTGAGAGAGAGAGAGAGAGAATAAATTTGTAGAAGTATAGCTAGGATGAGTGAGACTTTGAGTAGAGAGAAGAGCAAAGGGAGAATTTGCTGTGAATTAAGCAATATAATCCCTCCATTGTGCCAATTTTAGAATGTTCAATAAACGTTTACATGAATTTCTAATTTTTTTTCTCAACATTGAAATACTCTTTTATTGTTATTATGATCCCACTCAGATGGGTTAGTTACACTACTTTCCTTCTTTCTTTCTTTTTTTTTTTATAATCATATATTTTTATCCCCAGGGGTACAGGTCTGTGAATCACCAGGTTTACACACTTCACAGCACTCACCAAATCACATACCCTCCCCAATGTCCATAATCCCACCCCCTTCTCCCAAACCCCCTCCCCCCAGAAACCCTCAGTTTGTTTTGTGAGATTAAGAGTCTCTTATGGTTTGTCTCCCTCCCAATCCCATCTTGTTTCATTTATTCTTCTTCTACCCACTTAAGCCTCCATGTTGCATCACCACTTCCTCATATCAGGGAGATCATATGATAGTTGTCTTTCTCTGCTTGACTTATTTCGCTAAGCTTCCCGGGGGAATTCTGCCAAACATTTAAAGAAGAACTAATTCCTATTCTCCTGAAACTGTTCCAAAAAATAGAAATGGAAGGAAAACTTCCAAACTCATTTTATGAGGCCAGCATCACCTTGATCCCAAAACCAGACAAGGATCCCACCAAAAAAGAGAGCTATAGACCGATATCCTTGATGAACACAGATGCGAAAATACTCAACAAAATACTAGCCAATAGGATTCAACAGTACATTAAAAAGATTATTCACCACGACCAAGTGGGATTTATTCCAGGGCTGCAAGGTTGGTTCAACATCCGCAAATCAGTCAATGTGATACAACACATCAATAAAAGAAAGAACAAGAACCATATGATACTCTCAATAGATGCTGAAAAAGCATTTGACAAAGTACAGCATCCCTTCCTGATCAAAACTCTTCAAAGTGTAGGGATAGAGGGCACATACCTCAATATCATCAAAGCCATCTATGAAAAACCCACCGCAAATATCATTCTCAATGGAGAAAAACTGAAAGCTTTTCCGCTAAGGTCAGGAACACGGCAGGGATGTCCATTATCACCACTGCTATTCAACATAGTACTAGAGGTCCTAGCCTCAGCAATCAGACAACAAAAGGAAATTAAAGGCATCCAAATCGGCAAAGAAGAAGTCAAATTATCACTCTTCGCAGATGATATGATACTATATGTGGAAAACCCAAAAGACTCCACTCCAAAACTGCTAGAACTTATACAGGAATTCAGTAAAGTGTCAGGATATAAAATCAATGCACAGAAATCAGTTGCATTTCTCTACACCAACAGCAAGACAGAAGAAAGAGAAATTAAGGAGTCAATCCCATTTACAATTGCATCCAAAACCATAAGATACCTAGGAATAAACCTAACCAAAGAGACACAGAATCTATACTCAGAAAACTATAAAGTACTCATGAAAGAAATTGAGGAAGACACAAAGAAATGGAAAAATGTTCCATGCTCCTGGATTGGAAGAATAAACATTGTGAAAATGTCTATGCTACCTAAAGCAATCTACACATTTCATGCAATTCCTATCAAAGTACCATCCATCTTTTTCAAGGAAATGGAACAAATAATCCTAAAATTTATATGGAACCAGAAAAGACCTCGAATAGCCAAAGGGATATTGAAAAAGAAAGCCAACGTTGGTGGCATCACAATTCCGGACTTCAAGCTCTATTACAAAGCTGTCATCATCAAGACAGCATGGTACTGGCACAAAAACAGACACATAGATCAATGGAACAGAATAGAGAGCCCAGAAATAGACCCTCAACTCTATGGTCAACTAATCTTCGACAAAGCAGGAAAGAATGTCCAATGGAAAAAAGACAGCCTCTTCAATAAATGGTGCTGGGAAAATTGGACTTTCCTTCTTTCTACCTAACACCTTGCATATCAACATTCTTATCTGACTTATTGTGATGCTTGGCTTCAGCTTTGTCCCTATAATCTATGGCTCACCTGTGTCCTGATTCCAGTCCAGCTTGCTTGCTGAAGCAAGCCTGTGCTCATGTATCCCCAACACATATTCCATGCTCTACACTCCATCTTACTAAAGACACTTAGACAGGCAGCTGTAAAAAAAAAAAAAAAAAAAGTTAAGTGACTAAATAGAGAAAGTAGAATTTTAAATGGATAATTAGATACAGAGCTTTCAGAGGGCTGAAAATCCAAAGAAGCAACAGAGACCAGCAAAAGCAGGAAGTTGCCAGATTTGCTAGGACTGCAAAGATAAGGAAAAGATGTTACTGAAACTCAAAAACTGGGACCATGTAGTGAGATATCAAAGTGTATTTGGGTGAGTTGGGGTTTATAGAGGAGACACAGCTGCTGTTAAAATACTGCAGAAAGCAGAAAAAAATAGAAATACTCAGGTTTCTCTTTTCCAACTTCCATTCTCCCACCAATGCTTCCCTTTGACCAAACTTAGTGAGAAGCCAATGGACAAAGAAGGTAGGAGAAGTAATTTGCAGGATCAGTCCCCTACAATTCAGAGTGGAGCAAGTCTGTTGCTATTACAGACATTGTCTGATTATTACTATCATAATTATAAGCATTCTATCCCAGATGATGAGGATGTGCCCAATATTTCAAATAAAAGAGTCTTCATTGCTCTGCTGTGATCACCTACAGCTACAGACAGTCTGTCTCAATGCTGAAACTACAAATGGTTCTCTGACCTTGAGTCCATCACAAAGAGCACCATGACAGTTAATCCTTACAAGGGCAACTTCCAAATAAACGTACGTGGCATCTTCCTGGCCTCATGCTTTGCACAGAAGCCAGGTAACTAGGCCATATACTTCTTTTGCCAGACTGTCTGCTGGTTAAAAATACTTTATCTCCAAGCAGTACTAAGCAACATCTTTCACCTTTACCACTGAAGGGTGCCCACCAATGCGATGGGAGAATTCTGGCAAGGGCAGAATCAGTGACCTATTATCCTGTGGAATTTTGGCCCTAATTTCAGGACACAAAGAGGAAATGACTCAATTGTGTAAGCCCGGTCCAGGAAGGCTTCAGAGAAGTTCTGCAGGCACAGCTGGCTGATGCCTAAGTCTTCCAGACCTTCTGAAATGAGGGACCTCCCTGGGAGCATCAGAAGCACTCTAGAAATAACTTCTCTATCCTTTTTGACACTCTGCCATTAGACCTCCCATCTTTAATATGGAAACAGAATGAAGCTCTGTTGCTGCCTGCCCAAGCTAACCACCTGTTGATTCCATGGAGAGAATAATATACTCAGTGGGGAAGCTTTGCTTCCAATTTGGCAAGATGGCTAATTTCCCTGTGTGTGTTGAATCCATGGTGGCAACACACACCCAACTAAGAAACCTGCTGAATCCTACACTCTGCTGAATTTTAAGCCATGAAATAAAACCATCCTCTAAACCATAGGATGAAAACAGTGCAGGACTATACTCTGCATTCTCTTTCTAACCCTAACTGTGCACTACAACACTACTTACTTTAGTGTTATCTTCCTCACATAGATAGGATTTTCACCTTCCAGAATAACCAACCTGACTAATGTCCTCTTAGGCACTAATTTTGGAGTTTTCAGATTCTTCAAAAATTGTGATATTTGTCCACTATCTGCCATTTTCTTACCCCACCTCACTGCTAATAGATAAATAAAATTGTATTATTCAGGAACTCAAAGAGACTTGCGTTTACATAATTTCTAGTCATAAGAGCATTAATCCATTGAACTCTCCACTACAGAATTAACATACAATTCTTTACTGACTCTTGATTAAAGGCAACCTCATAGATAATAGTTCTGCTTTCTACCTGGTTCTTGTCCACATTTCTCTGTGAATAACAGCTATCTGAGCAAAGTATTCAAGGTCTAGAGAGCTCATTAGGACATTCCCTGATAGACCACAAGCTAGTACAGTGTCACAAACAGGGACCTAAGTAAGAATTTCTAACAAGAAACCCTTTGCATCAAGCTTCCCATGAAGATGTACTAGTGCCTCTGCTGAAGTTGGAGGACTGCCGCTGGCTTCCATTTGGGTTATGAAGGCCACTGATTCATTCCCCCGCACATTTTTTTACCACTTGGTACACCAGTGATCTCAAGCTATCTGAATGATCTGTTCCTTTAATATAACACCCCCAGTTAATATAACAGGCAGGAAATATACTAGTTTCTGTACCTCAGCACTTCAGAGACCCAACTTATATTCTGTCTCTACCCTCATTCTGAATATATTTGTTCTGTTCAGATGATTCTAATTTCTACCCTCTTTGTGCATTATATTCCTTTCCCTGTTCACACATTCACTGTGATATGGGTTTTTATGGTCTACTTTGGTATCTGGCTTTGTAGATTCTATTTTTGGCATGTCACTCTGAAACTCATTGGCCAGCTTTGACCTATCCTGTACACAGCGTAGATTCTCAGAAACAATGTGCCCAAGGGTTAGGGCTCTAGGCTCTGCTTATATAAGACTTCATCATGAGTAAGTAAGAACTACATTTAGTTTATATGCACAAAATGGTTTACACTAAATAATGCTGGCTATTGAGTAAAACTCTTGATCAGAGGTGGACATGTATGATTTATTAATCTTTACTTTCTAAGTGTTTAGATCTCACATGTGAACACACACACTGTACACACACACACACACGGTATTTCTCCAGTACTTTCATTCTACCAATCATCCTGGGATGTTAATTAAAAAAAATACTGAACTTGGGGCACCAGAGTGACTCAGTTGGTTAAGTGTCTGACTCTTGATTTCAGCTCAGGTCATGATCTCAGGGTCATGAGATCAAGTCCTATCTCAGACTCCTCACCCAGCAAATTATCTCTCTCCTCCCTCTGTCCCTTTTCTCCCCATCTCACACTCTGTTTTTCTCTCTAAAAAATAAATGAGTCTTTAAAAAGATAATGAACTTGATCTTTGAAGAGTACTAAGAAAGCCCTCAAATAGAGTTTTGTCTCTGGGGTCATGTAGTTGCTTTAAAGGATTAATTCTCCTCTTTAAATATGAACAATTTTCTTTTTCCTCACCTATTGGGTAAATATTTCTATAAATTCCATCCTTGAACATTAGTTGAAAATCAAAAACAAAACAAAACAAAGAAAACCACCCCATCTTCTTATGAATTAAACACTTTCTTAATATAATTAGAGTTGAGCTACCATAAATATACTTCATCATCTATGATGTACTAAACTAAAACCCAAAGAAACGGTGTGAGATGTGCCAAATTTCATTTTAGACTTGTATTACTTTTATCTTTTTCTTAAGCACCAGTACCTTTATATTCTTTGCACTACTACCCTTCAATCCCAACTGTTTAATCCAGTGTTTCTAAAATTCTAATGTGGTTATACATCACCTGGATATCTTGTTAAACCACCGATTCTGAATTATGAGGCCCAGGATGGGACTTGAGATTCTGCCTTTATAATAAGCTCTTAGATAATGCCGATACTGCTTGTTGCAGTCCACGCTTTGAGTAGTAAGTATTTAATCAACTTATCTCTATCACCTAATAAGGCATGAGAGGCATTTCTTTTCTCTCAGATGTTGGCATCTTTTCAGGCAATAAAGCAGGAGCCAAGTAAGAGATCCTGTCTAGTGGAAATTCAGACAGCAGCCCTGGCCTCATGGGAGTCTAGAGGCAAATGCAGTGGCAGTTCTTGGGCACCCCTCTGAACTCCCTCTGCAGCCAAAGTAGTGGATAGTCTGGTGAGCTGATTTTGTGGTGGTATTCTGGTATCATGCAGATAAAGATGTTTTTGTAGGCCAGAGAGTAGATTTGAAAAAAGATAGGATTGAGATATTCTAATCATAGGGGCTCCTGGATGGCTCAGTGGGTTAAGCCTCTGCCTTCAGCTCAGGTCCTGATCTCAGGGTGCTGGGATCAAGCCCCGCCTCGGGCTCTCTGCTCTGCGGGGAGCCTGCTTCCCTCTCTCTCTCTCTGCTTGCCTCTCTGACTTCTTGTGATATCTGTCAAATAAATAAATAAAATATTTTAAAAAAAGATATTCTAATCATAATACCCACTGCAGAGTTTGAACTGTTTGATGACAGTTTATTTCTACTTGACTGTTAAGAGACAGTTACTAACTTTGATTTTTCCATGGTATTGGAAACTTACATCCTTTGCATATGGATGCGTAGTCCAAAAGCAATAGCTGTTGAGCCTTGTGAGAAGTATTAAAAATATACATTTTCATATGCAATTATTTTCTCACATCAAAATTTTAAACTGATAAAAAAAAATACATTTTTCCACATGGGCCTACATTGAGCAGGGCTTCTCTGTAAGCAATGCCTCCACTAAAAACTATCACCAAAGGACCAGTGTTTGGGGCCTTTTCAAATCTCTTCAGGTCCTTCAGGTTAGACCGGTTTAACTTAAATCTTTAAAAAACTTAAATTCTGCTTTTATTTTTTTTTTTCTAAAATAAAACCTCTTTGTTTAAATGTGTCATTTTATCAGAATGTTACAGCAGTGATAGCACTGTGCACACAGGCTTCATTCAGTATCCCTCTCATTAGCATCCCTAGGAGAAGAACGGCAGAAATATATTTTCATACAAGGCTCTAAGAAATAAAAGAATGATTTAGAAGCAACATTAAAATTAGATATGGGCTAGGTTCTGAAACCAGATACAACCTAGAAAATGTGGTAAATCGTCCATGTTTTTCACACAGCATCGTTCTGCCTTGTGAGATTACCTAGGTCTTTTGGTGTGCTGGCTACTTCTTTGTAAGTGGTTGAGTAAATTTATCATCTCCGTGTCATATGAGCTCACTGCTGGCACCGTTTCAAGAAATCTCATTATTTTTTGATGTCTGTGATGGATTAAAGATGAGAATATTGCTGGCCTAAGGCTTCGTTAGTCCCGCCTGTCATATTTGTCAGCTACAAAGCAGCTCTGCCAAAGGGTTAGGAGGGCGTTTGGGATAGTGGGCCATTAAAACGCGGTTCCATTACTTACACTCCGTTAGATTGAGGAAATGGAGGGTAACAAGTGTGAGAGTTGTCTCATGGGATCCATTTTCTTTGTTACACACCCAAAAAAGAAAAATCAAGATGACAGTAGAAACAGCAAGAAGCTCTCTCTACATGGGATGGCCACATCTTGTAATTTCTCACTGTGGGTGAAAAGTGCTTGTTTGGGTAACCTCACAGGCAATTCTGAGAGTTCTGTGGCCAGGCAATATCCTGCATAATCTGCCCTGATTCTTATAAGAAACTGACCTTGGATGGCTCTCTGGCCTCTTGGAGACAGAACAAGGCCGTCTGAAGGCTTTTGAGTCCTCAGAACAAAGACTACCATGGCATATGATGAGAATAACCAGTAACACATTGTGATTGGAAAGATATTCTCAAGGATATTTTAAATCCATAATAGCCTAATTTAAAATGACCTTAATATTTAAATTTTTTAAGTAGTTACTATATTCTCAAGTTTTTACAAATACCATGTAGTACAAGGTAAGCAAAATGACATCTACAATGTTACTAAAATATTGATGATCTTTTTTGTGGTAATGCTTTCTGAGTTTATTTCCTCATCCCAGACTACTGGGATGTAGGTGTCTTTGCGGATTTCTTCCCTGAACCCCAATATAACCATTTATTGTACCAACTACTCTACTTGATGATAAGGAGACAGTGGTTAAAAAAAAAAAAAAGGCTTAGTCTATTTTGGTAATTGACATTAAATCAGCTTACAAATAAATATATACCATGCATTTTGTTCAGTACATTTCAAGATATTTGTGGATCTTTTTCTTTTCTTTTCTTTTTATCATGGTACTGTGTTGGGAATTCTGGCTAATACAGACATGAAAAGACATTACCTTCTCCACCCGCATGATCATTATAGTCTTTTAGGAAAAAAAAAAACATATAAATAGATCATATAATACTTAGTAATATATTGTATGAAGCTATAATTATCTTTGATTCTGTCAATTCTCTTTCCTCTCCCTTCTCTTTTATCCTTCCTTGTATTTAATTATCCAACTATTATGTTGATAGTATATATCAGGGACTATGTGCTAAGTACAGCCAGATAGGATCAACTGACCACTTATAACGTGCCAGACATAATGCAAATTTGTTTATATTCATTAACTCAAGCAATTTGAATAGTGGTAGTTATTATAGACATAGATTTTATAGATAAAGAAATTGGGACTCAGAAAGATTAAATAATTTGTGCAAATAGGTGGAAAAGTTGGTTTTTGAACAGAAGTCTGTGTGATTTCATAGTACGTGTTTTAATTCACTATACAATTACACAGGGGATCTATGTTATACTGTGAGATATTTTTCAAGGAAAACACAACTTGTAGTCAAAACTGAATAAAAAGAAATTATTTCTAAAAAATGAAAATATTTATTCAAACCTGTCACTTAATTTTAATTCATTAACAGAGTCCCCAAATCATTTTTTTAAAGATTTTATTTATTTATTTGACAGAGAGAAATCACAAGTAGATGGAGAGGCAGGCAGAGAGAGAGAGAGAGAGGGAAGCAGGCGCCCTGCTGAGCAGAGAGCCTGATGCAGGACTGGATCCCAGGAGATCATGACCCGAGCCGAAGGCAGCAGCCCCCAAATCATCTCTTAATAATATGTTTTAATGCCTTGTATTAAATAATACTACAAAATAGGTTGTGTGTGTGTGTGTGTGTATGTATACTTATATATAATACATGTAATTCTTACTATATATATAATATACATATATAATTCTTATTATATATATATAATAAGAAAAAACTTTAGTAAAAATATTTTCATCTTTAAAATCTTAGTTCTGGGCTTAATGGAAAACTACTGGTACCTACCCATTGGCTGCACGAAAAACAGTGGTTATGAAAGTTTAGCTCTGAGAGACTATGACTTTGGGCAAGTAATGAAGCATACTGAGAGAACATTGAATTCACAGTCATCTGCATCAACTTGGCATACACATCCAGGAGGGTGGAGGGAGGCAATTTGAAGTTTGTTAAAGGTCTGAAATATCTGTCTTTTCCTTTGCCTTCTTTAAGGCAGTAAAGCAGGATGGAAGGATTATGTTTTCCACTTTCACTTGACACGGAGGTCACATGACATCACACATTGGCTCTCTTTAAGCCAAACTTTCAGTGTAGGACAGGCATGTCACTGAAGTGTAATATCTTAAGGCGCTGTCAGTGATACTTGACGGAAACAGAATTGGATATTACCTATACAATCCATGGGTCCTTGTGTATGCTTCTGAGGGAGAAAGTCAGTGGAAAGACAGATTAGGTGCCACTTTAGGAAACACACCCTTAAGTAGGACTAAACTGTTACTTGACACCTATGAGGACCACAGAGCCTGGCGAAGTATGGCGTTGGCTACTGTAATGAACTTACGCCACTCCTGTGTATTTAAATGCTTAGAGTGTCCTAGCTAGGCCTGTTCCTCTACATGCGGACTCTAACTGTGGACTCTAACTTAAGGAACAGTCACTCACCCACATGCATGGCTGAGCACATCTATCCCACAGAACAGGCCATTCTTACCCCTCATCCCCAGAGGCTCTTTCAGAGTAACCGAGGAGAACTGTTTACTCAAAAGAAGAATTGGATGTCTAAACCCTCCAAGATAAGTAAACCATTAATCCCTGCCTTAAGACCTTTTTGGCACCTTGACAAAAATTGTAAACAAGCTGAAATGTGTACTTCTTACACTTTCAGTGTCATACATAAAACAATCTTGTACCCCCAAATCTGATTTCATGTATCCAGTGCTTTAAATATTTAATCCCACTATGTCAACCTCCATATTAATCTCTAAATCTTTGTTTTGTCCATACACCCTTTATTCAAAAGTAGTCAGTAATCACCCCATCTATACACCTTGTCCCCTGTATATGTGACTACTGGATGTAAGATAAAGTTTATAGAATTTTTTCCAATAAAAATGTTCATGAGTTCAAAGATTCTTGAGTTCAAGGACCACGTCTATTATTTCTTTTGAATTCCTCAGTGTAGTATCTAGCATGATGCCTTAAATATAATATGCCTTCATTAGCACTTGAAAATATTTGCCTTTTAAAAAATTTTATTTTATTATTTCAGTGTTCTAAGATTCATTGTTTATGCACTACAACCAGACGTGCCCTCCTTAGTACCCACCACCTTTTTTTTTTTTTTAAGATTTTACTTATTTATTTGAGAGAGAGAGAGAGAGAGAACATGAGAGGAGAGACGTCAGCGGGAGAAGCAGATTCCCTGCTGAGCAGGGAGCCTGATGTGGGACTAGATCCAGGGACTCCAGGATCATGACCTGAGCTGAAGGCAGTTGCTTAACCAACTGAGTCACCCAGGGGCCCACCACCCTTTTAAATATATTTTTTTCTATTTTCAAAGCCACATTTGACATTAATTAAATTGCTTATTTGGAAGTAAAGAGTATTAGCAAATGAGAATCATTTGTTCCATAATTTAAAACAAAAAGTAATGCAGTTTTAACATTTAGTTGTGCTTTCTCTATGCAATATCATGTTCTATAAAATTTTCATGATTCATTTTTAGCTATCCATACCTTTCTAAGAATAGGAAAACTTCTGTTGTATTTGGTACTAGTAGAGTTACTAAAGCTTAGGATTTTACACAACAGAAACATTGTCTTTTTTCCCCCCTTAGACAGCTTTCTTAATACTATTTAGTCATTCTACTTTTTAAGTGCCACAGAACTACCCTCTCAGGGGTGATTTCTCCTTACTGTCTTTACCCCAGTGCTTTCTCATCTCAAGAATAAAAAAAGACAATCAGTGTTTCCTCTGTACATTTTCCATATATTCCTGTAATTTCCTCCAATTGCCATAACCTGTCCTGGCATTTTTTACATTTACTATTGAAAAAAATGAAAATTCTAAGGATACCTGGCTGGCTCAGTCAGAGGAGCATGTGACTCTTCATCTTGGAGTTCTGAGTTTGAGCCTCATGTTGGGTGTAGAGATTACTTATATAAATAAGACTTATTAAAAAAAAAAATGGGGGGGGGGCGGAGCCTGGGTGGCTCAGTGGGTTAAGCCTCTACCTTCAGCTCAGGTATGGTCTCAGGGTCCTGGGATCAAGTCCCGCATTGGGCTCTCTGCTTCCTCCTCTCTCTCTGCCTGCCTCTCTGCCTGCTTGTGATCTCTGTCTGTCAAATAAATAAATAAAATATTTTAAAAAGAAAAAAGAAAATGAAAACTGATAAAAAATTATTAGGT
Source organism: Mustela nivalis (assembly GCF_964662115.1). Taxonomy (NCBI): domain Eukaryota; kingdom Metazoa; phylum Chordata; class Mammalia; order Carnivora; family Mustelidae; genus Mustela; species Mustela nivalis. Next base: position 60,424,368 of record NC_139022.1, on the reverse strand, counting down.
TTCTTTATTTTTATAAAGCAAAGTCTAATTTACATTAGTCAGATATTTAATATATTCTATTAGTATCTATAGTACATTATTATAGATGTATGTTATGTAAGAATAGAAGAAACAACTAGCTATTTGCTGAAAAATTTTCTGCCGAAATAAATTGCTATATTTCTGGAAAAGCTTAAATGAGGTGAAAATTCAGAATTTAGAGACATTTTCTGGTATTATTTGACCAAAAAATGGAAGATAAAAGAAAGAGTGTCATTCTGCCTCCAGACACCCACTATATGAAAGTGGCAAAATTTTACAGTGACAGAGAGGAGAAGTTCAGAATCTCCAAAGCTAGGGTTACTATAAATCTGACTTTTCTTAAACATAAGAAATAAAAAGTTAAACAATAGGGGATAAAACAAAGTGCTTTATACTCATAAATCCTTGTAGCTATAACAAACATTTCATTTAATTTAAATCATCACCTGAATATTCAGTATTTATATTTGTGGAATTATTACAAAAGTTATTTATTTAAAAATATTAAAACTGTTTATTGTAATAATTACCTCTTAATAATTCTATCTTATAAATAGTATCTATATTGGACACAGTAAGCACTTAAGTTTCTTAGAAATCTTGAGTGGCAAGACAAAGTGCGAACCCTTAATTCAAAGACAAATTACTACATTCTAAAGCTGGGATCATTAGACCAGGGATTTTAAGATTTTATTTATTTGACAGAGAGAGAGAGAGAAAGACAGAGAGACAGTCAGAGAGGGAACACAAGCAGGTGGAGTTGGAGAGAGAGGGAGAAGCAGGATTCCTGTAAAGCAGAGAGACAAATGTGGGGCTCCATCCCAGCACCCTGGGACCATGACCTGAGCCCAAGGCAGACACTTAATGACTGAGCCACCCAGGTGCCCTGAGTTGGTTACCTCTTAATAATTGAGATGAAAAATGGATGTATGAATGAAGAATTCAGGTTTTCTTTCTCTTTTGTACTTTTCACATAAATTCTACAGATAAGTTATATGTACAACACACCATGTAAACCCCTAAAACTTTGAATCACTCTGTATTTATGGTCAAAATCTTTTTTTTTTTTTTTAATTTATGCCATCTCAAAAGCACTATATAAAGGGAACATTTTTCTTGAAAAAAAAAAAACTATATGAGTCAAATCACCCAATTGTCTGTAGTTCATCTCCAAACTCATTGATTAGGATCCAAATGGTAATTTACCCCAATATATCAGGAAATGATCATTCTGTTTCTTGTTTTGTGGTTGTAATGGCTCTATATTCATAAGATTCCAGTATAAACATTTATAAATTATCATTCTCTCATTCTAGTATTTATACATGAGTAATAATAAAAAACAGATTATTTTTCTTTTGTTTTCAAGTGTTGTGAATTTTTAATTATATATACTAATAGACTGAGACACTAAAATACCACATGAAATGTGTAAACTACAGAAATGGTAATAGGCAAATTAATCCTGCTAAGAAATATGTAGTGGCACAAGTGAAAGAAAAGCAAGAAAAGAAAAGAAAATTCAAAAATAGGACTAACAGATTTTAATTCAAGCTGTCTAAATGAATGATGAGGATAATAAAATGACCCTTCATATACTCAGTGAATTTTCATCAATCACTTCTTAAAGTGTCTGTTACTATCAGTCAGTTATTTCTGATAGCAAATTGTTTGAAGGATCATGTCCAGAATGACAGCATTTGAAAGTCAACTTAATGGCGAGTTACTACTGTGTATAGAAGACGTGTATCATGCAGTCTTGAGTCTTGTGTGCAGACAGCATTGATGGAGTTGGGAAACAGAGTTAAAGGAAGTGATTGATCCAGCAAAGGATCTAGATATCTATATCTAGATAAAGTATATCCTGGGTTGTATGAAACACTAAAACTAAGTCAGCTTTCAAGGGTGTCACAATAGGTAGATAGATGAGAAAGGTATTCAAATATGGCAGAAAGGCTACCAAGATACAATTTTCTAAGTGATGTCAAAAGTGGATCCTTTATAGTGACTGTCCCCCTCAATATTATAATAGACTGACAGATGATCTAAGACTTAGTTAAGAACCTACTCACCGATCACTAAAATCAAGTCACTGCAAATTTCTTTACTTCCTCCTTTGGTGCATTTGCCTCAGTTGAGATAAAAGGAGAGCCTGACCAGTAAGTCTCATTTAAATCTCTGGAGTCAGAAAATCTGAGCAGAGAAAACCAGCTGACCATTAAGAGACTGCTGAGTAGAAACAAGTCGGATATTTTCTCAATAAAGACGTGGTGTCAGTGTTGTCCCAGAATTGAGAAGGAGGATTTCATGAAGTCATGTTTGACACTGCAAGTCACTCTTTAAAGAACTCTGTTGTTTAGCAACATGGAGTTGAGAAGTGAAAACATTTGTCTTTGGCATATAAATGAGATAGAAAATTACAGATGCTATTTCAGTTTCGTCAAGAACAAAATTCTGGAAACTAGTCCATGAAGTTCCATTCCTGATTAGATTTAAAAGCTGATTTTCTTTCTTTCTTTTTTTTTTTTGGGTAAACATACACTTTAATAAGTTCAAAACATATGTCATTAAGGTTTAAAATGAGTTAGTTCAATCTGAAGATAGTTAGATTTGAAGATCATTTTTGCTGTTATTTTTAGCCCGTTGTGACTTCAACAGAAGCTTGAAAATGGTCAAGAATCATGCTGCTTATATGCTAGTTCTTCCTCATTCTGAACTTTGCAACAAATTACAGAGATTTGGGAGTTTGCCCAGAGTTTCAAACCCTACAAAAATGTGAAGGGTTAATTAATTAATAGAGATCTTTAAAAGCACACAAGAGTTTGGTTACTGGCTGGAAAATGTGCAGAGAATATCTTCAAAATAATAGCATTTAAGGCAAAATATTTACACAAAGCAGCCCTAACTTTCTCTGTATCATAAACATTGTGTCATCTTTTTGGTTCCTATTTGCTAGACTAAATTTCACTGGACAAAATATATGAGTATCATTAATTTCCTCAGGAGCATTGTTATTTGAGAAAAGTCTAGCTATAAAAGGACTGGATAAATGCACAATAATCAAACCCAAACTGTTTACATTTTAATAAATTTGTTAAATTCTCTCACTTTTAAATAAGGTGATAAACTAAATGATAAATACCTGTATGCAAATAAATATTTTTTAAAAAATTATTTATTTTTAATTTTTTATTTTTTATAAACATATATTTTTATCCCCAGGGGTACAGTTTTGTGAATTGCCAGGTTTACACACTTCACAGCACTCACCAAAGCACATACCCCCCACAATCCATAACCCCACACCCCTTCTCCCAACCCCCCTCCCTCCAGCAACCCTCAGTTTGTTTTGTGAGATTAAGAGTCACTTATGGTTTGTCTCCCTCCCAATCCCATCTTCTTTCATTTATTCTTCTCCTACCACCTTAACCCCTCATGTTGCATCACCACTTCCTCATATCAGGGAGATCATATGATAGTTGTCTCTCCGCTTGACTTATTTCGCTAAGCATGATACGCTCTAGTTCCATCCATGTTGTCGCAAATGGCAAGATTTCTTTTCTTTTGATGGCTGCATAGTATTCCATTGTGTATATATACCACATCTTCTTGATCCATTCATCTGTTGATGGACATCTAGGTTCTTTCAACAGTTTGGCTATTGTGGACATTGCTGCTATAAACATTCGGGTGCACGTGCCCCTTCGGATCACTATGTTTGTATCTCCAGGGTAAATACCCAGTAGTGCAATTGCTGGGTCATAGGGTAGTTATATTGTCAACATTTTGAGGAACCTCCATGCTGTTTTCCTGAGTGGTTGCACCAGCTTGCATTCCCACCAACAGTGTAGGAAGGTTCCCCTTTCTCCACATCCTCGCCAGCATCTGTCATTTCCTGACTTGTTGATTTTAGCCATTCTGACTGGTGTGAGGTGATATCTCATTGTGGTTTTGATTTGTATTTCCCTGATGCCGAGTGATATGGAGCACTTTTTCATGTGTCTGTTGGCCATCTGGATGTCTTTTTTGCAGAAATGTCTGTTCATGTCCTCTGCCCATTTCTTGATTGGATTATTTGTTCTTTGGGTGTTGAGTTTGCTAAGTTCTTTATAGATTTTGGACACTAGCCCTTTATCTGATATGTCATTTGCACTTATCTTCTCCCATTCTGTCAGTTGTCTTTTGGTTTTGTTAACTGTTTCCTTTGCTGTGCAAAAGCTTTTGATCTTGATGAAATCCCAATAGTTCATTTTTGCCCTTGCTTTCCTTGCCTTTGGCGATGTTCCTAGGAAGATGTTGCTGCGGCTGAGGTCGAAGAGGTTGCTGCCTGTCTTCTCCTCAAGGATTTTGATGGATTCCTTTCTCACATTGAGGTCCTTCATCCATTTTGAGTCTATTTTCATGTGTGGTGTAAAGAAATGGTCCAATTTCATTTTTCTGCATGTGGCTGTCCAATTTTCCCAACACCATTTATTGAAGCGGCTGTCTTTTTTCCATTGGACATTTTTTCCTACTTTGTTGAAGATTAGTTGACCATAGAGTTGAGGGTCTATTTCTGGGCTCTCTATTCTGTTCCATTGATCTATGTGTCTGTTTTTGTGCCAGTACCATGCTGTCTTGATGATGACAGCTTTGTAATAGAGCTTGAAGTCCGGAATTGTGATGCCACCTACTTTGGCTTTCTTTTTCAATATCCCTTTGGCTATTCGAGGTCTTTTCTGGTTCCATATAAATTTTAGGATTATTTGTTCCATTTCCTTAAAAAAGATGGATGGTACTTTGATAGGAATTGCATGAAATGTGTAGATTGCTTTAGGTAGCATAGACATTTTCACAATATTTATTCTTCCAATCCAGGAGCATGGAACATTTTTCCATCTCTTTGTGTCTTCCTCAATTTCTTTCATGAGTACTTTATAGTTTTCAGAGTATAGATTCTTTGCCTCTTTGTCTAGGTTTATTCCTAGGTATCTTTTGGTTTTGGGTGCAATTGAAAATGGGATTGACTCCTTAATTTCTCTTTCTTCTGTCTTGTTGTCGGTGTAGAGAAATACAACTGATTTCTGTGCATTGATTTTATATCCTGACACTTTACTGAATTCCTGTACCAGTTCTAGCAGTTTTGGAGTGGAGTCTTTTGGGTTTTCCACATATAGTATCATATCATCTGCGAAGAGTGATAGTTTGACTTATTCTTTGCCGATTTGGATGCCTTTAATTTCCTTTTGTTGTCTGATTGCTAAGGCTAGGACTTCTAGTACTATGTTGAATAGCAGTGTTGTTAATGGACATCCCTGCCATGTTCCTGACCTTAGCGGAAAAGCTTTCAGTTTTTCTCCATTGAGAATGATATTTACGGTGGGGTTTTCATAGATGGCTTTGATAATATTGAGGTATGTGCCCTCTATCCCTACACTCTGAAGAGTTTTGATCAGGAAGGGATGCTGTAATTTGTCAGATGCTTTTTCAGCATCTATTGAGAGTAACATATGGTTCTTGTTCTTTCTTTTATTGATGTGTTGTATCACATTAATTGATTTGCAGATGTTGAACCAACATTGCAGCCCTGGAATAAATCCCACTTGGTCGTGGTGAATGATCCTTTTAATGTGCTGTTGAATCCTATTGGCTAGTATTTTGGTGAGAATTTTCGCATCTGTGTTCATCAAGAATATTGGTCTGTAGTTCTGTTTTTTGATGGGGTCCTTGTCTGGTTTTGGGATCAAGGTGATACTGGTCTCATAAAATGAGTTTGGAAGTTTCCCTTCCATTTCTATTTTTTGGAACAGTTTCAGGAGAATAGGAATTAGTTCTTCTTTAAATGTTTGGTAGAATTCCCCCGGGAAGCCGTCTGGCCCTGGGCTTTTGTTTGTTTGGAGATTTTTAATGACTGTTTCAATCTCCTTACTGGTTATGGGTCTGTTCAGGCTTTCTATCTCTTCCTGGTTCAGTTGTGATAGTTTATATGTCTCTAGGAATGCATTCATTTCTTCCAGATTGTCAAATATGTTGGCGTAGAGTTGCTCATAGTATGTTCTTATAATTATTTGTATTTCTTTGGTGTTAGTTGTGCTCTCTCCTCTTTCATTTATGATTTTATTTATTTGGGTCCTTTCTCTTTTATTTTTGATAAGTCTAGCCAGGGGCTTATCAATCTTATTAATTCCTTCAAAGAAACAGCAACTAATTTGTTAATTTGTTCTATTGTTTTTTTGGTTTCTATTTCATTGATTTCTGCTCTGATCTTTATGATTTCTCTTCTCCTGCTGGGTTTGGGGTTTCTTTCTTGTTCTTTCTCCAGCTCCTTTAGGTGTAGGGTTAGGTTGTGTACCTGAGACCTTTCTTGTTTCTTGAGAAAGGCTTGTACTGCTATATATTTTCTTCTCAGGACTGCCTTTGTTGTGTCCCACAGATTTTGAACCATTGTGTTTTCATTATCATTTGTTTCCATGAATTTTCTCATTCTTCTTTAATTTCCTGGTTGACCCTTACATTCTTTAGAAGGATGCTGTTTAGTCTCCATGTATTTGTGTTCTTTCCAAATTTCCTCTTGTGATTGAGTTAGCTTCAGAGCATTGTGGTCTGAAAATATGCAGGGAATGATCCCAATCTTTTGATACTGGCTGAGACCTGATTTAGGTTCGAGGATGTGATCTGTTCTGGAGAATGTTCCATGTGCACTAGAGAAGAATATGTATTCTGTTGCTTTGGGATGAAATGTTCTGAATATATATGTGATGTCCATCTGGTCCAGTGTGTCATTTAAGGCCTTTATTTCCTTGTTGATCTTTTGCTTGGATGATCTGTCCATTTCAGTGAGGGAAGTGTTAAAGTCCCCTACTATTATTGTATTATTTTTGATGTGTTTCTTTGATTTTGTTATTAATTGGTTTATATAGTTGGCTGCTCCCACATTGGGGGCATAGATATTTAAAATTGTTAAATCTTGTTGGACAGACCCTTTGAGTATGATATAGTGTCCTTCCTCATCTCGTATTATAGTCTTTGGCTTAAAATCTAATTGATCTGCTATAAGGATTGCCACTCCTGCTTTCTTCTGATTTCCATTAGCATGGTAAATTCTTTTCCACCCCCTCACTTTAAATCTGGCAGTGTCTTCTGTTTTAAAATGAGTTTCTTATAGGCAACATATAGATGGGTTTTGTTTTTTTATCCATTCTGATACCCTGTGTCTTTTGATTGGGGCATTTAGACCATTAACATTCAGGGTAACTATTGAGAGATATGAATTTAGTGCCATTGTATTGCCTATAAGGTGACTGTTACTGTATATTGTCTCTGTTTCTTTCTGATCTACTACTTTTAGGCTCTCTCTTTGCTTAGAGGACCCCTTTCAATATTTCCTGTAGAGCTGGTTTGGTGTTTGCAAATTTTCAGTTTTTGTTTGTCCTGGAAGCTTTTAATCTCTCCTTCTATTTTAATGATAGCCTAGCTGGATATAGTATTCTTGGCTGCATGTTTTTCTCGTTTAGTGCTCTGAAAATATTATGCCAGCTCTTTCTGGCCTGCCAGGTCTCTGTGGATAAGTCTGATGCCAATCTAGTGTTTTTACTATTGTAAGTTACAGACTTCTTTTCCCCGGCTGCTTTCAGAATTTTCTTTGTCAATAAGACTTGTAAATTTTACTATTAGGTGACGGGGTGTGGACCTATTCTTATTGATTTTGAGGGGGGTTCTCTGCACCTCCTGGATTTTGATGCTTGTTCCCTTTGCCATATTGGGGAAATTCTCTCCAATAATTGTCTCCAGTATACCTTCTGCTCCCCTCTCTCTTTCTTCTTCTTCTGGAATCCCAATTATTCTAATGTTGTTTCGTCTTATGGTGTCACTTAATTCTCGAATTCTCCCCTCGTGGTCCAGTAGCTGTTTGTCCCTCTTTTGCTCAGCTTCTTTATTCTCTGTCATTTGGTCTTCTATATCACTAATTCTTTCTTTTGCCTCATTTATCCTAGCAGTGAGAGCCTCCATTTTTGATTGCACCTCATTAATAGCTTTTTTTAATTTCAACTTGGTTAGATTTTTGTTCTTTTATTTCTCCAGAAAGGGCTTTTATTTCTGCCGAGAGGGTTTCCCTAATAATCCATGCCTTTTTTGAGCCCGGCAAGAACCTTGAGAATCCTCATTCTGAACTCTAGATCTGACATATTACCAATGTCTGTATTGATTAGGTCCCTCGCTTTTGGTACTGCCTCTTGTTCTTTTTTTTGTGGTGAATTTTTCCGTCTTGTCATTTTGTCTAGATAAGAGTATATGAAGGAGCAAGTAAAATACTAAAAGGGTGGCAACAACCCCAGGAAAATATGCTTTAACCAAATCAGAAGAGATCCTAAATCGTGAGGGGGAGAAGGGGGATAAAAAGAGTTTCAGAAAGAAAAATGAAACAAAACAAAACAAAACAAAAAGAAAAACAATAATAAAAAAACAGAAAAAAACAATTAAAAAAAGAAAATGAATAAAGAAAAAGTATAAAAAAGGAAAAAATACATATATATTAGATAAACTAGTAAAAAAAACATTAAAAAAGAAAAGGGTAAAAGTTAAAAAAATTTTTAGCAGAAGAAGAGAAAAAAAATTGAAAAAGAAAAAAAAATTAAATTAACTGCAAGACTAAAGATTTGTGGGGAGGAAGCCATGAGTTCCGTGCTTTGCTTTCTCCTCCTCTGGAATTCCGCTGCTCTCCTTGGTATTGAAACCGCACTCCTTGGTAGGTGAACTTTGTCCTGGCTGGATTTATTGTTCATATTCTGGGGGAGGGGCCTGTTGTAGTGATTCTCAAGTGTCTTTGCCCCAGGCGGAATTGCACTGCCTTCACCAGGGGCTGGGCTGAGTAATCCGCTCAGGGTTCACTTTCAGAAGCTTTTGTTCCCTGAGCGTTTTCCATAGAGTTCCAGAGGACGGGAATACAAATGGCGGCCTCCTGGTCTCCAGCCTGGAGGAGCCAAGAGCCCGGGGCCCCACTCCTCAGTGCACCTTCAGAGAACCGTGCCCAATTACTCCCTTCTCTGGTCTCCGGCCACGCTCCGAGCTCACTGAGCCTGTGACTGGTTCAAGGTAACCCCAAGCTGTGAGCTCACTCTCGGCTCTGTCTCTGTAGCCGGCTTCCCTGCTCTAATACCTGTAAGCTCTGTGACGCTCAGATACCCCCGATCCTTCTGTGGCCCTGCGGGACCTGAGGCCACACTGACCCCGCATGGGCTTCACCCCGGTTTAGCCTCTGGAGTGATGTCCCTCAGTGGAACAGACTTTTAAGAGTCCCAATTTTGTGCTCTGTTGCTCTGCCGCTTGCTGGGAGCCTGACCCTCCCCCCGGGGTCTATCTTCCTGTCCCTTTGGATTCACTTCTCTGCCAGTCTTACCTTTCAGAAAGTGGTTGATTTTCCATTTCTAGAATTGCTGTTCTTCTTCTCTTCGATCTCCTGTTGGATTTGTAGGTGTTTGCAATCTTTAGATAAGCTATCTGGCTGATCTCCTGCTAGCTGAAGTAGTCTCAGCCTGCTACTTCTCTGCCATCTTGACTCCTCCCCCAAATCAAGATTTTTAAATGTAAGAACATTTTTTCATTGTCTTAAATTTATCAGATGACCAAAGCAAGGAATATATTAGACAATAAGGAAATTTTATTTGAAGCTTATATCTCTGGGTTCTATTGAAGGATACAAATCCTATTACTTGCTACTATGTGTGCATAATATCAGTACTTGTTGCTTAGGCCATGACTAAAATTCAGGGTGGGGAGTAGAAGTGACCTTACCCTTGATCTACAGGAACTCTTTGGTAATATCAAGGGACTAAACCCTGGGTTTCCTTAGCCTTTCTTTCTGCTGTTATGTGGAGACAGAGAGGACCTCTGTTTTTGCCTCCAGTTTACACTGAGCATTGGCAAGAATACAGTGCAAACTGAAGCAGCTATTTGGAGGAAAGCTAACACATTCCTCTGTAGAGTGACAAAAAGTTTGTAGTATGTATACTAAAGGATCATAGCCCATTAAATGTCCCTTTAAAGCAAGCTTAGCCTTCATGGATAACCTGTAAAGAGGTAGCAGGTGCTTCATCTTTTGTAACACATGAATGTGAAGAGAGATGGAAGATGTCAGAAAATGCAATTGTATCATAACTAAGAAATGAGTAATCACATGAAGAATGTTATATTCTCCTACCTTACCTGTAGTGACACTCTGATTATTTTCTATCTTTCCAGTCATTCTTTTCCTATCATTGTCTCTTTTCCCTATGCTTATTACTTATAGTGTTTCCACATTCTGTCCTTATATGGCTTCTTCTTTCATTTGACTTTCTCTCCCTATGGAATCTCACTTACTCTACACTTTATTCTGTATATCAAATCCTTTCCCATATTCTTCACTTTTGCCTTCCTTCATCCATAATGCATCATTTGCCAAGCCCCTCAACCTCTCCTTGGAACTTGCAGCTCACCTTCTTGATCTACAAGACAACTGACTCTAAGCTAAGGACACTGCTTCCACTGCCCACCACCCAAGGAATATTCACTTTCCCTCTAACCACTGGGCCCCCAGGGTAAGGTATTTCCTCATTTTCACTTTTACAACCTTTTGTTTCCCTTTCACTAGAAGTGCCTAGATCACAAAACTATATCAGCTAATGCTCTCCTGAGTCCCATGCCATACCATAATTTCTGGGGGGTACCATTGTCATCATTCACTGTGAATTTAATATACAAGTAGGTTAGCCTCTAGCACTCCCAACTCTCAGTTCCTTTAGCTTCTCTACTTTAATGATATGGTCAGCGTCACTAATTTATCCACTCACCCCTTTGGTCAGTATTCTTTTTCCCCTCCTTCAGTACTTGAAATTCTGTTGCCATTTATTATATTTATTCCCCTGTATCACTGTCTCCATTGCCTATCACTCCTTTCATGATGATTTCTTGGCAAAACTAAAATTTTGGTTAAATCAGTCTTTCTTTTTCATACCTTTACCTGTGTAGCTGAATAATATGGAGAAAAACCTTGAGTATTATTAAAGGCTCGCTCCTCAAGGTATGGCCACAAATCCAGAGTTGGGTCTTAATACTGCCTTTCAATCATACTATACTTCAGGTATCCAGGTATTTTCCTCACTTTCTTAACTCCTTGTTCCTTTTTTTAACCTCCAATATCTCCTTTCTCAGCTTCCCATTCAGTGATGACTTGGTTTCTAACTTCAGCAGGAAACATGAAGCATTCGGAAGAGAGCTTCTGTAGACTCCTTTCACCACATTCATTCGCATTTCCACATCTGAACCTACATGTCTGCCTTACTGCATGTTACACTGAAGAATATCCTTGGCCATGTGGATGCTAGAACCCACCCCCACTGCCTCATCTAGAACATTGTGCTGACATTTCTCTCTTCTCTTTCTATATTATCACTATTTTGCTCTCTACTAGTTCATTCCTCTCAGCCTACAAATCTGTTTTCCCTACATATTAAGAGAAAAAAAAAGTCTTTCTTTTGACACCTCTTCCTATCTACCACCTCATTTGAAATGAATGAAATCTTTTTTGCAAAGAACCTTCAGAAGACTAGTTATATTTTCTAATACCTGTCTTTGATCCTCTTCTAGCTTCACTCTAGAGAGAATTTTTTCCTTATTCTACACACACACACACACACACACACACACACTGCTTCTGCTTCTGTCAAGTTCAGTGTTGTAAAATCCAAGGATAAGTGTCAAGATCTCATCTTACTTGACCCATTGGCAGTATTTTCCATAGTTGGTCATTTCTTCCTCCTTGATGTACTTTCTTTCCTAAGGCTTTAGGACATTACAGACTATTATCTTTGTTTTTGTTTTTTCTTAACATGCCAATCATTTCTTCCCAGTTTCCTTTGCTGAATTTGCCTCTTCTCTCTGATATACAAATATCCAAATATTTTAATGCCATGGGACTCAGTCTGGTCTTAGATCTTTTTGTCTTCAATAGCTGCACTCATTTCTTTGATTTCTCATCCAGTCTTGAGGTATTCTATCTCTTGAGATTTAATCATATCATTATATCCAGCCCAAACATTCCATATTCCAGGCTCCCATATCCAACTGGCTAGTGGAGATCTCCACATGAGTGTCTAATTAACACTGAAAACCTGGTATAGCACAAACCAAATTCGTAGGTTAGACATCTCTAGTTTATTTGATGGAAACTCTATTTTCCAGTTACTCAGGTCAAAATCATTGTAGACAGCTGTGACTCCTTTTAAATGTCAAATCCTAACAAAGGCTGGTGGTTCAAACTTTAAAACATACAGAATCTGATCATCATTCTGTTACCCACTTTGACCATAGTGGTGTAAGTAATTATGTACTTTTGCTTGGATTACTATGGCAATTTCTAATTATCTTTTTACTTTAATCTTTATTTCCTACCATCTATTCTCAATCACTTGTTTAACAAGAAAGTTTTAAAATGTGACTCGGGCCATGACAGAATTCTGCTCAAATCCCTTTAGTACTTCCGCATTTCTAACTGAACAAGTCAAGTTTCCTAAGGTGGCCTACAGCTCTATATTTTCTGTCAACTACTCTCATTTCCCCTGTACACATGCACAGGTCTGTAACTCTGAATTCATCTACTACTCTCACCTTTCCTCTTTCTCTTCCAGCTAACATGGGCCTCTCTGCTGCACCAAATTTTTTTCTCCCATAGCATTTATCACCTTCAACACACCAAATTAATTACTCAGTAGGCTTACTCATTCAGTTGAGGCAGAACATGAGTCAAGGAATATATAGATTTGGGGTGGGATTAGTGATGAAGAAGCAGGTAGACTAGGGGAAAGGGACAGGAAAAGGAGAAAAGCCAATAAAGGATACACTATCAAACAAGGTGTCACTGGGGCAGCTGGATTTAATCCTCCTGGAGACTCAGAGAGATGATATAAAACATATATGTAAGAAGTATAAAGTGAGGCACCTTTTTTTTTTTTAAACCACCAAATCCTACACATTAATGTTTAAGGGCTGCTCTTGGTCGGTACAAGAAAGAAAAAGAGGAGAAGAAAAAATGATTCAAGTAGTTGGAAGTTGGGTGGACAGACATGAGAGTATCAGTGTTGAAGGACTATGGTGAGGACACTAACAGAGTTTTTTGTTATGGAGTATTGTCTCTTCTCCCTAAATAAATATACACTCCTAGAGAGCAGGAATGTTCATCTATTTAGCTCATAGCTATATCTTATCGTCTAAAACAGTCCCTCACACATAAGAAGTATTCAGTGAAGATTTATCAAGTAAATGAATTTAGTCATGAAGTTACCTACTTCCTGTATGTGATGACTTCCTAATCTATTTTCCTAACCTTTCTCTGATGTTCCCATTATTATTTCCAAAAGAGTCCTGTCCAAGTCAGTGGGTAGGTCCTGCTTCAAAAACTGAATTTTGCAAAACACACTTATCCCCACACCACCAACATCAGTCTCAGATTTTATTACTCTGTCACAATCCCCCCTGCTCCTAAAGACAAAAGTCATTGTGTCAATTTGGCTTCTTCCCTGTTATGCACAATTCACAAGCTCTACCACTGAATTTCTTGCATCTACATTCTCCTTTATATCTCCATGGCAAGTATTTTGGATCAGACTTTGGTTATCTCTTTTATGGAAAATCTCTGAAATACCTTGGAAAAACATTGCTTGTCGATTTTAGTCTTTGAACTCTAATATTCTCAGACTATTTATCAAACACAAATTTAACTGTATCATTTTTTCTTTTATTTTTGCTTAAAATTCGTGATGACTGTCATTTAAAGAATATATTTTAAGTTCATTATTGTGGCAAACAAGACATTTCCTATCTGACCACAGCCTTTCTTTTTCAGCCACCCTTCAGTTTAATTCATTGATCAATTTTTTTAATTAATATATGCTAGAGGGTCTGCTCATGCCACATCCTGTGCTGATTGTTACTTATAAGCGTAAAGTGTATTATGTGTGTTTGTGTGTGAAATATAAAATTATTAGTCATACCTATAACTAATCAAAGGGCTTTCTACTATTCATAATAATGAATAACATCATATTTTAATATGTTGATATGATTCTTTGAAAGAAATCACAGTTTTTTAGCCCCCATTATTACCTTCCAGGAGCAGAAATGTTTGCTTATGATAAAACTTGATAAAAAAAATATTTACCTTATTGAACTGTACTTGATGATTAGGTCCCATTCTGTACTCTGATAATATCAACATAGCAACTAAGCATTCATTGAAATGTATTTTATTTTTGTGAAATCATATAGCTCTTAATTTGATTACCTACAAACAATAAAAAGGTAATAATTTTATGTTTCTATTTCCTATGAAAAGAAGAATAGTAATTTTATGTTTTCTATTTTTTTAAGATTTTATTTATTTCTTTGACAGAGAGAGAGATCACAAGTAGGCAGAGAGAGAGAGAGGAGGAAGCAGGCTCCCTGCTGAGCAGAGAGCCCGATGTGGGACTCGATCCCAGGACCCCGAGATCACAACCCGAGCTGAAGGCAGTGGCTTAACCCACTGAGCCACCCAGGCACCCTAATTTTATGATTTCATATGTGAAAGTGGGAGGTATGCTTCAGCCTTATAAAGAGAAATTTGATGAAGAACTCTCAGAACAAACAAGCAATTGTGAAAAAGATAAATCCTGATACTACTTACCATTTAGTTGAAATGATGGAAATAACAAGCAAGCAAATACATGTATAATTGCACAGGATAATTATGAAAAAAAGGAGAGAGGTCTGATTAGGTAGGGTGGTCAGAGACCTGATGTGGAGAACTAATAGGTGAGCATTAGGGGCATAGGGAATAGTACTGCAAGGTCCTATGTTGGAAAGAGTTTTTGTATTCAAGACTCTAGGAAAGTTTCTGTAGCTGGTAAAGAGTGGATTGAGGAGGAGGGGAATGAAATGAATTTGGAAACAAAGATGGACAGTGGATAAGGGAAAACTTAGAAAACTTTGGTGAGGAGTCTGCATTTTATTCTTAGTTCTGTGGAAAGTCTCCAGAATTGTTCCTGAAAAGGAGCTATTTAAGTCAGATATTTAAACAGTGTGATTCTAAATTCTATGTGAAAATCAATTACAAAGATAGAAGAGTGAAAGCTAAGGGACCACTATGAGATCTCTGTGGGATTAATGACAGGTGGGGATTCAGATGGGCCACTAGATATTCATATCTGGAGTTACAGGATATTTTAGTCTGCTTGGGCTGCCATAATAAAATGCCATAGACTGGGTGGCTGGACTATACGTTTACTTAACTCTAGTTCTAGAAGTTGAGAAGTCTGGGTTCATGGTGATTGTAAGGTAGGTTTCCTTCTGAGGCCTCTTCCCTTGTTCTTTAGGTGGTTGCCATCTGGCTGTATGCTCACATAACTTCTTTGTGTGTACAAAGAGAGAGAAATAACAAGCTCTCTGATGTTTCTTATAAAACCACTAATCCTGTGGAACCAAGGCCCCACCTCCATGACCTCATCTAACCCTAATTAAGCCCAAAGGTTTCAAATGCAAATACCATTATATCGGGGAATCATAGCTTCAACATATGAATTTGGATAGGGAGGAGGTGCAATTCAGTCCATAATACAGGTCTGGCTAACCATGTGAAATTAGGAAGGAAACTTCTTTTTTACCAGTAGAAAATTCAGAATGTAGGATGTATAAGGTTTCCAATGGTAAAAACAGTACAGCTTTCATTTTTAAGTCTTTATGATTTTAGAAACACTTTCTTCCTTAGAAGTTAAATCTGCTTTCTACATTGGCTTCCATCAAAGATGTTCTCATCCTTTATTGAGTACTGTCCCTGTGTCAGGTACTTTATACCCATTAATTGTCATCACAACTTTATTAGATAGGTATTATCATCTTCCTTGCATATGTGAGGACTGTGAAAACTTAGAAAACTAGAAAGTGTGAAAAACTTGACCACAGACCTCTTACCAGGATTCGAGCTCTGATTTATAGGACTCTAAACTCATTTCATCTACCTCAATTGGTCCCTAAACCATTCCCACAAACCCCCATATCGGGTGTTGCCTTCTGTGGCTAAATTTCACTCACAATTTTTTTTCTCAAGCTTTTTGAGTGAATTTATGCATCATTTGTGTTTATGTAACATATTTGCACATATGCATTTAATATATTTCTCATGTATTATAGTTAACCTTGAGAATGTGAGCCTTGTGATATAGTTTTGTACTTCTCCCACCAGTAAATGAAATAATATCCCAAAATTAGTATTTAAAATTTGAAAATGAATTTTTGAGAAGATGACTTGTCTATGCAACATTTTTGTTTGACTTTATGTAATTTACTCTTTATAGAATCTACTTTTTACCTTTTAATCTTATAACTTTAAAAATTTATCAAAAATAAATGCTACTGCTGCTATAAATATTGGGGTACAGATGGCCCTTCTTTTCACGACATCTGTATCTTTGGGGTAAATACCCAGTAGTGCAATTGCAGGGTCATAGGGAAGCTCTATTTTAATTTATTGAGGAAAGCAGCAATGGTCACGGTCGCCAAACTGTGGAAAGAACCAAGATGCCCTTCAACAGACGAATGGATAAGGAAGATGTGGTCCATATACACTATGGAGTATTATGCATCCATCACAAAGGACAAATACACAACTTTTGTTGCAACATGGACAGGACTGGAAGAGATTATGCTGAGTGAAATCAGTCAAGCAGAGAGAGTCAATTATCACATGGTTTCACTTATTTGTGGAGCATAACAAATAGCATGGAGGACATGGGGAGTTAGGAGAAGGGAGTTGGGGGAAATTGGAAGGGGAGGTGAACCATGAGAAACTATGGACTCTGAAAAATAATCTTAGGGTTTTGGCGGGGGGTGGGAGGTTGGGGTACCAGGTGGTGGGTATTATAGAGGTCACGGATTGCATGGAGCACTGGGTGTGGTGCAAAAATAATGAATACTGTTATGCTGAAAATAAATAAAAAATAAATTAAAAAAATAAATGCTACTTTTCCTGGAGATTTAACTGTAGAATGGGGATTTCTCCACATGTCCAAAATTTACTAAAATGTAATGGATATGATAGTAATAAGCCTTCAGACATGATTTATCATTTCCTCAATTTCATCATCTGTAAAATAGCAATAACAATATTATTCCTAGACAATTTGGCAAATTTCTTTGGATTGCATGCTAAACATTCCAATCCAAGAGGACCAGTTACTATTAATAACCACAAAAATAATTAGCTATAAAAAATTATTCATTTGTGTAGTGCTTACATTCATATTATACATAGATATCATCAGTTCAAGCATTAAAACTTAAAGAAAGCATCCTACTATATTCAAACCTCTGAATCTTTGTGTAAAGCTGATGATTAGCATTGAAAAAAGATTGTTAAGAGCTTCCCACAAAACTCAGTGCCAAACAAATATTTTTTCTCAAATAATCTCACTCAAATGAGACAATATTATATGGAGAAAAGAGTGATGGAGTGATAAGCAGAAGTCTATTCTGGTCCTGATTCTGTAATATCTATGTTATTTGTCTCAACTTCTCTATGACTCAATTTCTTCACCAACAAATAATTTAATTGTGTTAAGATACATCTCAGAGCTCTAAAATTCTAAGATTCTGTGCTTATTCTTTCGAGGGGAAGACTCAAATATCCCAACGGTTTCTTTAAATACAGGTGATTCAGTTTCGACTTAACCCCCTTTATGGACCTTTATGGCTATTGATTAATTCATAGTGGCTTTATAGTTACGATAGAATTATTTAAAATGAGGTATTCTGTGTTCAGGTTGCCACTTTTCTGTGTTACTTTGTGTAAGTCCCTTGGCCTGTCTGTCCAGAATACTATTTTCTTATCTTTAAAATAGGGATGATTGTGAGATTTAAGTGAGTTTGTCCATACAAACATAGCCTGAGACATGTGGTATTTGACACAGGGTAAACACGCAACTGATGACCACCTTTTTGTCACTCTTATCATCATCATCAGTTGCCAAATACTGGTTCCAAACATCACCTCTTCCATTCAGCTTTAAATGATTCATTATAAAAATAGTATGTTTTTGTTTTTGTTTTTGTTTCTTTTTGAAGAGGGAACTGAGATACCATTCTCTGTGCCTTTCAAGTGTTGTTGCTGTTGGTTTTTCTAATTTTAATTTCAGTGTAGTTAATATACAGTGTTATATTAGTCTCCAGTATACAGTATAGTGATTCACCAATTCCATCAATTACTCAGTACTCATCAAGGTATGTGTGTTCTTTAACACACAACACCTATTTCACCCATTCCCCCACCCACCTCTCATCTAGGAACCATCTGTTTATTCTCTGTAGTTCAGAGTCTGTTTCTCGTACTTTGTCTTTTTTTTTTTTTTCCTGTTTTTCATTTGTTTTGTTTCTTAAATTCCACATATGAGTAAAATCATCCAGGATTTATGTTTCTCTAACTGGATTATTTTGCTTAGAATTGTACTCTCTAGATCTATCTATGTTGTTGCAAATAACAAAATGTCATTCTTTTTGTGGCTGAATAATAATCCTTTATATATATTATACACATATTAATTATATTTATATATACATTTATATATACATAAATTTAATATATATAACATATTTAATATATGTGTATTTTATATCATACACACACACACACACACACACACACACACAGACGTCACATCTTCTCCAATCATTCATCTATTGATGGACTCTTGGGCTGCTTCCATAGTTTGGCTAATGTAAATAATGCTGCTATAAACATAGGGGTACATATATCTTTTCGAATTAGTGTTTTCATATTCTCTGTGTAAATACCCAGTAGTTGATTCCTAGATCATAGAATAGTCTTATTATTAATTTTTTGAGGAACTGCCACAGTGGCTGCACCAGTTTGCATTCATACCAGCCATGCGTTAGGGTTCCTATTTCTTCACATCCTCATCAACACATGTTGTTTCTTGACTTTTTGGTTTCAGCCATTCTGACAGTTGTGAGGTGATATCTCATTGTGGCTTTGATTTGCATTCCCTGATGATGAGTGGTACTGAGCATTTTTTCATGTGTCTGTTGATCATCTGGATGTTTTCTTTGCAGAAATGACTGTTCATATCTTCTGTGAATTTTTAATTAGATTATTTGCATTGGGGTTGTTGGGTTGTATAAGTTCTTTATATACTTTGGATACTAACCCTTTATCGATATATCATTTATAAATACCTTCTCCCATTCAGTATGTTCCTTTTTAGCTTTCCTTGATTATTTCTTTTGTTGTGCAGTAGGTTTTTATTTTGATGTAGTATCAATAGTTTATTTTGGGGACCTATTACTCTGTTTCCTCATTTTTCCTAACTCTCTATTTCTGTGTGTTAGTTAAGGCCTTATGAAGAAGCGGTCCTGTAGTGCCCTGCAGTGCAGTGCCTGCTATTCCGCAGAACCCAGTGTTTTGGGGGTGTCTCTTACGTGTGTTGCATGTGCTCTGCTATTGTGTCCTGGCTACTTTTTCCTTCAGTCCAGTCTTTCACAGAGGCTCTCTTTGCCTATATAGGCAGTGTTTATTCCCTGGCAGGGGTGAAGCACATAATTTTAACAAGGTATATGCTTGTCTGCTTGAGAAATGAGGCCTGCAGTTGCCACTGCAGGGTCTGGGGCTGCATAGATAGGGTGCACAGTTTTACTAACATGCACCTGGGGCTTCCACAGGCTCCACTGTCACATCCACTACCACTGCCACTCCACCACTGAGACTGGGGCCCTCCAAAGCATGCTAGTCAGGAGACATGGTGTTGGCAAAGTTCTCACAGGTCTTCTTGGGGAGGGGACCCACATCACGCCACAGGACTGAGGCAAGTGTGACTGGAAAGGTGGATCTGCTAAAGCATGGGGAAGTGGGGCTTGGTATAAGCAAGCATGTTAAGTAGTAAATTTCATTGCTGGGCTGGTTCCTGCAGGTGGCTATGTGCTTATGCTGAGAGGCCAGGGGAGAAGAATGGTGCCTGCCTGCTCCTTTGTTCCTGGAGGGGTTTTCCTGTGATCCCTGCCCCTCTGGAACAAGCCCTGAGATGAATAAATAGCTCTCTCCCCTGTATGCCCAAGGTATTTTTCAAGCTCCTACTTTACATGGTCCATTTTGCTCCTGTGGCTTTCAAGTCCTTCTAAAAAATAAGAATAGTCTTTTAGTAGCCTTTTTTCCTTTTTTCTTTTTTCACATGTATAAATAAAAATCAATGAAAAAGTATTTCGTATGTGTTATAAATCTTACATACATTATTTTCTTTAATATTCTGGGGTTTTCTTTGTAATTTTTCTGTAAAATCTCTGACATATATAATGTATATGTGTATCTGTATATATATGTATTTATATGTCTGTGCATATACATACTTGTATCTTTTCAGTAGCTCTCAGTTTTTATTTTTCACCTGTTATCCCTAAATACCTTAAAAAATTGATTAAGAGTCACAAACCATAAGTGACTCTTAATCTCTCAGAACAAACTGAGGGTTGCTGGGGGGAGGGGGTTTGGGAGAAGGGGGTGGGATTATGGACATAGGGGAGGGTATGTGCTTTGGTGAGTGCTGTGAAGTGTGTAAACCTGGTGATTCACAGACCTGTACCCCTGGGGATGAAAATATATGTTTATAAAAAATAAAAAATTAAAAAAAATTGAGTCTCTTCTATTGTTAGGTCACATATTTATGAAACTATACCAATTTTTAATTAATTAGCTTGTATGTTAAATGGTGGTTCCATATACATGATGGTGAGAATTCTCTTCCTCAACTCTTTCTGGAGTGGACAAACAATTTTCTCATCTTTCAGGCCCTGATTCTGTGAAAGATTACCCACCAGGGGTCAAAAACCTTAATATAAACCCCTGGTTGGCAGTTATATCCCCACACTGCATCAACTTCCCCTCCTCTATTCTGTGCAGATACGGTATGTCAGAATCTCATTTATTACCTTCTCAGTGTGAACTGCTCTCTTTTGTCATGGTAGTAAAAGGTCTTATCTTTGCATTAACCATAATGTAACTCCCTTTCCTTTTCTTAGGTTATAATAAATTTTCTCTCTTTTGAAACTTAAGTAAAGAAAGAAAATGCATTAACGTGTAGGTTCTGAGTATATTTATGGCTAGGAATGTAGTTATTTACCCACTAATATTCAAAGTTGTCAAATTCAAACTGGAGGTATTTTTTGAGACATATATCCACATGTATATCTCTCTATATATTTTTAAAATCCATACACAAACATAAAAATATTGTATATTTCTCTGGGAAAATTGGGAAATGTTTGCTTAGAGTTTGCCTCTGTAGTACAAGTTCGTCATTTGTCATGTATCTGGGAAATAATATATATTCTTAAAACTGCTTCCTCCTTTGTATCATGGCATAAATAACATAAACAATACCTTACTATTTCCATTTTCCAATTTCAATGGATAGCCAAGTTTTTCCACTTTCATTTTCACTCTCTAATTTGTTCCTTTGCATCTTTTCTTCTTCAGTCTCACCATAGGAAACATGTTCAAGTAACATTGTTGTTTCAAAAGGTAACTCTAAAAGAAGTAGGCACTATATTTACATATACCTCACATGTAATTAAACCCACCAAGCAAATCTGTCAATTCCCAGTAAACTCCCAGTGGCACAGGACCTCACAGTACGTGTGTGTGCTCAAAAGGGCAGATCATGTCTCCAGTCATGTTCCACTGTGTCGCCAGTTCTTTGAATTACAAAGTGTCTTCTTTGTATTGCTTTTTTCCCTCTACTTTAGTTACATTTTCAGCATATGGGCACATGGTCAAAATTTTCTTAGTAAAGAAGAATGTTTTACTTGACCTATCTTACATGTTTTTGCTAAGAATTTATAAGGAGGAAATGTGAGTCCAATTTACTACAGATATCAGCTTTTTTCTCTTAACAAAATAACATAAGTGACAGTAGGAAGGATCAGGAGTAACATGTGAACAAGGTGAAAATGTAACTACATTTGTGTTTCCAGACATCACACATAATTCAGGTATTAATGCAAAGATTTTTCAAGATAGCAACTTTCTTCTTTCCAGCACCTCTCTTCTGAAGCAAATTACTTAGTGAAAATTAAAACACACACACACACACACATCTAAAAACAAAAAACAATTATAATCCATATCCAGACCCATCTTGTATCATGAAAGGTGGAGAAAGGCAAGGAGAGAGTAAATGGATGTCAAATACTCTTGCCATATCAGGTTTTCTTTCTTTGAAAGGATCTCTCATCTCTCTGGATCTCCTGTCTCTGGGTCCCAGGTGTTGCTTAGATTTAGATTAATAAAGACACCTCAAGGCACAAGAAGACATTCCCAACATGTTTAGTACATGCTTGTTGCTTTCCTGGGTAGACAATGTATAGCCAGTTTAGATCTGCACCAAAATGACCTCTAAGGCCTTTTGCTGTCCTGAAATTCTATTTTGAGGATACAATTAAACAGAGCAAGTTTCTAGCATATGCACCTGCTCCCCTTATCTTAAGGGAATGGCAACAATAGAGAGAGAAAAGGCCAACAAATAGACAAGATGAAGGTGGTATTGGCTCCATATTTGAAGGCTTCACCTCATAATTTTTACTATTAAAAACACAGCTGGCATACAAGGGAGATTTGTAAGAGCATGCATTTTAAAGTTCAGGTTTGGTTTACATGTAGTGTATGAAATCATTTCAGATTTGTATATATAGAGTTGTACGTGGAATGTATACAAAGATGACGTGATGTCCCAGAGGTAGCATTTACTTCATTTGAAAGAGATATCCCAATATTACTAGAACTACAGAGTACCTGAAGCACTAGAATAAAGTAACACTTTCTATTTTAATGTTCGAGGCAAAAACTATGTATTTCGGGGCTCCTGGGTGGCTCAGTGGGTTAAAGCCTCTGCATTCAGCTCTGGTCATGATCTCAGGGTCTCAGGATTGAGCCCTGTATCGGACTCTCTGCTCCGCAGGGAGCCTGCTTCCTCCTCTCTCTCTTCCTGCCTCTCTGCCTACTCGTGATCTCTGTCTGCCAAATTAATGAATAAAATCTTAAAACAACAACAACAACAACAAAACAACTATGTATTTCTTTGCATGTGTAAGCTGCACTTGAACCTGGAGCCTGAGGAACCAGGTTCCCAAACACAGTGGAAACTAACCTGTCCCTGCTCTCTGGTTAAGTCTAACTTGAAGAGTAGATTCAAGTGATGAGTGCCTAGTCCTATCTGATGAGCTGTTCATTTTACTAGATTCAGAGGTGACTGGTGTAAAATCCAGCCAAAAGGACATATTAAAGCAAAACTGTGTCTCTCCATTGGTATTGCAACTTGTGGGGCCCCTAGTCAACGGGGAGGTGACTTAAAGCATTGAACAGTAAGATGGGTCGTTTCTCTAACCTTTAATATAAACTGTGATTGAAGAATTGGCTATCAGGCAGCTGGAAAGGAGAAATGCTATATTGTCTTGTTGCTCTGAAAAATGGTGTTAACAGAGACTTACAGAAACGTTGGCAGGCTGGAAGCTAGGACATCTTGAGAGCTTTCCCCCTTGTGACCTTTCAGTGTGCCCATTATGGATAGCAAGGAACGTCAGGATGCACTGAGGGCAATTTTCGAGAGAAAAGTCAGAAGGGGTTGATAGGAATGGGAGTTGACCTTTTCTATAGCATCATTCCCTTGTCAGTGCTTCATAAATATAGATTTACCAGCCTGCTGCCTTTCATTCAGATGCACTAATCCCCGCCCCCCAAAAAAGATAATTATTACTTTTAATTTTAGTTCAGAGTTTTTAATTCTTGTTGAGGGTCAGTTCATACCAAATTGTTCATTAAATTTCTTTGAACTCCCCTAACATGGTCATATATAGTTAAAAAAGAAGAAGAAGAAGAAAGATAGAAGTCATCTCTTTCCACCAGTTGCGTGTTTCCACACTATCTATCTGGAAACGTACTCACCACTACAGATGGTCACAGTGTCACATTTGGGTGTTAATTTCTCTGTTTTTGCTCCAGCTGTTATTTTCTAAGAGGGCAGAAAGTCTCTCGGAAACAAGTGCTATCAAGACATGCTTTCCCATCTGTAGTACATAAAGATGTCTTTACATCTTGCTATTAAGTGTGCTGTTTTACTAAGCATCTCTGTTGTAAATTTTACATTCCTCTGGGGAAAATAGTTTTCTTTTCCATATTTCATTTGCTCTATTACCATCTCTAATTCATTGAAGTAGATAATATCAGAGCCACAATTATAATGCAGATAGATCATTCAGGCAAATATGGTACAGATCTGAACAAGCAAACATTGTTTCTACCCACTACAGGCTTATATCTTTTAGGTAAATTATTATATCTTTTTATTCATAAGCCCTTATAAATATTTTCTCATAAGCATTATAAATTTTCTTTTGCTTACATCATGTTTCTAATGAATTAGTGACATTAACAAGGTACACAAATAAAGAGTCTTAGTACATTGTGAAGTGCAGGCACTCCTTAGTGAGGGCCAAATGGAAAATTAATTTTCCTTCTTCAGAATTGGCGAAGTGGAACACAAGAACTGGAACATCACCTCAAGTCTTGTTTAAGCAAAGCATCTCATGCATTCTAACATTGTTTCCTGCTCCATTAATGCTTTCACATGAAAAATCTCTGATGTTCAACACCATCCCATTTTATCCCCATGCCAACTCCCTTCTGCAATGGCAGGTTTCAAAATGTATTCTCAGATAGGAATGCTGCCGTTCAGGCTGAAGCATGAGGAATATTTCCCCCACAAGAAACAGATAACATCATATCAGTGGGACTGTTGGCCATGAAAGAGTGGTGAGCAGCCAGTTTGCTGATTATATTGTTTGCTAAAGCTGCTGTAACGAAGTATTACAGAGTGCCTTACAAAACATAAATTTATTGGCTCATAGTTCTAACTGCTAGAGATCTGAAATCAAAATATTAGCAGGGTGGGTTCCTTCTGAACATTGTGAGGAAAAGATCTATTCCAGGCCGTTCTCTTTGGCTTGTGGGTGGACATTTTCTTTCTGCATCTGTTCACATGGCATTTTCCCCATGTGTGTTTCTGTGTCCAAATGTTCACCTTTTATAAGGACACTAGTCTTATGGGATTAGGGGCTCAATGTACTCCAGTATGACCTCATTTTAATTTAACTAAGCATATCTGTAACAACTGTAGGTCCAAATAAGGTCACAATCTGAGATACTGGAGGCTAGGATTTCAACTTATGAATTTTGGGGGACTAATTCAACACATAATACTTATGTATTTTAGGAATATTCCTCCTGCTTGTGAAAGAATGTGAAGAGGATATTCAATATCATATAACCTAAAAAATGATAACTAAAGTTGCAGAGGAAGAGATCATACCCCACCACAGTGGCTAAGGACCCACATGTCTTTTAGTACCAGATTAGATATATGAATTGTGAGATATTCATACTAGAACACTACCTAGCAATTACTAAGAAAAAAAAAAAAGACTACTGCATGCAACATAACAGTTGAATCACATAAGCTCTGGTGAGGCTCTGAAGCAACCAGACTCCCATACATGGCCAATGGCATTGTAAAATGGTACAACCACTCTGAAAAAATGCTTGGTACTATCTACTAAAGTCACTTATCCTATTGTCCAGAAATTTCAGTCATGGATATGTACTGAAGAAAAATGAGGACCATGCATATAGCAAAAGGCATATACAAGAATGTTTATGGCAGCTTTATTTATAATACAAGAAAAATTGGAAATAACCAACATGCCCTTATATAATAAAATGGATAAGTGAATTTTGATATGGCCAGTGGAATACTACACAGTGATGAAAAAGAACAATCTACTGCTACATGCAACATCATAGCTTAATCTTACAGTCACAATGTTGAGCAAAAAATCCACAACAAATAAATACATACTATAAAACCCTATTCACATAAAGTCTGGAAATAGGTAAAAATTAATAGTGTTAAAAATCAGGATAAACGTTACCCTAAAGGCAGGGAGTGTATGCTTAAGTAAGGTATACTTACTGTTCTACATTTCATCTGGGAAGTAGTATATTGAGTGAATATGTATGTAAAATTTTGTCACTTTTTTGTATTTGTGTTATACCTCAAAGAAGTTTAAAATCACGCAAAAATGCAGTAACAACTAAAAAAGAAATCAGGTAACTTGTAAAATACTGTTCGCAGAAAACCATTAACACAGAATTTAAAAAGCAAAAACTTTTAAAGACAAAATCTGGTCCTATCCTCCAGTTCTAGGATTTTAGACTCCAGCTCCATAACTTGGCTATAGCAAGTAATGGGGGAATTCCCACTTAATCTGATAAACACCCCTTGCTTTCTCCTTTTACAAGTTAAGAAATAGTGGCAGTGTGAGGGCTTCTTCCTCCCTTTCTGCCCCATCCCAGCCCTTTCTCAGACATCATGCCCATATAGTCTCCTAATTCAATATGTAGCAGGAAATTCTCATTTTCTAATAGGTATTTATGGGAAATATAGGGCTCAGGGGAATGATTAAGATGTTCCTTTATGTTCCATTTATTTTCAGTCTTTTACATTTGAATCAAAAGTCGAGGCCCAGGCCTGGGGCATTTCCAGTTCATGCCAAAATACCAGAAGGTGAGTATTTCCATTGGAATGACTCAGGCTACTCACCAAATATTTACACATCCTTTCACACCCTTAACTCTGCAATGAAGAATTTGTGATTTTGGAAGTATTCCAGAATCCTATAAATCCCTCTATTTTGAATTCAAAACCAAACCTCTTGAAAAAGAAGACTAATCCTGAAAGCATCAGAAATGTTGTTTATAAATATCAGGAAATAAAAGATTCTAAATAATTTATCTGGCATTTCCTCTGGTTATTCGTAGAAGGAAAAATATATACCCACCAGTTTAAGAAGTTGAATCTTGAGGGAGTCTACATGCTTTTAATGCTGGTTGTTTCTGAAGGAAGGAACATTTTCTGAGGATCACTGAGTGCTAGGGAGATAGATGTTTAAAATGTTGCAGGAAGTCTTTCTTTTTCTTTGTTCTCTTAATCAGTTACCTAATTAATCACTTTCTTATCAGTAGTCCCTAAGGCAACTGCCTCTGCCTATTAGCAGAGCAGTAATCTGTAGCTTTGTTACCTCCAGAGTCAAGACTCTCTGTCACTTTTTAAGATGTAGAGACCAAAGTATCAGGATATTTAAAGGATGAGAAAGTATCAGGAGGAATGGGTAAAGGACAATAAATAATTTTTAAAAGATTAAATATGTCAATTATCAGGCCATTAATAACATAAAAATAGTTTTAGTAGGTTGATATTGGAATAAAATCCTTAAGATTTTGTTGTTGTTGTTGTTGTTGCTGTTAAAATCTGTATAAGCGACTAATATCACGGTCTAGGCTAAGTGTGAATGCCACATTAAAATTTCAAATATTACTTCTCTATATTCTGGATCTTTTTTTTCCCTCCAAATCAGTAAAGTGACTGTTACCACCCTTGGTAAATATCTCCAGTCAGGATGGAATGACAGTGAGGCTTGGTCCCATCACCCTTCTATTTAGTTCTTTCTCTAAAACCTAGGAAACCACTTCTCAGCGGCTGCCTCCCAGGCAGGAGTGCAATCCCTCTGGTCTAAGAAAAGCCATGTGCTTCTCAAATACATTGCTTCATTAAACTCTTTCTACTTAATCTTAATTCTTCAGAACTAAATTTAGTTGGCCGTAAATTTAGTGCCATGGGTGGGGGTGGACTAAGGTGATGTCATCCTAAAAATTTACTAATCTCAATTCTAATGGTCATCCTTTTATGAAGGTATTTTAGGAACAATTTAATGTTGGGTCATTCACACAACTTTAAGAGACAATTGAAGGTGAGGATCCATCTCTATCCCCATCTAATCATACCACATAACTTTGCTGGCTTTACTTCTCTAATGTTGGTCTTGTCTAGAGTATTAAAAATAAAAATGGTGAAAGTATAGGACAGTGGAAATCATCAATACATGCTTTGCTTTCAGTGAATCTAGGGCACGGGGCTGTGACATTCTTGTGTATCTCTGGTTTCAGCAGCTGTGGAAGTGCAGGTGTATGTCTTCTTGATTCTAAGTAGATACATTATTAAATCAATTCCTTCTCTAGGGTTTTCTTCCCTTGAAGCTTCCTGTGACACATGTAGGAGTTTTATGGCAGGAAACAGCATAGAATTGGGCCCAATGGGAATGCTTTTATTAGACCCAACATACACTGAAATAAAGTCCTACTGCTGCTGGGACAATTTGCAAACACGCTTACTTACGAGTGCACCTCTGATTCCCAAGAGCCAGTCTCATTCTTCCACACAAGGCTGCCTGGGGAGAAGTCAGCTGCCTTATGCAAGTAAACCACAACTGTATTTTATTGTGCATGGTCAGTCTATTATGGGGTAGATTCATTATGTACTAGAGATGAAGGTATTTACCCCCTCCCTCAACACTCTGACATATAAAGCACTAACAAGGGTTTTTAAATAATATATGAGCAAGTATTGGCCCCTTTCCTTTCCCAAGTCTCTCCTCAAATCAGATTCTTGATATTAGAGCATGTGGATTTCCCCATTGACTAAGTCCCTGGGCAGCACACAGAACTGAATACAACTGAAATCACTTTACTCTGCAGCTGCAAAATAATGATCCCACAATAGTTTATCAAAGACAAAGAAAGCATGGACTTACAAGAGCACTTTAAGGGGGAAAAAAAATATTCTCACTATGTCAAAACTTTTAATTAAAGAAAAATATTTCGAAAATTAGGGATGTATAGATTTCTTACCTTCAAATGCTTATTCATTCATTCTTTTGTGTTGATATTTTATCAGGACTATTGTGGCATGGCAAATTATTACTTAATTTTTTGCTAGAAACTGGAGTTCTATGGAGGGTGGGAAAGGGCTTCCAAACACTTTTTCTGCTGTAGGAAACACATTTCTAAATCTTTTTGTTTCTTGCTAATGATAGATTAGATAGAGAGATAGATAGATAGATGGTAGATATAGATAGATAGATAGATAGATAGATATAGATATAGATATAGATATAAAGAGAGAAATAGATGATAGATAGATAGATAAAATTATTGCTCTCTGGGGCAGCTGGCATATAGAGAAGA
Organism: Mustela nivalis; assembly: GCF_964662115.1. Classification (NCBI taxonomy): domain Eukaryota; kingdom Metazoa; phylum Chordata; class Mammalia; order Carnivora; family Mustelidae; genus Mustela; species Mustela nivalis. The sequence goes on along the minus strand of NC_139022.1, from coordinate 60,395,165 downwards.
TATAGGCAGCTGAGTACTTCAGTACCAAAGTTTAGGGTGAGATTTTGTCTAAAATTAGTGAATGAAAATTATCATTACTTGTATAATTTTCTGAGTTATGAACTTAGAAATAATTTCTTTACGTCAAAACACGTGCTACTTTCTTTTTAGTTAGAGGAGACTATAATTTTAAAATGTTTAGTGTTAGTAGAAGCAAGGTAATAAATTTTAAAATCTGTCCATTATCTTATGGAATCTACATATGGCATGTGCTATTTGTACATAAAATGAAGTTCTACAATCTGTGTGATGAAAAATCGACAATCCTTGAAGCAGAAAAAGCTTAGTATGGCATTATTCTAGAGATGAGAATAATAATTATGTGTCATAAAGAATTATGTAAAACCTACAAAGCTACCTATGGAAATTCCTGTTTTCCCCAAAGTATTAGTTATACACTGATTATTGTAGTGTTTGAGCCCAGAATTGTGGGAGTAAGACACTGAATAAAGCATGCAAATCTTATCAAAGCATATTCAAGGAAATTTTTCCATTCTAAACTTTGGAAGACTGAGAAATATAACTAGAAGAAAAGAGGATGATAAAAGCAGGGAGGACCCCCAGGATAAATGATGAGTTTATTTTGTATACTGTAAAATAAAGGCAGAAAAAAAATCTACTCTTAGAGCATTAAGTATTTGCTTCTCAAAACAATAGTCCTATGGTTGACCAAAGAGCTAAAAACCATTAATCTATTATAGTCATTGTACTATTAATTGTGATCAGACAGTCATATTTTGTATTCAAGTTGCTTTCCTTGGCAATATTATTTTAAGTCATATCAAAGTAAAACATAGTTTACATTGGGACTGAAAAGAGAAAAGTAAATATTGTGTCACTGTAATTCATTCTGTATAAATGTAATGATATCACACTTTAAGGAATAGCATCTTAATGTAAAAAAACACAGTTGACACCTACTTTTAGATTTTGGTATGATTTTCATATCAAGAAAACTTTGTTTTAGAATCAAGAAACTAACATGCTTCCAAAATCTGTCTGTAAGTCAGTTAGTCATAGTTGCTTTTTTGTTTGTTTTGGTTTGCTTTGGTTTTTTATTGCTATGTAACTGGAGAGATACTCAGGTTGCTGAGGTAAGTGTAAATTTATTACTTCTGATGGAACTTCCTTACCCAATCCTTACTTTAATCTAGAGGACATTCAGCCTTGTGCCTGAATTATTAGTGATGCATAATTCCCATAATTATGTTAAGTAGGTCCATGAAGGCAATAAAAAACTACTCTCAGCTTACTGGTAAAGGTATTATGGGATTATTACCTTATTTTAATGATAGTTTTCTTTCAAAATTCGATAATGACCGACTACTTATAAAGAAAGCAGCTGTCCAATTTGCTACTACCATTCAGTGAAAAATTGCCTTTACAAGGGGTAGAAGTTCTCTCAAAAGAGTGGTTCTGTGCTTATTTGAGAAAACTCTAAATTACGTTCAAACTATTGCAAATGTATGTGAAAACCATACGAATATAACGTAAAGTTCATTGTAAATACTGCTATTGTTTTCTTAGTTTTTTTTAATTCCACTTATTAATACTTAACTCTGAAACAGCAACAGAGAGAAATTTTTTATTCTAAGTGTGATTCACAAATTTGAGCTTTATTCACTCTTTGTGTTGGGATGTTTCAATAACCAACATTTCGTTTCATAAGGAAGCAGAACCAAATTCTGCAGCATTTGATACCATAATCATTCTTCATTTACAGTCCTTCCTTTGTTTTAACAAAGAGGTTCACACGTTTTACTGTAAGTTAAACTTAAGTAAGCACATACCCGAAGATTTCATTCTTTGGTATATAAATTGTTTACCTTACTAAGTACTTTAAAACAATGTCATTGTATTCTGTGGAATTTTTTTTTTGACTTTTAATTTTTTATTTTTTATAAACATATATTTTTATCCCCAGGGGTACAGGTCTGTGAATCGCCCGGTTTACACAAGAAGTGTTAGATATTTTTTACCGTGACTTTTAATTGTGAGTTTTGTATTTGTGAAAAGGCTCAAATTAGAAAGAAGAAAGTTACTATAAGATACACCTTATTTTAAATCTGCATACATAATGAACCTGTCTTATTCTTCTTAAAGGGAAGATTCCACTTCCAGTCTGTGTTCACCTTGGAAAACATTGATCAGTACATTTTACAGATTCCTTGATGGAGTAAATTAGTTTTTCTCTGCTACTTTTTTCAGAGCTACATTAATTCCATCTAAACAGATAAAACCAACATTGAGAGAGTTTGTGCCATTCATCAGTGAGTTCAGGTTCTACAAACATTCACATGTTTATTCAACAAATGTTTACTGAGTATCTGCAATGGACCAGGCACATTCTATGTACTATGATACAACAATAAACAGAAGACAAAACTCCCTACCTTCGTGGAGCTTGCACTCTAAAGGAAGAAACAGACAGTAACTAAAGAAAAAAAAATTACGTATGTTAGATATAAATTTTTAAGAAGGAAGAAAAGCAGAAGAATAGAAAAGGAAAATGTGTGTGTGTGTGTGTGTAATGTTATATATGTTGCCCAAGGAAAAACAGTTTCCAAATAATTCAAGAAATACCTTGAGCTAATTCACTTTGTGCCCTGAGAGAAATGTACCATTTTATTTGAAGAATCAAAATAGATGATTTTTCTTTCACTGAATTCTCATGAAAATGTTGTAAGAAACATCATAGCCAAGAGGTACATTTGAATTTAGTATAATGCAGAATATAATTCTTTATTACAGCATGTATTGATAAAAGAGGTAAATTGAGTCTGTCTTCCCCATGGTCTTTTACAAAACTGAAGGTTCTGAGAAACAACAAGTAAGTTGTTTCACCTAAGTTGGAGGTCTAGAATTGCAAATGAATGAACAGGAAGGGATAAAAAATATTTTGGCTCGAAACTCAAGTCCACGTGCGTTAGAGTGGATTATAAAACACACAAGAACAAGTGATCTTTCATACTGTTTGGCAAACTAAATCTAAGAATCTTAATATAGGAACTGTAAAATAATATTGCACATTTTTGTAGCTCCAACAAGTACCTTGCATTATTTTAAATAAAATTCTGACTGAAGGAAAACTATTACATCAATGATCCAAAGCCTGTTAAAGAAATAGGGAATATTTTTCACAGAGAGACAATGGAAAAGTATGTACCTGCCTTTGAAGAGATTTTTTTCAGCATGTCATGGTGAAGTCACCTAGGTTTTAGGAAGATGATAAGACATCTTATAATTCCAGTAAGATATCTCATATTCCTTTACCATTTCCACAATAGAAGAATTTATAAATCTCCTTAATCTATGTTCAAGCCACTTTACTCTTGCAGTCTTTAAAATATCTGCTTACTTCTAGTATCACATGAAGAGAAGACCCCTTTGGACAGTAAATCAGGACTAACATCCCTGGGGATTACATGAGGAAATAAAAGGAAAGACTTTGACATGGGTACGGAATGCAGTTATGGAGGAGTCAGAGATTAGAGGAAATCAGCCCCCTTTTCAGCAGTTCTTTCCTGAGGGGTCCTTTGCCTGAGATCCACTGAGATGAAAGTCCTCAATGGGTCCAAGACTGATTTTTTTTTTTTTTTTTTTTGTATCCAGTACTGGGATATTTTTAGCAAAGGCCACTATTCCTTTGACATGATGTGTTTCAGATTCTGGTCTTACCTAAACCACCTCTGGCAAGAAGTGATCTGTATGTGAGGTCTAATGAAGTACTCTGTGTGCTGCTAGGTACAAATGGGTTTTCTTAGCAAAACATCAAATCACTGACTTTGCAATTTTAAGAGCATCACTGCAATTTGTTTATAGAATTACTTGCTATTTATCAGAGTTGGGGACCTAAAGTTGAATTTTTTAGAAGTGTTTCATCTTTCAGACATGATGATTCTTGCTCAGCATACTCACTTCTCTCCCTAAAATTAAAGGGAATATTACCTGTGGGAGTAGTGCTGCCTCTGCCAATTTCGTTTTTCATTAGAACCAATCAAAAAGAGATTATGGCATCTTTTCTATGGAGCATAGTTCTCTGTTCTTGTACATGGTCTACTTAGCCAATTATTGTGAACATAAAGATCTTTACTGGATATGGTTTAATATCAGTGATGACAATCTATTCCTAAGGAACTGACTCACGTAAAAACAATTCTTTTAGATTTGTTACCTTGTTACAAAAGGTAGCAGAGATTTCCTTCTGTAAGGAAAAATCCCCTCCCAACTGCCAACACAGCAGTGTGTTTTCTAACTGTGTCGGAGACACACCCAGCAGGGCCCAACACCTGCGTCAGTAGGGGAGCGGCCATGGGGTTGTACTAGTGACCAGGGTCACTTGGCTAGGTAAGAAATACCAGGTGTACATGCCCCAGGCAACTCTCATGGGCAGCCTCTGTTCTCCCAAATGTAGCTAGGCACAGAATGTCAGTAATGTACAACCTTGAGGGAGCTAGTTCTAACAGTGCTGTGTATCCAACTGTGTTGGAAATTACCCAGGGAAGCCTGTTTCAACAGGACTTCTAGCTGCAGTTGTAGGTCCAAAAGGTTCAAGGGAGTCTTTGAACTTGAGGATGCCTATCATTCCCAGGTTTTGAAAGCTTCTAAGAACTGCTACCTGCCAGTCGCCAGGAAACTGAGAAAGGAAGTTAATAAGCCAACTCAGTTTGGCCGTAATTTATTGCAGTTCATGTTTTTCCCTCTTTTGCACATTTGAAAATGCAATGTTACTGCAGGAAGATCTATTTCCTGAAACATATTTTGAATCTATTTTCTAATCCTTGCTTCCCAGAGTTTCACAGCTTCTGAAAAACTACATGACTTTAATTATTCTTGTTTGTGAAATTCATATAGGATCTAGCCACAATCCAGCTCATAGTCAAAGCTTTAGAGTAATAGGTATATGGTCTAATGGGTTCATCTGAATTGGTACTGACTATTCTAGTGGTGTGTATAGATGGTTGCACAATATGACAAGTGAAAAAACTTGAGTACAAGAATCTGAAATTGGAATGTGAGGCCACACTCCACAGTTACTACTTGAGGCGTTTTTGACCTTTCTAAGTTCCCATTTTACCTCTACAAAATGGACTTAATAAAACATGCCATATAATTTTAAGAAGCTGGCATATAAATCAAAGGAGATAATTTATTTAAAAGTACTTTGTTAAGGAAAACATATTACAGAAATGAACACTTTTGTTTTAATTTTCGAAGATACTGATTCTGGGGCTTTTCAAATTTGGGATGTCTACCATTAAAGATCGTATCCCTTGGACCACTTGTATCTATATGATTATATAATCTTCCTCTCTGGGTGAGTGTTATATGTATAGGAAGCATATCCCTTGATGGAGGAAATAGCACAGTGAGAGTTTTTCCCTCCCTTATTCTTGCTCCCCTGAGGTTGCATTACCCAGCTGACAGACTGGAAGAGAAACATGCAGCGCACAGGCATTACAAGAAATTGTTTCATGCTTTTGGGCTTCTTTACTAGGAAAAAAAAGAGAGAGAGAGAGAGAGAGAGAGAGAAAGGTTAAAGCACTATGGGAAACATGTTATCTTGAAGGAAAGAGGACCCATTATTTAAAATGGGACTGGAGGGGCACTTGGGTGGCTCAGTGGGTTAAAGCCTCTGCCTTCAGCTCCGGTCATGATCCCAGGGTCCTGGGATCGAGCCCCATATCGGGCTATCTGCTCAGCGGGGAGCCTGCTTCTCCCTCTCTCTCTGCCTGCCTCTCTGCCTCCTTGTGATCTCTGTCTGTCAAATAAATAAGTAAAATCATTTAAAAAAAATGAACATAAATCTAAACTCAATGCATTAATAATGGAGAGAAGGAAACTTTTTTAAAAAAGTTAATGTGAATTGAATTGTATTCTTTTTTTTAATAGTTTAAGATTTTATTTATTTATTTGACAGACAGAGATCACAAATAGGCAGAGAAGCAGGCAGAGAGGTGGGGGGGAGCAAGCTCCCTGCTGAGCAGAGAGCCCGATGCGGGGCTCGATCCCAAGACCCTGGGATCATGACCGGAGCTGAAGGCAGAGGCTTTAACCCACTGAGCCACCCAGGCACCCGAATTGAATTGTATTCTTAAGGAGTTTTTACGAAAGTAAAGATAATATATTCGCTTTCGTTAAATATGGAAAAGAAGCTATCTGCAGAATGAAAAGGATCAACACTCTTACAGAGGGTGAATATAATGCAAAGTTAAAATTAAAGAGTTGAAATGATTATGGCATTATATTATAAAAAAGATTTTAAAATTCATGTTGAATATGATAAAAAGGTATAATTGTGAAAAATAGGAGCTCACATCAAAGTTTCTTAAAAGAATAGAAGACACTGAAAATACTGATATGCAGGCATTTGGAAAGGTTATGAATGATGACAGGAATTCTTTGGATATATTTTTAAAAAGTAAATAAAGAATTGTTCAAATACAAAAGTCACAGTAAACCCTTGCCAAGAAAAGATAAAATTACTAAAAGAATTAAGATGAAAATTCTTGATTTATTTAACAAAGTTTAAACTAATATGAGAGGAAACAGAGAGATGATCATCTTCTAGAGGAAAAGCATAATCTTCAGAAGCTGAAGATCTAGAAATTCCCATCAGTGAGAGAGTGAAAGATTCTGATCCCAGAGGGTACCTGAAGAGCCTCCTTAATTCACCTCCTCCCATTTAACATGAAGAGGTAACCTGGAGAAAATCCTTCTGAAGGAAATCCAGAAACTAGCAGACTAACTCTTGCACATTAGGTGAATGAGGAAATATGCACATGACCCATATTGAAACAGATAAAAAAGCTGAGACAAACTCTTACCATGAACTCCACTCCCAGAATAGCTCTATATAATCAGGAGGGAACTCCCAATTCTTAATTTCTCCCTGGGGAGCAAAGGGTTTGAACCTAATATCCAGTGCACCAACTTTTAAGAATCACCGACTTTTGGGGCCCCAAGATACCTGGGTCTGAAAGCGCATAGGGCTTACATGCACAAGACCTGCAAGGATGTAGGAAAAAAACAAAAAACAAAAACCAGTTCTTAATGGGTGTTCAAGGACTTGATATGACTATATCCAAGGGGTTAGTACAGAAGGTACAGGCATAAAACACCAATCACCAAGTTTCTTCCTGGAAGTGTGCTAACTATATACTTTCCCAGCTGCTCCCTGAGTGTCCGTCTTCCAATCATCCAACATCAAGCTGCTAATTATAATCCTCCCCATTGGAACACTAACAGATCTTGCCACAGCCTCAACTACTGGCAATCTCTAAAGAACAAAGAATACAGTTTGGACAATCACAAAGTTTCAAGAGTCAACAACAGCTTGGACTGGGCTGAATAATAAGATTCATCTACTACATGAGACCACTCTATCAAGACCAAGGAAGGTGACTTTGGTTTCAGAACTAGAAACCACACAGATAATCAAAGAAAATGAAGAAAACAGAGGAATATGTTCCAAACAAAGGAACAAGATAAAACTCCAGAACCAGACCCTAAGGAAAAGAACTTAAGTGATTTATCTTATAAAGAGTTCAAAATAATGGTTAAAAAGGTGCTCATTGTGGGCAAGAGAACAATGAATGAGCAGAGTGAGAATTTCAACAAAGAGAGAAGTTATGGGCACCTGGGTGGCTCAGTGGGTTAAGCTGCTGCCTTCAGCTCAGGTCATGATCTCAGGGTCCTGGGATCGAGTCCCGCATCGGGCTCTCTGCTCAGCGGGGAGCCTGCTTCCCTCTCTCTCTATGCTTGCTCTCCGTCTACTTGTGATTTCTCTCTGTCAAATAAATAAAATCTTTTTTTTTTAATTTTTTTTAAAGATTTTATTTATTTATTTGACAGAGAGAGATCACAAGTACGCAGAGAGGCAGGCAGAGAGAGAGAGAGGAGGAAGCAGGCTCCCTGCTGAGCAGAGAGCCCGATATGGGACTCGATCCCAGGACCCTGAGATCATGACCTGAGCCGAAGGAAGTGGCTTACCCCACTGAGCCACCCAGGTGCCCAAATAAATAAAATCTTTAAAAAAAAAAAAAGAGAGAAGTTATAAGAAAATACCAAACTACAGAGCTGAAGAATAGAATTACTGCACTGAAAAAGTCAACAGAAGGGTTCAATTGACAGACCAGGTCAAGTAGAATAAAGGATCAGTTAACTCAAAGACAGGGCACTGGAATTTTGTTCCCCAGTCAGAGGAACAAAAAGGAAAAAAAAAAAAAAAAAGAATGAAATAGAGGCAACAAAAGCAAAAATAAACAAGTCATACTACATCAAACTAAAACTGGGGTGCCTGGGTGGCTAAGTCCAGTAAGTGTTTGACTCTTGATTTTGGCTCAGGTGATGATCTCAGAGTCATGAGATCAAGCCCAGCATTGGGCTCTGTGCTCAGTGGGGAGTTGGCTTTGTATTCTGTCTCCCTCTCTCTGCCCCTCCCCAAGTTCATGAATTCTCTCTCTCTCCCTAAAATAAATAAATGAATCTTTTAAAAAAATGACCTAAAAATCTTCTGTACAGTAAAGGTAACCATCAACAAAATGAAAAGGCAGCCTATGGAATGAGAAAAAATATCTGCAAACCGTATATCCTAAATATATAAAGAACTCATACAACTCAGTAAAAAAAACCTGATTAAAAGAAAAGGCAAATAACATTTTTTTAAAGAAGATATATAAGTGACCAACAGATACACAAAGAGGTGTTCATCACCATTAAGCATTAGGAAAATGCAAATCAAAACCACAATGAAATCTTACCTCACCTTTTATAATGGCTATCATCAAAAAGATAAGAGATAACTGTTATCAAGGATAGGGAGCAAAGGGAATATAAATTGATGCAGCCACTATGAAAAACAGTAATGGAGGTTCTTTTAAAAAGTTTAAAGTAGAACTATCATATGATTGAGTAATCCCAGCTTTGGGTATATATCCAAAGCAAATGAAATAAGGATCTTGAAGAGATAGTGTCACTCTTGGATTCTTTGCAGTATTATTCACAGTAGCCAAGTGTCCATCTTGGATAAATGGATAAAAAAGATGGGGTGTGTGTGTGTGTGTGTGTGTGTGTGTGTATGCACACATATGGCATCTTTCACAGGAAAAAAAAAAAAAAAGGCCAAACTCACAGAAACAGAGCAGAAAAGTGATTGCCAGGTCAGGGACATCAGGAAACAGGGAGACTTTGGGAAAGGATATTAACTTTCAATATAAGATAAATTTGTTCTAAGAATCTAATGTATGTCACAGTGACTATACTTGTTAACACTATTGTATACTTGAAATTGCTAAGAAAGTAGAAATTACAATTTCTCATATATCATATATATGCCTATATAAATATTTGAAGTGATGAATATGCTAAGAGGAAACTTTTCACAAGGTAGAACTATATCAAATCATCACAGTGTACATGTTATATATCTTGAAATTTTGTCAGTTATACTTCAGTACAGCTGAAAAGATTCATAGCTTGAGATAAACCAAAAGATTCTGATAAATAATTAATATATTCAAATGGGCTTATCAAAAAGAATTTTAATAGCAATCTAAAGAATTCAGTGCTTTGCAGAGTTAATTAGTAGATATGATGAAGATTCAAATTTGTTTAAAGGTACATTAAATATGGTAGGAAATTTTTCATGCATACATGAAGCTAACAACTTCACATAAGTATTCATTATAATATCTGAACATAGAGGAACAACATTAATGTGAGTCAATAGTTAAGTAATTGTATCTAATTAATGCAAAATCTTGAAAATGAATGTTTTAGATTCCATGTTCTTAAAATCAAAAGATGATTTTTAATCTTCCTATAGACATTTAGTTTTTTTTTAAAGTAGATCCATTTGAAAGTTGATAATAGTTCACATATAGATGTAATTCAGTTATGAAGAATAGTGGTTTTCAAACATCTCTATACATTGGAATCATAATTGGAATTTTAAAAAACACTAATGTCTAGACCCCACATCTAGAAACCCAAATTTAATTTGCATGGAGTGCAGCCTGGAGATAAGGTTTTTTTTTGTTTTTTTTTTTTTTAGGTTCCCCCATGATAACAATGTGCATTCTCATTAGAGAATTAGTGATGTAGAAAGAACAGGAAAAATCAGTTGATGCTTGTTTACATGAGTACAATAAGCTAGCTTAACATAATCACCTGCTCAATGCACTCTCTCAATTTATTTTCCATCTGGGACTGAAATTATTGACCACAGAGTGTTTATGCAACTAGTAACACTCATTCCAATTGAATGTTAGCAATGATTTTCTTTCTATGGGGTTACACAATAGTATCTGATATTCTGAACAGGTGCCTGCTTTAATGTGAATTTGCAAAGGCAAATATCAAGAGAGCTGCTGGTTAAGTATGCCAAAGCTATTTATTTATGATGGGTGCCAAGTCTGTTCTTCGGGACTGACTGTCAGCTACCAAAAGAATTAATTAATGGGCATCTGCTACTCAAAATTGCTATGTTAAGATTTTCAAAATGGTTTTCATATTCCTAGTGATAACAAAACTCTTTTCATCAAACAGAAAACATACCCAGGCAAATGCTAACTTTCGACCAGTAAGTAAGAGTTGAGAATTTTATAAAATTTTATAAATAATTTTATAAAATTATTTATAAAATAATCTTGTATTATATAATACATTAGCACTTTTTCACCAATGAAGAGTCCCAAGAGATGATGAAATTACCCATTACCACATACTCAAATGAAGGGGAAAATGTCCCACCTGGAATGAACACCTTCTTTTTCTCAGGCCTCTATTCTGTCTGTAATAAAACACCTTGTCTTGGAGACTTCCAAATACTACAAATAAGAAGTCATTAGTTGCTGGCATCAAACGTTAAACTAGAAGTCATTTAAAAAACCTTGATGAAGGGGTGCTTAGGTGGCTCAGTTGGTTAAATGCCAGCCTCTCGATTTTGACTCAGGTCGTGATCTCAAGGTCATGAGATTGAGCCCCTTGTAGGGGGGTCTGTGCTCAACAGGGAGTCTGCTTGAGATTCTCCCTCTCTCCCCCCCATGCCCTGAGTGCTCTCTCTCTGTAAAAAAATAAATAGGAGCTCCTGGGTGGCTAGGTGGGGTAAGCCTCTGCCTTCGGCTCAGGGCATGATCCCAGAGTCTTGGGATCCAGCCCTGCATCAGGCTCTCTGCTCAGCAGGGAGCCTGCTTCCCCCTCTCTCTCTCTGCCTACTGTGATCTCTGTCTGTCAAATAAATAAATAAAATCTTAAAAAAATAAACAAATAATAAATAAATCTTAAAAAAAGAAACCTTGATGAAGGTATAAATTGATTTCTAGGCCTCTTAGATTTCTCATGGATGAACATCAGATCAATCTAAATTAACTACTAAAATAAAGGGGCTAACATTGAATTTATCAAAAACTTGCATCAAATTTCCCCAGATACGGTTCCATTAATTTCCATTTCTTAAGGAAGACATTTTTTTAAGTATACCTCTACTTTGCATCTAGAGTTCCCATATTCCATCTATCTAATGGGAGGCAGGAGAGCAGGTCCAAGCCTCAATTTCCATTTACGGAACAGAGTTCATGAAGCATGGCTTTCATCCATGGAACAGTTTACATAGCGCTATGGTGAGGCTTCTCTTTATTGTATTTTGGAGGGTTCTCAAGGTCTCACCAGTATTCAGGCCAGTGTGGTTAGCCTCTAAACTTCTATTTTCATGACTAGTGTCTTCCTTTTGCTCTCACATTCCATTATTTTTGGCCTTAGTTAAATCTTCTTATATTACTGTATTCACAGCTTCATACTGAAACCAAAAGTCTAGTCCATGCAGCTGCCTTTGCAAGTCTTTATTTGACCCTTCCTGTGACTGTCTGATGAGCTTTCACTGGTAGAATTATGGAACAGTAAGGGACCTTATTTCTGTGTGACCCTCCACGATTTTAAATCCAGTAATCATTTCCTATTTCCTTTATACATTTTAATGTGGCAAATTGTATGGCCTCCCATAATCAGGCATTGCTGTGTGTTTTGCTTTTTCTAAATATATAATCCTGTATTTCTCCAATATCCTTTCATTGCTGTTCATTGACTTTTTCAACTATTACAGAAAATAAGACCTATTATAAAAATGAAATTCCTATACACTGTTAAAGACTCAAGGTTTTGTTTATTTTATTTTGTTTTCCAGAACAGTCACCCTCTACATCTCTGTCTTATTTGCTGTTTTAGTTATTGGTGGTTTGTTTGACCCATTATGTCATTCTTGCCTCAATTTAATTTTCCTGGCACCCAAGACCTGAGTTTGAATTTCAGCTACACCATTTCCTAGTTGTGTGATTCTCAGAAGTGTATATATTTAAACTTCGTAATTTTAGGGTTCCTATTAATACAAATAAAACTGATAATAGCACCAGTCCCAATAACTTATTATTAGGGCTAAATGTAAAACCCATAGGATGGTGTCTGGTGCAAAGTAAAATTTTAAGTGCTAGTTATTTTTATTGTTTGTAAAATAGGAGTATTATAACATTGAAGAATAGGCAGCTAAAGAGAAAGGAAGGGGCCACCTCCAATGTTGACTTCTATGACCAATGAAAACCCAATTTTCTGTTCCAGGGGAAGGAAAGGTTACAAGATTCCTACTTAGTTGTCTCCCATCACTGTAACAAGAAAAAAAAAAAAGTCATTGGAATCAAATAGGTCAGTGCTACTCTCGGTTTAATGTCCATTGACTCCACACTATTAGAAACACAGATTCTACTGTGCTAGCTACATGTTCTTGAAGTAACAAGAAATTAGCACAAAAAGGCAGCAACATGTCATATGCTTTCACTTGCTCTCAGGATTTTTTAGAAAACTAATTTTTCACTCATAATTTTCAATAGTTAAACTGAAGAACATTTCTGGATCTCTAGTTGTTTTTTTTTTTTTATTAATTTTTTATTTTTTATAAACATATATTTTTATCCCCAGGGGACAGGTCTGTGAATCACCAGGTTTACACACTTCACAGCACTCACCAAAGCACATACCCTCCCCAATGTCCATAATCTCACCCCCTTCTCCCAAACCCCCTCCCCCCAGCAACCCTCAGTTTGTTTTGTGAGATTAAGAGTCACTTATGGTTTGTCTCCCTCCCAATCCCATCTTGTTTCATTGATTCTTCTCGTACCCACTTAAGCCCCCATGGATGGAACTAGAGCGTATCATGCTTAGCGAAATAAGTCAAGCAGTGGATCTCTAGTATTTTTAAGATTTATTATCTTTTATTTTAAAGATTTTATTTATTTATTTGTAAGAGACAGAGGGAGAGAGAGCAAGCGAGCACAGCTGCTCAACCAACTGAGACACCCAGGCGTCCCTTATCTTTTATTTCAAAAGTGTTTAAGTGATATACACAGAAACTGCTGTACTGTAACAGTACAAATAACAAACAATATCTAGTTTATCCCTTTCTAGCAAAAAAAAATTTAAAAATCAAATCAACTTGTATACCAAGGGCTTTATTCCCGCTGTTTGTATTATAACCTCAAGTATGATAGGATATTTCTATGTACTTTTATAGTTTTAAGTTTATATAATGCTTTACCAAAAATTTGTATTGTCTAGGAGAGACAATACAAAGGAAATAACAACTATACTTTGCTTTTCACATATGTGAAACTACACAACATGATACCTCTCACTTGGGAGGGTATTAAAATGACAGATACATTGATCACTATTTGAATTCTAACACAAATAGAGCTACATCTTTTCTTAAGGATCATTTGAACAGAAAGACATAAAAAAATTGATGTGTCTATACGGTTTCTTAAATACTTCATAAATAACAACAGCCTAAACTAAGAAGACAAAGTGAAAATCAAAGGATTAATAAGCCTAAAACCCAAATCATTCTTCAAGTAAGTGAGGTAAGATACAGCAATATTAAGGTTTTACCTAAAATAAGAATTTAAAGAGTATCTGAGAAATAGTGTAAAAAGTCAAACTAGAGAGGGGTTAGGCTCCAAAGTGAAAGTACTAATCCTTTCCTTAAGCCAATTAAGGAAGAAACTACATTAGTTAAGAGGTCAGAAATCTAAGAAAGATAAAAATAAGTATTTACATGTGATTCAGTTTAGCACATAAACTGAGAGATTAGAAACTATAGTCTTTCCTGACAGACATTCAGGTGTCAGAATAAATCACTTATTTGTACCACAGGCCAGAAAAGTTCAGAGGTCATATGCCAGGGTGACAGTTTGACAGGCTTATGCAGGTGTGGGAACCTTTGACTGAGAGTTTGAAATCTCTTCATTGATGAATTTATGAGTAATGAAATTGGGCAGAAATTCACAATGATTGATGACTTTACTGTCAAGAGTTTGGTTGCAATGGTTGCCAGTATCAACAGGAGGTCAAAATAATGAAAACAGCACATATTTCTTTAAATTTTCCCAGGTTCTGAGGATTTTCAGATACACCATTTGAGATTCTAAAGGATTCCAAAGCAGGTGTGACAGGTATTATTTTCCACCTTCACAGAGAATGAACTGAACCTTAGAGAAGGAGTTTCCTGGGCTAACAGTCATAATCAGAACTCTGACTGAGGTTTTTGTTATTGTTTTGTTTTGACTAAAAGTCATGCTACGCAGGAAGAGAAGGAAGAAGAGTATATAAATATATATGCTTTAAATACACAATTTTAAGGATATCACATTTGTGACTCAGTTTTATCCTTACTAACACCCCAATATTAATAAATAAGAAAGAATTACCATTTATTATGAGCCTATTATGTTATCACATGTCATATACATCATTACCCTTAAGTGCCTACAATAGTGCAGCAAGGTAGTATTAGCATTTCTGTTATAAAAGTCAAGAAAAATGATTCTCAAGAAAGATTAGATGATTAGCCGATCTTTCTTATCACCTGACACCTTTCATTCAACTTCCCCATGGTCTTAAGATAATGATTTGCTGGTCTTAAGATAATGATTTGCTATGTGAAGTCTTGAACTTCTTCCTTCTCCTACTTGGTATCAACCCATGTTCATCTTTGCCAACATTCCTGCCCCTAGTCTTTTCTGTAACTCCAGCCTCATTCATCCAGTTAATTCATTTCCTCAAAGAAGTCTTCCTGACTAAGCCAGTCTTTACTATAACTTTCTCTTATTGTTTACTCTCATATAATCTCTCTTTTATAACATATAATAGTTATGATTTTGTATTTTCATGTCAAATTATTGAAGTATTGTTCCTCTCCACCCCAAACTATAAACTGGATGAGAACTAGAATTCTATCTTTGTTTTCTTTATCATTTTATCCCCAGTTCCCAGTATAGTGCTGGCCACAAAAGTCTTTTCAAAATATTATTTATTTTTTTATCCAACAGACATTTATAGAATAGTACAACTTAATTTACCATAATAAAATGATAGAATGTACCAGTGGTAAACAAACCAAATATTGGTTGGATCTGCTCTTTCATAAAGTAACTATCATTCTTTTTTTTTTTAATTTTTAATTTTTTATAAACATATTTTTATCCCCAGGGGTACAGGTCTGTGAATTGCCAGGTATAAACACTTCACAGCACTCACCAAAGCACATACCCTCCCCAATGTCTATAACCCCACCCCCCTTCTCCCAACCCCCCTCCCCGCAGCGACCCTCAGTTTGTTTTGTGAGATTAAGAGTCACTTATGGTTTGTCTCCCTCCCAATCCCATCTTGTAACTATCATTCTTGATGTATATCTTCTTATTTGATTTTGTCTTAGGTAGGTAAGGGATTTTTCAACATATTGATAGAAAAGAGTTTTTCTAAATCTTCTTGGATGATGCCTTCATCATTCAAACATTAATCTAAATAAGCATTATTTACAGAGATGATAATGATCATGATGATGAATCATTGCTTTTAACCAACTTAAAGAAATTATTTGCTTCTACATCTATGATGGCTTGGTTTTGCTATATTGCTAATTTGTAGTATAGCCCTTCAACATGAATCTCCTTAGCTAGTACATTCAGATTCTTCATTGCAGAGCCTAAGTCTAATTCATGTTTCTGACCCCCATAGCCCTAGAAGAGTGACATGTAGATAGTCAGGGCTCAAGAAATTCAGGCTAATAGAAAGCCAGTGATTGCAGTCAACATGGTGAGAAAGGTTGGTGTTACTTGTTTCTGTTTCCCAACATAATTTCATATTTTGTGATGTGTACAATCCAACACCGGTTCTCCAACACCAACTGGATATCCTAGAATTTGTTCAATTCTGATACTAACACCCAGAGTTAGCATCAGACTCCACAGGTCTAAGAACTTAATTCCACAAGACTGCCTCATTTCAGAGGTCAAGGATCACCTCTACTTCTGACTGGCTATAATTTTTGGTGTTCCTATGAAGGCCTGTCAGGCCTGATAATTCACTAAGTCAACTAATGGAACTCTGGAAAGTCCTTTACCTATGATTAAGTCTTGTTACAAAAGATACAACTTGGGAACAACCAAGTGGAAGACATGTTTAGGGCAGGGTTGTGTGTGGGGGGGTAGGTGCAGAGCTTCCACTCCCTCTCTAGGCATCCACTTTTCCAACTCATCTATGTATTTTCCATCTCCAAAATTCCTGGAGCCTCATTGTTTCAGGAGTTTTATATGAACTTGCAGTGCATATAATGCTTGAGTAAATTATTTTTTGAAGATTTTATTTATCTATTTGACAGAGAGACATAGCAAGAGAGAGAGAGAGCACAAGCAGGGGGAGTGGGAGAGGGAAAAGCAGACTACCCGCTGAGCAGGGATTCAGATGCAGGGCTCAGTCCCAGGATCCTGGGATCATGACCTCAGTTACTAAACAACTGAGCTATGCACGCATCCAAGATTGAGTAAATTATTGATCACACGACTGAACTCAATCTCTAATACCTCTCTCTTCCCCAAAGGTCCAACAGAAGGTGGGGCTAAAAGTTCCAACTTTTTAATCAAGTGGTTGACTTGTTATGAGTAATAGAAGACACTCCTATCACACAGGAAATTCTGAGGCAGTTAGAGGTTCTGCCAGGAGGAGGGACAAAGACAAATACATATGCCATATGCAGGAATTGGGACAGAAAGTTGGTTGGAAACCATAGCCCTACTACCAACCTTGCTGCTCATATCTCATATTGTGTTCTGACAAAAATTGGTATATTATCCTCCAAATTTGCAAAGATTTAAGAATATGAGTTCAATAAAGTAATCTTTATTTCAAATTATTTTTAATTAAATATAAAATGCCTCCAAAACAACATAAAAATAAAAATATCCAGGTTCTGATTTCAGAATCAAAAATAATATGTCAGAAATTTCAAAATAATTCTCACTAAGAAATCCACATATACATCACAGCTTCTCAAAACTACTCATGCTTGGGCAGACCACCTTCTGAAAATATGTTGGGGGCAGCATATTTATTCTCTTTTTCTCACTAGAAAAACTAGTGCAAAATGTCTATTTCCCTTTGAACCACACAGAACTATCCCATTTATTAATAGGAGAGTTTAATTTGCCATATTTTAGATTATATTACAAAAATGTATTTCCATTTCAAATCCTTAAGGCTTTTGATCTAGTTAATATTGAGAAAAAAAAAGGGAATATAAAAAGATATGTACATCAAGTTGACACCTTTATCCCTAATTTCATCAAGCTTTTAATTTCCACTCCAAAGTAAAACTAGAAGCATCTATATGTGTAAATAATTGTTTCCTTTATGATATGACTCCTACCCTCCATTTAACCAGTAAGATGTGTAAGAAGAATTGCTTTGAATGATACTCACATATCCATCTATTTAGCAGTCTGCTAAATAGATTGGGAATTCCCAATTTCAGGTAGATTCATACTCTTTTTTTTTAAGATTTTTTTTTTCAATTTATTTGTCAGCTAGAGAGAGTGTGAGAGAGTGTGTGTGCACAAGCAGGGGGAGCAGCAGGCAGAGGGAGAAGCAGTCTCCTTACTGAGCAAGGAGCTTGATGTGGGATTTGATCCCAGGAAGCTGGGATCATGACCTGAGCCAAAGGCAGATGTTTAATGACTGAGCCACCTAGGTATCCACACATTCCAACTTTTGAGTACATAAGTACTGGTGATATTTATTTTTAACAAGTGTTCCAAGTGATGAATTAGTCATAAAATGTATATTTCTTCAATGAATAAAATGAGTTAGGGTGAATTATAATTAGAATTCTAATTGAATTAGAAGGAAACTCTTGGTTTATCTCTATTTGTTAAATATAGTATCTCTGTTTATGTCAGGAGCTTACAGAAAAAGGCAAATTGCAGATAACTTCAGAGACCCATGAGCTGGGCTCTAAGGAATAGGGTCTGGAATCAGCTTTTTTAGGAAGCTCCCAGTGTTATTCTAATTCACACCAAAGTTTGAGACCTCCTTCACTGGAGATGCCTTCCAGCACTATGATTTTATGATTCTGGTTTGTGACTAATCAGCCTCAATTTTAGTTGGTAGACCACACAACTCCCTGCCAAACTTCCTCCACCAAATATAGCAGAAGTTGACAGATGCCCAAACGGCAGTGGTCTTTGTGTGTGCCCATCCTAAAAGCAGCTGGGCCTTGCGGCCTTAGCCCCAGCTGTCTGGAACTAGACAGCAGGTGCTGAGATGGCCAGCTGTTCTCACAAGGCAAGCCTGGCAGCTTGGCTTGCCTGGGTCTTGAATTTTCCCTTGGGTGGCCTTCCTTTTGTGGGTGGTCCAGCTCAACTCTAATTCTAGTGAGTGTGCATTCCAAGGCTGAAATACCCAGGCCAGGGCCTACCGAGAGCACATATGTGTTTTATGTTTATAAATATGTATTCTCACATTGGATTGAATGATCACTTAAAGTCCCTCCCAGCCTTAAACTCTGTGTATATGTGTGTATATTGATAATTATCTTGCAAGATGTTCTCATACATGGTTTTTAACTGGAGATGAAGATGGGCATGGCCCAATGGTCTCTACTCTTTCTCAATCCTCTTCAATTTTAAAATTAAGCCATTTTAAGAGCAGCACTAAAAAAACAAAAACTTAAATACCACCAAAATTAGTAGTCTAAAATAACTGTAGCTAAGCAATCTCAGAGAAAAGGAAATTTTGTGACAGTACCTATCCATGTGCAAAGGCCATAAAAATTCATAAAAATGTAAAGGGCTAAAGAAAATGCACCCTTTCACAAGAATGTAAGAAAATATCATGGATTTAAATTACTATTAAATTACTATTCTCACATTTCTTCCTTTTAAATATAAGTACCAAAATGATATATATTATAACACTATCATGGTATGTTAAATTTGTAAAATTACCACAAAATTAAGATTAAACTTGAAGTTATATTTTTAGCATTGTATTTATATATTCTTTACGTTTGTATTATTTTCATAGTTTGCATCTTCTTGTAGTAATAAACATGAGAAACTCCACAGTCTGATATTGTCAGATAAACTTTTGCTGAGATATCTTACCATTTTAAAATGACTTGTGATTTCATAGAATGAATCAGATATTAAGGTTTCTGAGTAAGATATATGTTTTTAATACTCTGAGTCAATACAGTTCTAGTCTACTTCACCTGTGTGCTAAAAACATGATTGAATAAGGTTGAAAAGACTTTTCTTATAAGTACTTGGTAATTTTTCCTCTTAAACTCCCTATGCTAGGTGCCATTTAAAAATATTATTATAAATCTTTCAAGAAACATTAATTTTGTAAACAACAATTTCAAGGAGTACATGAAATATTAAATACTAAATGATTCTTTTGGAGGAAAATACCAGATCTATACACTAGCTTGTACTAAAAAAATATTTGGAACAAAAGACAGTAAATTGCAATAAAATACAGTAAATTGCAGTAAAATGAGCAATGCTTTACCTAGAAGAGGAAAAATTGTACTTTACATATTTACTGTCAAAAGGAAATGAGGTTTTATATATACATTTATATATGTATATAAATTATACAATTATTCAAATTGCTCATAAATGTCATTATTTTAACTAAATAGCTTCCTTCAGCCGTCTGCAAAGCAATTAGCATAGCTGAAAGAGGTATACACAGATGGCCTGTAAATGTAAGTTAGAAAATGAAGAGGAAATTTGATGGTTGGTTATTTAATTTGATCAATAAGACATGCAAAGTGATGGGAATAAATTGATGTGTAACCCTGAACTGCCCATGCTATCTACATTGATCTGCTTAAGTGGCAAGCCCATGAACTTCACTCTGTTTTGTGGGAATTAGGACAGAACTCTTTCTTGGCAAAATGCAGCAAAAGCAACAGTGATTTCCAGGGCATCCTATTGGATGTTAAGGTTCTTACCTTTTTTTTTTTGTTCAGAGAAAGCTTTCTAAGTCCCTAAAGATTCTCAATTCCTTTATACTCTGTAAATGTGTTCCTGTTCCATGAAAGCTATCTCAAATGTAGCCACAAAAATGTAAACATAAATGAATATATTTTTATCGTGGTAAAAGATATATAACACATGAGATCTGTCTTAACAATTTGATTAAGTATAAGCACAGTTTGTACAGTATCTCTAGAAATTTTCCATCTTGTGTGACTGAAAAATCTTAACCCAATGAATAGCAATTCTCTCATTTTCTCCTCTCAAACCTCTGGCAACCACTCTTCTACCTTATGTTTTTAGAAGTTTGACTATTTCAGACACCTGATATAAGTGGAATCATGCAGTATTTATCCTTCTGTGACTGGTTTATTTCACTTAGCATAAAGTCCTAGTTTCTTCCATGTTATACAATATAACCGTTTCCTTCTTTTATGCCTGAATAATATTCCATTGTATGTATACATTTACAATATATATATACCATGTTTCCTTTATCCATTCTTCCACTGAAAGATGATTTGTCTTTATCCATTCACCTATTGTAGTAGCCACCCCCTACTTTCTTTTATTTGCAGCTGTCTGCAGGTATCCAAACTACTAAATTTCTTTGAGAACATTGACTGAGTCCAGACAGAAACCATTTCCCTGGGCAGTCCTCTGAAAAGCTGGAATGTTGGAAGCATGCTCCACTCTTCACTTTCACCCTGAGGGAGAGGTGGGCTGGGGTATTGCCTCTGATACCAAACAATGCAGGCTTAGGAAAGGGACTGTTGTGGGTACAATGAAATAGTTTTGTTATCCATTTCAAATACAGCTGTTCCTAGCTTTGTGTTCACCTACAGTACCCTAACTTCTCTCCAGAATCTCTAATCCTTATAACGGTATTTTGGTCCACATAAGGTAAAACCAGCGTTTCTCCTGGGGGGCCAAAGGCTGGGACTTCCTATTCTGCCATCTTGCTGATGTCACTACTCCAAAATGAACGAATATTTAGAGCAGTATCCTTATTAAATGTATTAAAACAATTAAATTTGGTCATCTTAAGCATGAAAGTCTGAATAAAAGCACTAATCTCAAGATTCCATTCAACAAACGAAAGAATGGGGACTCTAAGAGAATTTTCCTGGGAGAAGTTCCCCTACGGACATCTCTGTATGAACTCTTAGTGGTCATTCTCTCCATAAAGCCAGCCTTAGCATACCCATAGCTTTTGTGATGTATTTTATAAAATCCTACCACTCCAAGATTGGTTAAGGACTTAGATTTCTTTTGTGAGAGATCCTGCAACAGAGAGGTGAAGAGTCGAGGCTCTGGAGCCAGCAGCCTAAGTTCATGTCCTCGTTTTGCTACTTTCTAGTCATATAGGATTAGGCATTCATGTAAGGCATTAACTACACTGTTCCTCACTTTTCTCATTTTTATGATACTGATAAAACCCTAATAATTGAACCTCATTTGGCTGCAATGAGTATTAAAATTATCCATATTTGTAATGTATTCAGAATATTGCCTAGTTCTTGGTGTTATGTAAGTATAAGCTATTACTATTATTTATTTAAAAAGCTAAAAAAATAGTGCAACATAAAAATTAAATGTTTCATTAAAAATGCCATAAGAAAACTCACAACAGAAAAAATGCACAGCAAAAAATATTTCAAACATAGGTAACAGATAAGTTATAATAATAAATTACATATAATATATAGTATACTCATGCATAATAATTAACTAATTATAATAGCTTTAAAAATTGAAACAAAAATAAAATTCAATTTTATTATGATAATGGCAAAAATGAAAAGGGTTAATAATATGCAGCATTAGCTAGAGATTAGATGTTCTTAAATAGTGAATATAAATGAAAATCACCAGGGATATTTTAGAAAAAATTTATTGAAACACAGAAGTATTCATCAAAATATAAAATATCCATATGTATTAAATGAAAGATCCCAACTCTAGAAATCCCTATAGAAATCCTTAAAGTATCCTTTAAGTTTGTAAAATATATGCTTATTCATAGTCATTGTAACATGCTTTTAATAGGTAACACTTGGAAATAAACTGACATTTGGTTATCAATTGAAGTTAATAAATTATGCTCTAGTTATACTATGGAATATTATGCAGCTGTTGTATATATCATCCATCACACCCCTTAAATGCATAAGAGAAAATTTACCATTGTGTATCAAATTATTGACTTTGGTTACCCTGGTTACCTCTGGTGAGTGGAAATATGTTAAAGACTATGACACATTTTATGTTACACTCTAATCTTATACCAGATACATTTAATTTTTAAAAAGCATATCCCAAAGCAAAAGTGAATTATTTTATATTAGTAATCACTCAATAGCAAGGTATAAAAGAGTGTATGTAGTAACATCCCATAGGAAGGATAATATTAGTTAAAAAATGCATCAAACATTGGTATTTTTCGCCCTTAAATAGTGGGGCAACAGGTGATTTTTATTTCCTCTTACCTTATACTTTTGTAAAGTTTCCAAACTGACTTGTATTATATTTAGGGAAAAATAATCTAATGTTCTTTTAAAAACTTTAATGTCCTCAAACCCCATGATTGAAGCCTTTATTGAAATAGAGAACATAGCATTCCCATGTAAGTCTAGAGTGAAAATGAAGAGTCCTCCCACCATTTTGCCCAATTTATAGGACCTGCATTTCTGCTAATATATCCTTGTCCTCATTTATCTAATGAACCCAATGCACAAAAGATTATAGGCAGCAACATGGCAACCTATATGATTTATGGAGCCCGAATATTCCTAACAACATACTGAAATAAATCTATCAATCATCAAGTGGGAGCTAGGATTTATATAGTAAAGTCTCCATAAACATAATAAAATAAATCTGTTGAGAATCATTCATTAAAATTTATATTAAATACTTTGGTATATGTTTCAGCCAATGTACATGTCTTCTTAAATGACTATACGACTATTGTTCACTTAAAAATATTAGTTCTCTAAAATTATGTAGCTTTTTCTTTTTAACCTTTCAATTTTCTCTTAGATTTTCTTTTTCTATTGCACTTGGCCAAAAACCTCTGAAATTATGTCAGAATTGTAGCTTTTGGAGGTAAAGTCTCAAATGACCAAATGGGTCAAATCAAATTTAATATGATGTGATTTTAGAGAGGCCAAGATACTAAATTCTGAAAATTGATGTTTACTCTGGAAATATTAACTAAATATTTTGAAAAAATTACCAAGGAAGCAACCCTTTCCCCTTGTACAGCTTTGTTACATTTGGCAGTAATGTCCAAAATCGTTTTCTATAACCATATTCAATTTAATGAATATCCAAGAATTGTACCATAGTGACATGGGTGGGAATAGTACTGCTTATTAAAATTAACAGTCGTAAATGGGCTACCCTCAATTATCCATATAGCATGAAATTTGAAATTCAGAAAGAAATAGAAGCCTCACTTTCAACAATAGTTTGTAGCCTATAACATTTTTCCTAAGCTTAAAACAAGCAGTCCAATTTACTGATTAAAGTTTTATCTCATTTCCCTGGGACCCACACATGAAGGGGAAAAAAGAGAAGAAAACTACATAATCCATAGTTTAAAAAGGGAAATTGTCAGCACCACAGTCTAACTCTCAATAACTCCCAATAAAGTCAGCAGTGCAGAGAAAATCTCTATGAAAATAAATTACACAAAGTGAGACTGTCTATGTTCTTGACATCAAAGGTATTAATTATTGTGAGAGTCCAAATCCCCTTACCAAAAAAGAAAAATGAGTCTGCTCTGCCTGGGACACAGGGAATGCCATAGCTTAGCATCTGAGGCAATAGTGATCTAGCTGTCCTGAATATAAGGTGTACCAGAAGAGGTGAACCCCCCCCCCAGAATTGACCTCCTTTCCTACACCAATTTATGGCTTGAAAAGAAAGTGAATAAAATTAAATTAAGTGGAGTCACCTTGTCTTTTGGAGACCAAGAAAGAAAAAATGGGTATGATATAGAGAAAGAGAGAGAATTCAAAATGTAAATCATAGATTCTTTCCTTAACCTCTAGTGATTTTCAAATTGAGTTATTTATAGTATTCTTCCGTACAGTGATTTTTTTCTCAAATGTATGCATAGGAGTCATTTGATTACCTTAATAAAACACAGATTCTCATGTTGATCCCAAATGATGCTAATGTTACTGTTGCATGGAGCATACTTTGAAAAGAAATGCATGCCTATCATATACTTGAAATTTATATATATATGAATGAAAGAAATTTATATATATATATGTATATATATATATATATATCAGCTATTACTTGAAATTTATATATATATGAATGAAAGAAATATATATATATCAGCTATTGTGGACATTGCTGCTATAAACATTGGGGTGCATGTGCCCCTTCAAATTGCTATTTTTGTATCCTTTGGATAAATACCTAGTAGTGCAATGCAATATTGCTCAGCTATCAAAAAGAAAGAAATCTTGCCATTTGCAATGACACAGATGGAACTAGAGGGTATTATGCTAAGTGAAGTAAGTCAGTCAGAGAAAGATAAAAACCACATGACTTCACTCACATATGGAACTTCATTAAGAAATGAAACAGGAATATAGAGGAAGGGAAGGGAAAACAAAAGAAGACAAAAACAGGGAGGCAAACCATAAGAGAATCTCAACTCTAGGGAATAAACTGAGGGTTGCTGGAGGGGAGGTGTGTGGGGGGACGGGGTAACTGGGTGATGGGCATTGGGGGGGCACTTGATGTAATGAGCACTGGGTGTCATATGCAATTGATGAATCATTAAATACTACCTATGAAACTAAAACACTATATCTAAATTGAATTTAAATATTTTTTTTTTAAAAAATCAAGGATTTTCTTCTGAAAAAGAAATAGAAACAATCCCATTTACAATAGCATCAAAAACAATAAAATGCTTAGGGACAAACTTAACCAATAAGGAGAAAGATCTCTACATTGCAAACTATAATTTTGATGAAAGAAAATAAGAGATATTCTGTGTTGAGGGATCAGGATAATTAATATTTTTTAAATGTTCATACTACCCAAAGTCATCTATATAGCCAGCCAATCTGTAACAAACACCAATAGCATTTTTCCAAAAATTGAAAAAAAATTACAAAAATTTGTATAGAACCATGAAAGACACTGAATAGCCAAAGTAATCCTGAGAAAAAAGAATGAACCTAGAGGTACACCACGCCCTGATTTCAAACTACCTTACAAAGCTATCATAATTAAAATGGGATGGTGCTGTCATAAAAATAGGCGCATAGGCCAATGGAACAGAATCAAAAGTGCAGAAATAAACCCTTGCATTTACAGTAGATTATTTGATAGGGGAGCCCAGAATACTAAATGGAGAACAGATGGTCTTAATAAATGTTGGGGAAACTTGATAATCACATACAGAATGAAATTGGACCCTTCTCTAACACCACTCACAAAAAAACCATAACGATTTTATTTATTTATTTATTTATTTGAGAGAGAGAGAATGAGAGCACGAGCATGGGGAAGGGCAGAGGCAGAGCAATAAACAGACTTCCCACAAAGTGGGGAGCCCCATGCGAGGCTCTATCCCAAGACCCTGAGAACATGACCTGAGCCCAATGCAAGGCTCAAACCCAAGACTGAGATTATGACTGGAGCCAAAAGCAGATGCTCAACTGATTGAGCCACCCGGGCACCCCAACACTCACAAAAATTCAAGTACCTTAAAGACTTGAACATAAGACCTGAAACCATAAAAATCCTAGAAGAAAGTATAGGAAAAAATCTCCTTGACATTGGTCTTGGCAATGCTTTTTTGGGTACACACACACACAAAAAAAACCCACAAGAAATAATTAAGTGGGACTATATCAAACTTAGAAAAAGCTCTGCACACAAAAAGAAATAATCAACAAAATGAAAAGGCAAACTATAAAATGGGAGAATGTATTTTCAAACCACATATTTGGTAGGGCTTAATATCCAAAACATATAAGGAGCGCATATAGGTCAACAGCAATATATTTGTGAAATTGTCAGAGGACCTGAATAGACATTTTTACAAAGAATATATAGAAATTACCAATAGGTACCTGGAAAGATGTTGAACGTTACTAAACATCAGGAAATGCAAATGGAAAAAACCACAGTGAGCTACTACCTCACACCTGTTAGAATGGCTTTTATAAAAAAGACAAGAAATGGTTGATTGACAATAATGTGGAAAAAAGGGAACCTTTGTAAATCAGTATGCCACTGTGGAAAACAGTATGGAGGTTCCTAAAAAATAATTAAAAATATAACTACTGTGTGATCCAGCAATCCTGTTTCTGGGTATATACCCAAAGGAAATGAAATTAGAACCTTGAAGGGATATCTGCAGTCTTATGTTCATTGTAACATTATTCAATTATTCACAAGAGCCAAGATATGGAAACAACTTAAGTGTCTGTCAATGAATGGATCAAGAAGATGTGGTATATATATACATATGTATTTTGTATGTGATTATATTTATACATGGAATATACATGTCTTGGGACGCCTGGGTGGCTCAGTTGGTTGGACAGCTGCCTTCGGCTCAGGTCATGATCCCAGCGTCCTGGGATCGAGTCCCGCATCGGGCTCCTTGCTCCGCAGGGAGCCTGCTTCTCCCTCTGACTCTGCCTGCCACTCTGTCTGCCTGTGCTTGCACTCTCTCTCTCTCTGACAAATAAATAAATAAAATCTTAAAAAAAAAAAAAAAAAAAGAATATACATGTCTTCATGATAGCATGAAAGGGACAATACACTTGAGGTGAGACAACCTAAAATTTTGACCTTAATCAACCAATTCTTCACTGGTATAAGTTCCCTCTTCTTGGAAATTAGAATAATAAAATAACCCAAAATCTTTAAAGACAGTCTGGAGACTAGACAATGTGAAGGTACCTAATGTATTAAAAAATAAAAAAGTAGGATGTGTTATCCCATTTAGACCCAAGAAATTAATTTATATTTTATATTTTCAAAACATTTTTTCAAAGCACAGCAATAATGATTCAGTGAACTGTCTTGCAAAACTTTAGAAACAGTGCCAGCTCAACCATTCGCTAATCTTAGAGGGAAAAACAAAAAGTTTAAAAATTCAGCAAAATGTTACAGTTTCAGAAAAGAAACTTATTAATTAAATAAATATTATTTGGTCAACTATTAAAATACACAATCATAAATCATGATTATCAAAGTATTAGATACTATTTGTTTCACATAAACTCAAATTTCTTTTTTTAAAAAGTTTTTGTTTAAACTCTGGTTAGTTAATATATAGTGTGATATTATTTTCAGGAGTAGAATTTAGTGATTCATCACTTACTTTATGAACTAATGTTTAAAGCCAAATTGGCTGGAGAATTTTTAGGTTATGGAATAAGAATTTATTATATTTCTTCTAAAAATTATGTCACACGGTATTAAAAGTTTTTTTATGGCACACTTTTTGTAATTGATTTGAATATGATTTAAAACTGAGGGTTGCTGGGGGGAGGGGGTTTGGGAGAAGGGGG
Source organism: Mustela nivalis (assembly GCF_964662115.1). Classification (NCBI taxonomy): domain Eukaryota; kingdom Metazoa; phylum Chordata; class Mammalia; order Carnivora; family Mustelidae; genus Mustela; species Mustela nivalis. The sequence goes on along the minus strand of NC_139022.1, from coordinate 60,367,195 downwards.
TGGGATTATGGACATTGGGGAGGGTATGTGCTTTGGTGAGTGCTGTGAAGTGTGTAAACCTGGTGATTCACAGACCTGTACCCCTGGGGATGAAAATATATGTTTATAAAAAATAAAAAATAAAAAAAAAATGGAGTTATCGGGGCTCCTGGATGGCTAAGTGGGTTAAGCCTCTGCCTTCAGCTCAGGTCATGATCTCAGGGTCCTGGGATTGAGCCCCACATCAGGCTCTCTGCTCAGCAGGGAGCCTGCTTCCCCCCTCTCTCTCTGGCTCTCTGCCTACTTGTGGTCTCTGTCAAATAAATAAATAAAATCTTCTTTAAAAAATGGAGTTATCTTCTTAATCAGGAAGAACAATACAGTATTCTGGCATGGATGGCAGAAACAGACATTTCTATTTGAAAGGATCTGATTACTCAGTATTATTGCTTTTAAACCATGTTATAACTTTTCACATTTGTCAAATAGCAACAACAGTGGGGAAAAAAAGGAAACTAAATACAAATTATTAATGAATGAAATTTGAAAACAATTAAAGAATTAATTCTGACCAGATATTCTTATATTAATTCTGTTTAAAATAGGTTTTGTTTAACCCCTACTGTATATATCTTCTACAAAATAAAGTAACAAGCATTTAAACTTCACTTTTTTATTTACATATTTTTCATTTATATATTTATACCCCTTATTCCACCAAAGGTTTTGATGTTGCTACAGATAAAGACACATATGCACACAAGAACACCCAAATACACACTATAAATTCAGAAAAAGAAATAGAGGAGATAATAAATATATCAAAAATCTAGACTAATGTCATATCCTGGACTGAAGAATAAGAATGAGCTTTTTGAAGTAATATATCGGGAAAGATTTCAACTATGAACATTGAATAGTCTTCAATAACACTTTTACGTAATACACAGAACATAGATAACTGTAGGAGGTTTAACAAAGAGACTAATGTTAGAGTTAACAGTCTTTCCTTCCTGTCTATCGATTGTTTCAGCTGTTCTTTTGATGTTAAGTATGTGACGATTCAAGCTTATTATTGAAACAAAATACAGACTCTATTTTGCTAAGTAAAGGACAATTCATATGCTTTGGATCTGGAAATTTTGAAAGTTAAGGCACTTGATCTGTTTTCTAGTAAGGCATTTATATAGAAGCTAACGGTACAACCCTCAAAAGGAATTTTTCATGACCTGACTTAAAAATGACTTCACTTAGAGGATGTCTTTGTGTATCAACAATAATACACAACACAGAGGCAGAAATAAGGCAGTTAAGTGCCTGCAAGACCATTTTTAACTCTCCCCTCCCCACATTCCTATGTATCTAAGTCTTTAAATCAACATTCAGTTTAGTAACCTACCCCTCTTCCCCACCTCCACTGGAAATAACCAGTGATGATTCAGTGCTTAGCACATGGAGGAGATTACTTTATCCTGGAAAATATTAAGACCAGGTTGCTTTTATCAACTTCCTTGATCATAAAATCATGGCTTAGCCGCTAACAAAAGTATAGAATAGCACTACCTCAAGGAGGCTCCACCAAGAAGAGTCAACTGAAATGGGTATCCTCAGATAATTGAAAGAACTGGCTTTCCAAATTGATTTAGTGTCATTGATTTGGATATTTGAGAACATCTGCCACAAACTGATGTTGGTGTTAGCATAAGTAATATTACACTGTTGTTCTGGATATATTTGAAAAACGGTATCTTTTGTTTTGTGAAGCTATTTCTGACTGCCAATAGTAAAATTATGTCGTAGAAAAAGATATTTGTTTCCTATTGGTTCTGGCAGGAGGCTATACTTTAAATTAATGAAAATGTGGCATTAAATTACTTAAATACAAGTTGAAAAATTAAGTAAAAGGTTGAGGACCCTATACAGTTTTTACACCTCTTGTGGATGAAATTTAATCAGGAAAATATTTCTGCTTAATCTGATTCTCACTGGTGTTTTAGTCCAAATCCAATCATGGGTTAAGAAAACCTGGAAAATGAAATAAAAGAAAAGAAGGAAGAAAAACATGGAGAGATTTTTATAATTAAATGTTCCTTGAGGGAAGTACATTTTGGTTTACTCCTTTGGAGAAGTTGGGTGCAGACTATATGAGTACTGAATATATATATATATATATATATATATATATATATATATATATTTTTTTTTTTTTTTTTTTGAGAGAGAGAGAGAGAGAACAAGAAGGCAGAGATGGAGAGAGAAGCAGGCTCCCTGATGCAGGACTCGATCCCAAGACCCCAGGATCATAACCTGAGCTGAAGGCAGCGGCTTAACCGACTGAGCCACCCAGAAATCCCCTCAGTATATTTTTTAAGACTTTGTTTATAAATCAACATTATTCCAAATTAAGTATACACTTATATTTTGGTCCTATTTGATTCCTTCTTTCCATTTTACATTAAATTATATCCTTTCCACACATAATTAATAATAACATAAAGTTTTGAGTCAGAGTTGAAGTGTTATACTTACGGTAACATCAAATTTTTACTTCACAAAATGCTATATGAATGTTTCTGCCCTTTTTTATTACATTTAAATGTAATTATGTTTTTCTAGCAAAACCCAGAAACTAGTTTGATGCTAGTCTGCCAAGCCTGAGATATCAAATGACTTTTATTTTGGCAATCAAAATGTATGCAAATATCATCAAGAAGAAGTGCCTATGTAGTAAACTTGCATCTCTTTTTGTCAAAAGTCGGCCTTGCATTTTTCCTTTACTGTTATTATCCTCCTTTAAATAAACATATTATCAATAAGCATATTGGAAGATAATGTAAGTTTAACTTTTCTTCTTCCTGGTGGGCCAGATTAATTAGCACATGCTTTTGGAAATAATTACATGTTTTCTAAATTAAGCTCTTCATGCATTCAAAGCTTTTAAGATATTTTGTTTTTTACTATCATTAAGCATTTAGCAACATTTATATCTAAAAAAATTCTTAGTCATTGAAGCGGGTTCTAATCTTTATATTTAATATTTCTCTTTCATGTATATTACAACAAAGCCTATTATCTTCATAAGTATTTTGAAAGTTTTTCTATATTTTAAGTACAATGAACAATTTCCTTTTCTAAACTCATCAATAGAGCATACAGACTAATGTGCAGAATAGAAGCCAACTATTCTTTTATATGCATATCTAAGCAAAAATTTTTGTCCTATATTTTTATTAAATATTTCCAAAAACTAAAAATATTTAAAGTGTTATTTTTACTTTTTAATTGTTTTTTTAAGATTTATTTATTTAATTTGACAGAGATCACAAGTAGGCAGAGAGGCAGGCAGAGAGGGAGAGGGGCAAGCAAGCTCCCCGCTGAGCAGAGAGCCCAACATGGGGCTCGATCCCAGGACCCGGGATCATGGCCCTAGCCAAAGGCAGAGGCTTAACCCACTGAGCCACTGACGCACCCCTTAAGTGTTATTTTCTAATGTGTAAATTCCTTCAAATCAATTAATATAAAAGACCATTCATGTGTGGAGAAAATGGATTTTAACATGAAAGAATAATGAATACATTCTTTGTTTTATGAATTACATATTAGAGTATTTCATTGTTTTCCAAGAGTGAAAAGTAGATCTTTGATACAGGAAAATATTCTCTATATTTATCGTACAATCTTTGTATTTAAAAAGTTAACATTTGTGTTTTCAACCTTTTGAGTTAAACCTAAAGAATCAAAGTTATGTCATAAATTATAATTTTACTAAAAAATAGACTTGAATCTCAGGTTAATGGGATGGAAAAAAAAAAAAATCACGGAACCAGTAGTGAATCTACTAAGATTGATAACCTTAACTGCTATTTTCTTCAAACCTCTATCATTGTTTAAAAATAAACTCTAAAAGATATCCAAGTGTTACTTTTTATCAAAGAGAAGAGAATATGAAAAGATCCAAAACAGTTATCTTGTTTGTACTTTAAAAATAGGCATTTTAAATAAGATACAGCAATGTATCTTTTTTTTGTAAGGATTTTATTCATTTATTTAAGAGTGAGAGAGAGAGAGCAAGGGGAGGGGAGCAGAAGGAGAGGGACAAGCAGACTCCACACTGAGTGCAGAGCCTGATGTGGGCCTTGATCTCATGACCCTGAGATCATGACCTGAGCCAAAATCAAGAGTCTGACACTTAACTAACTGAGCCACCCAGCACCCAACAATGTATCTTTTAAAGATTATAACAACTTAGGAAGTGTTATTAGGAGAATTAGGTATTATTAGGAGAATTATTCAGTAAAGTAATATTTTTGATGGGGAGATTACAAAGTTTGAAATGTACTTGCAGGGACGCCTGGATGGCTCAGTTGGTTGGACGACTGCCTTTGGCTCAGGTCATGATCCCGGAGTCCCGGGATCGAGTCCCGCGTCGGGCTCCCAGCTCCACGGGGAGTCTGCTTCTCTCTCTGACCTTCTCCTCGCTCATGTTCTCTCTCACTGCCTCTCTCTCAAATTAAAAAAAACAAAACAAAACAACAACAACAAAAAAACAACTCTTTGAAATGTACTTGCAACAATATAGTAGTAATAGCTTATGACTTTAATCCATTTTATTTTTATTCCTGCTCTTTTTTGTGTAGGAGTGTTTTGGTTACTATTAAAATATGAATTTTTTGATAAATATATCTTTTAGATGGAATTTAGCTGGTCTTAATCAAGTCTTGAGGCAACTACAAAAACTGCCAAAGAGATAAGTCATTTTTTCAAGGAAAGTTACCTGATTAAAATATTTACAGTATACCTCCTAAAAATACCATGTGAGCAATCCCAAAATAGAACCAAATTGAAACCAAAAATTATGTGTCTGTCTGGTTGTTCATTCTATGAAAATAGAAATATCCCTGTGGTATAGAAATTATTATGATGACAGCTAGGCATCTCAAAAACCACATTAAACAAGAAGAGAATATTATGGGAATACGATCTTTGCACTGGCTTTCTTTCCCCCACAGAATAATTGTCTGAAACTTTTTCATGGTGGCTTATCTAAATGTCTACTGACTTGTTGGGGGACAAACAATATGCAGCAAGAACTGAGCCGCAGCACTTTACTGAGGCTACAGTAAATTTTTATGTCCTTGGGTATTTGGAGATAATTTTAGCCCTGATTCTGCATCCCCTATTTGTCCCCTCCAACAAATATACACTCTGGTGAAACTACTGTATTATGTATATTCATTTTTCAATCACCACATGGGCCATAACCACAAGATATTGAAATGCACTGTAGCCAGTTCAGCCTGGTTTTAATCATGTGGTGGGAGACACAGTGTAAGAGGCAATGAACATTGGCATTCTAGTCAGTTACAGGATCTTAACTATAATCACACTAATAGGGTTCAGTATCAATTCTTTCAACCTCCCAAGGAATAAAACTGTTCATATTTCACATACTTTTGTGCCAAATCTATAGAATTTAAAAAATCTTGAATAGAGAAAAGAGCCTTTTCAGAGTAATTTATGCCTGCTGTATTATATGATACCATTTCTACTCTCTCTTTTGATGTTTTAGTCTTAAGATACCAAATAAGAAAGCAGTTAAGTTTCTACCAAATGATGATGACTTTCTTTTCCGTAATTTTATTTCTCATAATACAGATATGATCTAATGCTTTTTTTCTTTTACTTTTTTCTTTTACAGTGTTTATATGGTTTACAAAAGGATCGCTTGAAACAGACACATTTGAAGTTAATCAACCCACCAAAATAATGATATCACAGAATAAACACATTACATATCTACTTTGTAACATTCAGAGTACATGCTCTAGAACTATAGTCTCTTTTACTTCCTCTGGGAATCCCAGTGAAAATGATTATTCTTGAATCAGTAGGTCTTAAATTGTGGTTGTAGGACTACTAATAGTCCGCAACATTTTCCCCAGGTGATTCACAGGCTGGTCTCTTGAGGGCTTAGTTTTTTTATATGACAATGTCCAAATACCTTTCTCTGTTATGCACCAACAACTGTGATGTTTAATTAAAAACAAACATGGCATCATCATACTGAAATAGCAATAATCTTACTAATGCTGGTGTTTACTTGAGTTGTGCTCTCAGTGGGAATGAGTGAGATACTGGGTGTGTCATATATTATCTCTTCCTAAAGTCACATTCGACCTGAAAAATGAAGAATAATTTTAGTTCAAATGCTGACGTATTTCTGTTTGTTCATGTTTTTTTCACTGAATGGTTTTGTTTTGTTTTTGTTTTGTTTTTAAAGATTTATTTGTTTATTTACTTATTTGACAGAGATCACAAGTAGGCAGAGAGGCAGGCAGAGAGAGAGGAGGAAGCAGACTCCCCGTTGAGCAGAAAGCCCGATGTGGGCCCGATGCCAGCCCTGGGATCATGACCTGACCTGAAGGCAGAGGCTTTAACCCACTAGCCACTCAGGCGCCCCTGGTTTTTATTTTTGTTTTTGTTTTTGTTTTTACAACAGTCACCTTTAGTCAATAGCAATTCTCCTGATCTGAGTCTTTTTGAAAGCTATTTGTATTGCCAGGGTCAAAAATCTCTTCATCTGATGCTAGTTATTTGGGATATACTTGATTAAAATTAATAATAATTTAAAAATTCTTGATTATTTGCCTCTCCAGTTTTGTTTCAATCGATATGTACGCCAGAATTCAAAGCAAAATGGAAATAATATAGATTTCAAGCCACATAACTTGGGTTCAAATCATATTTTATGTTTATTAACTGTGCAAATCTCAGTACATTCATGAACTTTGCACAACCTCAGTTTCCACATTTAAAAATACCTATCATTCAGCTTGACATGAAAATTAGTAAGATGGCATGTATATAGCACAATACCAAGTATATGGCAGTATATAGAGTCATTCTCTCTCCCTCCTCCACCTCACGGAAGGTGAATTGATATAGCTACCATAAAAGGCAATATGATAGTACATATTCAAACTGGAAATGTGTGAACCATATGTCCTTGGATGCTATGACAATCAATTTTACGTATATCTGTCTCCCTTAAAAAGAGCACTTACATGTACTCTCCCTATCACTACTTGGATAACCATGTACAAGTCGTTTTGCAGAGACTTTTCCTCATTTGTAAAATGGAAATAGTAACAATATTTCCCTTGTGGTGGTATTGGGCTTAAACAAATTATTGTAGGTAAAGCACATAGAACAGCTTGTAGATCTGCCAATAAATGCTTAATAAATATATTACTTTAATACAAAAATGTAGCAATATGAAATACACACACACACACACACATGCATGTGTATGCGTGTGTGTGTGTGTGGAAATTTAAATGATTCAGGGGTGCCTGGGTGGCTCAGTTGGTTAAGCTTTGGACTTTTGATTTGGCTCAAGTCATGATGTCAGGGTTGTAAGATGTATCCCTGTGCAAGCATGGAGTCTGCATGAGATTCTTTCTCTCCCTTTCCCTCTGCCACTCCCCCTCCCTCTAAATTTTTTTTTAATGACAATTCATTAGGAATCAACTGATTTTTTTTATTAAATGGTATAATATAATTGGTTATTGATCCAAAAGAGAGTGAAGTTCAAACTGCTAGCTTGTACAATTTATAAGTGCATGTTTTAGATGTATTAATTATTTAAATCAAGTATAAAACCTTTAAAAATATATAACAAGGAAACTAAGAAGGATATTTGTGCAAACTTGCCTGGTATTCTTCCTTCAAGGAACTGTACTCATCTACCAATATGGCCCTACCTTAGCCCCTGACATTGCTCAACCGTGCTCTACCTCCAATATAGATTACTTTCTTTAATCTGTATCATGGAACTTTTGGTATATTAGGGACATTAAGTCATTTATATTATAATTTTTCTATCTTATAGATTCAATTTCCAATCTTTCTCTTTTATCTGTATACTTGACTATAATTTTTAAGTAGTCAAATTATTAATTTTTCTTTGATTGCTGTTTTCATATCATGTCTGAAAAGACCTCTTCCATCCAAAATATTTAAAAATCCACCCATAGTTTTTCTTGATTAATTTTGTGTATTAAATCCTTAATTTATATGAAGTTAGAAATCCAGTTTTTATTAAAAATGTCAGGTAGAGGGCGCCTGGGTGGCTCAATGGGTTAAGCCTCTGCCTTCAGCTCAGGTCATGGTCTCAGGGTCTTCTTATGGAGGCCTGCATCAGGCCTTCTTCCCCCCTGCCCCTCCTGCCTCTCTGCCTACTTGTGATCTCTCTCTCTCTCTCTCTGTCAAATAAATTAATAAAAACTTTTTTTAAAAAGTCAGGTAGATTTTACCCATGCTATTAAATAATCCACTTCTCCCTAAGTGATTTGAATTGCCATCTCTATCTTTTTATCTTATTTTTATATATCTTTTTATTTCTATATCTTTCTATCTTGATATGGTTTTTGTTTCTAATACTTATTCTGATCCACTGATTTGGGACCAATTCTTACACTTCAGTATTTTAATTTCTATTGTTTATGATTTTATATTTATACCTTCCATCCCCAATTTTACCTCATTAGCCTTTTATTTTTGTAAGTATTTTTCTGGCTAACCCCTCTCATGGCTATCCTTGTAAATGTTGCTTAGAAATGGTGGTCCAATTCCACCATCCCCCATTCCTACCCCTTCACACTCCTCTCCATCCCCAGGTAACCTGAGGATTAAATTGAATTTATATAGCTTTTCTGAATTCAAAGAGTGTTGCTCTATTTATATATTCTTCAGTGAACTTAAAAATTTTCTTTAGATATCTTTTGAAGACTTCATTATGTATGTTTTTGTGATATTTGTTGTGTGTATTTTACTTTCTAGTTTTTAAATCACATTTTGTAATTAGACGTTGTGGGTCTATTAAATACCCATTGACTTTCATATATTCATTTTATAAAAAAGCCGCTATACTGAACTCTCTTATAGTTTTTTTGTTTGTTTGTTTTTTTATTTGACAGACAGAGATCACAAGTAGGCAGAGAGGCAGGCAGAGAGAGAGGGGGAAGCAGGCTCCCTGCTAAGCAGAGAGCCCAATGTGGGGCTCAATCCCAGGACCCTGAGATCATGACCTGAGGCGAAGGCAGAGGCTTTAACCCATGAGCCACCCAGGTGCCCCTCTCTTGTAGTTTTTATGACTGAATATAACCAAATCTTTCTTTCCAGTGTTTATACTTCTTATTTAATGGTCTCATCTAGTGTCAGTTGCATTTCTAGGGGAAAAAAAAGAATTTAAATAAAAACAGTAGTGTTAGAAACCATAGACCTATTTTGGGTAACAAACAGTTTTTAATATAGGTTTTATCAAGAATAAATGTTGAATTTTATTAAATGTGCTTTTGAAAGCAATCAAAATACTAAATGATTTTTCTGCTTACATAATTTTTGTTATAAATGTACTACAATTACATTTTTGGGAAACACAGTATTAAATTTCAGCCCAGATGTAAGCACCTGACTCAAGTTCCAGCCGTGTCACTTTATACTCTTTGCTTTTCATTTTTCTCTTATCTGTAAATGGAGATAACAATAGAACTGAACTTATATTTTATGAATATTAAATGAATTAATCTATTTAAACCACTAATAACAACTTCTACAAAAAAGCATGTGCTCAAGAAATAAGAACGGTTATTAACAGGGTTGATTTCGGGTGCTGTCTCTGTCAGATTTAGGAATGTGTTATGCCACTTATGTAGGAAGTCTTAGGAAACATAGCTGCACATCCAGAAAATCTCACAGCACTTTAAAAATAACTTTTCAGGGGTTCCTGGGTGGCTTAGTGGGTTAAAGCCTCTGCCTTCAGCTCAGGTCATGATCTCAGGGTGCTGGGATCGAGCCCTGCATCGGGCTCTCTGTTCATCAGGGAGCCTGCTTCCTCCCTTCTCTCTCTGCCTGCCTCTCTGCCTACTTGTGATCTTAGTCTGTCAAATAAATAAATGAAATCTTTAAAAAAATAATAAAAATAAATAACTTTTCAGTTTCTTCCTTTCATGCTGATTTAGTTGGGTTTCCTATCTCTTTTTAAAACTAATTTGGGTATTAAATAATTTATTTTAAAATGTCCATTTCAGCTGACTTTCTAAAGGATTCTCTTTAATTAATTTTCAGTTACTTTTTAATACATTATTTCCTTTTCTAAGGGCAATTTTTGTATATTTATTTGTCTTTTTTTGTTTTTCAATTTGGCTGGTATTTCATTTATTTGGTTGCCCTGTCTCATAAAAACAAAATAGTACCCACATACCAATTCAGTGAGAATTTCTATTTGTATGTTTGTCATATGATTCACTATTTCCTTCTCTTTCCTTATGTAAAAATTCCTTTCTGTCCATTCTTTTGTCACCTTTATTTATTTCTATACCTGATCTGTCTTCTTTGACCAGCTTGAGAACAAAATGAGGTCACTTTCCATTTAATAATTCAAATCAACATCCTCATCCTGCCCAAGAGATGTTTCATGATTCCTGATGGAGATCCTCAATTCTTTGAGAAGGTTCTCTATCCAAAATTTCAGTCCTATTTACTATTACTTCCAGAGGAAAAAAATTCCGTAGAATCTGTTGAGGCACATAGAAGCCTTGTGCTCTTCTAGTGTTTTCACCATTGCTCCCACAGACAATCACGATGGGCACTCCCTGTCCTCTGCCCTAAGGCAAACACCACCATCACTGGTCTGCAGCAGTTGCCCAGGGGAAGTAAGGGTAAGTGTTGAAGGAAAGGGAGGAGAAATCCATCTTCTCTAGTATTATGTTCAGTCATGGTTGATACAGTTTCTCCAGTACTTTGTTTAATCATGGCTGATACACTTTCTTTATAGGAATTCATTTCTCTCCACGAATACACACATGTATATGTACATGCACATAAATATCTGCATATATATGCCTAGTGGTAACTAGCCCACTGTGGCCTTAGTGAGGTGCTACAATAATTCCAGGAAAATCTTATGATAGGATGGCTAAATACTTTGCTGATATGGGTTAAGACACAAAAGGAAGGGTTTTCTGAGTAAACAATTAAAACTTACTTTTTTGAAATGTTAAGGCTGAGCTTGCCTGTGAATCTAAGTGAAGAAGAGCAGAGTCTGCGGGTCTTGTCTTTCAGAAGCTCAAGAGTGTAGCATTCGAGGGCCCCCCGGGTGGCTCAGTAAGTTAAAGCCTCTGCCTTCTGCTCGGTTCATAATCCCAGGGTCCTGGGATCGAGCCCAGCATCGGGCTCTCAGCTCAGCGGGGAGCCTGCTTCCCCTCCTTCTCTCTCTGCCTACTTGTGATCTCTGTCTTTCAAATAAATGAATGAAAATATTAAAAAAAAAAAAAAGAAAGAAATAAAAGAAAAGATAAAGAGTGTAGCATTTGGTTAGACCACAGAAACCACAAAAAGATAGAAGAAGCAGCAGATTAAAGAACAGATGGAAAACCAGACATAAATGGAAGCCAAGAAAGGAGAAAATTTCAGGAAGGAGGGAAGAAGCATTTGTTGTTGTTGGGTTAGACCAAGAGAACACAAGACCAAGGCACACATCTGAGTTCTAGGCCAAAGGACAGGGCAGAATGGATCAAGGTCAACTACCTCTGTGTCTCGTTCTATCGAGTCCTCTGTTAATATGAAAAGGGATATCAGGATGACCAAATGCTGACATGTAGTCAGTCACACAGACCATCTGCCGTATCTATCTCTAGAAATAAAGTACTATAATTAATACAACTTCCTAAAGTGAAAAACAAGAACAAATTTAAAACAAAATAAACAAAGCCCAGAAACCATTATGTAATTATTTTTCCCTCATTAACAGGTATCTGGAACATGACTCCTTTTACCTTCCTCTTCCCCTTTCCGCTGTTAATTTCAGGATAAGTGCCTTTCCTGAGTTAAACATCTTAGGTAGATAGGCAGGTGAGTGCCAGTGAGACTGAAAGCCTTTTGGTTAGAGAGAATTGGTGTGAGGATTTCTGTCACATAAGCAAAAGAACCCCAGAGTTTTAGATTAATATCAAATTCTAGGAAGAGCCTAGACTTTCAGAGAACTCTGCTTTTCTGGGAGAAGATCATCAGCTTCCCATGAGAGTTCTTGTTCTTTTTGGTCCCCAGGAGACCAAGAAGAAGCCAGATTGATAGAATCATCCTAGCTTTTAAAGCTGGGAGATAATGGGCAACTTTTCCTTATATGCCTCAGCAAGGGACAGGAGACCAGCTACTTTTAATACTCTTAATTCTCTCTCTCTCTCTCTCGCTCTTCCTCCCCTTCTCATCACCAACCCCCTCCAAATTAAACATGTGCTTCATTGTATCTAATAGCCAGTGCTGCTGATGAGATAGATACCTGATGCCATGCTCACATTTGTTCCTAGGCAGTTAACGTCTTTTTTTCTCCCTGAAATATCAGAGAATCTTCTCTGTGTATCTATGGTTCTGTCATTACATTAGACAAAGCTTGTATTAGACTTTCCACTTGAAAACTTGTTTTTAACCCAGACACATGTTAGATCTTAAATGATCTCTACCACTTTATTATTGCTATTCTCTTGAAGTTCATAATAGGTAAAACTTTATGTTTCTGTATTCATTCTCCAAGTGGCTTTATTTTTTAGTTCTTGTTCTCTATCTTTTTGTCTGTTTCTATGTCAGTAGCTACTGCTGTGTAAAAAACCACCCCAAATTCAGTGGCTTAAAACAGTAATTGTTTATCATTGCCCTCAAGTCTGTGGGCCAGCTAGTGTTTCTGGTCTTGGCTTTGTTCTTAGATACTTCTGTGGCTACATCTAAGACTGAAGCAGTAAATGTGCGTAATTAGTGTTTTAATGTTTTTTAATATATCAGGTGGCATGGGAACTATTGAAGATTAGCAGAATGTTCAGAGGTGTTAGGAGGCAAGTTGAAGAGACTCCTAATGACCAAGATGAGGCACTGTGAATGTCAATAGTGATAATAACTGTTATCAAAGTCCATTTAATGTGTTTAAACCCATGAGGACATAATGCTTCCAACAAACAAAAACAAAAAAGCCTAATCACTTTTGAATGGTGTTAGGAAATTTAACTCTGAAAACTAAAGAAATTAGAGAATCAAGCATTTTTCTTGTCTTTCCTATACAAACCATATGTCTAGGTAACAAAATAATAAAGTGACATTTCTCTTCATATAGGCATTCTAATAAATAAATCAAGAAGAAATGGTTGTATTGGAATATCACCATTTTGCAACTCCGAATGAATTAGTGACTGAAACAGTGCACATCAGTGGCTGATAACATCATAAAAATAGACAGCCAACCAGACCATGTAATATTCTCACTAAAAAGCCTCTAAATACAACTCAATTTTCAGAAAATGCAGAAGAACATTTTAAACTATATCATAGGAACACCATCAACCAAGATTCAGACTACAAGAAATTCTACAAAACAAATGTTCCAATTCTTCAACAAATAAATTACTAAGAAAAAAAGAAAATGATAGGACAAATTAAATTATGATATTTAGGGATACACACTTGATGATACAATTATAAAGAAAAGCAAGTAAGTGTTTACCATGTAAGTTAGCATAGTGGCTACTCCTATAGGGTGGGAGGGATTGTGTTTTGAAGGGAGCACATGGTGGTCCCAAAAATCTTTCCTACTTGGGGAGGTGGCTAAAGGGTGGCCAAATTATAGTAATTGAATGAGCTTCACATGTGTTTCGGTGTTTTATCTTTATGAATTTGTATTAAATTTTAAAGCATTTTTAAAAACTTTTTTGAAGATTTTGTTTATTTATTTGACAGACAGACATCCCAAGTAGGCAGAGGCAGACAGAGAGAGAGGGGGAAGCAGGCTCTCCGTGGAGCAGAGAGCCCAATGTGGAGCTCCATCCCAGGACCCTGGGATCATGACCCAAGCCAAAGGCAGAGGCTTTAACCCACTTAGTCACCCAGGCGCCCCTAAAAGAATTTTTTTTTTAAGGTTTCTTTTATTTACTTGAGAGAGAGAGTGAGAGAGAGAGCATGAGAGGAGAGAGGGTCAGGGGGAGAAGCAGACTCCCTGCGGAGCAGGGAACCTGACAACGTGGGACTCAATCCCCGGACACCAGGATCATGACCTGAGCTGAAGGCAGTCACTTAACCAACTGAGCCACCCAGGCCCCCAAACTTAAATATTTTTAACAAAATAAAATATCGAAGCTTATGGGATGCAGCTAAGCAGTACCAGGAACTTCACCAGCCTGACTTATCTTAGCAATGGAACAAGCCAATAGATCAAGGTAGTCTGGAGCTTAGCCCTGACAGTCTGTACAAATTAGACCTATTTGCTAGGGACTGCTGCTTCCAAAGGGCTGATGGTCTGGCAGATGTCCTAACAGTTTCCCAGTCTTGCTGGGAAAGCTGCATGGAATCCTGATCTTTTCAAGGATACAAAGCAAACATGTAATGATATATTTAGATTTAATTGGAAGAATTTTTCTGTTTATAGAGGATATTTAAGAAAGAGCTGTTATAGGACACAAATGCCCAAGAAACATTTCTCAATCCTTTCCTATAATTTCCAAAGATAAGATATATGCCAATTACAATCTGAAATGTTTCATATTAAACCATTATTCCATAGCACATAATTCTTATGAATCTAAGAACAATGAAATAATAACTTCATTTAGATGCAAAAAATAATAATAATTACTACTCCAAGCAATCACTGTTTTTTTTTTTTCTTCTTTTCTTTCTCAAGTTTTTATTTAGATTATGGTTAGTTAAGATACAGTATAATATTAGTTTCAGGTATAAAATATACTGATTCAACACTTCCATACAACATCCATTGTTCATCAGAACAAGTGAACTCCTTAATTCCCATCACCTATTTAACCCATCCCCCACCTGTCTCCCTTCTAGTAACCATCAGGTTTTTTCTATACTTAAAATATTCTGTTTGTTTGGTTTGCCTCTCTCTCTTTCCTTTTCCCTTTGCTATTTGTTTTGTTTTTTTAAATTCCACATGAGTGAAATTTTATGGTATTTGTCTTTCTCTAACTTTCTCATTCTTTTTTATGACTGAGTAATATTTCTCTCTGTGTATATGAAAGACATATGCATAATGTAAAATATGATATAAAATAACAAATATAAATTCATGTATGTACATATCTATGAAAGGTTTCAGATTCTAATATAGATGGTATCTTCTTTATGTATTCATTAGTCAATGGGCACTTGGGCTGTATCCATATAGTTTGGTTATTAGATAATGCTACTGTAAACACTGGGGTGCATGTATCCCTTTGAATTTGCATCTTTGTATTCTTTGGGTAATTACCTAATAGTGCAATTGTGGATTGTAGGATAGTTCTCTTTTTAACTTTTTGAGGAAACTCAGTACTATTTTCCAGAGTGGCTATACCAGTTTGCAGGGCAAGTAAGTTCCTTTTTCTCCACATCCTCGCCAACACCTGTTGTTTCTTGTGCTGTTCTTTTTAGTTATTCTGACAGGTGTGAGGTGATATCTCATCATGGTTTTGATTTATATTTCCCTGATAATTAGCGATGTTGAGCATCTGTATGTCTTTTTTGGGAAAATGTCTATTCATGTCTTCTGCCCATTTTTTAATTGGATTATTCTTGTTTGGGGTTTGAAGTTTATAAATTCTTTATATATTTCTCTGGAAGAGGCTTAAAACCTCACTTAGTTCATAAGCACTATTTCTTTTATTCTATTTCTTTGTAGGAATATTCTGTATTGAAGTCAGAAATAATTGCATAGGCAATTATAAAGGATGACATTTTTATTCTTAAATATGTATTTGATCTGAATTGGACAGTCTGGAATGAACATTTTCTTTCCCTGAATGAGTTCTGTCATCAATTAAACCTAATAATCAGAATATTAATCTTATAATAATATCTGTCATTATGCCATTATCAAGTCTACTTAATAACCTTTAGCAGAAACAATTCAATCTTTATTACTCTTTAATATGCTCTGAATATTAACCCTATTTTGAAAGTAGAATTAGCACTGGAGTGTAAGACTGTGAGAAGAAGAGCCAACAGTAAATGAAGAAGGGATTTTCAGAAACTAACACTATTAAAAAAACCTTGATAGTTAAAACTTGAAGGATATAAATTGAAAGGGTTTTACATCTAATATCCCAAGAAGTGGACAATATTCCACTGGTAGATAAAAATCAGACAGAAAAAGCAACTATCTCTTCATGGCACTCCCATTGAACTTTTTGAAGATATGCTGATTTCTAATTTCAGCATTAACAGGAAGAGAATAAAACATAATCCTACATAATTATAATAATGATAATTTAATTACTTTGCCATCTGGATGTAAAATTTGAAATTATTAGGATGGCTTTAATTAAAACCAAGAATACTGTTAAACATTGCTAATAGCAATTCCCTTATGGTAGGTTAGCATATAAAACAAAATCTGGCTACTGGATATGTATAAGAAGTACATTTAAATGAAGTTAAAAGTGGAAAATAAATGTCTGTGTTAATGCATAACAAGTAAAACATAGGTGAGTCCTGTTAATATCAGATAAAATAGTATTCAAAGCCAAGAGTAAAAATGAGGACATAGACATTATCTTTAAAATGAAATCTTTCCAAAAGCAATTTATAGATTTGATGTAATTCTCATTTGAAACCAAATATTGGTATAGGTTTTTTTTTTTTATCATGATTAATACTTAAAAATTGATGTGGAAAACTGAAGGAATAAAAATTGCTAGAAACATTTTTGGTGAAAAAAGAGTAATAAAAGATAACTTAGAGTACAAAATAATTATAAAGTTATAAAGTTATAAAGTTACCATAAGCAACATGGAAAAACAATATTGACAAATAGGTCAATGAAATAAAACCAGAGATCAGAAATAGATGTACTAGATATGAAAAGCATATGCTAGAAGTACCAACTTAATTTCTTTAATAAATAATACATGCATAATTAGTTATTAATCTGAAATAAAATAAAAACTTTTATACTCTTTTTCATACCCTGTAAAAATAATTCACATACAGATTGAAATCTAAACATAAAATAAAATTAAAGATGTTAAAATAAATGTAAGAGATATTTTATAAACTCTTGCATGGAAAGCGTCCTTTACCAAGACACTAAATCAGAGAGGTCAGATTGATAGATTTGGCTACTGAAAGGTTTGTGATTATAACACCATAAACAAAGTTCAGAGGAAAATATGGAAAAATAATTTTTGTAAGATATATGATTAATTTTCTACTTTCCTACAAAATAAAAATGTAATAATAGTCTGATAAAAAAACAGGCAAAAGGAAATGAAAATCACCAAATACTAAATCTCATTAGTAGTTGATAAAATATAATACAGTAACAAAGAGACAAAACTGTATATTCACTTGTTGAAAAAAATTGTTTTTAAAATGCTAATACCCAATATTATTGAATTTGTACAGAAATGTTGGCTAGTTGATGAAATTGAAAACTTCACAAATAATAAGAAATAACTTAGCAGTTATTCAAAATTGAAGAGAAAAAACCATGGTAACTAAACTCAGAATGTAATTCTGACCTGAATCTTTTTTCTATAAGGGACATTAATGTGACATCTGGAAAAGTTCAATACAGGATTAAATAGTATTATGAATCAGTGTAATTTCTTTAGATGGATAGTTATATTTTGGTTATGATGGAGAATGACATTGTTCATAGGATATATAAGCTAACATATTTAGGGATATAGGGACATCATTTCAGTGACTGACCCTACGTTCTTTGTTCTGTACTTTGAACTTTTCTCTAAATTTCAAATTGCTTTACACACAATACTCTTTAACACAGAAAACAACTTTTAGAAATATAGTCTACAAAAATATAAAAGCAGAAAGAACAGGATTATTTATTTCTTGTGGGGATTAGAAAAAATCTATATTAATTAACTAAATTAAATTAAATTGTTAATTAAATTATCATATACCCATAATACATAAAGTTTTGCAGCCAGATGAATGAGTTAAATCTTTGCATTTCATTTGCACATCTGACCATGCATGGACTTAGAGAGGACCAATGTGTTGAAAAGTCTCTGCTGAGTGTCACTGTGGTCCTTTTGGGGGCCTTGGTTGGCCTGTAGATGACTGTGCAGATAAAGAGAAAAATGCTAACAACCTATACTCCTGGACATAAAAACACATCAGTAGACAAAACTCGTGTTTTTCATTCCAATAAATTAAATGCTTTTTCTTTTCGGTTTTTTTTTGTTGTTGTTTTTCTGTTTGTTTGTTTGTTTTTTTTGTATTAGTCAACTCAACCCACTCATCATGTAGTTTTCCCTCTTCCAATTGAACATTTCAAACACCACAATATAACCATGCATTCCCATGCTTCAGACCCATGAACTCCCATGAACTCAGTAACCAGTATCCTACCACTGTTGGTTCTAGACTTTTGCTTGTTTTATTAATGTTATGATTGCCACAGGACAAATTGAATGGAATGAACTGAAGTTAATTCAAAGTAGAAAGCAGAAGTCGAAATTTTTTAAAAAAATGTATTGTTCTTGAAAGAGTTACAATATTACTCTTTTTATAATGAGCGGCTAGTGTCTAAGGAAACCCCAGGTTAAGTATTTGTTGATTTCAAGACTTTGTTGATGTTAGTGTTCTTGAAAGGAAGAGAGAAACAGGGCTTCCCAAGAGGGGGGAGGATGGAATCGGCCCTCCAGGATAAGAAAATAATTCCCAGAAATTTAATCTAAACAAATTTAAAAATCACTTTGCTAAATACTTAAGTTAATGAGACATTCCATCTTCTTTTTACATTGCTCTACCAAGCATCAGTTTGAAGTTTCTACCCACTTGAGTGCATTTGGGAATTTGAATTAGAGCCTGAGGAATGCTGGTCTCATCGGGACGTGCCAAATCTCTAAGAGCCACTTGAGCTTTATTTACATTTACTCTAGATGGATCATCAGCCTCATATTCAAGTTTTTGCTTTAGTATACACTCTGGACAGTGGCTTGTTTGGCCAGTTTGAAAAATAGTGTTGCCATTCATTTCAAAATAACGAGTCTGGTTTATGATTCAGAGGCCTGAGAAAATGTTCTTCCACTATGAGAAGGAACAAGTCAGAAACATTATCAGGCTAGGTTTTGGATTTCTCTACTCTAATTTGGTATAATTTATCTCAGCCTGGCTATATTGAGCGTCTGTTACAAACCATATTATGTCAAGCAAAAGGAAATGTATGACAAAGTTCTCAGTCTCAAAGAACATATAGGGAAGGTTTTCTCAATCACTCCCTAACCCTGAAATTTCTGCTCTAGGTGTGTGAACATCTGGGGTTTGTACTGTGGTCTAAGATGAAGTAAAAAAATATTGGGACTTTCTGCCCAAAATACTTAATATGGGTAAGGTTGTAATTTTTATTCTTTTCCTCTTCAAATTACATTGTAAGTTCCTCAAAAATAGGAATTACTCAGTGTCATATAATTCTTTTCTATCCCACTGCTATGTTCTACTCACAACATATGTTCATGCGTGCTCACATGTTCCTCAGAATAAGAGCTATTCAAATGAACTGCTTGTTATAAATGAAAAAGGGTTTCTTGTTAACTTGGCCTTAAAATTTTACTCTTTTGATACCTAATTTCTTTAATCTGGGAAGTCAGATATAGACACCATTTTTTTCAGATTATCAATTTTCCCTCTAAAATATCAGCTTAAGAAATATAAACAATCTTAATTAGTAATTACTGAAAGAAAGAAAACAGTAACTGTTTCTCCTTGAAGAGAAGCCCTTATATTCAATGACAACTCTTAGTTTTATAAAAGGGAACAATCTTCCTACATGCCCTCCCTATCCTTCATACTACATTCTCCAACCCCTGCCAAGAATGGAAATGGCCAGTAAACATATGCATATGCACATGTTTAGGATGGGGCTAGGACACTTTTGTACATTTATGGCATCTTCATCATAGAAGAATATTACACAAATATAGAAATATTTATTGTATTCCCTATGTATTGGTTTTCTAGAACTACCATTGCAAAATACCACAGACAAATGGCTCAAACAATAGAAATTTACTTCCTCACAGTGTGGAATCTAGAACTCCCAGATTAGGGTGCTGGCAGAGTTGGTTTCCCCAAAGGCTTATTCCCTTGGCTTGCAGAAGGTCACACTCCAGCTGCCTCGTGACATGGTCCTTCTGTACACCCACATTCCCGATGTTTCTCTGTGGGCCCTGCTCCCCTTTTCTTATAAGAGCAGCAGTCCTGTTGGATCAGATCCCACCCTAAGAACCTCATTTTAACTTAATTACCTCTTTAAAAGGCCTATCTCCAAATACAATCACATTCATATGACTTTTGGAGGATACATTTCAGTCCGTAACACCTTATTAGCAGTTATTCAACTGATAGAAAAGTCAGACAGTCCCTGGTTTCAATGAGCAGAACATAGCTTCTTGCAGGGAGATAAATCAATAAACAAATAATAATAGTAGGCATTACATAAGTATAACAAAATTAAGCATGAAGAATGTTAAGTTTCAAAAAGGAGGGACTGAACCCATTTGGAAGGATCAGAAAAGAGTTAAGGGAGCAGGTGGCATTTGAAGATAAGCCTCAAGGAATCCTTTGGATAGGAAATGAAGATCAGACATTAAGTAAATGGCTTATGAGGCTTTGGTCTTCAGCACACTCTTTAGGTTGATAGTTTTGTTCTCATTTTATTAAAAGTGGAACGTTGATATTTAGATGATTTAGTTAAGTTATAACCGTAAGCAGATGCCAAGATCTGTCTTATTCTTTCATTGAGATGAAGAGTTGACAAAAGAATGTTTTAAAGAAAAGAATATTTTAAAAGCAAAATGTATTTATCATTGTACTGAAAAAGTGTTCAACATGAAAAAAATCTAAATATAACCCATCAAATAATATTTTGAAAGAGTCAACACCATGGAACTGTAAATGCATATACCTGAAGTTATTTAATAATTCAACATTATTTTTTATTTAGGAAACATTCTTGGTGAAATAGAGAATCCCTTCACAGAATAAAAGAAATGTATGAAGAATCTATAGGAAGCATTAGTCTGAATAATGAAACTTTTGATGGCGTCTCTTCAAAATCTAGAAAGAGATAGGTTTCTATTAAGCTTTTTACTGGACATACTGGCCAAAGTAGTGAGTTAAGACAAGAAATATAAGGCATAAACTTCGGGAAAAAAGATTGGAGTGATGTGGCTATGATCTTTAAGAAGTCAGAAAATATGTTACGAGAGGATAATAGAGATACAGGACAGAGACGAAGCATAGAGATGGATGAAGCTGTTGGGAATTTGTTTTGTAGGTTGACTGCTGAGGTTTCAGATTTTGTTTTAAAAGTTTGCACCATATCTTACATAAACACTACATTAATTTTTTATATTAAATATTACAACATAAGAATCTTGGCTGCCTGAGTAGCTCTCTCAGTTAAGTGTCCAACTCCTGATTTGGGCTCAGGTTGTGATCTACGGGTGGATTCGCACTCAGTGCAGCATTTGCTGGTTTGATTGTTGCTTTCCTTCCCCTCTGCCACTGTCCTCCCCATGCACATGTGCACACACGTGCTCTGTCTTTCTCTAAAATAAATATATAACTAAATAAAATCTTAAGAAAGAATAATATTGAAAGTGTTTGAAATATGAGTTTTTATTCCAGTAACAAACTAATGTTTAAAAAGTTCTCCAAACTGACCTCCATGCAGTATCCATGCTTAAGATCAAAGTTTGGGCTTACATGTGCAAACCAGTTTTATCAAATTCAGTATTTTTCCCCCATATTTAGTTCTCTTAAAAATAATCACACAATTGCTAGGTATTTATAAGCTACTGAAATAACTCAGGTATAAACAGTATTTTACACATAATGCAATGTCTCTTCTCCGTAATTTTTAAAATTTTAATCATATTGTCTCTCCCAACCTATTTTTTTCTTCTTCTCATTTTGATCTAGAAATAATTTCTAAATGTGTTACCTATTCTCAGGGCCATGTAAAAGGTGCTATTAGAAAGAAAGCACCAGGGGTGCCTGGGTGGCTCAGTGGGTTAAAGCCTCTGCCTTCAGCTCAGGTCATGATCCCAGGGTCCTGGGATCCAGTCCCGCATCCCACTGGGCTCTCTGCTAGGCAGGGAGCCTGCTTCCTCCTCTCTCTCTGCCTACTTCTCTGCCTGCTTGTGATCTCCGTCTATCATATAAATAAAATCTAAAAAAAAAAAAAAAAGAAAGCACCATAGCTGGTTTTTCTACCCAAATAAGTATGTTTTGTGTGCGTAAGTGATACAGGGATCATGGAAACGAAGCCTTCCTTTAGTATTTAAAAGGACACAGACACCAGTTCTACTGAGAAAGAACCCAAGTAGCAGCCCATGCTGATAGTTTTCTTAAGTCATATATCATTTGGAAATGCTGCTTTCTATAACTTGTACTTATTAAGAACTCTATTTACCAGGAACTGATCTGATATACACTGCTAAATAATGTATCATGTCTAGTGGGACAGGAAAACGAACCAGCGATTACACATTAAAGTAGGGTAAGTGCTAGGGTAGAGATGCTAAGGGGGCACAGAGAAGCACCACCTCTCTTAACCTGAAAGAATCAGAAGAAAATTGTTTAGACTATTAATAAGATGTTTGTTGTAGGGATTTTGTATATGCTATAGTCAGTAGAAAATGTCCCCTAAATAGGTCTATGCCCTAATCCCTGGGCCCTGTGAATAATTTATGTTACATGGCAAGGGGAAATTAGGGTTGCAGGTTGAATTAGCATTGCTAATCAACTGATCTTAATAAACAGATTATTCTAAATTCTCCAGGTGGGCCAAATGTAATCCAAAAGTCCTTTGAATATGGAAGAGAAAGGCAAAAGAGTTGGTATCAAAATGATGCAACATGAAATATACTCAGTTGGCTACTGCTGGCTTTGAAGATGGATGGTAATTATGAGCAAAGGATTGCAGGCAGCCTCTAGAAGCTAGGCAAAAAAAAAAAAAAAAAAAAAAAAAAAAAAAAAAAAGGATTCTCCTCCAGAATTTAGCCTTGGTTTTAGTCTGGTGAGAAAAATTTTGGACTTCCAAAATTACCAGAACTATAAACTAATACAAATCCATCATTTTATGCCACCAACTTTGTACTAATTTGTTAAAATGGTCACAGAAAACTAGTAAAATGCCCTTTACTAAGTTAAGGAAATGTGGTTGATTCCTAGTTTTATGAGAGTATTTATCATGAAAGAATGTTGAATTATGTGAAATGCATTTCTCTATCTACTAATATCGATATTTTTTTAACCTTTGAATCGTGAATTACACTGATTGATTTTTAAATATTGAATTAGCCTTGCATTCCTGCTATAAATAAACTTGGTCACAATGTATTATTATTCTTTTTATATATGGCTATATTTGATTTATTAATATTTTGTTGCAAGACATTTGTATCTATGTTTATGGGAACTATTCATATGTAGTTTCTTTCCTTATAAGGTATTTTATTTTGATATCAAGAGAATGAGGTGGAATAAGAAATATAAGAGTGTGTAGAATTGGTAGAACTCTCCCTTCAGACCTCTGTGCCTAGAGTATTATGAACCCTCAGATAATAGCTTTTTGTATTTTTTTGTGTTGTAATTAGTGTAACTAATGTAGCTATACCATAGTGATCTTACTCAATATTTTCTGATGGTAGAGGTATGTGTGGCATTTGTTTGGTTTGGTTTCTGCCTGACACATCATGCTTCTAATATCTGAGAATTTGTGTCTTGGATTATTTATGGAAATTTTTCAATCATTTTTTCTTCAAATATTATTCTCCTTTCATTTTAGAATTTCTTTCTGGATTTCCTGTTAGACATAAATTAGAACTTTTTTAGTCTGTTTCTTAACTATTCTTTCAACTTCCATTTGCTTGTATATCTGGGTAATTTCTTCAGATATATCTTCCACTATAATAATTTTCCATTTCATTCTGACAACATTGCTGCTAAAATTTCAACAATTTTTACCTTTTTCCTTTTAAAATTTTATTTTGTTATTGTTATGTTTAATTCTACATGTAAATCTGGCTAGGCTATGGCAACTAGTTTTTTGATCCAAAATCAGTCTTGTTGCTGTGCGAATATTTTATACATGTGATTAACATTTAAAACCATTTAAACTATATGTAAGGCAAATTACTCTTAATATGTGGTTGGGTCTCATTTAATCAGTTAAAGGTCTTAAGAGTAAAATCAAGTTTTTTGAAGAAGGAATACTACATCAAGAATATAACATGGAAATCCTGCCAAACTTAATAGCTTGGTAGCTTCTCTTATAATTTATAAACTTGCATGCCTCCACAAGCATATGAGCCAATTCATTAAAATAAATCCAGATAACTAGAGCATTCAATTAATAGATAGAATATTTTCTATCATAATATCTATTATTAGATATAAGGCATCTAGATAAATATAATCTTATATAGAGATTTATGTATATATGACATATATTCTTATAGAGAGAGCGATTTACATATATCTAGATAGATGAGTACATAAGATACGTGTGTGGGGGGATAGATAGATGATAGATAAATAGATCAATCTTATTGGTTCTTTTTCTTTGGAGAACTCTAAATGATACAGTTATCAAATGTCTGGACTTTCCTATAGTTTCTTATTAATTTATATTTTTATTTTGGTAAATATTTGCAACATTTGGATCTAAAATTTTAAGTCTGATATTTGCAAATTTTTAAGCCTTTGAGAATCTAAATGTGTTGTTCATTGTTTTGAAGACTATTCCATGGTGATTTGGTTCTGAGCTGAGCAAGGAGCCTGATGTGGGACTCGATCCCAGGACGCTGGGATCATGACCTGAGCCGAAGGCAGCTGCTTAACCAACTGAGCCACCCAGGCGTCCCAGGACAGTCCTTTCTTAATTTCTGGTCTAATATAATGCCTGCAGCACATTGCCAGTCCTGAGGATTTTCTTAACAAATTCTGCAGATAATCAACAGATAATTGGATAGTCATGGAAATAAAATATAATTTAATGAAAACCAAAAACCTACAGAACTTGCTTAAAAGAGTACTCTCAATACACTGAATTATTTTTGTGTAATGCTTTGAACTTTGTTTCTAATAGAATGTCAGAGAATTCTGGATTTGTATATAAAATAGGAGATAGCTGAAGAAAATGTATCTCTAGAATTCTATAAATTCAACTTTGGGTGATTTACCATCTCAAACAGCAATGTTGAGTGTTATATATATCACTTGGAGACTTACAGAGTCAAAAAGTCTGCTTGAAACATTTTTATACTTAGGGGAATCTTATTTTTGGTGGCAGGAGGGAAACAGGGATTGGAAGGACCATCAGTCAGGAGATAAAACAATTTTTTCTTATGTATGAATCACAGACTCATGGAAACTAAAGTTTGAAAATGACCCAATAAGTCATCTCGTCCCTCTCTTTGTCAAAAAAGAATTGCTTCCTCAAGAATTTAAAGGAAAGAGCTTTGTTCCATTCATTTTTTAAAACTCCCTTCAGGCCTATCTTTTTTTCCTTTTAAACCGTTCTGGTTATATTAAGATTTTCTTGGTATAACAGTCCTTCCAAAATGCCATAGTTAGAATGGTACTGTTCTATGAATGTTTGGAATGACTGATAAATCAAGAATAAATGTTATTATATGAAATTTTAGAAGTTTTATATCAGCTAATATAAAATATCATCAGTCCCAAATAAAAGAATAACATGGGTCCTAAATAGATATTATTTTAGATAATAAATGAATCACTCAAATCCCACCTAATCATAAAGAAGACATATTTGAAACTTGCAATGTACATTATAGCTTAACTTCAGAGCAACCACCAAGTGATGCTATCTTTCCAGGTCATAGTCAAAAAAATAGTTTAGTAAATCATTTCCTCTTGTAATTTAACTAAAGTACTTTTTCCTGGACACACACTATTCATATTTAGTGACTCCAATTCATATATCTGATCTTGTCACATGGTAGTTCAAAAACTTCTGATGCCTCCAGTTTACTACTGAATAAAATTGAAATAATTCCGTCCAGAAATTATTTTCTACCTCACTTTCCAGTTTCACTTCCCACACATCAGTGTCCCTTCTCCCTTCTGAGTTCCCTAAGTTTGCTTATCGCAGTCCACCTGCTATTTCCTAAACATATCCTTCATTCTTTAGAGTGTTGTCTTTGCTTGAATGTCTGCCGGTTGCCTCGCCCTGGCCCCCAACCATCTCTATAATCACCTGCTTCAAGTTAAAATATACCTTAAATCTTATTTGAGCTCAAATCTTATTTGAATATCATTGCATAGAATAACAATGTAACTGAAGAAAGAGAAATAAAAGAATTGATTCTGTAAACAATAGGACCAAAAACCGTGAGACACCTAGGAATATACTAAACCAAAAAGATAAAGAATCTATACTCTAGAAACTACAGAACACTTATGAAAGTAATTAAGGAAAACACACACACACACACACAGAAAAAGAAATCTACACTTTCAATGCAATCTCTATCAAAATACCATTGACATTTTTCACAGAGATGGAACAAATACTACTAAAATTTGTATGGAACCAGAAAAGACCGTGGACACCCAGGGGAATATTGAAAAAGAAAACCAAAGCTGGGGGCATCCTGATGCCTGACTTCAAGCTATATTACAAGGCTGTGATCATCAAGACAGCATAGTATTGGCACAAAAACAGACACATAGATCAATGGAACAGAACTGAGAACACAGAAATGGACCCTCAACTCTATGGTCAACTACTCTTCAACAAATCAAGAAAGAATACCTAATGGAAAAATAGAGTCTCTTCAATAAATGGGCCTGGAAAGTTGGGACAGCCACATGCAGAAGAATGAAACTGGACCATTCTCATATATCATACATAAAAGATAAACTCAAAAGAGATGAAATACCTCAAGTTGAGAAGGGAATCCACCAAAATCCTAGAGGAGAACATAGGTAATGACCTCTTTGACATCAGCCACAGCAACTTCTTTCCAGACACATCTGTAAGGGCAAGGGAAACAAAAGCAAAAATGAACTTTTGGGACTTCATTAAGATCAAAATCTTCTGCACAGCTAAGGAAACAGTCAACAAAACTAAGAGGCAGCCCACTGAATGGGAAAAGATTTGCAATTGACATTACAGATAAAAGGCTGGTATCCAAGATCTATAAAGAACTTCTCAAACTCAACACCTGAAAAGAACAAATGATCCAGTCAAGAAATGGCCAGAAGACATGAACAGACTCTTTTTAAAGAGTCTTCCGAAGAAGACATATAATGGCCAACAGACACATGAAAAATGTTCTACATTCTTAGCCATCAGGGAAATACAAATCAACCCCACAATGGGATATCACCTTACACCAGTTAGAATGGCAAAATTAACAAGACAGAAAACATCAAATGTTGGTGAGGATGTAGATAAAGGGAAACCCTCTTACACTGTTGGTGTGAATGCAAGCTTGTGCAGTCACTCTGGAAAAAAGTATAGAGATTCCTCAAGAAGTTGAAAATAGAACTACACTATGACCCAGCAGTTGCACTACTGGATATTTACCCTAAAGATACAAATGTAGTGATCTGAAGGGGCACATGCACCCAAATGTTTATAGCAGCAATGTCCACAATAGCCAAACTGTGGAAGGAGCTGAGATGTCCTTTAACAGATGAATGGATTAAAAAAAAGATATGGTTCATGTATACAATGGAATATTACACAACATTGGAAAGGATGAATACCTACCTTTTATATTGACATGGATGGAACCGAGGGGTTAAGCTAAGTGAAATAAGCCAAATAGAGAAAGGCAATTATATGGTTTCACTCATATGTGGGACATAAGGAATACCATGGAAGAGCATAGGGGAAGGGAGGGAAAACTGAATGGGAAGAAATCAGAGAGGGAAACAAACCATGAGAGACTCTGGACTCTAAAAACAAACTGAAGGTTAAAGAAGGGAGGGGAGTTAGGATATGGGGTAGCTGAGTGATGGATATTAAGGACAACACATGTTGTGATGAGTACTGGGTGTTATATGCAACAAATGAATCATTGAACAGTACGTCAAAAACTAATGATATGTTGACTAACTGAACATAAAAAAAAATAAAGAAAATCACTGCAAAACCCTCTAGTTAAAATTAATCAATTTCCCCTCTGAAACCTTTAATAATATTAATTTCTTCTTCTATTTTAGTGCTTAACATAACACTGAATTTAAATTATAGATGTAAAAGTGTTTATCTACTAACTTATATAGTCTTGAGTTGTATCACTAAGTAATCATCTTTTGTTTCTTCTGTAGCACATGCAGTGTGTAAGTTCACTGAGCACTGACTTATTGCTACAGTGAGTTAACTAATTGTTCATGTGACATAAGAGTGTGGACATACATAAAAATGTAGTGTTTGAGTTCTACATACAGTTTCTGGAGTCAGAAATATGGAGATTAGAATCCTTGTTTAACTACTATATAACTAGCCGTAGACAATTTAACCTCTCTGTATCAGTTTTCTCAACAATAAGATGAATTTAGACACACAAATCTATGTCATGTGACAGAATTTTACGCACAAATTTATGCTGATGGAAACTGTATATGGCAACCAATAGAATGTCCTACAACAAAGCAGAAATGAGTCATTGCTATAGAGTCCATGTACCCATAATCCAGCCCTATGTTAATTGGCAATCCTCGACTGTGTTCTGTTTTATACAAAAAAGTATTTAAACACATATAAGTCAGGCAATCAAGAGAGATTCAGTTTCAGCTCTGAAGAACAAATTTATTTGGGAGGAACAGTATACACATATACAGTTCTCTCCTACTTTCTCCAGGGAAATATTGCTTTGTTATATAAATGCTTCATAAAAGTTTGACAGTATATGCAAGTTTAAATTTATTATCCTGAGCTCACAAGTAGCTAAGCCCTGTTTTGGAATTTGCCTCGCAGGGTCTCCCAAAACCAAGGTCTGTGACATTTTGTTTCACCTATAGTTATCGAGCAAAAATCCCAGCATAGTCTTCAGGATCCTTCCCAAATACCTATCAACAAATAAATTTTCCTAGGACTTTCCCTTTATTCCCAGAATAAGAAGTTGTTTCCTCCTATGAAGTTTTCCTGGCACAAAGTAACAAAATGAAACCAGGACTACAATAAAAAAATTAAGCTCCAGAAATTTACCTCACCTAATAATTGATGAGCTCCTCAAGACATCAACCGTATATTTTTTTAGCCTTTCCCCATGTGCTACCTATCTGGTCACTAACTCAGAGGAGGTCCTCATTATGTATTTGCCGAATTAAAAAATATATGCCACTGTAGAATCAAAGAAGACTTGGTGACGAAAAATTCTAATTAGGAAGAGTTCAGGGAGAAAAAAGATTTTAAAAATTTTCCTTTAGTTATCTCTCCCTCCCTCCCTATCTTCCTTTGTTTTTTTTTAAATTTTTTATAAACATATATTTTTATCCCCAGGGGTACAGGTCTGTGAATCACCAGGTTTACACACTTCACAGCACTCACCAAAGCACATACACTCCCCAGTGTCCATAATCCCACCCCCTTCTCCAAAACCCCTCCCCCCACCAACCCTCAGTTTGTTTTGTGAGATTAAGAGTTACTTATGGTTTGTCTCCCTCCCAATCCCATCTTGCTTCATTTATTCTTCTCCTACCCACTTAAGCCCCCATGTTGCATCACCACTTCCTCATATCAGGGAGATCATATGATAGTTGTCTTTCTCTGCTTGACTTATTTCGCTAAGCATGATACGCTCTAGTTCCATCCATGTTGTCGTAAATGGCAAGATTTCATTTCTTTTGATGGTTGCATAGTATTCCATTGTGTATATATACCACATCTTCTTGATCCATTCATCTGTTGATGGACATCTAGGTTCTTTCCACAGTTTGGCTATTGTGGACATTGCTGCTATAAACATTCGGGTGCATGTGCCCCTTTGGATCACTACGTTTGTATCTTTAGGGTAAATACCCAATAGTGCAATTGCTGGGTCATAGGGCAGTTCTATTTTCAACATTTTGAGGAACCTCCATGCTGTTTTCCAGAGTGGCTGCACCACCTTGCATTCCCACCAACAGTGTAGGAGGGTTCCCCTTTCTCCACATCCTCGCCAGCATCTGTCATTTCCTGACTTGTTGATTTTAGCCATTCTGACTGGTGTGAGGTGATATCTCATTGTGGTTTTGATTTGTATTTCCCTGATGCCGAGTGACATGGAGCACTTTTTCATGTGTCTGTTGGCCATCTGGATGTCTTCTTTGCAGAAATGTCTGTTCATGTCCTCTGCCCATTTCTTGATTGGATTATTTGTTCTTTGGGTGCTGAGTTTGCTAAGTTCTTTATAGATTCTGGACACTAGTCCTTTATCTGATATGTCGTTTGCAAATATCTTCTCCCATTCTGTCAGTTGTCTTTTGATTTTGTTAACTGTTTCCTTTGCTGTGCAAAAGCTTTTGATCTTGATGAAATCTCAATAGTTCATTTTTGCCCTTGCTTCCCTTGCCTTTTGCATTGTTCCTAGGAAGATGTTGCTGCAGCTGAGGTCAAAGAGGTTGCTGCCTGTGTTCTCCTCAAGGATTTTGATGGATTCCTTTGGCACATTGAGGTCCTTCATCCATTTTGAGTCTATTTTTGTGTGTGGTGTAAGGAAATGGTCCAATTTCATTTTTCTGCATGTGGCTGTCCAATTTTCCCAGCACCATTTATTGAAGAGGCTGTCTTTTTTCCATTGGACATTCTTTCCTGCTTTGTCGAAGATGAGTTGACCATAGAGTTGAGAGTCTATTTCTGGGCTCTCTATTCTGTTCCATTGATCTATGTGTCTGTTTTTGTGCCAGTACCATGCTGTCTTGATGATGACAGCTTTGTAATAGAGCTTGAAGTCCGGAATTGTGATGCCACCAACGTTGGCTTTCTTTTTCAATATCCCTTTGGCTATTCGAGGTCTTTTCTGGTTCCATATAAATTTTAGAATTATTTGTTCCATTTCTTTGAAAAAGATGGATGGTACTTTGATAGGAATTGCATTAAATGTGTAGATTGCTTTAGGTAGCATAGACATTTTCACAATATTTATTCTTCCAATCCAGGAGCATGGAACATTTTTCCATTTCTTTGTGTCTTCCTCAATTTCTTTCACAAGTACTTTATAGTTTTCAGAGTATAGATTCTGTGCCTCTTTGGTTAGGTTTATTCCTAGATATCTTATGGTTTAGGGTGCAATTGTAAATGGGATTGACTCCTTAATTTCTCTTTCTTCTGTCTTGTTGTCGGTGTAGAGAAATACAACTGATTTCTGTGCATTGATTTTATATCCTGACACTTTACTGAACTCCTGTACAAGTTCTAGCAGTTTTAGAGTGGAGTCTTTTGGTTTTTCCACATATAGTATCATATCATCTGCGAAGAGTGATAATTTGACTTCTTCTTTGCTGATTTGGATGCATTTAATTTCCTTTTGTTGTCTGATTGCTGAGGCTAGGACCTCTAGTACTATGTTCAATAGCAGTGGTGATAATGGACATCCCTGCCGTGTTCCTGACCTCAGCGGAAAAGCTTCTAGTTTTTCTCCATTGAGAATGATATTTGCGGTGGGTTTTTCATAGATGGCTTTGATGATATTGAGGTATGTGCCCTCTATCCCTACACTTTGAAGAGTTTTGATCAGGAAGGGATGCTGTACTTTATCAAATGCTTTTCCAGCATCTATGGAGAGTATCATATGGTTCTTGTTCTTTCTTTTATTGATGTGTTGTATCACATTGACTGATTTGCGGATGTTGAACCAACCTTGCAGCCCTGGAATAAATCCCACTTGGTCGTGGTAAATAATCCTTTTAATGTACTGTTGAATCCTATTGGCTAGTATTTTGTTGAGTATTTTCACATCTATGTTCATCAAGGATATTGGTCTATAGCTCTCTTTTTTGATGGGATCCTTGTCTGGTTTTGGGATCAAGGTGATGCTGGCCTCATAAAATGAGTTTGGAAGTTTTCCTTCCACTTCTATTTTTTTTTTAATAAAAAAAATTGTATTTACTTAGAAGCATTCAGAATGTCAACAAAACAGCTGCAACTTTTTTTTTTTTTTGCAATTACAGAGTGGTATTCAGTTAACAGAACAACAATTATTTCGTAGAAGCTGCATCAGAGACAACTGAAGATGAAAAACTACCATCCCCATATATAACTAATTTGTGCTGTGCACCAACAAGAACCTGCTTTAAGTTTCCATGCCAATTTACAACCCCCATACTGTACCAGGCAAGGTTAGTGGCTATTGAAAATACCACCAGGACAGGGCTATCTAAAGACACATTCGGTAGTGTGTTAACTATACAAAAAAAGACACTGTACAGCTTAAAAACAAATCTTACACAACCTTACATTTCAATTTTTTTCTTTAAAAGGAGTGAGTTGTGTACAGGGGGGTTAAATGCTTTATAGACAAGAAAAAAAAAACTGCGCTAGAACCAACTTATTCATCATCATCATCTTCTTCTTCATCTTCATCTTCTTCATCTTCCTCCTCCTCCTCATCCTCTTCATCTTCCTCATCCTCCTCCTCTTCCTTCTTTTTCTTGCTCTTTTCAGCCTTGACGACTCCCTTTTTTGCCGCATCAGGCTTTCCTTTAGCTCGGTATGCAGCAATATCCTTTTCATATTTTTCCTTCAGCTTAGCAGCCTTCTTTTCGTAAGGCTGCTTGTCATCTGCAGCAGTGTTATTCCACATTTCTCCCAGTTTCTTTGCAACATCACCAATGGATAGGCCTGGATGTTCTCCTTTGATTTTTGGGCGATACTCAGAACAAAACAAGAAAAAGGCCGAAGGAGGCCTCTTGGGTGCATTGGGATCCTTGAACTTCTTTTTTGTTTCCCCTTTAGGGGGAATATAAGTTTTCATTTCTCTTTCATAACGGGCCTTGTCAGCCTTTGCCATGTCTTCAAATTTTCCTTTCTCTTTAGCAGACATGGTCTTCCACCTTTCTGAGCACTTCTTAGAAAACTCTGAGAAGTTGACTGAAGCATCTGGGTGCTTCTTCTTGTGCTCCTCCCGGCAAGTTTGCACAAAGAATGCATATGATGACATTTTGCCTCTCGGCTTCTTAGGATCTCATTTGCCCATGGTTAATTATTTTCCTCAGCGAGGCACAGAGTCGCCCAGTGCCCGTCTGGCTCTCACTTGCCCCGGCACTGTCTCTATCTCCACTTCTAAT
The DNA here is from genome assembly GCF_964662115.1 of Mustela nivalis. Lineage (NCBI taxonomy): Eukaryota > Metazoa > Chordata > Mammalia > Carnivora > Mustelidae > Mustela > Mustela nivalis. Next base: position 60,333,901 of record NC_139022.1, on the reverse strand, counting down.
TTTTTGAACAGTTTCAGGAGAATAGGAATTAGTTCTTCTTTAAATGTTTGGTAGAATTCCCCCAGGAAGCCATCTGGCCCTGGGCTTTTGTTTGTTTGGAGATTTTTAATGACTGTTTCAATCTCCTTACTGGTTATGGGTCTGTTCAGGCTTTCTATTTCTTCCTGGTTCAGTTGTGGTAGTTTATATGTTTCTAGGAATGCATCCATTTCTTCCAGATTGTCAAATTTGTTGGCGTAGAGTTGCTCATAGTATGTTCTTATAATTGTTTGTATTTCTTTGGTGTTAGTTGTGATCTCTCCTCTTTCATTCATGAATTTATTTATTTGGGTCCTTTCTCTTTTCTTTTTGATAAGTCTGGCCAGGGGTTTATCAATTTTATTAATTCTTTCAAAGAACCAGCTCCTAGTTTCGTTGATTTGTTCTATTGTTTTTTGGTTTCTATTTCATTGATTTCTGCTCTGATCTTTATGATTTCTCTTCTCCTGCTGGGCCTAGGGTTTCTTTCTTGTTCTTTCTCCAGCTCCTTTAGGTGTAGGGTTAGGTTGTGTATCTGAGGCCTTTCTTGTTTCTTGAGAAAGGCTTGTACCACTATAAATTTTCCTCTCAGGACTGCCTTTGTTGTGTCCGACAGATTTTGGACCGTTGTATTTTCATTATCATTTGTTTCCATGATTTTTTTCAATTCTTCTTTAATTTCCCGGTTGACCCATTCATTCTTTAGAAGGATGCTGCTTAGTCTCCATGTATTTGGGTTCTTTTTAAACTTCCTTTTATGGTTGAGTTCTAGCTTTAGAGCATTGTGGTCTGAAAATATGCAGGGAATGATCCCAATCTTTTGATACTGGCTGAGACCTGATTTAGGATCGAGGATGTGATCTATTCTGGAGAATGTTCCATGTGCACTAGAGAAGAATGTGTATTCTGTTGCTTTGGGATGAAATGTTCTGAATATATCTGTGATGTCCATCTGGTCCAGTGTGTCGTTTAAGGCCTTTATTTCCTTGCTGATCTTTTGCTTGGATGATCTGTCCATTTCAGTGAGGGGAGTGTTAAAGTCCCCTACTATTATTGTATTATTGTTTATGTATTTCTTTGAATTTGTTATTAATTGGTTTATATAGTTGGCTGATCCCACGTTGGGGGCATAGATATTTAAAATTGTTAAATCTTCTTGTTGGACAGACCCTTTGAGTATGATATAGTGTCCTTTGGCTTAAAATCTAATTGATCTGCTATAAGGATTGCCACTCCTGCTTTCTTCTGATGTCCATTAGCATGGTAAATTCTTTTCCACCCCCTCACTTTAAATCTGGAGGTGTCTTCGGGCTTAAAATGAGTTTCTTGGAGGCAACCATATAGATGGGTTTTGTTTTTTTATCCATTCTGATACCCTGTGTCTTTTGACAGGGGCATTTAGCCCATTAACATTCAGGGTAACTATTGAGAGATATGAATTTAGGGCCATTGTATTGCCTGTAAGGTGACTGTTACTGTATATGGTGTCTGTTCCTTTCTGATCTACCACTTGTAAACTCTCTCTTTGCTTAGAGGACCCCTTTCAATATTTCCTGTAGAGCTGGTTTGGTGTTTGCAAATTCTTTCAGTTTTTGTTTGTCCTGGAAGCTTTTAATCTCTCCTTCTATTTTCAATGATAGCCTAGCTGGATATAGTATTCTTGGCTGCATGTTTTTCTCGTTTAGTGCTCTGAAAATGTCATGCCAGCTCTTTCTGGCCTGCCAGGTCTCTGTGGATAAGTCTGATGCCAATCTAATATTCTTACCATTGTATGTTACAGACTTCTTTTCCTGGGCTGCTTTCAGGATTTTCTCTTTGTCACTGAGACTTGTAAATTTTACTATTAGGTGACGGGGTGTGGGCCTATTCTTATTAATTTTGAGGGGCGTTCTCTGAACCTCCTGAATTTTGATGCTTGTTCCCTTTGCCATATTGGGGAAATTCTCCCCAATAATTCTCTCCAGTATACCTTCTGCTCCCCTCTCTCTTTCTTCTTCTTCTGGAATCCCAATTATTCTAATGTTGTTTCGTCTTATGGTGTCACTTATCTCTTGAATTCTCCCCTCGTGGTCCAGTAGCTGTTTGTCCCTCTTTTGCTCAGCTTCTTTATTCTCTGTCATTTGGTCTTCTATATCACTAATTCTTTCTTCTGCCTCATTTATTCTAGCAGTGAGAGCCTCCATTTTTGATTGCACCTCATTAATAGCTTTTTTGATTTCAACTTGGTTAGATTTTAGTTCTTTTATTTCTCCAGAAAGGGCTTTTATATCTCTATATAAAGGGTTTCTCTAATATCTTCCATGCCTTTTTCGAGCCTGGCTAGAACCTTGAGAATTGTCATTCTGAGCTCTAGATCTGACATATTACCAATGTCTGTATTGATTAGGTCCCTAGCCTTTGGTACTGCTCTTGTTCTTTTTTTTTGCGTTGAATTTTTCCGTCTTGTCATTTTGTCCAGATAAGAGTATATGAAGGAGCAAGGAAAATACTAAAAGGGTGGCAACAACCCCAGGAAAATATGCTTTAACCAAATTAGAAGAGATCCCAAATCGTGAGGTGAGAGAAAGGGGATAAAAAGAGGTTCAAAAAGGAAGAAAGAAAAAAAAAAAGAAAAAATGGAAAAAAAAAAAAGAAAAGAAAAGATGTAAAAAAAGAAAACAAATAAGAAAAAAATAAAAAGGAAAATATATATATATTCGATAAACTAGATAAAAAACGTTAAAAAATAAAAAGGTAAAAGTTAAAAAAAAATTTTACCAGAAGGCGAGGAAAAAAACAAAATTGAAAAAGAAAAAAATTAAATTAACTGCAAGGCTAAAAAAAATACAGGAAAAAAGCCATGAGTTCCGTGCTTGGCTTTCTCCTCCTCTGGAATTCTGCTGCTCTCCTTGGTATTGAAACCGCACTCCTTGTTAGGTGAACTTGGTCTCGGCTGGATTTCTTGTGGATCTTCTGGGGGAGGGGCCTGGTGTAGTGATTCTCAAGTGTTTTTGCCCCAGGCGGAATTACACGGCCCTTACCAGGGGCCGGGCTGAGTAATCCGCTCGGGTTTGCTTTCAGGAGCTTTTGTTCCCTGAGCGCTTTCCGTAGAGTTCCGGAGGACGGGAATACAAATGGCGGCCTCTTTGTCTCGGGCTGGGAGGAGCCGAGAGCCCAAGGGCCCCACGCCTCAGTGCGCCCTCAGAGAACAGCGCCCAGTTATTCCCGTCTGCCTGACCTCCGGCCGCGCTCCGAGCTCACCGAGCCTGCGACTGGTTCAAGGTAACACTGAGCTGTGAGCTCACTGTCGGCTCTGTCTCTGTAGCCGGCTTTCCCGTTCCAATACCCGCAAGCTCTGCGACACTCAGACACCTCCGATCCTTCTGTGACCCTGCGGGACCTGAGGCCACGCTGACCCCGCGTGGGCTTCGCCCCGATTTAGCCTCTGGAGTGATGTCCCTCAGCGGAACAGACTTTTAAAAGTCCTGATTTTGTGCTCCATTGCTCCGCTGCTTGCCGGGAGCCGGCCCCTCCCCCCGGGGTCTATCTTCCCGTCGCTTTGGATTCACTTCTCCGCCGGTCCTACCTTTCAGAAAGTGGTTGTTTTTCTGTTTCCAGAATTGCTGTTCTTCTTCTCTTCCATCTGCCGATGGATTTTCAGGTGTTTGCAATCTTTAGATAAGCTATCTAGCTGATCTCCGGCTAGCTGAAGTAGTCTCAGCCTGCTACTTCTCTGGCATCTTGACTCCTCACCCCTCCCTATCTTTCATTCCTTTTATCTCCCTTCCCCTCCCATATCAGCCTGCTCACAAAATGCTCTCTCATGTGCTTGCACACACATGCATGTGCATGTGTACATGTGCACCGTGCGTGCGTGCGCGCACAAACACACACACACACACACACACACACACCCCTAAATATTTCCAGGCTTTTCCAGCTATCTTCAATGAGTGACTTTACTAACCCTCTAGTAGAGTCATCATTGCAAAGGACAGTTCACCAGTATTTAAGTATAAAATGACTACACACAAGCCTCTTATATAAAAGTACAAGTTTTTTAGATATGTGTAAATGTAATTAAAATGAGATCTTATGCTCAGAACAGGCTCTCCACTTAGCTCTCCTGGCCTGCACATGAATCAGTCCTTTTCCTGCCAGTTCACCTAAGACCAAATTTGAATTTTTCAAAAGAAACATTTTTGGGTAGTTAAGGGTACCACAAGCACAGTGGCAGCAGGAGGAAAAACAAAGGAAAATTTGAAAATGAAAGTTTTACAATATACAGAAGTTCAAATGTATTAACTAATTAATCAGTTCTTAACCCCCGTTCACCTCGCCTCAAATGACCTCCCGAAATAGAATCCATGTCACCTTGTCTTCCTCTCAAACAACTGAAAACCCTAGCTCTAGAACTTCATCATTTCAATCCAGAGGCTTTGGAATATGTTTCTGCCTTTGATAGCAATCCATATGCTATAAAGGGTATAAAGGAGGGTCCCTGTCAACAATCAAACCAAATTAGGAAATGAAGAGGACTATGTGCTGACACCAGTAACAACAAAATGATGAAGCATGCATGTTATAGGGGGGGAAAGTGTCATCCAGCTTCAAAGATGTAAATTAGTTCTTTTGAAGAAGCACAAATATTTGAAGCTGTAAATTACAATGTCAAATTAGATAGAAATCTTCAATATAGCTCAGTCACAAAATGGTGCAGGGTTCCTTTGGACTCCACACTGAAAAAGATTGTATCACTTGGGTCATAAAACTGAGAGATGTGATGTGATAGCATTTTCCTTATGAATGATGGATCCACACCTGGAATAAAGAATTCAGTTTTTTGCTTATAGGTGTCTAAAAGATCTAGATAAATTGAAAAGAGTTCAGAGGAGAGGGAGAAAAAAATGGTGAGTAGAGTGAAAGATTTGATGGATGGACTAAGAACAAAGAGTACTATTTTTGAGATTTCTAAGCAAAAACCTTGAGGGATAATTTGATTGGGGCAATTCTACTGATACCAGAAAGCCCTAAACTTTGGTTTGAGTGAAGAATGAGGACTTTGAGATAAATCAATTTATGGTATTTCAGACATAAGCTAAAGTATGAGGCAAAATTATGATGAACCACATTATCGTTGAAAACTTCACAACTTCCAATTAATGACCATCAAGTTCTACTCAAAGTGTGGCCCAGGGAAATGCAACATCAGCATCTTCCATCAATGCAGAATCCCAGGTCCCCATCCAGAGCTCCTGAGCCTGGACGTGCATTTTAATAAGACCAGATTATTTAAGGATGCACATTAAGACTTGAAAAGCACTGGCAAATATCCAAAGGAAAAATTTTAGTCAGGGTTGAGTTTAAATTATGACTTGCCACTTATTAGCTGTGTGATCATGAACATACTAAAATAAAATATTTTTAAAATATTATTTTAGTATGTATTATTTTGATAATCTTCAACATAACAGCGTGCTTAGAGTCCTCACCTATAAAACAGGTATAGTAATAACAACGTCACACTGTTATGTTGAAGATTATCGAAATAATACATACTAAAGTTGTGAGCAACATGTAAATGGCAGCATGCATAAATGATAAAATGGCTTACTATCTCTGAGGGAGAAAGAAAAAAGGAAGAGTAGACAAACAGTAAAAGATTATGTCCTGAAGGTCAGTGAGAGTACTTTTGCATTGTTTTTCTCATGAATTTCAGTCTCCACAACTCCAAGTGAATTTTTGCTTCATCATCAACCATTCTGTACTTTAATCACCAATTCGGTGATTCAAACATCTTTTCAATGTATCACACCTATGAGACTTCCCAAAAAGGATAGGTAGGGGATCTGCTTAAATCACTGGAGTGAGGAAATGGGGAAATCATTTCATCCATTACTCTTTTCCACTTAGCTCTGAATTTGTTGAATATAGCATGTAGTATTGGTGTTTCTACATCACTCTGCAAACTCCAAAGAGAACGCACAACAGCAGTGAGAAGAATGTTTGGTCCCTGGAAATTCTGCAAGGTGAAATTTCCAGTTCCATTTGACTTCTTGTTGTAGGAAAAGAATTAGGCTGAATTGTTGATGATGAGGATACTAAGGAAGAAAAATTCTGACACTCATTAAAGTGGAAAGAAAAAGTTTGTTCAGAACTATTTTAAAAGGTGTCAAGATTATTGCCATAGGGGAGAGAGACTGACTTAACTCCAAACAAAGATAGCAGGGGATTTATAGCCATTGGACAGAATGGGGTGGGGCGGGGGTTGTCAGTGGATGAAAAACTCCTAAGAAGAGGTATCAGGATGAGGACAATTCTTGCCAAAGAGAATTAAGAGGATTCTTGCTGAATTCTTACTGAACATAGGCCAGAGTGGTCAGATATAAAAAATGGGAAATGAGAAATTTGATCCGATAACAATAGTGAGGGATTCTTTCTAACCTGAGTAAGGAAGGTTCTTGCTGAAACTGTGCTGTGCAGGTGGAAGGCAGCAGAATATGCCACACAAAGGATGCCTCTTTTGCATATAAATTGTTTTGAACTGAAGGCAATTGAAAAGAACTAGATACAAGAAAAGCTCTCTCTTCTCCCACTATTGCTTAAAAGCAAGACATAAATTTATAAGGGTGTCTCCCTTCCCCCTCCCCTCCACCACAAAGGACAGAAGTTAATTACTAGAGACCACTCTAGAACTTTATCAACCTAGATATGTTACCAGAGGAATGTACATAATAAACTATACTGAGAAGCTTTTATCTTTTATTAGTTCTCCATATATTTATCTTCCCACAATTTGCCATCTTAGAAGTTCCAAGTTCTTTTCCTTTGTCTTGCCACTTCTCTACAAAATTATTACTCCCTGCTAAGATGCTATATAAGCTCAAGTTCTAGGCATCCCTTTGAGTTACTCATCACTGTCCATTCCCATATGTATGTGTAACACACATGTTAATAAACTTGTTGAAGTCAGGACCCAAAGTCAAGGTCTAGTCAACAAGGGGACTTAGAGGAGCCTGAATAAAGTTTAGTAAAAGAGAGAGACTTTGTCAGGGGTCAGGGCTCACGGTGTACACATACAGACACACACTCACACACACATGTGAGCTTGTACACACACACACATGCAGCCTATATTGATATCCAGCTCCCCAATCTTCCATCAGGCAAACTCTATTCTCTAGGGATAGTTCTGCCATAAATGTAAGCAAATAAGAAGAAAAGACTTTAAGATTTTTGAAGAAACTGAGTGAGGCAAACAACATACAGAATAATTTCAAGATCAAAGGAATGACTTACTACTGCTGGTTTTAACCAAAATAAAACAGAGAAAATAAACAAGCAAAGCACCATCATGGCTTAGAGAAGCTGGGGGAGGCTGGTCATGTTGTTCGAAGTAATACTGGTGTGTGTGTGTGTGTGTGTGTGTGTGTGTGTGTGATAGAGAGATTAAAGAGTTCTTATAAAATTTAAAATAAACAGAATGTATTTTTATTAGTCAGTTCCTTCAGGGTTATCAAGTTAAAAAAAATCAGACAACAGAATAACTCCCTGTTTTGCTATCATATTGAAATACATTTCACCTAACATGAAATAAATGAGTTAAGTATGATATTAATCTTAATGCTATTACTGTTTTCATGGGTACTTGAACCTCCAATGACAGTGTCTCTAGGGCAATGGCTGTCATCACAAGTCAATATGGTAAATTTCTTTTTTTGTTTTTAATAATTAATTTGTTTATTTGACAGAGGGCGAAAGGGAGCACAAGTAGGCAGAGTGGCAGGCAGAAGGAAAGGAAGAAGCAGGCTCCCCACTGAGATGGCGGGGCTCCAACTGAGGACCCTGAGATCAGGACCTGAGCCAAAGGTAGACACTTAATTGACTGAGCTACCCAGGTACCCTAGTACTGTAAATTTCTTATCAAAAAACTATAAATCTTATTATCACTTAGGAAACACCATTTTACAGATGAAAAAAATCCCTTTGCTAGTAAAATAGCAAAATGTAGTATTCCAAAGCACATTTTTACTCTTATAAGATTGTTTTCTAAGATTCCCATTTAACTTGTATTTGACAATGAACTTCCTTAAAATAATTCACATTGTTATTTAAAATGGTTCTTGAATGCTAAAAAGAACTGCTGAAATAGAATTTTCTGAGAGTAGGCAGCCTCTTAAGATTATGTCTTAATGAACAGGGCTTTACTATGGAGACAACAGTGATTTTTATTAAAATAAAATCAAGAAACATAAATTTTGTTGGCACAGGACCTTATAATTCCACAGATATGTCTTGGGTTTGTACTTCCTTTTAAAGGAAGTTGATAAATGCAACCTTCATATTTCAGATAGAATAAGCTTTAACAAAAGAAATAACATGTGCCTAACAGCTGTCACATAATTAAAACTACACTTTCGATATAATAGTGAGAAAGGGTAATAATGACAAAAAGAGGAAATAAATAATAGTTTCTTCTTTGAATAATAGCAATTTAGTATTTGGCTTCCCATCAACAAGTATGTAACAAATTTGATGTTCATTTCAGTATTTGCTATTTGCAATGTAGATATGTGTAATAAATCAGTATTTTTAAATTTTAAAGTCACAGATTAGTATTCCAACTATTGGGTGTACATAATGCTTACTGTGGTGATCGTATTTTTCCCATTCATAAGATGTTTCAATGATCATTTTCTTTTTAAAAATTCAGTAAACATGGCAACAGCATATCTGAACACTTACCTATTTCTTAGTGAGAGAAGGAGAAAAAAAAAGATCACTTGAGTTGTGAGGAGAAATTAAAATGCCCATAAAAAGACTAATATTTCAAGTTTTGGAAATCAGTGAAGCCGACATGGGAAGAAACTGAAAACCTACAATAGTGGGATGAAAGTCCTTCAGGATGCATCTTAATGTCCACTTTAATTTCATTGCCACTACAAACATTTTCACAGGGACTATCTCTGGGAAAAGCAGACAGTCAGTCTATCAACTATTAGAGCTCATCGGTTTCATTTTTCTGCCCCTTAGCTTCTGGTCACATACACTGATGACTTCCTAACGTCAAAAATACCTTGTTAATGGACCAATGCCAAGTTAATTTACTGCAATAAGAGAGGCCCCTCTACTGAGAGTCTTAGGAGAATCTTGGAAGTTATGGACAAAATTGAGAAATCTCTAGGTTTGGAAGAGCTATTTAAAGGTGTTCAATGTTGAGGGCAGGCCCTCATGGGCTAAGCATGGGAGCTAAGTATACGATATGATAGCTGAAGATTAGTAAACACAGAGATATGAGAGTTTGAAAAGAAACTTGAAGAGTAAAAGGCAGTTTGATGATTCTAGTGTAGCAAACTATTGAGGAATAATCTATTGTTCAGACAGATGGATTTTCAGGAAATATGTGAAATAATACAGTATTTGGAATGTTATCTTCCCGAGCAAGAATTTCCAGGAATGATAAAGTCATGTTAATATAGGTGATATGGTGAGGCACTTGGGTGGCTCAGTTGGTTAAGCATCTGCCTTTGGCTCAGGTCATGATCCCAGGGTCCTGAGATCGAGCCCGACATTGGGCTCTCTGCTCAGCGGGAAGCCTGCTTCTCCCTCTTCCACTCCCCCTGCTCATGTTTCCTCTCTTGCTGTCTCTCTCTCTCTGTCAGATAAATAAATAAAATCCTTAAATAAATAAATAAATGAATAAATAAAAGTATAGATGATATTTTGGTAGTTATCGATGTTTTCAGTTCTTACTCTCTTATGGGGCTTAAGAGGCGGATAGTTTCATTATTAAGGCTGGGACTCTAGGATCTTTGATTTGCTGTGTATCCATATTGTTCTTATCTTCACAAACTTCCAGAATTGATGCCTAGGGCTCACCACTGTTAACAGCATTTGACAAAGAGTAGAATGTATACTGCTCCTGGTTGTGAGTTCTGGGGGAGAGAAATCAAAATAAGTATCCAGAAATTATCTTTCACCTATACCTCCTCTTTCAACAGACTGTAATGCCACCTCACTATTGTGCAAGGTTGGAAGTATGCAGCATATTTTTAAAACCTTATGTTGCCTAGTAGAGGTGACATTTATTACTAATACTGCAGGTCTAATCTGACTTTGAGAAAGGAGTCTGGCACACAAGAGCTATCAGTGGCTTTAAACAAAGAAGGCTGTTTGTGGAAATGATAATCTGCATGATCAGGAGGCTTTCTAAAGGGGAAAAATCAAGAAAAAAAAAGAATGCAAGTCACATTTTTTACTTTACTATATTTCTTTTTATTAATCAATACATATATATTTTGCATAAGAAAACAAACAATACTGTGATATAGAAATCTTTGTGAATCAATACCTCTCATAATACACACAGATTGTTTAACTCACATTCACTAAATCAAGCATATGCACCATCTCCTTTATTTAATAAGCAAGCTGAAGAAAACTAGTGCAGCTTTCTATTTTTATAGTTTTATAACTCTTTAACTATTTTTGTACATGAAATATGATTTTTAATAAATTTTTCTTTACATAAAATTCAGAATAATAGAAAATCTAATTGTCAGTTTGAAGGGGGACTTGGATTTAAAGGATATATGTGTATGTGTGTACGTGGGTATATATTTATATATATAAATATGTATGTAAGATATTATATATAAATATGTATTTAATTTTAAAAGATACTATCAATTCTGTTGCAAAGGGTTCATAGTATTTCATCCTTCTGCCAGCATGCATAAGAATTCCCGTTTCCCCACCCTTTTTCCAACAGATCAAAGGATTGAAATGGAATCGAGGTAGGGACGAATGAAAGCAAGTTGAAGCAGGGCTCTCCTTTACAGTCAGAACATTAGGTTAGTCAGTTTTCTGTAATATTTTATCAGTCTCCAGACCATTAATTCATCCTTTTAAATAAGACACTGGAATTCTATCTCCAAATTCTGAAATTATGTAATCTGGGCCATAGTCAGCATTATGCAAGTCACAGCGGAGTACAGCCCCAATATTTGAAAGCCTTGCTGTGGAGGTTGTTTGAAAGAAGAATGGAGAGGAGCAGACAAGAGACTTAAAGATGGCAGAAACTTAGAGAAAACAAAGTCAACACTACTAGGTAGAGGAGAAGGAGCAGCCCAAGTTCATGAATTTCCTTCTGACTCCACTGAGCAGTCTACTCGGGTCTCCTTTTCTCAACCTGATTGCTCATAACGTTTCTCTAAGCTTTAGCTGGCATAGTTTTCATTTGCTGTTGCCAAGGACCTTAGGTCTTTAACAAGTTGAAGAACACAAAATGTCACCTCTGAAGTGGAAGGTTGTACAAAATGTGTAAGTCCACAAGCTGAAGAAATGCTCCATCCATACAGATAGCGGTAAAACTTGTAGACGATAAAGACTTGGCAACACAAATATCAAATCGAGTAAAATATATGTAGCCAGAGGACAATCAAAGCAGAAAATATTTGCATTAATGAATGCAGTAACTCTTTGCATAACTCTTTGCATAACTCATTAGTTATAGCCATAACAGTTTGCTGGTAACAAGCAAAGATTTGAGGAAAATGGGAAAGTGTAAAATTTTCAGTACTTATCCAAAAATATCCAGAAGAGAAAGTACTTTGATCCTGCAAAAGGCTTGGTGTTAAATGTTCTTCCCATTTTAGCTTTAAGGATCTATGACAGTAGACTAAGGATGAAATTGTATTGCTTGTTTGAACAGAACTTTATTCTTGTCAAATGGCTTCTAAGAACATTGCCTCATGAGATTCTTATCGCTCCAATGCATAGTTGAGATTGTACTTCCATTACAAAATTTAGAAATTGAGATTCAAGATAGATAAATAAAAATAAATCAAAATAAATAACTTATTATTCAGAGTCTGACAAGGCATTGCAAGGACAAAATAAGAATACTAGTATTTTTGTCTCTTGAACAGTACTGTAATCTCTAGCCTGCCAGAATAAATTTAGGGGAAACTTGTAGTGAAGAAAATTGTACGTCTACTTTATATTTCAACAAAAGATGAAAACTATTTATTAAATAAAGGTCAACCTCACTTCATATAGTATTGGCCTCAAGGGCAACTACTTCTCTTATCAAATCCCCAAGAACAAGGCTAATAAGGAGGTACAAGAACCAGGACAGTTTTGAGCCTTGGTGCTGGATGTGGAGTTTTCTGTCAGATCAAGGAAGGAAATGGAAGGCCACTGAGACTCTGTTACTTGTCTTTCCTTGAAATCTACCCTCCTTGCCATGTTCCTTTTGACTGTTGCTTTTCTTGAGTAGCATATTTTATATAATAAGAGAAACCTAGAATTATTTCACATTTTCAGGGAAGGGTCTCTTTACTGAGCTACAAGAAGTGTTGTGCCCATTCTACCCACTTAAGCCCCCATGTTGCATCACCACTTCTCATATCAGGGAGATCATATGATAGTTGTCTTTCTCCGCTTGACTTATTTGCTGCGGGGAGGGGGCTTGGGAGAAGGGGGATGGGGTTATGGACATTGGGGAGGGTATGTGCTTCGGTGAGTGCTGTGAAGTGGGTAAACCTGGCGATTCACAGACCTGTACCCCTGGGGATAAAAATATATGTTTATAAAAAATTTAAAATTTAAAATTTAAACATTGAAATAATATATATATATATCCAGTAGTGCAAAAAAAATTTAAAAAAAGAAGTGTTGTTCCCATTCTTATAATGAAAAACAGCCAGATTAACCTAAAATTTATTATTTATTTTACCCATCAGAAACCTGAGTTTACAGAGCAGATTGATGGCCCAAAACCTGAAAGGTGAGCACTCGTTTCCATGGGTTAAACATACCCCTAGTCAGATACCGGTGATAACTGTTGAAGGCTGATTGTGGGTTGGTGGGTCACTGTGAAGCCCAGCAGAGAAAAAAACTGGAGGTGACAGCACATTACTGTAGGCTGTCCGCAATGAACACTGAAAGATGCTCACAGAGAAGACCCAAAAGAGACTTAAGAATGTGTTCATTGTAGAACTTGTGGACTTGAGGAACAGCAGCCTTGAGAGTTGGGAAAGAAACTCTTATCCTTAGGACACTCAGGAAAACTCAAGGCAGCTTGAGGAAGGGACTCGAGGAGGGAAAATACCCACTCCCGGGCAAAAAAGCATGACGATGCCCTCAGCTCAGAACTGAAAAGAGGGAGTGGGAGGGAATTAGAAAACTCCATCCCTGAGACCCAGGATTTAGAGTCCGCCTAAGACAGAGATTTCATCCGAACAGCTGAGAATTTCCACTAGCAAACTAACACACTTGAATTACAAATGATAAGCCCGAGCAGAATATTGCAGGGAGTCAGCAGAAGTAAAACACAGGCATTGCAAAGAGATCTTTTCTGAAGAGAATCTTCAAGAGGCAACCTGAGGTGTAACACCCGGATGGGACACCGTCCTGGCATATGAACTCCCACACCAAACAGAGGATGACTGCAGAAATTTGAAGCCCATGGCACATTGAGGGTAACCACAGCAGCAATGAACACCGTTCAACTGCTAACTGAACTCAAATAGAAACCATATGTAGTGTGTTTTTAGATCACAATGGAATTAATATAGAGATCAGTAAGTAACACAGAGATTTTGGAAAATCTCCAAATATTTGAAAATTGAGCAACACAATTTTAAATAATCCATGGGTCAGAAAAGTAGTCTCAAGGGAAATTGAGAAATAATTTGAAATGAGTGAGTATGAAAATTCGACATATCAAAATGGGATTTGCAATGAAAGCAGTGCTTACAGGAAAATTTATAGCATTAAATGTTTATACGGAAAAAGAGGAAAGGATTCAAGGCAGTGATCTTACTTCCTACCTTAAGAAACCAGAGGAAAGTAAACTTACCACAAGCAAAAGAAAGGAAACAATAATGAGTAGAAATAAATGAATTTGAAAATAGAAAAGTGATAAGTGAAAATCTGTGAAACCAATAACTGTTTCTTTGAAAAGGTAAAATTGGTAAACATCTAACTGACAGCAACAATTTTTTTAAAAACACAGAAAAATGCAAACTACCAATATCAGGAATGATAAAGGAATGTTGCTACTGACATCATAGACATCATCAGGATAATACAGAAATACCACGAACAATTCTATGTCCTATGTTTTAAAACTTTGGTCAAATTGACCAATTCCTCAAAAAACAGACTACCAAAATGCACTCAAGAAGAAATAAATAGCTGGAATAATCCTTTATCTGGCAAAGAAATTTAATCTTCTCCAAAAAAGAATTCTATGTCCCGGTGATTTTATTGGTAAATTCTACCAAATATATTAGTACGAAATAATACCAAGTCCTATCTAGAAAATAGAAGGGAATACATTTCCCAGGTCATTTTATGTGGCGGACATTATTCTAATGTTTAAACCAGACAAGGGTTTTATAAGAAAATTACTGAAAAATATCTCTCATGAACTGAGACATGAGTCCTTAACAAAATATTAACTACTTAAATATAGTAATATATAAAAAGAATAATCTATCTTGACCAAGTGGGATTCATCTCAGGAAAGCAAACCTATTCAACATTGGAAAATTGATCAGCGTAACTCACCAAATCAATAACCTAAATTCCTAACAATGGTTTTGGGGGGTTTTAGTTATGTTTGTTTCAGTTAATCATGAGCTTATTCTAACATTTGAATGGAAAGGCCAACTAAGGTAAGTTATATGATTTTGAAGCAAATGAATAAGTTGGAGGACTCATATTACTTGTTTCCAAAACTTACTAAAAGCTACAATATTCAAGATGTGATATCTATCAGAGAACAAACAGATCAATGAAACAGAATAGGAAACCCAGAAATAACATCTATTTTAATACAGTAAAATGATTTTGACAAAAGTGCAAAGACATATCAAGAAAATATAGTCTTCCAACAAATAATGCTAATAGAACTCAATTTCCATGTGCAAAAAAGTGAATTTGACACACAACTCACACTTTACACAAAAACTAACTCAAAATGGATCATAGACATTGATGGAAATCCTCTAGTTGGAAAATCTGTGTGATTTGGGTTTTGCCAATAGTTTTTAGATATGACTCCAAAAGCAAGATTCATCAAAGAAAAAGATTATGACTTGGATAAATTATCAAAATTAAAATATTTATTTATAAAAAATACTGTTAAGATAACAAAAGGGGGTTACCTGGGTAGCAGTGGGTTAAGCCTCTGCCTTCAGCTCAGGTCATGATCTCAGGGTCCTGGGATAGAGCCCCGCATCAGGCTCTCTGCTAAGCAGGGAGCCTGCTTCTCCCTCTCTCTCTGCCTGCCTCTCTGCCTACTTGTGGTCTCTTTCTGTCAAATAAATAAATAATTTTTTTAAAAAAATATAACAAAAAGAAAAGTTATATATTTTGGAAGGAAATCTATACAAATCACTTACCTGATAATGGACTTGTATACAAGGTATATAAAGAACTTTATAACTCTCTAAAATTAAAAAAAAGGTACATTTAAACTGATACTTCATCAAAGAAGATACACGGATAATAAATCAGCATATGAAAAGATGATCAGCATCATTAGCCATTAGAAAAATGCAAATTAAAACTCCAATGAGATATCACTACTCATATTAAAATGACTAAAATAAAAAAAATTACAGCATCAAGTGTGGTGAATGTAAAGAGGAACTTGGTGGGAATGCAAAATAGTATGGCAACCTTGGAAGATATTTTATCAGTTACATATGAATATAAACATACTGTATATTTACCATATAACCGAGCTTTCCTTTTCCTAATTCCTAGGGAATTATAATATTATATTTATGAACACTTGTATGTTTATATTCATAGCAATTTCATTCATAAGCTCCAAACTTTGGAAACAATACAAATGTCCATCTGGACAGGAATGAAGAACAAATAGTGCTTTATCCATGCAATAGAATACAACTCAGCAAAAAAAAGGAAAAAATAAAACAAAACGATGGATTCTCACAGCATGAATCTTTTTAAGTGAAAGAAGTCAGACTAAAAGACTTCCATTTTCTCTGATTCTAAATATATAGCATTCTGGGAAAAGATAGCACCAGAAAGTAGATCATCCATGCCAAGTTTGAATCTGAGAGGAGGGGTTGACCACAAAGGGTGGTACAGGAAATTTTGGAAGTGATAGAGCTATTTGGTACAGTACTGTGGAGGTGACTATATGAGTTGGTGCTTTTGTCAATACCCAGAGAACTGTATGCCACAGTCAGGGAATTTTACTGTGCAAACCTTATTTTTTTAATTTTAATTTTTATTTTTTGAAGTAGGCTTCATGCCCAATGTGGGACTTGAACTCATGACCCTGAGATCAAGAGTCTCGTGCTCTACCAACTAGGCCAGCCAGGTACCCCTCTATGCAAATTTTAAAAAAAAATGAATTAGAATGTCAGGGGAACCCAAGAGGAAATATAAATTCTGATAATTGAATTTAATAACTGTATTATAAACCCACACTAACACAAATGTTAAAGAAAGGAGCTGACTTAAATAACTTTGAAAAATATTGTCTTGACTGGATGATATAAGATGAAAGGTGAAAATAACTGAATACAAACACTGTGAAAAGAATAAACACAAAAATAGAATGGAGGAAAAGCTGGTAGGATTCCATGGCTCATTTTCTGTGATCGCTAAGCCCAGGGATCACTGCTCTTTCACTCACTCAGACAGTCTTTCCTGGGATTTACCTTGCCTTGCTTCCTGCCTCTTCTCATCACTGGAATGGTAGGATCATAAGAGTATGAACCCAGGTGAAAGGGTTCAATGTGCCACTTGGATTAATGTTGTCTGCATATAGGCTGGTCTCTTGCCTGTCTAAAGGATTTCCCATCATTCCATTGCCATTTCACAAGGCACTCAAAGCCCCATCTAATAATTTCATTTGCCTGCCTTTGTCACTGTGTCTGTTTACCCTCCTGGGGACCACAGTGATGGCTGGTTGAGGAGACTCAGTGTTTTGTTTTTGCTTGTTAAAGAGAGGGAGAGAAAGCCTGGGGGAAGGGACAGAGGGAGAATCTTAAGCAGGCTCTACACCCAGTGTGGAACCGCACACAGGGCTCCATTTCACGACTCTGAGATCATGACCTGGGCTGAAATCAAGAATCAGACCTTCAACTGACTGAGCCTCCCAGATGCCCTAAGGACTCTGTTTCTAATTCTAGGATTCCATAAATTAATTCTCCCTTTCTCTACAACTCTTGCCCATTTTAGAGACAAATAGACATTTCACATATGAGACAGGAAAGAGTTGGAGAAACAGATCTATCTACTTAAGGTAGGCTGTGGTTAGAATAAGAACTTAGAAAAGGCTGAGCTGGAACTAGATTGCTTCAATATTGCCTTTTCAAAAACCAATTCTATTTAACTCATGTGCAAAAATCAGTGTCATTGCAGTCCTTCTCTTCCAAGTGAAATTCACACAGATTCAGCAATATTTTTAAGGAAAGTATATAATAGAAAAAAGATTATATGTGGCATGCTTGGAACTTTGTACACTGAAGAATTTTACAAGAAATTCACTCTTGGGCAGCCTGGATGGCTCAGTTGGTTATGCAACCTACTTTTGATTTTGGCTCAGGTCATCATCCCAGGGTCATGAGATCAAAGCCTATGTCCAGCTCCCTGAGTGGGGAGTCTGCTTGAGGATTCTTTCTCTTCCTCTCTCTCTTACCCTCCCCCGCTCGTGGGTGTGCACATTCTCTTTCTCTCTCTCTAAAATAAATAAGTCATTAAAAGAAAAAGTTGAAAAAAATTTACTCTTCCAATATGACCAAAATATTCCATGTGCAGTATAAAAATCGTAATATTTATACTCTCTTTTCCAAGAATATGTCAGAATATTTCAGCAACTTCATTTAATCTTTATGTCCATCTGTGAGCTGTCAGTTAAGGAATTTATAAAACTTTTAAAAATTTACACATTTTATTGATTAATACCACCCAAAATTAAATGACTAGGGCAGAAAAGTTATAATAATTTCTATTTTTAAGACTTTTTAGTGGGTTAAATAGGTGATAGGGATTACAGAGGGCTCGTGTTGTGATGAGCACCGGGTGCTGTATGTAAGTGATGAATCACTAAATTCTACACCTAAAACTAACATTTACACTCTATTAATGAACTGGAATTTAAATTAAAAAATTGGAAAGAAAAAAGCAAACAAAAACAAAGACTTTTTACTATAGCAATATGTACAGTAAAATCATGTCTGTGTGTGTATGTATAGAATAAATGTGAACTTACTAATATTCCCATACTAATACTGTGTATTTTAATGTGAACATCTGGTATTGGTTTCAATAGCACACTTGAATACCTAAATCTTACTCATGCTTTGTAGTATTATTTTCAAACATTTTCTATATTGTATTTCTCTGGGAAGATTAAAATAATCTTCAGTGTAAGGACTATAAGTGCAAGTTTTTTAGTTTTTTATTGAGGCCTTGAAATTAGTATAGTCTTCACACAATGGTCCTTCAATATGTGTTATGACTCAATCAGAGAAGTAGTAATGTTAGATAGTATCTTATGGGGAGAGGAAAGGAGTACTTGGGTCTACTGTCCAGTGGTAAGGAAGAGGCACTGAAACCCTAGTATAAACACCACAAAAGTTGGTTCTGTGGGATAAAAAGAAGGAAAAGTTTTCCCGTTAAGTGGGATTTGTAGAGCTTGAGTTATGCCTTATTGTTTTCAGCTTCTAAGGTCTATCTTCCAAACTTTTTAGTAGATCCTTTCTCTCTCTCTCTTTCTGTTTATATCTGTTTCCTTCATGTGACGCTGGATTCTCTGATGAGAAGTTGAATCTTGTTCACCCTAGTTCCAGTAAAGCCCTAGCCCAGTCACTTGCAAATAACAGACGTATAGTAAATAAATATTATTTTGGATTAGCTTTTGCTCAGATTTTGCTTGCAGGCTTGGCCTCTTTACAAATTAAGGAATCCCTAAACATTTATTTCTTAGCTTCCTTCTTCATTAGCTTCTTCTAAGTTTATTTGTTCTACACTCTGATATTTTGATGACGGTTGCTGGTTAACTCATTTGGGACATGGTAAGTGCAGAATCCTTCAAAGGCAAAGTTAGATGGATGAAGTACTTTGGTGTAAAACAAATCGGAGCCCTTAATCTCATTTTGGGCTGGTAGAAACTTTCAGTTTTTTGCCTCTGGCTGACCTCCTCCTCAGCTTTCCACAGGGAAAGGTACAGGCTCTGCTTCATCTCTTCTGATGTCTTTTTCTTTGGCTATAGGTGGCATTTTGTCTATAACTAAGACAGTTTTGTACTTGTCTCTGCCCACTGTCTACTACGAACCTCTACAGAGAAGCCTTAGCAAACTCTTTCCTCTCCAGTAGACTCACTCTGAGTTTCTTCTTTTGATTTGAGTATTTGTGGGAGTATTTTTTTTTTTTTTTCATTCTCTGGGGAGGGATTTAGGTGATCAGATTTCACTTCTATAGCTAAACCAGCTGTCACTGGGCAAATCTTCAAGAGATATGCAACACAACTCCAGCTGTTTCAAGGCTGTGGAGACCTAAGTTTCTAGTTAACTCAACCCCTTCAGGTAACAGAGAAAGTCCCTCAAAGGCAGCAGCAGTCACAGAGCAGATGGCTATTTTTGTCTGTTTGGTTTTTCCTTTGTATTTTGTAGAGTTGACCCCTTTGTTCTCTTTTTAAGCTAAATTCAGTCTTTGTTATTGAAGAGTTAAGAGGATGAATCAAGAGAGAGAGGTAGGAAAGACTGAACCTGAAGAGAAAAAGCCCAAGTGCAGTGCTGACAAATCCCTTTTTTAGATTGAAGATGAATAGTAGAGACTAAATAAAGGCCTAAGACCAGTCTTAAATCAAAGAAAATGGAAGTTCTTTGTCCCAGAGGTTACCATCCTGAGGTCACTTTTTACCGTGACCACACACAAGTAGAAAACCCTTGGCCAGAAAAAGTAGAATAAAATAGGACAGAACTTAATTCTGTATAGTTTTGTGGATTTTTACCTTACCCTTCCAACTCAGTACAAGATCTCCAAAGGCATACTTCTATAAAGTGTTCTTTTTATTTACTGTTCTTAGTTAGAGCTAGGTATACCATCATATAGTCACTTCCTCCAAGGGAGAATGCCTCCATTGAACAGATTCCCAGAAAAATCTGCAACCCAACCCAATGACATTAACTGTTCTGAGAAGCAGAAGTGCACTGAGCTTTACTAAATAGAAAAATGGAAAGGACCCTCTTGAGAGGCTTGGTGTGTGCTCACACATAGCTAACTCAAGTTGATTGCTCAAGTAATAGGAGGCCACAGGAGAAGCATGCTTGAAATGAGTGTCTGCTTCCTGCATGGTTTAGTTGTCACCAAATACGACCCCCCTCCCAGGAAGACAACATCTTATCCAAAAAAGTATTCTACCAATGATTCATCTTTGTTTTTATGTCACTGAATCTTACCATTTTAGCAAACAAGCTTAGAAAATACTCAGAGATTAGAAGATAGGTTTAACATCGATGGCAGTATCATGACTAAAGGAAAAATACAAGTTGTCTGACCGATCCATCTGTAACAGTATCCTGGAGCTGTGAACTTGTTACTTTACCAAATTTCATATAGGAATGATGGAAAGACAGACTGTTTGGTTGAAAAATAATACATAAGGAGAGTACAGAACAAACCAAAAAAGGAAATTAATCAGATTATTTTCTCACCTTCAAGTGGTGGTTGCAGATGTTTTCACAGGTCTCAGGACATCTGCTGTTCATCAATTCTCACAAATACATGGTGTCACTATAAAGCACAGCTTTACTCTTGTATTTATAATCTGGAGGTTTCCTATTTTTTCTTTCATGCTTTGCTTCTATAATTTATAATCCTCAAGAAACGAGTTATTTTAGGCAGATTTGTTTATGGTAATAGAGATAAACTCCCTTAATTCAAGGCATCAAAGATGGAGAAATCCATGCCCTTTCATAAGCAAAAAAGAGGCAGCAGTTAATATTTTTATTAAACATCTACTTTGCTTTTTTATTCTGATATTTATTTCCTTAAATTAAGCACTTGGTGGTTAACTTGAACTGCATAAACATTTACTACAAAAAGCAATTTAAAGACCAGAAATTGTCTGTCCTCAATTTATTTGCTGCCAGACTTTTAGCAAAACTGTTTAAGATGGCTCTTTATAATGATTCTATCTTTATAATTATTTAACACTCAGATATGAAAGAACATTTTTAATAGAAGATATTTTAGTTAGAAATAATTAAATTTACAGATGCTGGAAATTACATATGTGAATTTATATAGACTGTTTATAAATCAAAAAAACATAAAATATTCTATAGAAGCATTAAAAAAATCTGAAACCAAACAGCAAAATTTAACTTATAAACCAATATAGGATTTGGTACAGGGATATATATTTAAAAAGAGAAATCTTTACCTTTTCATTTTATGACTTAAGTAAAAAAAAAAAATAAACAAGGAAAGCAACAAGTCTATGTGTTGATGTGTAAATATAATTGCAAATGTGTTCCTTGGTTGTTTAAATCACACATTATGAATAAGTGCTTTTGTTTTCCAAGTTCCTGCGGGATATATCAGGTCAAATGTCAGCTCTGGCCTCAAAATGTCCTCTTAAAATCCTGTCTCTCCTTCCTCCAAAAGCAGGTGCATGAAATAAACCAGCAGGCAGTCAAAGTTGAAATTACATTTGTGTGTCCTAAATCATGACATTCAGTCTTGAAGAGAAAGAAGAAAGCACAGATGTCTTTTCGCCAAAGGACCTATCTCTGTGGAAAAAAAAAAAAAAGAAAGAAAGAAAGAAAAGTTGGGGGAGGGAGAGACAGGAAATCACAGAGACACACCACATTCCTGTTTGTTCCAACTGAGCACTTCCACAGACCTTCTTTGTATCAGACAGAATGGAGACCAGACTCTCACAAGTGCTCAGGCCAAGATGAGGGCTGCAAATTCTCAGTACTTCTGTGTTCACCCTCTCTCCTTAAATTACCAAAATATTAACATCATTTTAAATTTGATCATTATGAATTTCATTTCCTAGGTAAGCAGGGTAAAGTTTTAGAACGGTACGAAAGAGGGACAGGGAAACACGGCTAAGATGTGCATGTGGGCCCCTTTGGGACCATCTCTTTGAATACAATGTGCAGTACTGTGGTCCTCCCATAGAAATAACCTCAGCGATTTCTCTAGAATGAACATTTGAGCAACTTTTAGAGGAAGCTTTTTAGAGATCTAGACATGTCATTTGAACATGAAGACTAAACTGTGTTGTGTACCTTCATTTTCTTCCATCTTCAAATGTAAAATTGGAGATATTTCCTAAATTATGCTGTTGATTTATGTTCTATTTAGTTATTTATGTTTTGAATATATATTTTTAGCTTTAAAAAAAACCAGAAAAATGGAATGAAAATAAAATTCACACTTACTCCTTCTTTTTTAAAGAATACATTCTGGAAGGAAAAGCACCAGCCCTACCCCACTCCCGTCCTCCAAATTTATGATTACTAATATGTGATTCTTAGCTTTCTAGATACTTTTTTTCCCTGCTTATAAGACAATAGGACCCAAATGGAGACACTTACGCTAAGCCCCTATTACCAAACCTAGTCTTAATACCTAACCCAATTGCAATTTCAACCTTTTGCAGGGAGGTAAGCTTAACCAGTCAGTCTGGAAATCAACAGTAGTGAGGTAATCCATCTGATAGACCCTTTCTATCCCCCAAAGAATGCCCCTTAGAACGCCTTTCTCTTTGCTAGATGGGATAATGCCTGATTCATGAATCCCTGAATAAAGCCAATTTAATCTTCAAATTTACTTATTTGAATGTGGTTGGGTTGTTTTGTTTTTAGGAATTTTCTTTTTTTTTTTTTTTAATTTATTTGACAGAGAGAGATCACAAGTAGGCAGAGAGGCAAGCAGGGGGGGCGGGGAGAAGCAGGCTCCCTGCAAAACAGAGAGCCCGATGCGGGGCTTGATCCCAGGGCGCTGGGATTATGACCTGAGCTGAAGGCAGAGGCTTAACCCACTAAGCCACCCAGGTGCCCCTGAATGTTGTTTTTTAACAAAGGATATGTGTGTGCATGTTCATGTATGAATACATATATATTAATAAATATATTCGTGTATACTTTACAAAAATTGATATTTTATCTGATATCTGTATTTTAAATTTTTTACCAAAAATATCCTAAACATGTTTTCACAGAAAAATATATGCCTCATTTTATAGCTATCTTATATTATATAGTGTTTTTAAACATTCTCTTATTTTTTGCTTGGTTCTAAATTTTGCTGTTACAAGTGTGTGGTTTTTTTTAATTAACATATAATGTATTTGCTTCAGGGGGTACAGGTCTGTGAACCATCAGTCTTACACAATTGACAGCACTCACCATAGCACATACCCTCCCCAATGTCCATAACCCAGCCACCCTATCCTTCCCCCTCCACCCCACAGCAACCCTCAGTTTGTTTCCTGAGGTTAAGAGTCTCTTATGGTTTGTCTCTCCCCACCCTGGCCCCATCAAATGTTGTCTTTTTATAGGTAGATAATCTTTGTGCATAGTTGCGTATTACTCAAGGATCAAGTCCAAGAACAACAACAACAAAAATTGTTGTGTCAAAGTGTTTGTGCATTTTAAAATTTCATGAGTTTTCCCTCATTGTCCTCAGCCAGTGAGAGTCTGTGAAGGTACCTCCTTTTCCTCCATATTTATAACTGGATATTACCAATCTTTATCATTTATACTAAAACTGATCGATGATCCCAGGGTCCTGGGATCGAGCGCCACATCGGGATCTCTGCTCAGTGGGGGGTCTGCTTCTCTATTTGCCCCTCCCCCTGCTTGTGCTTGCTCTCTCTCTCTCAAATAAATGAAAATATTTAAAAAACTGATAGAGGGGAAGGAAAGAGTTTTACTTTATTTTGAGTGTCAGTTGTTTTGTTTCATTGGCTCTCTTCTCACTTAGTGAAATTTAGTATTTAATTGTATGTCCAGTGATCTTTTGTTTTCTGTGAATTTCCCATTCAAATTTTCATCTTATTTCTAATAGGTTATCTTTCTATTATTGTTTTATAGACACTGCTTATATAATGAGCCAAAACCTGACCTGTTAAGATGTTGTAAATATTTTCTGAGTCTTTTCTTTGTCATTTAAATTTATGTGAGGCATATTTATCATTCAGAAAAGTTTTAATTCAGTGTCTCTAAGCATATAGATTTTCTTAGTTTTGTACTTAAAGCTTGCTTAGGTAGCTCTTTCTTAATAAAGAGTATGCAGTGGAGCTCCTTGGTGGCTCAACTGGTTAAGTGTCTGCCTTAGGCTCAGGTCATAATCCCAGGGTCCTGGGATTGAGGCCCACCTTGGGTTCCCTGCTCAGCAGGGAGTTCCCTTCTCCCTCTCCCTCTGCCTGTCCCCCAACTCCCCTGCGTGTGCTCACTCTTTCAAATATAAATAAATAAAATCTTTAATAAAAAATAAAAATTAAAATAAATAAAAATAAAGAGTATACAGTAGCCCCCTTCACCACCTCTCTTTCCCTTAATCACAGTTTTGCTTTCCTCAGTTTCAGGTACCTCCTGTCAACGGGTCCACCAAGGTCTGAAAGCAGATAATCCTCCATCTGATCTATCATCAAAAGGTCAATATTAGCCTAACACAACATCGTTCACCTCACTTCATCTCATCGCATAGGAATTTTATCATCTCACATCATCACAACAAGAAGGGTGAGTACAGTACAATAAAATATTCTGAGAGAGAAAGAAAAATCACATTTGTAGAACTTTTATTTTAATATATTATTATAATTTTTCTATTTCATTATAGTTATTACTGTTAATCTCTTAGTATGCTTAATTTATAAATATACTTTATCCTAGGTATGTATGTATGAATAGGGAAAAAACATAGTATATATATAAGGTTCAGTACCGTCAGCAGTTTCAGACCCCCTTTGGGGGGTTTTAGAACGCATCCTCCACAGATAAGGGGCACTACTATAAAATAGTCTCCTTTTTTTTGCAGTTGGAAATTTTATTCATCTGACTTATACGTGTGTGTGTGTGTGTGTGTGTGGTGAGTTAGTCACCTAAATCTATTTTCTTTCAAGCAAATTACTAATTAAAGTAGATTTTAAAGAATGAGAAACATTTGATAGGACAAGTTCCCTCTCACTATTTTCCATTTTGAAATAAACTTTTAATTCACCTCTTAAGTCTTACCCTTCAAACACACACACACACACACACAAACACACACACACACACGTCCCTACCTAATAGATGAAATTCTGAATGTGCTTAAAATTCACTTATATCAAATGATGACAAATTGATCTATTTATAATGTTGGGTCCTCCCATTCAGTACTATGGTAGGTTCTGCTATTAACTCAAATTTTATCTTATGCCTGTCAATTATTATAATTCTCTGTGCATGGGTCAGATGTGTTAATAAGTGATATTAGTGTATGCAGAGCCTATCTCATGATATCAGAAATGGGAGAAGGCAACTTGGAGCCTCAAAAATAGGAACTGTGTAGAACAGATTAGGTGATATCTCTGACACTATTAACCTCATGAATTTTCAAAAGCATGACTCCTAAAGTTACTGATTGTTGGTTCGGTTTTGAAGTAACAAGGCCCCTGGTGTTCTGCTGTTCCTCACGTACATCCGAAGGTAGTACATGGAAACAACCACCCGACTTGTAAAGTCTCCTAATTACATAGTACGGTGCTTTAGGCCCTTAGCTTTCTGTTTGCAGGATTTGAAAAATGACAAGGTCCAACCACAGAAAGCAGCTCCAAGCAGCACTAAGCAAGCAAGTTCTGCAGAACTTGCTTAGAGAAGCAAGCAGAACCCAATTATGTTTTAGAGGCCAGTGGGTTTACTGAGTGGCGATACGTATCGGGTCCTTAAAAAAAAAAAAAAAAAAAACTCCTGCCTCTCAGAACTTAGTGCTGAAATCTATTTACAAAACTGATTCCCATACAAAACAGACTTAACTATGTGTGATCCTCACAGAAGTTTTCACAAGAGATTACGTTTAAATGCTTGTCTACCAAGAAGGGTGTGTTTTAAGTTGTCCAGTATTTTCTTCCCTCCTGAACTTCGTCAGACAGACATTGTTGAGGTCACCATACCAGATTGTTTAATTTCATTCCATCCCACGATTTTTTTTAAGATACCTGAGAAACATTTTCAAAAGTAAAAATTTGGGGCACCTGGGTGGCTCTTGATCTCAGTCTTGATCTCAGGGTCATGAGCTTCAGCCCCATACTGAGCTCCACAGGTGTGGAGACTACTAAAAAAAAAAAAAAAAACCTCAAAAATAAAAAAATAAATAAAAATCTTCAGGAAAAATAAAAATAGAAATCTTACATTGGTTTTCCTTTTAAAAATCTTATATTGGCTTTATATTCCTTAATTAAAAAAAAAAAAAGATAAAGAACCTGTGGCAGAATGGACTATTATTTCTGATAGAAAGAAATGAGCTGTCAAGCTATGACAATGCATATTATCACAGGAGAGAAGTAAATCTGAAAAAACTACGTACTGTATGAGTCTAACCATATGCAATTCTGATAAAGGCCAAACTACAAACATACTAAAAACATCAGTAGTTGCCAGAGTGCAGGGGAGGGAGGAAGGATGACTAGGTAGAACACATGTTATTTTTGGAGCAGTGACACTATTCTGTATGGTACAGTAATGGTAGGTATAGGACTTTATGCATTTGTCAGACCCATCGTATATACAGCACAAGGAGTGAACTCCTAGGTAAACCATAAACTTCAGTTATTAGCAGTCTTAAATATTAGGACAAACATCCCATTGTACTGCAAGATGTTGGTAATAAGGGAAACGATATATACAAATGGGTTGGTAGAGTGGGGAGTCATATGGGAACTCTCTATGCTTATTGCTGAATTTATCTGTAAACCTAAAGTTAGGCTGAAAAATAACATTTATTATTTTAAGAAAGACAAAAAAAAAAAAAAAAGAGCTCACAGAGGAAGTGCAGCATTCCCTCAAGCACACTCTTTGTTACAATGTGAGATAATTTCACAACTGTATTCAGAATTCTACAGTGGGATGGATTGATGATCTCTTTCCTATCAAGTTTTCTATGGTAGTCTATCAAAGAATTTCCTTCTGGGTTCTCATTTAAAAAAAGGGAAAAACAGAAGAAAATTATGTCTGAATCAATTCATGAAATTGGCCAGTTTGGGAAGGTATAAAGGAACAGGAACAGAGAAGAGATTGTGCCCGAGAAGAGATGGCCTGGGTTGTGTTTAGGTTATGTCTCATTTCAGGGTCTTCAGGCTTGTTGGCATCAGCTTGTTCTGTTTAAGTTATAGATATTACACCAAAGTATCCAGTTTAGTGGGGTTAGAAGTTAGGCTGAAATCTGGATGGTAATGACTGGTCTCAGGTCTGCCTGAACTGGTGTCGGGAAAATGGATAGAGATCCCAGAGTGCATCTTTATATAAATAAACATCCCACTAGATGTGAATGAGGGATGAGAGACTGGGAAATGAAGTGTAGCACGGGTTGCATTTCATTTAAGAGAGCTGTCAAGCTGGGGATTGAGTCTGTGCAGTCCTGAGATGTATGTTCCCCCAAATGTTCCCAGTTCTAAACAGCTCGAAAATAATGAGGAGAATCTTTTCCCCACATATTCCTGCAAGTGCAGAGCTTAAAAAGCTTAAAAAGGAATGGCTGATTTTAAAAACACATTTTCTCATTCACAAAGCTTCTGTATGATGGTGTGCTCTATTCTATCACATCACTGTGTCCAATTTCACAGCTGGGGTATGAAAACAGACAAAATATTTTTTTAAAAATTAACAAAGAAAACCTTACTGTTTCCCTTGTTGAGAATCAATTTTTAATTTAATGTCCATAGCATGTTGTTCTCTTATCTAAGTTTATTTTAAAATATGAAGTGGCTTTGTTAGAATTGTGCTGTGTCAGCACTTGGGATCTGTGCGTCTGGGGAATGAAAATTAAGATGACCAGATATTGTCTATGTTATAATAGTGATGGCACTATAGTGCTGCCCACTAACTTGAGGAATCTCCATTGGATTGTGATTTTAGGGTAGCTGTTTTTCTCTAAAAATTCTAGAACCAGCCCAGAAATAGCCCAGAAAAATAATGACCCACAGTACTCTGTACCAACCTTATACAAAAATATTAACACGGAATTTTAAGGGACACAGGTTTTTTTAGTCATACCCAGGTGCCTTCAATGCTTCTGTACCTCCTAAATGAAATGAGTTTAAAAAAAAAAAAATCGGTCTTAAAGAAACCTCAGATTCTTAGAGTTGGCATGCACTTTCAGGATTAGTCTAAATGTCTCTAATTCCCTCTAAACCAGTTTCTCACTTGTGGCACTATTGACATGAGCCGGCTAACTTCATGTTGTAGGATAGATATTCTGTGCACTGTAGGTTTTCTAGCAGCCTCTTAGGCTTCTATCCACTTGATGCCAGGATCACCCTCCACTAGACTGAAAATGTAAAATGTCTCCAGACATTGCAGAATTTCCCCTGGAATGGGGAAAACAGTAGGTAAAAATCATCTGAATTGAGAACTACCGTTCTAAACCTCCCCCAGTGCTCTTAAAACACACACACACACACACACACACACACACACACACACACATATATATATATATATATATATATATATATATATAATTTGTTTTTTAGACAGAGAAAAAGAGAGAGACCGCATGTGAGTAGGGGAAAGAGCAGAGGGAGAGAGAGAATCTAGAGCAGACTCTATACTGAGCTGGGAGCCTGACCTGGCCTCCATTCGAGGACCCTGACATGACCATGTCTTAACATACATATACTATGGAATTCTTATGGAATTCTTTACTTTCTATGTATCTGTCTCTGTATCTCTTTAACCAAAGCAAATGCGTGTGTAACTAGACTGGCATATATTCGGAGTCGAGGATTAAGTTTGAAATTTTTATTTTGTTTGTTTATTGTTCCACCAACAACTGAAGAGCGCTCTCATTCAGGTGTTACCATGTGTGGTCTTTCGTCTGGCCCAAGTTTCTCTTCCTCTGGGGTGGTTCAGTCCTGCAGGAACTTTGCATTTGCCACTTAGGGCAGATGTTGGCCTGGTGTGGACTGTTTTTTCTTGTACTGAGGGGCTTACAACTATGTACGAGAAAGTCTTCAGCCTCTTCATCTGTGAGTGGTTCACTCGAGAGATTAACAATTTTTCTGAGGTGATTCACTGTGTTCTCAGCACAAAATCCTGTTTACTTCCAGAGACTGGCTTTCGTTCATCTCTCTGTGTTCCTTTGAGAGCCTCTCTCGCTCCCTCTGCCTGCAGTGCCTCTGTTGTCCATCTGGTCCACCCATGGCCATGTGAGGTGTGTCATGAACCCTGCCTTCTAGTCAGGGACAGGAAGTTCCAGGCAGGTGATGGAGACAGAGGCCGTAACTCCAGTGTCCATCCCAGGCAGTGCACTATCTGTCTGTCGGTGCTGCCACGCTCCAAGGGCTTGGATTCCCAATCCGTTAAGATCCCAGGAGGAAGCTAATGCCACACAGCCTGGAGTAATTGGTAATGAGTCTAATAAAGGACATTTGCAAAGATATGATCAGAAAGTGAAAGAATCCCGAAGCAGAGGCTAGTACCAAAGGGCTAATTGCATGGGCTGGGTAGGCCTGTGGGAGCAAGTGTGGAGAGCAGTGACTGTCATTTGGAGAAGGCTGACTGACAGGGGCTGCGGTCTGCAGTCACACAGCCAACCCGGGTAATGATCTGCAGGAAGAATACATTCCCCAGCCACGCTATTCATACCTCCCGTCCTCCTGGCTTCACTCTGAGAGCAAGCAATTCCATTTATGCGGCCACAGAGACTATAGCCCCAGAGCTCAGCGGTACCCAGAGGGGTGGGGTGTGAGCAGCAGATGGAAGATATTGAGGACACATTCTGGCAGCATCTCACCCCTGCTATCTTGCAGCATATCACCCCTGCTATCTTTCCGTCCACATTTGCATCTCATAGGTGGATTGTCCCCAGTCAAAATACCTATAAACTATTTATAGGTATTTATAAACTATTGAAACAGAATAGGATCTTAGTAATCATTTAGTCGGGAAAAAATCTCCAAGCATAGGAAGAAATGGAATGCTTGCCCATCATACAGTGCCTCGTTGGAAACAAAAAACCAGACCTCCTAACTTATAGTCAGTGTGAAATATTCTCATTTTAGAAGGAGAAAGAAATCTAAAATGGCAAATGCAGCTTAGGCCTTTTGGCAGAACGTGATGTGTGTGTGTGTGTGTGTGTGTGTGTGTGTGTGTGTGAGTGTGTGTGTGTGTAAGTCTCTCTCAATCAGCAGATATTTAGAGATAAATAAATATAAATACAGATATTTATCAAAACGAGAGTGTCTCAAAGCACAGACAGCATTTCAGTAGGTGCCACCAAAATACACAGGCAGCATTTCAAAGTTGAGTGGAGTTCCATTTAATTCCCCACAGGCATTGGACTTGACATCAAATATTATATGACTTCAAGAAATAGGGATATTCTTCATTTTTAGTTGAATATCTTTGTATTTCAAATTCAATACTTCTAATAATTTTTCTCTCCTTTGTAACATTTAAAAGCAGTATAACTAGCAGATCCATTTCTGTCCCATCAAAAAAATTTTGATTTGAATATAAGGGCATATAGTCTTTAACAGTCTGAATTATTTGCACAACTGGAGAAGTATCTTATTTTTTTGCTACTATTGGAAAACAGTTATTATCATGCTATTACATTTTTTCAGAAAATTTAAAAATTACCATATTAAGCAACATGTTTTTATAAATGTAAGTATGTGAATTGAGGGCATTTATGAACTGTGTTAAAACTTAAAAAAAAAAAAAAATGGGGCACCTGGGTGGCTCAGTGGGTTAAAGCCTCTGCTTCAGCTCAGGTCATGATCCCAGGGTCTTGGGATGGAGCCCCGTATAGAGCGCAGCATTGAGCCCTGCTTCCAGGCTCTCTGCTCAGCAGGGAGCCTGCTTCCCTTCCTCTCTCTGACTGCCTTCTGCCTACTTGTAGTCTCTGTCTGTCAAAAAAAAAAAAAAAAAAAAAAAAGTTAAAAATGTAAAAAAAAAAAAAACCTTTAAATGATATTACCTTTACTTGGCAATGCAGTTTTTGCTATAGATATAAATTATTCAATTAAACTGTGATCAGATTCCCCTTGAAGTAGAAGGAAAAGGGCTATTTGTCTCCACATGAAATAAACCCAAGGTATTGTGCTTTTTTGAATTTTTGTATCTGTTCTCTGTAGATATTTGGCTTTCTTAAGTGCTTCTAGGCCATGAACTATCAAATTTTATTGTCAAGCTACCTGATTCTTGTAACACCTTCTTCACAAATTAATACCACCAATTTAATTATGTATTTTTTCAGCCAACAGTATCTACGGAACATATTCTAAGGAAACTTCAAGGATACTAATTCAGTCAGGATAAGTGATTTTCCAACAAAATTATCCAAGGATAAAATGAACTGCCTCAAAATATATAAATTCCCCATCATGGGGTATGAAGAGATTTTAGTATTACAAAGGCAAGTTATCAGAAAGGCAAATTTGTGATATTTTTTTCCAAACATGAGATGCTGTAATTCTAGCTATAATTATCACAAGATCTACCCTCTCTAAACTCAGAGACTTAGCCCACTTTTCTAGCTTTTACATAGCAATTAGCAATGCCTGACATAGGACTACCAGATTGCTTATTTCTTGGTTTTCGGCTATTTCGAGGAGAAACAACTTATCAGTTAACACTCTATTCCAAAGTGAAGCGATAATATATGTTATTCTTCAAGAAACATTTCACATTCCTTTTACTCTGCTATTAATCTTAGTTTACTCACTATTTGATACCATAAAAAATAATCAAGAGCAGTACTGTGTTTTGTTTAATTCAAATCTAAGTAAAAGTCTGTAAGAATCCCCCAATTAGTCAAATCACAGTTCAACACTTCCATAAAGTTTTGACTATCTAGGAGAAAGTTGTCAACTTCCATTTTCTCTGCTTGTGAAAAGGTGTGACTTCTTTTCCCAGAAAGTTTTCTCATTCAGTCACCTATCACAATTAATGGGTATGTGACTAGCACTGAGAGTAAGGAGAAGGCATCGTGTAAAATGGATCTTTACGTGGTGCATGAAACCATGTGTTGGACTCAGAATAGGGTCATTCAGGCTCATTGACTCCCCAGTGATTGTGGGGTCCCTATCTTGGCCGAGGCACTCTTCTAGCATGGACAGTGCATCTTTGAAAAAACAGGCAAAAATCTCTGCTTTCAAGGGGTCTGGATTTCAGGGGAGGAAGCAGAAAATAAATAAGATAATTGGCTTTTATTTTAAATTTATTTTTTATTTAATAATAAGTGCTAGAAAGGAAAACCTAAAGCAGAAAAAGAGGATAAATGTGTGTCTCTATGGGTATATGTTCAGAGGAATGCCAAATTTTAGTTATGTTGCCCAGCATTTATGTCACCAAAA
Source organism: Mustela nivalis (assembly GCF_964662115.1). NCBI lineage: Eukaryota > Metazoa > Chordata > Mammalia > Carnivora > Mustelidae > Mustela > Mustela nivalis. Next base: position 60,301,326 of record NC_139022.1, on the reverse strand, counting down.
GAGTGACTTTTGAGTGAACATTGAATAAATGAAGGTTTAGCCCTGTGGATATGTGGGGGGAAAGCATTTGAGGCATAAAGATGGCTAAGTAAGGAAGAATAGTAGGACACGTGGTTGGATTGTGTATAGTTTCTTGGTCAGAATATGAATGTTTGCTTCCACACAAAGTGAGATAAGGCTTCCCTGGAGACTTTTCAGCAGAGAAAAGACATGATTTGGCTTATGTTTATACAGTATCACTCTGGCAACACTATTGAGGGAGAATGGAGTGGAAGAAGGAATGCTAATTAGTGGATTAAAAAAAAATGATACGTGGGGCGGATAATGATCCTTGGATCGGGGGATAGTAGTGGAGGTGGTGAGAAGTGGTTGAATTAGTCTATACATTTTGAAGGCATCGTTGACAGATCCAACGTGAAGGATGAGCACCAGAGTGAGTTTAAAGGTGACGCCAAGTTTCTAGCCTGTGCAAGTAGAAGACTGGAGTTGTCATTCACTGAGGCTACCTCAGGACCTAAAGCTTAATTTGTTTGACATTGAACCATCATCCACCTGTCCAGGCTCTGATCCCATCAAACTAAGAGTAATCCAAAATACCTATCAGCATGTTACAGGTTTTAATTTATTAAAAAAAAAATTGCAAACTGGACTCATGTAAACCAACGGGTAGTATGTTGTCAACAGGGGGAAAAAAAGAAGATAATGGCTATGGAGAAGATTTGTAATAAAGCAATATGACCAGCAATCTTTTACATCAACATATAATTCTGAACATTGCCACATAAGCAGACTAAAACGTTTGACTAAAATTATCTATTTTAACTCCAGTTCGTTCCCCATCAATTGCACTTTTTCTACTGCCCATTTCCCAGAATCCCTTTAAGCAATTCTTGGCTTAGACTAAGGGTTCACTCTGGGGAGATCCTAACTAATACAGTCACTTCTTTTTCCTGGCTCTCTATTTCTTGCCTTTTTAACGTATAGTTGACCTACAATATCAATGACCAGAGTACAACATAGCGATTCACTATTTGTGTACATTCTGAAAAAAGTGCTCTGGTAAGTCTAAATCTATGACTTTTGCCAACCCATTTAAATGGTATGGGTAAAGTAAAAGCACTTGCAAAATGCTTTAGACTAATTTGGTGGCTGCAAAGTATTCAGAAGAGTTGTTGGGTTGAAGGGTATCTCAGGAGGGCAAATGATGCTCCTTTTATTTTAACTGCCGTAGTTAAGCTGTGCAGCATCACGTAATGGTATTATATTTCCTGTCACTGGTAAAGATTTATCGTGATGAATCTGGTGAGATAACCCCAGGAATCGTAATAGTCATTATAAGCAGTTTCACTGAAATGTGTTACAGAATGGTGACCACTTATTTCTTTGTGTTGCCAGCAAATATATGAGTCTTTAATCGACTGAACGACAGTAACACATTTTTCCTTTCTTCCCTCAGCACAGTCTGTTCTGATTAGGGGAAAAATTATTAAAAATGTTCCGTGACATCATGCTTCATGGGAATACAACATTGGAAACAATAAGATGTAGGACTCCTCTCCACTGGAGGAGATACAGTCTTTCTTCTCCTGCTTTTGCCTGCTTACCACGCTGCTTGTTCTTAATGACACGCTTGGGATCATGGTGACTTCTCTACAACTCTCCCAGCACATGTAGCCAGACTATGACCAAAACAAAATATTAAACACAGTAGTATGATTCTATTCTGCATGCAAAACAGCTGGGTATGAACTACTTCAAAAGGTTCTGAGTATTAGATACTTCAAAAGAAACCTCTCTCTGAAAGAAATACTTCATGTGTTACGATTGAGGAAGTGTTAAGATTGCTTTAAATGAGATTAATTTCTAATTGCATCTTTCCCTCATAACTTTCTTCACCAACCTCAGGCCCTCAGCTTTCTGTTTGTTTTTTATTCTCTCTCTATTTCTTGTATTTCTTGAATTCCACTCCCAAGGCCAAAATGACATTTTTTTGTCTTTTAGGGTTAAAACTGATTCCGTTTCTCTACCTTTCCAACCACGTTTCATTAAAACCCAATGTTGATATAACCTCCGTGAGGGAATCAAATCTGTCCTCTACCAATTAAAGTGAAACTGGTAGATGGAACTAATGTTGGCACCCTGAGTCTTCTTAACATTCCTTATGTCTCACTTTTCTTTACAAACACGAATTGCAAAATTTCTCTGAAATAATCATTCCTGTATATGTTGCCAAGTATACAGACTCCAAAGGGAGTATGCAGTAAATATGAATTGTACTCCTACTTTATAAGAGGCATTATGGTAGATGCAAAGGTAAATACTGCAATGTCCTGAAATGCCTCCTGTCCCAAGAAAGCTCCAATCTGCGGGAAAATCTGAGAAAAATAAGTCAGCAATGCATTACAAGGACTATCTGGGTGCTGGCAGAGTGAGATTAAATCCATGGAGAGCATAGCTTATTTAGAATGCATTACAATATTTTCCACGCTATTGGATCTGCACGATAGCGCTTTGCTCTCATTAGAGCACATGCTACTATCCCTGTTTGACAAATGAAAAGACAGAGTCTCAGCACAATATTTGCAGAGTAGCTACTAGTAGAAACAAGGTCTAGAATCTTTATGTGTATGCTTCTTAAGGTAGGTAGATTAAGGGTTCTCCTGGGACTCAAGGTACACCCCTTTACCTTCACTCTGTAAGTTTTTAGTTATTACTGGAATTTGAAGCCACTCGGTATTAGTATCTTAGTTCTGTATCCTTGAGAAACAGACAGGGAGGCAGATAAACACACACAAACATTTGATGAGGTGTGTGCCTTGGGATCAACCTCTCTAAAGGTATGAGAAAAACAAGAGTTGGCAGAGGGAGAAGCTGAATTTAAATGCATTTGCCATAGGGAGTTTTGCTGCTCCTTCTTCAAAGCTGTTCCCTGTTGAGGTAGCAGGGTTAGGGTCTTTATGCTGCCTCATCTACCAGTCATGGAATTCTAGGTGCTCGGTCAAAAGTGAGCCTTGGGTCAGGAAACTTTGTGTAGCTACTGCAATTCCCAGAAAGGTATTCAGCCTTGAATAGCCGGCAGCCAGTTACTAGAAAAGTCAGCCAAGTTTCCAGAAGTGAAGGTCTAGGTGGTGCATCACAACTCCTCCTACAGCTAGTCCAGAAAGGATAAGTTAATGCTATGGAAACCAATTAAACTCAAGATGCTGATGACAACACAGTATAGATTTATTTCTTGCTCACAGAACATATCCAGTAATATTAGGGATTAGCTCTCTTGAGCGGCTGTCAGCAGGGCAGTGGTTCAGCGATCCATGCTGTTCCTTCTTGTGTCTTACCATTTCCACACATGGCCCCCAAAATTATTCAGTGGCTTTTCACTGCTTCATTCTGGAAGTGACATGTCATTCTACTCTTACCTTGTAGGGCAGAATTAGTCACAGAGCTCTGCCAGAGGACTGGGCAATATGTGTTCCCAAGAGGGGAATGTGTTGTTCCCAAGAGGGAGAAAACCAGATGAGATCAATGCCAGAAGCCTCTCCATAGACACTTTTTGGGTTTTTGGATACTAGGGCAAATTACACTAAAACATTTAACCTCAGGTGATTAATTAATAAGTATTCACTGATCACATTTTATGTAACAGTCCTACATTATAAGTTTTGACAAGTAATATAGCAGAGAACAAAACATTAAAATCTAAATGGGAGAAGAGATGATCACATTGGCACAAAAAGGAACATTATTCAAGGCAGTACATAATTGAGAGTTAAATTGTGAGTGTTGCTAAACACTGTACGAGTGCAGAAGACAGATAGCAAAGAGAGAAGCCAGGAAAGACTTCCCAAAAAAGACCAAAATTGAATAGGAACTGAAAACGAAAAACCCTGTAGAAAGAAGAGCAGTTTGCCCCTTCAGTTAAAATAAGGTCTAAATCATGACCAATCTAAGAATTTTTTAGATGCTTCTTTGTTCTGAAAGTCTCATGTTCTTAAGGATATGCTGCTGTAATTAGTGCCAAATAATGAGAGAGGGCTGATAAATGATGAAACAACTTCTTACAAATGAAGAAACAAGTTATTGAAGAGCAAAAATCAGTGAGAAGCAAATGTGCCCATAACAAAAAGAATTTGGCTGAAATGGTTTGCTGAATTCTTACTATTTCAAGACCCAAATCAGTTGAAATTTCAACTGATAAATCCATTGGTTCCTATAGTGTTCATCCCCAACACCATCTGATTCCACCACTTGAATAATTCGTGACATTGAACTAATTTCTCCTTTCCACTCCCCAAAGGATCCCCCCCAAAATGAAGGAGTCTAATATTTTGGATTTTTTTTTAAAGAGTCATCTTAGAATATATACTAAAATGTCATTGACTCATTTTTGCTGAGGAGAGAGAGCTAAAGTATACACCTGTTCCATTTCTGTTAAGTCACGTGTTCTCTAACTAATCCTCACAATCCCTGAGGTTGAACAATTTTATCCCAATTTTATGTATGATGACATTGAGCTTTAGTGAGCTTAAATCACTTTCCCCAAGGCTGGAGTTAAATTGCTTGCCCAAAGTATAATTCAACCATATATCTGTCTAAGATCCATCCTCTTTTCACCATGAAATTCTAAGCAAAGTCAATAATTCTATCAAAATTAGCTTACACCGGATCATAGTATTATTGCAGAAATTTGCATAAGGTGAACCCCATTTTGAATTTTAAAGTAATTTGATTGTTAAAGTTCCTAGAAGAGTATTTCTCTAAGTGTTTGCACCATATGGCAAACACGGCCACGGGCTCTCAGAAACCGCCTTATGGAAGCTCAAACGTAATTCACTCTGTGACTGTCAACATATACTCCACATTAGTGATCTGTAAGAAATTAAGTAAGACCACCCAATCTGTGAGACTGATCCTTTAGCTGTTTCCGACCTGAGCCATATTCACAGCAATGGCCATAAGGTTGACCATGCTGTGTTCTATTCTCGCCCTACTGGACAATGCTGGTCCTTTAGAACACTTTGAAAACCACATGCTTTCAAAGCATCTGCCGCATTACTATGCAACAGCAGTTTTCAATGGACCATGCTTGAGATGAATGGAGCTCAGGATATGTCTATCACATATAGCAAGGCACTAGAGATTAATGAGACCAGATGTTCCTAGGAGTCATGGGGAAAGAGCAATGGAATGTTGCTCTGCTTTTACTATTGACTTTTCCCCTCTTGCATGTTTGGTGGAAGAGACAGTACGACTCAATCTCATACAGAAGGCAAAGCTGCTCCAAATAATTCAGAAAGTGCTATAATAGAGTTGCTAGGTGACCGTGGAAACAGTCTGGGACCCTAGCAGGAAATTAGAATAGCCTATTTATCAGTTAAATAGATAAATAAAGATCCTCACATAAAGTGAGCCATCAACAACAAATAAAAGAATTTAAAAGCAGAAATGACCCAAGTGACACCAAAAATGTTAAAATTTTAGAAGCGCCATATTTGTTGGAGGTGGGAGAAGGCATTCAGAACAAAACTGCAGAGGAATCTGAATTTTGCACTGAAGTAATAAATGATCCAAAGCACTGATTTTGTTCTTTATGCAGCTCCCTTGGTAGGTACCACTGTACGGGGCCCCGCCCTTAAGAAGACGGCCTCTGCTGAAATTCCTAGTGAGAGGCTTCTCACCCCTAAAACTCCAGTTCCACCGAAAATAAAGCAAGCCACAATAAGGGCTGAGTCACAGAAGCTAGCAACACTTGTCTTTCAGTGTCCAGCACAGCCCAGAAACCAAAGGGAAGACTAAGTGGATGAGGGGGACATAAAATCATCCCTCATACGAAGCTGTGGTAAACTCCCCTACTGGGCAGCTGCTGGGAGAAACGGCATTTAATCTAAATGCAAAATGGCACACACTGCTGGTTGTCTGGGCTTCAGTCCATGGAGGGGAACACATGCCACCATCTCACCTTTTCCTTCCCTGGAAATGAATTAGTGTGTTCAGCTTTGAAACTCATCAGCACACCCCTGTTTTCACTTTCCCCACAAATAGATAAGACGTCTATAATTTTGACTGAGAGTGAACACCTTGCTGACATGATGAGTTGTGTCGGGTAATGCAATTGGTTCCAACAATGCGGTGTGAGATCAGAAGCAATGTGAGCAATCAATCTATTTCTTTTTAAGCTCCTTTGCTCTGTCACAGTTTCTCTGATTTTCTTTGTTTTGGGAGGTTTTTGGTTATTTTGGTTTTTTGATGACCTTGATGGTGTTGAGGACTACCGGCCACATATTTTTATAGAATGTTTTTTGGCTTGGGGTTTGTCTGATATTGTTCATGACTATACATAGTTGGTTTTTTTTTTTTTAATCTTAATTGTATTTTTTTTTAATGTTTCAAGAGTCATTGTTTATGTGCCACACCCAGTGCTCCATGCAATCGGTGACCTCCTTAATACCTACCACCAGACTTACCCATCCCTCTACCCAATCCCCTCCCAAACCCTCAGTTTATTTCTCAGAGTAGTTTTGGGTTTTTGAAAGGGAGACCACAGAAGTAAAATGCCATTCTCATCTCATCACCTCAAGGGTACCCACCAACAACATGAGTTATCACTGGCAAAGTTAACCTTACTTATCAGGCTGAGGTAGTATTTCTCGGATTTCTACACTGTGACGTTAACACTCTTCCTTTTTCAGACTCTTCTTTAGAAGCAAGTGACTGCGCATAGACTGCACTAAAAGAAAGTGGAGTTCAACTCCACCTTCTTGGTGGTGGGTGAATTATTTGGTGTTCTTCATAGGAGATTTATCTCTTTGTTTCCGTTTATTTGTTTCTGCAATCATTGATTTATATCAGTAAGGAATCATAAGGATGTCTATGTTATGATTGGGTTTATAACACAGTAAAATGTTATTTATATTGTTGCTCAAACTGCTTCATCTTTCACCACTGTGACTCTATCAGTTGCCTCCTCTGTTCCATCTGCATACCCCCATCATTTTGTTTTGAGCACTCCCTTACTTCTGACACCATAATATGTTTCAGGCTCCTCATTATATTCCCTGCTATATATAGCTCTAGGATCAGTCATTTCCCTAAGAAGCCATGGTTTCCTTTATTTGAGAATAATGTTATTAGCCAAGATATTGGGCCTCCTTGAGCTCATACACTCAAGGTCATGTCTTCAAGGTCCCCTTAGCAGGCAGGAATAAGAAATACATGGACCTATACTAAGACACATGTCTGCTTAAAATTATTTCTTTTTTTTTAAAGATTTTATTTATTTATTTGACAGAGAGAAATCACAAGTAGTCAAAGAGGCAGGCAGAGAGAGAGAGAGGGAAGCAAGCTCCCTGCTAAGCAGAGAGCCCGATGTGGGACTTGATCCCAGGACCCTGAGATCATGACCTGAGCCGAAGGCAGCGGCTTAACCCACTGAGCCACCAGGCCCCCCTTAAAATTATTTCTTTATCAGTTTGTATCTATATTAAGCTAAACACGAGTTCCTACTGATATCTTCAATTTTCATCCAGTACTGCTGAGCTCACACTGAACTTCCTCCCTTTCTTATCTGTAATTCCCTCTCTAACAGTAAGAAACTCCCACCATCCTCATTCTTTTACTTATTTACTCAATCCTAGCATATGTGTATAATAGTTTCAGAGTTATTAACTTGTACCCATTTGAGGAAAAAAAATACATATCTATTACCTGGAATACAGTGTTTGTGTATTTTCAAAGTTAGTTAATCAGAGCTTTTCTCCCCACCTTCAGTGAGATGGTATCTTATATGTGTGATATAGTTAGTCTTCTGTCACATTCCACATTTCATTTTGGGACCTCTGAACCTCCTGATCGTTTTGTTTTGTTTTTAATTTATTAGCATACTGTTAAGGTGCACTCTTTGGTGCTGTCAAATTCTAAGGACTGTGATAAACACCCTGCGGCATGTGGGCACCACCACATTACCATAAAAATTAGTAGTGCCGGGGCACCTGGGTGGCTCAGTGGATTAGGCCGCTGCCTTCGGCTCAGGTCATGATCTCAGGGTCCTGGGATCGAGCCCCGCATCGGGCTCTCTGCTCAGCAGGGAGCCTGCTTCCCCCTCTGTCTCTGCCTGCCTCTCTGCCTACTTGTGATCTCTCTCTCTGTCAAATAAAATAAATAAAATCTAAAAAAAAAAAAAAAAATTAGTAGTGCCACTACCCTTAAAAAAGAAAGTAAGAAACAAACAGATAAAGGGATAAAGAGACAGAAAGAAAACAGAGGGTAGGACAGAGAGAAAGAAAAGAGGGCAAGACATATAAATAAGTTAGCTACTGAAATCCATGATCTTATTACACATTCCCTCACAATTTTTCCCATTAAATCATCTTACCATATGAGACATTTCAGCTGGATAAATTCTATTGTGTCCTATTCTTACATGCAATGCTCTTATAGGCTGTCATTTACACAGGGAAACTTTCTTAGAGTTGACCTAAAGAAAGCATTAGATGGCAGCCGGAATAATGCATCTTTTTCCCTGTTAGATGTGTTGTTTTTTCTTGTTTTGTGCCCTCCTTAGACTGTATTTTCAGCATATGAAATTTTGTACAAACTGTCACTTTAGGGTCCGAAAGGATTTATCTCTTTTAGGAAGTAATTTCTAACCTCAGTATTACAGTTTATATCACTTAAATTCTTCTTATTAGAATACAGAAAGCATCTGGGGCATAAGAGTAGGTGTTTTGTGCATATTGATCAAACCAGTCATTTTGGATTGTCAGGTTCATACCCTGACGACTGCAGCTAGACTAAAAATTTGAAGACTTCAGCCATTATTCTGCTGGAAACTTCTAAATGAAAGAGATAAGATAAAAATATACATAGGGGCACCTTGGTGCCTCAGTGGGTTAAAGCCTCTGCCTTCAGCTCAGGTCATGATCCCAGGGTCCTGGGATCAAGCCCCACATTGGGGGCTCTTTGCTCAGTAGAGAACCTGCTTTCTCTTCTCTCTCCCTGCCTGCCTCTTGCCTACTTGTGATCTCTGTCTATCAAATAAATAAGTAAAATCTTTAAAAAAAAAAAGATAAAAATATATAGAGACTATATACTGGTGAGAAAAATGTCTTTGGACAAAAGAAAATTAGAACTCCAAAATGGTATAGATTCTGCTAGTCTTAGTTGTATGATTTTTACTCTTCCTACTCACTGGGCCTAAAAACATCTTACCAACCCCCCACCAATAATAACAAAATTCAAAGACATGGATAGCTGTTCACATGACTATTTCAGGCAACTACACATGTAGATGTTAGACACACTGCCTTGCCAATTAGTTTTAACACTTAGTTTTTACTCAATGGAGTGACTAGGAATCATAGACTCTCTTTTTTCACTTGGGCAGTGATCTTAGATAATTCCATTTGCTGAGTAAAAAAGTGTTCAATGAACCTGTGGTGGTAAACATGGACTCTTTCTTTAAAATCTGTGCATCCATGACAAGCATCAGAGTGGTGCTTGCTACCTGTCCCTTTCATTTTTTGCATTTTTTTCTTTATGCTAACTCTCACAGCACTTCCATATTTCCCCAGCTGCCTCAAACTTTTCACGGTGGGAAACAGGACTATTCCATGGGAGTACTTTGCGGGATAACTATTTACCTTCTGCCAAAGGAAGAGCAGAAAAGTTTGTAATTTAAAAACAGAAGCGGGGCGCCTGGGTGGCTCAGTGGGTTAAAGCCTCTGCCTTTGGCTCGGGTCATGATCCCAGGGTCCTGGGATGGAGCCCCATATCGGGGTCTCTGCTCAGTAGGGAACCTGCTTTCCTCTCTCTTTCTGCCTGCCTCTCTGCCTGCGTGTGATCTCTGTCAAAAATAAAAATAAAAATAAAAAAACAGAAGCATACTGGCCTGAGTGCTAGAAAACTTTGTGTCAAGGGTTCGGTCTGCTCCAGACTGGCTGAGGCGCCCGAGGTTAATCCCATAACCTGGATATCTACTTTTGATCTTAAAAACATGTAAGTTGGACTAAATGATTATTAAATTTCTTTTTAGCTCCAGCATTCTAAGATTCTAATGTTTTATATTATCAAATTATAGGGATTGCATAAGTAAAGAAAGCATTTTCTGAAAATGTGTTGGCTGACATTTGCTTAAATGTGCCATGTTAGCTAATGTGACACACACTATTCGTAAAATGAGAGACACTTGTCTTGCCCCTGTTCATACTTCTCCACCGTCTCTATCACAGCATGACCCTAAAGGATAGCTATCACTCAGGAGTCAGTAATGAAGTGGAACCCATCTGGTCAAGAGTTTAAATTTGAAAATCCCACTTACAGTCATTTTCTTCTGCTTTACCACCTGGGGTTCTTTGAATTCTTACTTTCTAGAGATGTAAGTTTTCCATAAGTAGAAGTGATTCCCATAAAAAGGCAGGGGAAATAGAATTCCTTTCTTTGGAAACAACATTGTCTGTTAGGTTCAGTATTCAAAAATGGTGTAAAACTTTATTTGGAAATTTAAAATAGCAGGTTAGTGTCTTGAGGTATCAGGACAAAGGGGAATTTCCTGCATAGACCAGACAACAATTATTGTTTGTGTCATGGACTAGTTCTACGTATTAAGTCTAAAAGATACCACAACCTTTCACCAGATTCCCTGAATTGCTCAGACCCATGAGGTTTAATGGAATTACTGGGCTCATCCCATGTATGTCTTTTTCAAGGTAGCATCAGCGTAGCAGGGACCCTTTCTTCCTCACATGACAGGATGTGCAGGTGACCCATATAATATTTACAACCATTCCTGATCCTTTCCAAGAGGATCAAAAGGAATTAAAAAAGAAATAAATGAAGGAGTTGAGGATCCCATGGTCAGTCTTACTGCAACTAGAAAGGACAGGGAAATAGTGGAATTTAGTAGCAGTAGTGTTGGACATGCAACAGCTGTATCTTCCAGAAGAGGAGACGGTGGGCTGAAGAGTTGTCCAACTCAAGTATTACATAGGTTCTACTTGGCTGTTCATCAGCAAATGAGTGGGTAAGACCTGAGAAAGAAAGCTGTTTAGCATAGAAGGAGGAACTCTGCATGGCTTTGAAAAGAGGGTTAATTAGATGTATTTTTAAAAAGTCAAAATGGTGTTAGGAGAACTATAAAACTTTTCTTCTACAACCAAACTCAAAAAACACATGACTGTTTTAAACTTTCAAAAATGAGCTGGAAATAAATCATTTAGGCAAGGGAAATAGGATTACTGAGTTTTAATATAGCTGTCAGGAAATTGTTTTTTATTATCTCAAAACTAAATTCTGAGTGACACAAACTTAGACTGAATGAAAATATATCAAATGTGCAATCAAATAAAAATGCTATATCTTCACAGAATATTATTGTTGGCACTTATCTTTCCAAGCCTACATTTAATCAACTAGAATTATGTTTAAAGCAGTAATTTATTGCAATGACTAGATGCCTTCCAAGTTTAAATCTCCGGGGCATAACTGAGGTCCCCATCACCTCGCTTATTTCATGCAGAGCCTACCGGTGTGGCTGCCTGCTTAACACCAGTACTTGTTTCCCTCTACCTTCCATGTTCCCTCTATCAACAGCCCTCATTCAACAAGAGACACTTAGGTCCCCATTCCTCACCCCACCCTGCCACCCAGCTTTGTCTGAAGCAAAGCACCATCCCGTTACATGTTAGAAAACCTTTCTTAAAGTTTCAAAGGTTAAATAAATAAATAAGGAAGCAAGCAAACTATAAGTAAAGTGGGAGTCATAATCCTAGTAGTCATGGTCTCTGGCCTCTGTGGAAATGGAATGGGCTCATTGGAGACTGCTTTGACCATCTTCTTCCCCATTTCATTTCTTCTTTCCTCCCTTCTTTCCTTCCCTCCTTCCTTCCTTCATCAGAGGGTAACCCCATCCAAATTGAAACTGGCACTGGCTCAAGGCATGATGTCAAGTTATGGGATCCCAGTCTCTTAGTCCTACTCTTCTATTTGTGTTTCAGTCCAAGGAAATTTCTGATCTGAGCTATGCTGCATGTCTGTTATGCCAGCTCTCTGATGCTCTTACTTTCTGCCTTATCACTGCATTTGTAAGAAAAGGAAGGCAGTTCTCTTTTGGCCAGCTAAGGTTCCTCCCTTAATTTTTCTTTTTACTGTGACTTTATTTTTTAGAGAAAATTTAGGTTCACAGCAAAAGTGTGGGGAAAGTACAAAGATTTCCCATGTAGCTCCCAGATGCATAGGCTCCCACATTATCAGCATTCCCCACCAGAGAGGTACATTCATTATAACTGATGATACTGTGTTAACACATCATAATCATAGTTTAGATTATGGCTCACTTCATGATATTATATATTGTATAGATTTGGACAAATGTATAATATGGTTCACTTCATGATATTATATATTGTACAGATTTGGACAAATGTATAATAACACGTATCCATCATGGTATCATGCAGAGTATTTTCACTGCCTTAAAAATCCTCTGTGCACTGCCTATTTCACTTCCTCCCCCACCGGAAACTTCTGGCAACTACTGATGTTTTTATTATTGTATAGTTTTGCCTTTTCCGAATGTCATATAATTGGAATCATAAATTCTGTAGTCTTTTCAAATTGGCTTATTTCACTTAGTATGTGCATTCGACGTTCCTCCATAAGTTCTCATGGCATAAATCTCATTTCTTTCGGGTGTTTGAATAATATTCTGTTGTCTGGATGTACCATAATTTATTTATTCACCCAGAAAGACCTTTTCGTTGCTTCCAAGTTTTGGCAATTATGAAAAAGTTTATAATAAACATATGTGTGCAAATTTTTGCATGGATAATACTTTTTAAACTCTTTTAGATACGTATCAAGTAGCATGATTGCTGAATCATATGGCCAGAGTATGTTTAGTTTTGTAGGAAACCATTAAACTGTTTTTGTAAGTGGCTTTTCCATTTTGCATTCCCATTATCAGTGAATGAAAGTTCCTTCTGTTTTACATTATTACCAGTATTTGGTGTTGACAATGACCACATTTGGGGCATTTTAATGGATATGCAGTAATATCTCAAGTTTTAATTTGCATATTCTTGATGACATGTGATGTGGAGTATCTTTTCATATACGTGTTTGCTATCTGCATATCTTTTTTGGTGAAGGTGTCTGCTAAGGTTTTTGGCCCATTTCTTAATTGGTTTCTTTGTGTGTTCTTATTGTTGAATTATGAGAATTCTTTGTATATTTTGGATAAGAGTTCTTTATCAGATGTATCTTTTGCAAATATCGTCTCTTAATCTATGGCTTCTCTTTTTATTTAACATTGTCTTTTATGGAGGAGAAGTCTTTAATTTTAATAAAGGCTAGTTTATCAAATCTTTCTTTCATGACATACCTTTGGCGTTAGATCTAAAAAGTCATCACTGTGCCCAAAGTCATCTAGGTTTTCTCTTGTATTATCTTCTAGGAGCTTTGTAGTTTTGAATACTACATTTTGGTCCGTGATCTATTTTGGGTTAATTTTTATGAAGGTTGTAAGGTCTTTGTCTCGATTTATTTATTTATTTTTTACATGAAGATGTCCAGTTGTTCCAGCTCCAGCACCATTGGTTGAAAAGACTTTCTTTGCTCCACTGTATTGTCTTAACTTCCTTGTCAGATATCAGTTGTCTATACACATGTGGGTCTATTTCTATACCTTTTACTCTGTTCTACTGATCTGTTTGTCTGTTCTTCTGCCAATACCATGTTATCTTGATTACTGCAGCTTTATTTTAAGTCTTAAAGACATGCGGTGTCAGCCCCCTCACTTTGTTTTTGTTTTTTTTTTTTTTTATTCTTCAATATTGCGTTGGCTATTTTGGGGTTTTTGACTCTATGTAAACTTTAGATTCAGTTCATCAATATTTACAAAAAAAAAGTGCTGAAATTTTGATAGAAGTGTATCGAGTCCATAGATCAAGTTGGGAAGGACTGACACATTGATAATATTGAGTCTTCCTATCCATTAACACGGAGTATCTCTCCATCCATTTAGTGTCTTCAATTTCATCTGTCATGGTTGTGTAGTTTTTGTTTTTTTTTCCATATATATATTATAATATTTTGTTAGATTTAGTTGTGTTTTGTCTTTGGGGCCACTAATATAAATGGTATTGTATTTTTACTTTCAAGTTGCAGTTGTTTATTGCTAGTCCTGCCCAGATTTTGAAGTCCCCTCCGTTGTTCTTTCAGGGCATCAGTGGACTCTTGAAAATTCTACCTTACCAGTGCTGCTGTGTGCTCTACTCCATCCAGTTTACTTGATGCACTAGCCAGTTATTTAGATGGTGCATTTTTTTATTTAACAAATGCAGTTCTTATGGATAGATGTTTATGGGCCAGGCACTCTGCTAGGCTTGGAGAACACTATAGTGAACAAAAGGACAGTGCCCATACTGATGGACCCTAATAGAAATATTTATCTATGTTTATTGATATTAACATAGGTAGAGAAATAGAGATATATAGATATAACTATTATAAATTAAATATACCAGGAGATAAGAAAAGGATCCTATGAGAGAGAATAAGAAGGATCTAGTTTAAATTGTGTGTCCAAAGGGACGTAACAAGAAAAAGTAAGATTTTTAAATGAGATTTTAAGGAGAAAAAGCAGTTCTGGAAATGAGAGGGAAGTATAAGTGTTCGGGCACTGTGAACATCTAAGACAATCCTAAAGTACATCAGGATGTCTTCATACAGTTGCTCAGTGTGTGCGGTACCCAAGTTGCTGAGGATATAGCTTATTCAATGAATAAATCCTGTTGTCTTGTAATGGATCTTAACTTCTACTCTGAGTTGGGGCTTAGAACTATCTCACATATGGAGTGGGTGCATGGTGCCTTCATCCGGGAGGTTAGGCTAATGTACAGCTTTGAAAATACCAGTAGCAGGCTTCTGTCTCTCTCTGTTTTGAAGTTTGTACCTCTAGTAGTTCTCAAGCTCTTGCCCCAGTTGACCACTCTGACCCTTCCCTCATAATCTTCCACAAGGCTAAAGTCCAGGGTCTGTCTACAGTTTCAGCCAAATATGAGAAGGTATGAGCAATACTTTAAAAAGCACAATTTTGATTGAGAAAGAAATTTACATTTAACTTAAAAAAACGAGTTTTTATTCCTTTCTGGAGATGGTCCATATTTCATGGACTGAGTCTAAGGACTCAGTTTTTTAAAATTGCAAATATGGGGCACCTGGGTGACTCAATGGGTTGAAGCCTCTGCCTTCGGCTCAGGTCATGATCTCAGGGTCCTGGGATCAAGCCCCACATCGGGATCTCTGCTCAGCAGGGAGTCTGATCCCCTTCCTCTCTCTCTCTCTGCCTGCCTCTTGCCTACTTGTGTTCTCTGTCAAATAAATAAAATCTTTAAAAAAAAGAAATAAAATAAAAATGCAAATATAATCATCTTTTTTTCTAGCATACCAAAGTAAGTCATAATAAAAAATTGAATGTCACAAAATAGAATTTCAAAGTGACCTATAAGCTTAGGGGGGAAAAGGTAGAATGCGTAGTTAATACAATTAGATTTATTGATTTAATCTGGAAGTGGCTAATAAAATATTTAAGCAATGAATAGGCACAATGGGGCATTTTTAAAGAAATTTTAAAGAATGTGTTAAATATGTAGTAGAGACAATTTTAAATTACACATATAATTAATTAATGAAAGTGTTTTTATAAACTTACTCTAGAAACACAAGTCAAGTATCCTTTAGAAATTTATTTAAAAATCCTATTAATGACAATGTCAATAAAGCTGGCATATTTGCAATTAAAAATGACATTTCTCAATATAGTAATGCATATGTCTTTGTATTTCATGTTTATGAATATTGATTGTGTTATTTCCTTATGCCTAAACTATGATGAATATCCTGATGCTGTGACAACAGAATAAAAACGTAAGGAGATTATCGATTTATTAACTTTTCCAGTTTATTTGGAAACATCATCTTTTTTTCCAAAAGAGAACTAGATTAAGTATATTTGTTAAATTGTTAAATCTCTGAAATTGAAGAAATATAATTTATATAATATTTACCTTTAAGTACATGTTTATTTTAAAAAGAAAGTGTCATTCTTGAAATATTTGCCGCCTGTGAAATTGAACTTAGAATAGGTCTTTTCCCAATTAAGTAGGATTTTTTTTTTTTAAAAGCCGTGTATCATCGAGACTGTAAAGAACTTTTAAACTGGTTAATTATATTAATAAAAGTAATACATGAGGAATGGAGTAATGGCCACAGTACTGGTTGGTAGAGCATAGATATTTTGTTGAAACTGTAATCAGAAAGTTTTCTAGATGTGCCAGGCTAGGTAGTTACCTCTTACATGCAATTAAGATGTATACAATTGTATGTTTTTCTCCCCTTTTTGCTCTGGAAACCCACTTTAAAACTGGAAGCCTTCCCTGGAGTTGACAAACTTGGAGGCTGGCTATCTCCCGGGCTGGTGCTAAGCTGGAATTAACAGTGGAGTGGTTTGTAGCTATGCATTTCCAGCTCAGTTCTATCACCAAGTGGGGCTTCTTTCTCTTCTGGTTCTCATCTGTTTTGAGGGTGTTGTTTTGATTTTCCCCCCTCGTGCTACATTTCATTTTAAAGTCTGCTTAATCACAAAGACCAAGATCAAAAATGGAAATATATAACTCTCGACAACTCATTAAGAACTCTGATTTTATACAAACAAAATTTTCACATGGAAATAGGGAGGAAGTGAACAAGATAGAAATCATACTCCTCCCCACCCACACAAAGGCATGAGCCCTTCACTATTTCCCCACACAGTTCTTTTCCTTTTTTTAATTCAATTAGCCGACATATAGTATGTCATTAGTTTCAGATGTAGTGTTCACTAACTCGCCAGTTGCATGTAACACCCAGAGCTCATCACATCACGTGTCCTCCCTAATGTCCATCACCCAGTTACCCATCCCCCCACCCTAGAGTTAAGAGTCTCACAGTTTTTTTCCCTCTCAGATGACGTTCCCCACACTTCCTGAGCCAACATAGGCTACACACTGAGGATTCTTACACCTTGAGAACTTCTCAGAGGAAGACCAAGGCGAATTAAAGCACTGTGAAACATACAGCATGTTTAGTGGCCTCATGGCATTAGTAACTCTATGTCCAAAGCACTAAATAACTCACAAATTAAAAGCCATTTCTTCATTGAATGATCTTTGTATAAAGATGAATAGTATTGATTAAGGGAGATTCTGGTGTATAATCTTTCAAATCAATTAATGTAATGCATGGAACTGATTACACAAATAAGCATTCAGTCAGAATAGCAAGCCACAACCTGCAGGGTTCTACCCTTTGTCTATATCCAGAATGGTAAAAAGACCACCACCAACCTACCCCAGAACAAAATCCTGGCAGCACCAGAGCCTAAATTTGTCTTTACAGCAGCTGTGAAGGGCATGGATAGTCACATTTAACCCTTCTGGATTCTGAATTCTGGTCACAATTTTACAGCCAGACTTGTTCTTCTATAATGCAATCACCTGTGACCCCAGCACTTCTCAGCCTGCTCAATTCCCTCTACACCAACTTTATTTACCAATTATCCCGTCTTCATGCAAAGACGGAGTCACAGCTTCTCTCATTAACAGCCTAACACATAATTTGAGGAGTTAATTATTATGTTAATTATTAAGTTAAATAATTATGACAACTCTAGAAGCAACGTTTTGGAATTTATCCTTACTTTAGATAGTTTTTAATAAGTCTATAAAATATTGAGAGTACCTATTTCTGAGGCTGAATGAACAAAATGTATGCCTATTAATAATGATTTTTTTTCTTTTTTTTTCCTTTCATTTATTTATTTTCAACATAACAGTATCATTATTTTTTCACCACACACAGTGCTCCATGCAATCCATGCCCTCCATAATACTCACCACCTGGTACCCCGACCTCCCACCCCCACCACTTCAAACCCCCCAGATTGTTTTTCAGATTCTAGGTCTATAATACTTGATATCATTACAGTGAAAATGATGTCCAATGTTATATATTTCAAGGGTTTATTTTTATTTTATTTTATTTTATTAGATTTTTATTTATTTATTTGACAGACAGAGATCACAAGTAGGCAGAGAGGCAGGCAGAGAGAGAGGAGGAAGAGGCTCTTGCCGAGCAAAGAGCCTGATGCGGGGCTGGATCCCAGGACCCCAGGATCATGACCTGAGCGGAAGGCAGAGGCTTTAACCCACTGAGCCACCCAGGCGCCCCCATTTCAAGGGTTTATAATGAATATTTCATCAATAGATAATCTCCTGCCACAACTTTTTTGTTTTTTTAAAGGAAGAAACTAAATATTTATTAAGTCTTCAGGACAGGTTTTTATGATAAATTGCCCCAGAGCCAGATTGCCATGTATGAATCCTGGTTCCGTCATTTATTAGCTGAGTAAATTTAGTTAATTATTGAATCTTTACATTCTTTGGATTCCTCATTTATAACCTGAGAACAGTAAGAGTATATTATGATGCAAGTTTTCTAGGGGGCTGAATGAGTTATTAGTATAGAGAACTTAAAGAATCCTTGGCTAATAGCATACACTCAACAAATGTTAGATATTATCAGTGTCATTGTTTAAAAACACACAATAGTTTATTTCGGCTCTTGAAATGCAAAATAGTGTAAGAAGCTGATAAATGAAAAGGAGTTGTATAACTGTTAACAGTAAGAATAAATTAAAGATGGGAATAAGGATTTTCAGAGTTTGGAAAATCTGTCATGTAAATTTCTAATACATAGAAATAGCTAAAAATATACAACATATGACTTAACAAATGGTAGGCACGTTTTTGAGGAAGGCAGCATTTTACAAATATCTAAATTTAATTTCTCTACATGTAAGACTTCTGACTTCCATATTGTCTCCTCATTCAAGGGAAAGATGCTGAGTGTTCTGTCCAATACATTAAACAATGTTTATTTTTAAACAATAAGTAGGAGCTGATGTCCATCATCCCTTTTTACTTTGTCTTGTGTCTTCTCTCCTTCCTAAATTGAACAAGTCTCTTACATTATGAACTCACGATCTTTTTATACTTTTAGAAATTATCAGGGACTCCAAAAGCTTCGCTGATAGGATTATATCTATCAATATTTACTATAATCTAAATGGAAATTAAAATTGTATGTTTATTCATGTGTTTAAAGATAGTCATAGTAAACTCATTACATGTTACTATAAATGACACATTTTATGAAAAATAATTTTATATCGAAAAGCATAAATACTGAATAAAGTGTTATTTTAGATTTTTTCGGATCTCTGAAATGTCTAGATAATAGAAAGAAGGCAATTAGATTCTCATATGTGCTTATGCATTTACTCTGTTACTACATCAGTTGTTACATAGCCTCTGGAAAATTCCACAGTACACTTAAGATGAATACAAAAAAGGCAAATAATAACTTAATATTATTATTAAAATTATTTTGAACTGTCAGAACCCTTGAAAAGGCTTTAGGGACTTGCAAGATTCGCTGAACTCCATTGTAAATGCCACTGTCCTTGAGAATTCATTTGTTTTTGTTTTTGTTTTTTAAAGATTTTATTTATTTATTTGACAGACAGAGATAACAAGTAGGCAGAGACGCAGGCAGAGAGAAAGAGAGGGAAGCAGGCTCCCCGTCTAGCAGAGAGCCTGATGCGGGGATCGATCCCAGTACCCTGGGATCATGACCTGTACTGGGATCATGACCTGGGCCGAAGGCAGAAGCTTTAACCCACTGAGCCACCCAGGTGCCCCAGAGAATTCATTTGTTATCTACCAAGTATTTATTATGCAGTGCTGTATACTGTGGAGTATACAGGAAAAATAAGATATGCAAAAAAGGCTTCAAAATACTTATATCCTTGGTAAGGAGATTTAAAATATACATATTCAAAAGCAAATAACATTTTAAGACCATTCCTTTTCATCTCTCCTATCTTGTATAATGCTAACAAGTTTATATATATTATATCCTTAGGTGAGATTATATGCCATAACATTAGGTACAAACCCATATAGTCCAAAGAAGAAAAAGATCATTTTAGCCTAAGAAGACCTTAAGAATGTAGAAGAAAGTTAAGTTGAGCCCAGAATAGTCAATAAGACATAAGTAGGAATTAAATATCGGGAAGGGTATTTAAAACACACCACAGTCTAATGTGGCATATTCAGAGTATTTTCAAGAGAATCAGATGGTTAGAGAGGAAAATACAGATAGAGGCAACGTGGAAGGTTAGATTAGACTAGGACTTAACTTTGGAGAGACTTCAATTTTACAGTGAGGATATGGGGATTTCCTTATGTAAGTAGTAGGAATCACAAATGTTCTTGAGCATTAGGGTAACATGAAAATTGTATGGTCTAGATAGGAAAGAAGGAATTGGAAAGTGGAAGAACAAGTTGGGAGGGGAGGAAATAATGTAGACATTGCATAGCCATTGAAGAGCATTATAAGGAAGTTTAGATTTCAAGGAATATTCCACTATCAACTCACTCCATTTTCCCAGGATCACCAACCAAGATCTCTCACCATACAAAGTTGAGAAAGATTTAAGAGCATGTATTGCAAACAGCCACAGAAATTCTAAACAGCAATGGTTTGCAAAATTCATATACTGCCTCATAATTCAGTACTCAGGGTTTCATGATTGCCCAAAAACTTCATGACAAGTTGTGACTTTAGTTCTGGTCACAAGACCTCTCCCTCTGAGAGGGGTCAGCCAATCTTCCGGGGACTTGTGATGTGATCAACTATAGTTGGCACCATCTGCCTGTTTCGAGGGCAGGCTCTCATGAAGGAAAATCTATCTGACCATTAATGTTTCCATGCCAGCTTATAGGTTTTGAATTCAAGGAACCAGGGAGGAATGGGAAATTAATATTAGCAGTCACCACTTTGTTCTGTGTTCTGTGATCTTTTCAATAATGAAATTATTGTCGTTATTATTATCACTAATTAGCTTGCAATTGAATACTGTGGGTCAGCTATTTTTCTAAACAAAGGGAACCAGCATCATCTTTTTCCCTTTTAGAATGCTTTTCTAGGCATGCTAACTAGAGAGTTATTTTATATTCTATGAGATGTAACCGAATGCTTGCTACTCTGAAGTAAAAGAGGGTCTGGGAAAGACAATCTTTCTGTCTGTCAAACTTTCTAGTAGAGGAAATCAGGGAAAAGGTGGATGGGAATGAAGGACTTTGATGCCTGCAGTCACAGAGTCTGTCATAGTACCTAAGGCAAGACAGCATTGTAACTTACATGGCTCGTGAATGAAGAATAAATTAGGCAAAAATAAATTAAGTACCTACTAGGCTGTGATTGTTAATGGTTGCTAAACAATTTTAGAGACTCAGTTGCAGTATTTGCAAATTCAATTATATAGTCTTGAATTTACTTTAAAATAAATCAACGGCATAAAAAGACTGAGTAGAGATATCAGAGAAACAAGATCAGCCATATATTAATAGTTATTAAAGTTGTTTGATAGATATATAGTGATGCTTTATACTTTTCCTTCTACTCTAAATGTTTGATAATTTTAAACATCATTCAATAAATATATAACTCCATCTAGCATAGAGTAAGCACCTAATAAAGGTTTAATAAAATGACCCCAGAAACTATTGTATGAGTAGCATTTACATGGATCTGTTCACTGTGCATGTGTATGTATAATTTATATTAATTTTTTAAAGTTTACATTTCTCTCCTAATAATGGATGAATAGCTTGCCTCAGACTAATGCTCCTGTCATAATTAATATAAAGTCTGAACAAGATATGTATTTAATTATATATATAAACAATATATATAAAGAATATATTTACAGACACACACACACACACACACACACAAAATACTGGAGGGGATACAATCCTTGAAAGAAAGGAAGCAAATTAAATGAGTACCACATTTAACCATTCCTCCCCTGAGGGCCCTTCCCTGTTTGCAATGGAGTCCAGCATAATAAAGCTCTGACAAAAAGCAACTTCCCTAATAGACTGAGGAGAGATAGATTTGGCTGTCAGGAAAGTTCTGGGAAGGAGGTAGCCACAGAAGGGAAGTACAAAATCTGCATAAAAATTCCTTCAAATTATTGGCTGACTATGGAGCTGCTTATATATAAGATACAAGTCAGAGCCCAAAAGACCAAAAAAAAGAGGGGGGGCGGGGGGAGGAAACCCAAAAGACAAGCAAACTATTTCATTAGGCATGTAATTCTAGGGATGCATAGCTTGGTTTTTAAGTTTTATCAAGTGTCATAAAGACCTCAGGCTTTCCTCTTCAGAAGGGCCATACGTTAGGAATAAGAATAGGACTAAGGGCTATGCCCTTGAACTAAAGATGAAAATAACAGAAACCCACACACACATGACCTAAAACCAGTTATCCTCGTTAAGATGGTTAGTCAGCAATTTAACTGCCCAGCAGAACAAAACTCAACACCTTTAGAGAAAGATAACAAAACCCAGAGTTCTGCAACATAACAATCATAATATCCAATAGATAGTCAAATAACCCTAGACATAGAAATAATCAGGAAAATCACCCATCATCCAGAGAAAAAGAGCACCAATAGAAGCCATGCTATAAATGGCCCAGCTGTTTGAATTAGCAGGCAAGAACTTTAAAACATCTGTTACAAACATGTTAAAGACTTTGTAGGAAAAGATGACAGAATGGGAAATCTTGGCAGAAAACTGGAAAGCATAAAAAAATTTATTTTGAAAAGGGATTATTTAACTTAGCAGTCAATCAACCAGTAAATACAGAGCACAATGCCTGTGAGGGGCTGTGTTTGGTGGCACATGCAAAAGTAGGGCTGCAGAGAAGAAGTCGCACTGATGTTCTTTAGCCAGAGTAGCTTCTATTTTCCTCCTCTCTTTTTGCCTGGTAGGCCCGGTCTTTAATAGGTCTCTGCTCTGGGACAGATCCAGGTCGGTAATAGCCTATATGTTCCAAACCAAGCAGGTGGCTTTCACGTTTTCATAAGTGATTGAAATTAAATATTAACCATAGCAATTGCAAGTTATAACAATAGATCCTTATATCCTTATGCTATTTTATAGTTAGCAAAGGCTATCATATGCATCTCCCCCATGTTTCTCAAGAGTCACGTATAGTATGAGTAGCATGGTCTCTTCATAAAATAACTGCGTCCCTCAGAAAAGGTTTTAAAAAGATGGTCATGCCGTAACCCAAAAGGATCGCTAGACAATTAATTGGTAAAAAGCCCAAGCTTCATTAGAAAGAATGGCATTAGCTCTGAGCTTGGGGACCCTGAGCATATGGGGGTACCAGGTGATTTATTTACTTTGCAATTATCCAAGAGTGCATGGCTAAAAGGTAATTGAAAATTCCCCAGGCGCTAGATGTTGATTTACTTCACAGTTTCAGTTGTAGAACCTGGCCTATACCCAGCTCTTATCTCAGAAATCACTGAAAGAATAAATCATTATAAACTGACCTCAAATCCCCACAATCTTGAGTCTGAATTCTACCACCTTCTAGAATTTCTAAGACTGTCTTTAAAACCAGTAACAATCACTAAATGCTTTTTATCAATCCAGTCTATAAAGTCCAATGTTTCATTTGCAAAAGAACAATACACAGTTCACAAGATAATACCCCAGCTGATGCCTTGCGTTGCTGTTATGAGATGGGAGGGCGTTCTGAGTTAGATTTCTGATAACAGTGACAGCAGGTAAGGAGGTCTGAAGGGCACATAGTCACACAGGAGGAATTGGTCGTTTTGATCGAATCCACAGGCAACCAACATTAAATGCCCTCTTCCAAATGGCACTTGAATTCCTCCCTGAAAGATCCCGTTAGGTCTCTTTATGACAGCCCAGTCCATTGAAAAGCTGAGTTTATTTGGTTTTATATTAAAATTCTCAAAATGATTCCTGTTGGTGCAAAAATGTATATTATAACTTCCCATAAGCCATATGAAAAAAAATAGGACTTTTTTCTTATGATCTCCTTACCATGGGATAGAGTCCTATTTCTGGGATGTTTATGAAAATGTAATATATGAACATCCTGAGGCTATCTGTATATAATTAAAAAAAATTTTTTTTGTCACTTGAATTAGTAAAAATGATTAACCATTTCCTCATAGGCCTTTTTTCAACTTAAAAATCCAATTTCAATATTCAGGGTCACAGAGAGAATCTTAGGCACATAAGGTAAATATTGATGAAATCTGAGGAAAACAATAAAACTTTATATACCCTTATAGTAGATTTACTGTCTTAAAATGAAGTGCATGAAGCCATCAAGATTTTGCCATCTTTTTCTTAAATTCATTTACTAAAAACTTCATAATGCAAAGTTCTGCTTATTGCCAGCTCTGATATACAGTATTATGTGTACACAATACCAAATAAATTACTAATTTAATTTCTAAAGGAAAATCAGAGAATAGTAATCATTGAATTACTTGTCCTATATGTAGGGTAAGATTCCATTCCTCTTCCCTAATTAGTATGAACCTTACTGGAAAGCTCTAAATTGAGTTATTTTTTTAAAACAAAGGAGAGGCCAAAAAACCATTTCCCCTGAGCTTCTAGGGAGGTCATTTCCCCTTCTCGATGGAACTGTGGTAGTCATAAATTCAATGTGCACTTAGGTCTTGGAGTTGCAAGCAATCTCTCAAGTTACTCAAGAAAGAATAGACATTCTTTCTTAGTCAAAACTACTGTCATTAGAAATCCTTTATGTCTACTGCCTCAGCGACCATTTTCAGCCAACACTTCTGCCTGTCCTGCAGATTTGCAGGCAAGTGACAATATTTTTAAATCCACCAACAGAAAATGTATCAGGTAATTTCAGAATAGCAACAATTAACTGAATCAGTTTCCAAAATGAATTACAAAAAAAGCACTGTGTTCTGAGACAGAGGAATGATTTATACTATATAAAAGAGTAAAATTGTTTCTATTGTTTTCTTTGTTTCCAGTTTCAATGCAGAAGTCTAGCATTGTGGAGTTTCCCTCTCACACTCCAGTATTAAAAAATGTATGCCATGACAGTTGATCTTTTCATAGTGGCAAAGGCTCAAATGAATTACAACTGAGAAAAATAATGTGCAATAAAACCACATTAGAGAGTGACAAAAAAGAGCATTGCCTGAGAAATATCCTGTCCTTTTTTGTGGCATTTGTAACTGGCTAGATATAGTTTATTTGTTCTCTTTGTAATGGGACCAGATGCCACTCAGAATGTATCTTTCATGCCACTTGCCATAGCCAGACTGAAAGGAAATGAAGATTGCCTGTCCCAGGCCAGACAAAGAATGAGACAGTAACAGGATCTATGTAAAGTGATGACCACAGGATTATTGGTCATGTGTCTTTGAGTCTATGTTGCTTTGAAAGAGAAAGATATAGGTGGAGACGGGTAGTAGAGAGAGAGATGGAAGATCTAGAAATGGCTGATTTCAACTGTATTAAGTCCAGGAAGTGAGAGGCCACAGGTCAAGCAAACAACAGAAAGTAAGAAAGTGCCCTGACTGAGAAGTTCCTTGGCCCTGGAAATTCGAGAAATATTTAGAAGCTTGCAACATTTCCTCACATCTTCCAAAAAACTGTAACTTAAAAGAAAGGGCAATAATTGGTAACAAAATAACAATAACCATACCTCACATGTGGGTTGCTCTATACACATTTAATTTCATTTTAATCCTTACTACGATTATATAGGGTATTACTTCTCCACTGTGGAGATGAGGAAATGAGCTCAGCGAGCACTAAATGGCTTATGGTACACAGCTGGTAAACAAAAGGCTCAAAAGAAGAACTTCTGTTTCTAAGTTCATACTCAGTGCACCATAGCAAAGCCACCTCTCCGAGCAGGAGAAAACAAACAAACAAAGACTCAAAACATTATTTCTCCCCCCCCCCCCCCGCTCAAATTCTGTATAATTCAATTACTAAGTATCGAGCACCTACTCTATTTTAAACATTATGTTATGCACTGTGAATATATTAAAAAGCACAGTGTCTTCTCCCTTTCAAAGACTTTCAAAATAATTCTGAGAAGAAGAAGATATCAATAAAGAAAGCAATATAAGTTTGGATGTAGATAAAAATGCCAAAATATATGTGTGAAATATATACATATACTTTAAATACAGAGATTTATTTTTATAACCTTTACAAACTTCTGGAGAACTACCAATTCTCGGCTGCTTGTAAGGAAACTTAAAATACATTTCCTAGGGGCTCCTGAGTGACTCAGTAGGTTGAAGCCTCTGCCTTCGGCTCAGGTCATGATCCCAGGGTCCTGGGATGGAGCCCCACATAGGGCTCTCTGCTCAGTGGGGAGCCTGCTTCCTCCTCTCTCTCTGCCTGCTTCTCTGCCTACTTGTGATCTCTCTCTGTCAAATAAATAAACAAAATTTTTTAACAAAAATACATTTCCTAAACTTACATGGCACTAATAATAATAACAGCAACAACAAAATAGCTAAGCTTCTTAACTGCTAATCATTAACTTATTTCATTTTCACAGTAATCCCGTAAGGCAGATAGCGTTAGACCCTATTTTACTTGTTGAGGTAAAATAAGTTGGTCAAGGTCATACAGCCAATAAATTGCAGACAGAAAGTTGGTCCAACAGATGAACGTGCCTTATAATCTATAAAATATTAAGTCCCAAAATATACCCAGGAAACTCCAAAATTCTATTAGTTTCCCTTCTCTTACTAAATCAGCAATGAAGGTAGATAGATAGCTACAACCCTTATATTAAATAAAAAAAAAAAAAAAGTTTGAATGTCTGCCAGACCCCAAATTGCATCTGAAAAAAATCAGTCACACTTACTTCCTTTTCTTTAAATGATCATGCTTTGTAACTTTGGAGTCAATATCCTGACATATGATTTCAACTAAATGGACCACAATTGGTGTCATTGTCAATGGTAGCTGTCTGTGGGTGAGCCAATGGCAAGAAAATCCTGAGTAGTAAGCTTTCCCAGTCCTGGATAAATTAAAAGCATTACAAGAAACTGGTCAGTAGAACACTAGAGCATGGACCAACTTACCCAACAAGTGAAAGCTACTCTTGCTGGGGACAATCTTTGGAAGACTTCCCTTTGCTTTTTTACTTCCCCATATGTTCTTAAAATACACCCTATAGCTTTGGAGGAAAAAATGTATTTCAGTCTAAAAAAACTAGACTGAATCAGTCTAATTAGCACAACCTGAAGAAAATTATTCCAATAAAATATACAAATTTTTCTTGAGAAAACACCATTTCTTTTAGGCTAAAGTTCATTTTTTTTTTTTTTTAGTAAATTGACAGAAGTGCTCAAAATGTATTTTATATACACAGTGTTATATTCTTCACAGGAACACTCACCATTCTTTCATTTCTTAAAAGAAATTAAGATATTCTCCAAAATAATAGAAAATAAATTCTCCCTCTTAAAGAGAATACTAATCCAATATCCCACCCCTGTTTATAAATTCAGGAGAAAATGAACTAGAGAACAAGATCGAGTCACTGGTGGGTCCTAATTCTAGCTACCATTTCTTCTGTCACTGCAATATGATTTTGCTTTTTTAATATTGGTCCCACCCACCCAACATGCATGACCTTGCTTACTGCTGCAAGTATGCCCTCGAACATCAAGATACCTAGAGAGGACATGATGATGTCTCTGGGAATCTCTGGGTTAAACCCCTTTGGTTTACATACACAATCCAACAATTGTTCAGGAAAGACATCGATTAAACCAGGAGGTTGAGTCAATAGAAATTTTCTAGTTTATTTGTCTTTACCTAGCTGACATTAAAAGAGACCACTTAAATGATTTTTTACAAAACAGAGAACAATTTAAGAGAAATTATGGTTTCCATCGAAAGAGAAAAGGGTCTTGTTCTTCTTGCCTAACCACATACTACCTAACCAAAAATTCTACAATCCAAGAATGCCCATGTAACAAAGGATTATTGTCACTATTATGTTATTTAAGAAATATTAAACTTGACTCATTAAACTCACAATTACATGTATCTCAATAGCAAAAAGAAATATAAAACGCCATGGAATTTACTTCTAATTCTGGCCAAGATGTGATAACAGGGATTTGATTTACCCTACCACTTGGAACAAACAGAAAACTGGACAAATTATATAAAACAATGTTTTTCAAGACTCTGGACATCAAGCAAAGGAAGACACTGATCTCTGATATATGGAAAACAAATAAGGCATTCTCTATAATTGCCCAGATTCCTGCTTTGGGAGAGTTTCCAGACCTTAGACCAAAGAAGGGTAACTAAGGTAGAGTCTAGATGATTCCCTGAACTGAGAAGGTGAGCTAAGAAGCTA
This sequence comes from Mustela nivalis, assembly GCF_964662115.1. Classification (NCBI taxonomy): domain Eukaryota; kingdom Metazoa; phylum Chordata; class Mammalia; order Carnivora; family Mustelidae; genus Mustela; species Mustela nivalis. Next base: position 60,272,952 of record NC_139022.1, on the reverse strand, counting down.
GGGAGACTGATGAGGATGGGGTTTGCAGAACTGAGTAGCCAAGAGGACAAAGAAGCATAGAGGGAGCCCCAGAGATCTATATTTTCCTCTGTTTTATTATGGATAGTTTCTATTACAGTATCTTCAAACTCACTGATTTTTTTTTCTTTTGCAATGTCTGATGTGCTATTCCTATATTTTCTATAACAGACATTGTAGTTCTCATTTCTAGAAGCTTCACTTTAGTCCTTTTTATTTATTCCATGCCTCTACTTAAATTTTTGAACATGTTGAATGCAATTATAATACACATTTTAATATTTATATATGCTAATTATAACATCTGTGTCAGTTCTAGGATGATTTTAATTGGTTGGTTTTTCTCTTTATTGTGGGTATATTTTTCTGCTTCTTTATATCCCTGGTTATATTTCATTAGATCCCAGACATTGAATTTTACCTTATTGAACTGGGTCTTTTATATTTCTACAAATATTCTTGCATTTTATCTTAGGGCACAGTTAAGTAACTTGGAAATAGTTTGATCTTTATGCATCTCATTTTTAAGATTTGGTAGGTGAGATCATAGCAGTGTTCAGTCTAGGGCAAATTATTTACCATTAGGTAAGGCAAAACCCTTTAAGCAAGATGATTTTGAGTACTGTAGTCCCTGTCCCATGAATTATAGGGTTTTCGTTTTGACTTATAGGTAAAAGTATTATTTTAAACCCTGCATGGGTAACAGGTATATATAAAGCCATCAAGATTTTGCCATCTTTTTCTTAAATTCATTTACTAAATTCATTTGCTTTCCGGTGTTCCTTTCTGCAGTCTTGCACTGTTTCTTCATGTATATCTGCTGATCTATAAATATCAACACTCTTTAGAAAATATAACAGATTGCAGAGTCTCCACAGTATAATATTCACAATGTCCAATTGCAATCCAAAATTAGTCAACATAAAGAGAATGAGAAAAAATGTGACCAAGTATTAAAAGGCAGTTAATAGGACCCAACTTTGCAATAACCCAATTGTTGTAATTATTATACAAAGACTTAAATGCAATATTCTAATTATATTTAAGGGAGATAATGAAAAAAATCACAAATTAAATAATGAATGGAAAATAGCACAGAAATGGGAAACATGAAAAAGCAAAAGGAAATTTTTGCACAAAAAAGTGTAATGGATGGGGCGCTGGGTGGCTCAGTGGGTTAAGCCTCTGCCTTCAGCTCAGGTCATGATCTTAGGGTCCTGGGATCGAGCCCCGCATCGGGCTCTCTGTTCAGCGGGGAGCCTGCTTCCCCCTCTCTCTGCCTGCCTCTCTGCCTACTTGTGATTTCTTTCTCTCTCTGTCAAATAAATAAATAAAATCTTTTTTTTTTTTTTTAAAGTGTAATGGATGAAATAAAGAAAATTCACTGAAAGGGCTTTATAACAGAAGATGACAATCTGTGGACATGATATCAAAAAATCCATTCTAATAAGTAGAGAGGGGGAAAGTTATAAAAATGTAAGAGCCTCAGGATTCTGTGGGGCAATATCATAAAGATAGTTAGAATCTCAGAAGGAACAGAGAGAGGTAAGTTAAAAGAAAATTAAGGGGAAAAAAGTCTAATGTTTTCCCAAATTAGGTAAAAATATAAATTTATAAATTTAGGAAGGCAGCAAAACTATGAAGAAAACCATGCCTAGATCTATTAAAGTGAAATTGTTGAAAGCTAAAGATGAAGGAAAATTTTGAAAGCAGCAGAGAATAAGAACTAAGATTACATACAGCGGAACAAGGACTTGAATGACCACAAACTTCTCATCAGAAAGTATGGAGACTGAAAGACAGGGAACAACATCTTTAATTTTAAACAACAAAACTAACAACCAGATTTCTACATCAAATGAGAATATTTTTCAAGAAGACTAAGAAAATGTCTTTACTTGGCAACAGCAGAAATGTTAAAGGAAGTTAAAGAAAATTATACTAGATGGACGTTAGACATTAAACAGCAAGTGAAGATCATTGGAAATGTGTATTGTTGATAAACTGTACCCCAATAAAGTAAAATAAATAAATAAATAAATAAAGGAAATTAGCTAAGCTAATATTATGGTACAAATTAGAAAAACAGCAAAAATGATAGGAATGAGGTAGAAGTATGCCAGTTGTTTTGTTTCAAAATAACCCAATGAGGTTGAACCTAAAAACAGATTTTAAGCTTTCTTTGATTCATTGTTACTCAATGCAAAATTATTCTTTTTATGGCAAGAAGAAATATGTGGTTTGAAATTATTGTTATAATCTAACTGGGCTGGAGGAAAAATGCATTTTATGTCAGAGAGGTTTTCAAACACTGGTAGAACTTAGCTACTGGAAAAGAATTAGAGAAAAGCTGTGGCATTCCTTAGACACTGCATAAATTCTCTTTCTTCCAGATTGCTTAAGAAGTAGAAATAAGGGTTAATTGTAGAACTAAGAGATTAAAAATGTTGCAAATTCATTGGAAGAGTTAAAAAAAAAATTCTTCAAACTGTTGACAATAAGAGGCACCTTATTGTCAACATCTGAGGTGGCTCAGATGGTTAGGCATCCAACTCTTGATTCAGCTCAGGTCATGATCACAGGGTCATGACATCAAGCCCCCAGTCAAGTCAGGCTACTTCCTGCTCAGCAGGAAGCCCCTTCTCTCTCTCTCTCTCTCTTTCTCAAAATTAAATGATTAAATCTTAAAAAAATAAATAAATAAATAAAGGAAAGATGGAAACTGTTGACAATCAGAATTAGATTTTACAATCTAGAAATTAGACTTTACAAACAAAACAAACCAAGAAGATTGATGATATCATGAGAGAAAAAAAGAAAAATCCAAATTTAGGAACCAAAGATGAAACAAATTGACTCAGGACAGAAATCACCAAAGCACTATAAAATCAGTGACAGGCAAAGAGGCCTCTGTCACAAAAGAACTGTGAAGTGTGCCCCAATCTGCAGTCTGTGTGGTGCCCTGGGGGTAGCAGCAGCCTGCTAAGAACCATCTCTCCAGTTGTCACACTCCTGTGGAACCCAGCTTTGCAAGCCTCTGGGGCTACCAGAGCCAGGTGATTAAGGGGCAACCTCTGAGCAGCATCTGCAAAAACTAGGGCACCAGATATGAAAACCAGAACACCAACCACGTATAAATCTCCCTCCATTTGACACTGGCACACTGGGGTACAGCGAAAGGAGAGTAGGAAGACAGCACTTACATCTGAAGCCTCTAGAGAGGATTCCAGTCAACCCCTCAATGAGTGTTTAATTAGAAGCCTGCCCCTCAGGGCCATAGCCTTCTTCATAGTAAGACAGAGTTCTTAGGTCTGTTGCCTTTTGCTCTGTCCTGTGGTGGTAGCTGTTTAAGAACTCTTTTTCAAGTGATAACAGTCCTATGGGACCCATTAGCATAAGCCCCATTGGCTGCCAGAATCAGGTGATGTGGAGATATCCCCTGGTAGCAACTGTAAAAATTGGGGTGCCAGACAGGGGTATGAGCTCCTTACTGAGTAGCACCAATTATTACAGTTCCATGGGACCAGGAACACCAACCCCCCTGGTTTCCAGAGCCAGGCAGCTAATAGTGTCCCCTAGGTAGAAACCACAAAGACTAGGGCACCAAACACATGTAAAAGTTCCCTTCCAGGAGATACTGATGCTCTGTAACATGAGAAAGGCAAAGCCTCAAGATGGCATCCAACAATCTCTCTCCCCAGAAAGTGTTCTAGTAGTCTCCTAGATAGGTATACTAAATTAGATGCCTGGTCCTAAGGCATGGGCTTTAATATAATAAGCAAGTGAGCCTTCTTCACTTTAAGCTTGGATATAATCAGCTACCTCTGAATTGGGCCCTGAAGTTGGCAGGTAGGACCATGCAGCCCCTTTAAGCGCTGTCTCCCAGATTGCTACAATCTTGTGGGTCTCAGGACATGAGATCTATTCATTTTCAAAGTTAGATGTTTTGGGAGCTTGTCTCTCTGATGTAGGTCCTAAAAGTTGAGGTGTTCAGTGTGGGATTCAAACCCTCTTCTTAGGAAAAAGCTCTCAGTTTTGAGATTTTTTGAAGTTATGGATTGCCAGGCTGGTAGTGTAGTTTAAGGCAAGACTTTGTCCCAGCCACTCCTACCCATTTTGATGTGGTTTTTCTTCTTGTTTCTCTGGTGTGTAGTTGTCACTCAGGGTACCTTTAGGGGTTTTTTTGTTTGTTTGTTTGTTTTTACATTTTATTCATGTATTTGAAAGGGACTGAGAGAGAAGGAGAGCAGAAGTAGGGGGAGCAGCAGGCAGAGGGAGAAGCAGACTCCGTGCTAAGTAGAGAACCCAGTGTGGGGCCCGATCCCAGGACCCCAGGACCCCAGGACCCCAGGACCATGACCTGAGTTCAGGGAAAATGCCAAACTGACAAATCCGTCTATGCACACCTCACCTACCCTTTTATTTATTTATTTTTTTTCAGAAGAAATTCTTTTATATGTACCTAAACACTTTGTCTATAAGGAAGAGGTAAGTTCAGGATCTTCCTATGTCACTACACTCTGCCTTGCTCCAATTTGCCAGTATCTCCCAGAAAAGAGCTTATGTGCTCATTTGGAGCCCCAGTTTTATGACTGCAACCCAGGGAACACCACCAGATCACCTGGGCAGTGAGGCTTACACTAGCAATCCCACAGTAATAGATATGTCTGTATACTTTTAAAAGCTACTGCTGAAGGGTATGGCTTCCCAATGACTTGACTGGGTGCTGAGATCCTACCCTTAGGGACATTGGCAGGTCTTGACCCATCCTCAACTACTGGGAGCTATTAAAAATATAATAGGATATAATAGGCTACTTGGTCAGCACAAAGGTTTGAGAGGAAACAAAGAGTGAGGGCAGGGTTAAATGTCAAAGTTTATCTCCACCATAAGGCCACCCATTCTAAGACTGGGAGAGGTGGTTGTTTCATCAACTGTATAGAAACTAACTCAGAATGAAGAAAAATGAAGAAACAGAGGGATATGTTCCAGGTGAAAGAATAAGATAAAACTTCAGAAATAAGCCTTAATAAAATGGAGAGAAGTGGTATACCTGATAAAGTGTTCAAGGTAATGGTCATAAAAATGCTCACCATACTGGGGAGAAGATTGTATAAACACAGTGACAACTTCAATAAAGAGATGAAAAATATTTAAGAAAGTACATAATAAAAGTCACAGAGGTTAAGGGGCACCTGGGTGGCTCAGTGGGTTAAGCGTCTGCTTTCCTCTCCTGTCATGATCCACGGTCCTGGGATTTAGCCTGCATCAGGCTCTCCACTCAGCAGGGAGCCTGCTTCCCTTCCCCTCTCTCTTCCTGCCTCTCTGCCTACTTGTGATCTCTGTCAAATAAATAAATAAATAAATAAAATCTTAAAAAAAAAAGTCAAAGAGGTTAAGTAAGAATGCAATAATTAAGCTGAAAAAAACACTAATGGAGGTTCAACAGTAGACTAGATGAAGCAGAAGAAATGAATCAACTAAAAGACAAAGTGCTAGAACACATTCAATCAAAGTAGCAAAAGGAGAAAAGAATGAAATAAACCTTAAGAGGCTTATGGGACAACATCAAAGGGACTAACATTTGCATAACATTACAAGGAAGAAGAATGAGGGGGGCAGAAATCTTCTGTGAACAATGTTTGAAAAGTGCCCTCGCCTGGGAAATGAAACAGAAATCCAGATCCTAGAGACACAGAGATTTGCAAATAAATTGAACCCAAAGAGACCCACATCAAGATGCATTGTTGACCAAAATGTCAAAAGTTAAAAATTAAGAATATTAAAAGCAGCAATAAAAAAATCAAACTTGTTATGTATTGTGGAACCCCCATAAAACTACCAGCAGATTTTTTTAGTAGAAATTTTGCAGGCAGAAAGGGAGTAGCAAGATACATACAAAGTGCTGAAAGAAAAAAACACTTCAAATCAAAAATACATTACTCAGCAAAGTTATTCAGAACTGAAGCTGAGATAAAGTTTTCCAGAAAAGCAAAAGAAAAAAGCAGTTATCTGGTAAATAAAATCAGGAGCATCAGATTAAAAACTGGGCAGAAATAGATAATGTTCCAAAAAAGACACACAGATGGCCAAAACTCATAAATGAAAAGATGTCCAACACCATTAATCATCAGGGAAATACAAATCAAAATCATAATAAGATATCATGTCATACCTATTAAGATCGCTATTCTCAAAAAGACAAGAAATAGGGGTGCCTGGGTGGCTCAGTCAGTTAAACGTCTGACTTGATTTTTGGCTCAGGTCATGATCTCAGAGTAGTGAAATCCAGCCCTGTGTCAGGCTCTGTGCTGAGCATGGAGACTAATGAAGATTTTCTCTCTCCCTCCCTCCTCTGTGGACCCCTGCTTTTGCACTCTCTCTCTTTAGAAAAAAGAAAATGCCTCTGTAGGGGGGAAAAAAAAAGGAAATAACAAAAATAACAATGTTGATGAGGATGTGGAGAAAAGAGAACACTTGTACACTGTTGTAGAAATGTAAGCTGGCACAGCCACTATGGAAAACAGCCTGGAGGCTCCTCAAAAAAAATGAGAATAGAGCTACCATATGATCCAGGATTTCCACTGGTGGGTTTTTACCCGAAGAAAATGAAAACATTTGCTTGACTATATATATGTACCCCCATGTTAATTGCAGCATTATTTACAATAGCCAAGATGTAGCTAACCTAAGTATCAATCACTATATGAATGGAAAAAGAAACTATGGTGCATATGTGTACAATGTAATATTATTCAATTATTTTAAAAAAAAATGAATGAAATCTGACCATTTGCAAAAGTAGGGATCACCCCGGATAGTATCAGATTAAGTGAAATGAATCAGAGAAAGATAAATACCATATGATCTCTCTTATATGTGGAATCAAAAAAGAGCTCAAAGCACAGATTGGTAATTGCCAGAGGCTGGGGTCAAAGTTTGAAAAAGAAAAGGTAAAAAGAGAGAAAGAAAATGGAATGAATGAAAAACACAAGTCACAAGGCACGCTGAAGCCAGTAAAGCTGGACCCGGTTTTCCCTTGCTAACCAAATCACTAGTTAAAAAGCAAAAGCTAAGTAGCTTGACATTTCAGAGATTCTGCTTGAAATAACATTAGGTGTTATTTCCAAATGGATTGTACAGCGTTACCAGATAGAACGATTTATTTCCCTTATGCTTTAAATAAACTAATTCTGGTATCCATTTGAGTCTATGTATTAGTGTGGTCCAAATATTTCTAGCCCCTTTGTTCATTTGTAACTCCCACACCTTTTGAATAAAAATGTGTTCATCTGAAGCAGGCTTTCACAGTGATGGATACATACTGCTCTGTAAATTTAACTGTTCATATGTGTGCCTCCCATGTTATGATGAGCCCATAAAGAAAGAAGCAGTTCCTTATTTACCTTTGAGTTGTCAGCCCTAGCACAGTGTCTAGTTTTCAAGGGACGTTCAGTAAGTTGTTAAATAAAGTGCATTCTGTGTCTGTTTATGCAGAACTGGCTACATAATTTGAGAGTCCAGTGCATACTCTGGGGATCCTTATTAAAGAAAATCTTTAAGGATTTTGAGAGGTGACTACAAAGCACGTGCAAGCATACAGGTTACTTACCCACTAAGCCTGCCCTAAACTCATGCTGTCAATTACCCACGGGCTTTTACTTCTGTTCCTGAGTAGGAAGTAATTTAGAGAAGATGTTATTTCATAATGGCTTAAAAAAAAAAATAACAGCAAGGATACAAAAGGGGAAAAAAGATGACAGACAATAGCTTTGGGGCTGTTACCACATAATAAAGACCAAAGAGAGGTTAGAAGTGCAAAACTGTGAAAATTGTATAGTGAGGTGGCAGGAATAAATGTTCAGCATTTTTTAGCAAGGTTTGTAGCTTTTTTTCTTTTCCCCTTAACTACCAATTTAAGAAAACTTCACAGTTCACCAAAATATTTGATTAGCTTAAACATTTTCAAATAATTTAAAATAAGTCTCCCATATTCATACCCAGTATCATAATGCCAAACATCTGGAGTACAATAAAATTGCACTGATCCTAAACGCATTAATGATTTCTGGCATGATTCAAAAGGCCCTTCGGCTCTTCCAAGGTCATTGTTAAAAGATAGCATTTTTCCTTGACTCTCAGTTGCAGAGGATCGAGTTAATCAGGGTCCATAGCTCATGATGTGTTAACATTGGTCATAAAAAAGGCCTCTCTTTGTTTTATTCATTTAGTTCCTTTTATGCTCTGACCTGCCTTACATTTACTACTTCCTCTCCAGGCAGTCATTCCGTTCTGTTCAATGTATTTCTTTTTGATTGGATGTCTTATTATGAAAATGTGATTTTGTTTGTTTTGGATGAATGGATTGAAATAATGAGTTCAAATAGAGGATTCATTTAGGTACATAATTTTGTGTGTTACTCCTATTTTTATTACTTTTCTAAGCACTATGTTTTTAGGATTCATCCATATTTGCCACAGAATTCATTGTTTCTAACCATTACATAGTAACCGATGGTGTATATACCCACCACTTTCTAGTATCTGTCCTCCCAGTGATGGTCCCCCAGATTGGTTCAACTCCTCCACCACAAATAATGCAGTAATGAATATCCATGTATATGCCACTTAATAGATTGGTGTGAGACCTTCCTGGAAATGTATATTGAGGAAAGGAATAGTTTAGACATAAGGAATAAGAAAAATTATTTTGAGTAGGTCAGTTCATATCACTCTTTAGAATGGCTCCCTCACTTTTATCTCCCCACTAGCAATAAATATGGGCTATTCTACCACTACAACTTCGTCAATACTTGGTACTACCTAATTTTCTAATTATTGCCAGAGGTCTAGGCATAAAATGGTAAATGAGAAATAATAAAATGAGAGCTCATTATCCTTTTGATTTGTGTTTTTAGCATTACCCATGATGAATTTGAGCATCTCTTTGTAAATTTCTTTTCAGATCTGATGCACGTTTTTATTGAGGTTTCGGTCCTCTTTTTGTTAATTTGCAAAAATTCCTTTTACATTTTAGGTACTAATCCCTGGTCAGTTGGAGATACTATAAACCTTTCAAGGGCACCCGGGTGGCTCAGTGGGTTAAAGCCTCTGCCTTCGGTTCAGGTCATGGTCCCAGGGTCCGGGGATGGAGCCCTCCGTCAGGCTCTCTGCTAGGCAGGGAGCCTGCTTCCCCATCTCTCTCTGCCTGTCTCTGCCTACTTGTGACCTCTGTCTGTCAAATAAATAATAATAATTTAAAAATTTTAAAAAAACGTTTCGCTCTTTACCATTCTGTTATCTATACATTATATTTGTGATGTCGAATAGATCCTTTATTCTGACAAAAATATGTTTTCCTCCTATGTTTTATAATTTTAAAGTTTTATTAAAAAAACAAAAAAAAAACCTTCCTAGTCCCTAACTCGCAAAAGTATTCTTCATTGTCTTCCACTCCTTTTTTACATCCATTTCTCACAGGCAAATATTTAACTAGTGTATGTTGTTAGGTCCTCCGTCTGTATAGAAATCCAGTTTTCCTTACACTACCCATAAAGGAACTATTGTTTCCCATTGATTTGTGCTGCAACATCAAAACATCATTGTGCTAATTAAATACTAAAATGTACCAAAAAAAAAAAAAAAATGTTAAAGTGGTCTGTTAGAGCCCAGATAAAACAATGCGTTGTTTTGTGATTAGCTTCTAAGAAAGAAGGAATTTAAACTTTGCTAAAGGGAAATATGTATAACAATTTAAGACACTCAAATGTATGGGTAGTAGCCACAAGAAAAGTGAGCTGTCCCTGAGGTGTTCAAGCAGAGTCTGTCTGCCCACTGGAGCCCATGTAATGTTTGGTACATAACCTGGTTCTCAGGTCTCTAATAAGAAGATCAGGCTATCTATCGTCTAGGATCCTGCATGAGCTTAAGTTCAATGATTCTGTAAGTCTATGCCATCTAAACTTCCTTCCAACTTAATGAAACTGTGATTTTTTTTTAAATGTTGTCGTCTCTCCTTTATAAAATATTCTGATAATTTTATCAAAGGCCTTGCCCTGGAACCTTATGAAGTAATTATGCATATATCTTCATATATAAAATACTCATGAGCTTTGACTGCAGGTCCTATGTAAATCAGTTGAATTAGACCCTATATCATAATGCACCAGGCTTGCCTTTGTTCACCTTTGCAAACACCTTGACTAATTTCTTCAAATAAATAATGTATCTCCTGCAAGGTTTTCCAAAGAATTATAAACCTGTCCTTGCAGACGTAAAAAGTGAAGTCAGGCACCCTGGTGCATTGGAGAGACACCTTCCTTCTTTCTCTCTTCCCTCTTTTCCTCCCCCATTCCTCCCTCCCTTCCTTCCTTCTTTCCTCCTTTATGAACTTACTAAGAATTCTTTACACATGTAAGGAAGGGGAAAAAAATATTTTCTTCTCCCCGTTTTAGGTTCTCCAACTGGAGCCCTATACACTAGACTAGCTATAGGCAGATAAACAAGAAACAGAACTTCATCAGTATGTGCCTATCACATGAACTCACGAGATCACTGAGTGATAAATGACCCAAAGGAGTGTTTAGAAGTCGGGCTTATGCATCATCTTAGGCTAAGCAAAGGAAAAGGAATCTGGGACTTCTGGGAGAAGGAAGCAAGTTATGAGAAGGTAACTAGGAAAAATTTGGTTAACAAATATTGTTTAATTAATGTTTTAATGCAGATTTAAGTGCTGCCTACTTTTTAAGAGTGCTCTTTTTCCTGGCACTGGGAAGAGAGAGACATCTTTGCAGTTTCCTTTACAAAAAGAAAGCCTGTGCTCAGTATTTAGAGCTTTTTCCTGCATCTGCTCAGTCTCAATGGCCTTTACCTCAAAATAATCCTTATGCCAAAGTGGCATGTTTTGAGGTAGTATATTCTGCTACCTTCACACATATCAAGTACCCAATAAATATGTCCACATTCTACCACTTTTTAGGTTTTTGTGTTTTTAAAAAATCCTAGACTACATGCAAAAATCTTGTATATAATGGTGGTGTAGAAAGTCAAGTCTTGATTGCAAATACTATTCCTAGTATTTGTAAGAGAAAGGACATCTCTCAAAAGTTGATGTTACTAACCTCAAGACCATGCCAGAGCCGTGACCTGGTCTGCTTCTCCCCAGATAGTTCCCTTTTATAAAATACGGAAAATTCACATCCAAATTAAGCATCACATAGTTTTTGTCTCTGCCTGAGACCTTAGGGACACAGCTCAAGTTAGAAAAGTGTCCATAAAAGACTGCCATTTCCAGTCAAGTCTAAGTAGGAGATTCCGAGGACAGTGAACCCATTACTAATGAATAAGTGAATTTGCACAGTAATTATGTTGCGAAGGTTGTATCATAGCGATATATCACTCTCCTAGCTCTATTTGAGCCAGGGTAATTACACTGCAATGAAATGACTAGGACAACAGTAAGATGCTGTTTGATTTTCTAATTATTATTGAGGAATGCCTCCTGAGCCCAGCCTTGAAGGCTTCTCTTTGGATTCATCTGCAGCTCATGCTGCTTCTCATGCATTATACATTAAACCCATATGGCTGTTTGAGGTGGAGGGTCTCTAGAGGGACGTTCCATACTGCTCTTTTCACTGAGGGAGGGAGAACGGTAGGAAAAAGAAGAAAGAGGGGAGAAGACTGGGGCTAGTGAGATGGAAGGAAGGAGCACCACTGGGCCAAGTTCAGAATTCAGACAAAGGTGAGTCGGATTAATAACCGTGAAAAAGAGATAGAACACTTCCAGAAGGTTTTCTGTATTTGGGTTTTTGTTATTAAGTTTGAAGAAGCTCCTAAACAAGGCTTCTCTCTGAATCTGTCAGTTTCTACTAAAATCTTCTGTCCTATCATTTGCTAAGGAGAAAGAACTGGAGTTATTTGGCAAAATGCATCAGTGCACTTGAGGCTTGATTTCAATGGAGTCATGTTAAAAACTAATACTTAAAGGTATCTCTGCAGTAGAGTAAATACAACAATATTTTTTATTTGACCAAATATATGTAATTTATTTTTAAAAGGAAGTAGAGAAATTTTTCCATATGCTCAGAATCCACCCCCAACAGTGTATAGATTATTAATTCCTTGGAAATAAATTACAGAGGGAATTCCTTAAGCTCTTCTCAACAGAATATTGCATCTAAATTTTAATTTATGCAAACCTTGAAATTTACACCCATTTATTAGTCATATTCATCTTTGTTTCTCTGCCTTGGAACTATAGTCTTCAGATTCCATAGCCCTTAAAGATCACCTAGTAATATAAAAAAGAATTGACCCAGGCACAATTATAATTATTTAAAATTATTTATTTTATTTATTTCTCATAAAAAACCAATCAGGTATATATTTATATTACACTAATTATTTCCCCTTATAGATGGGAAAACTGAGGCTCAGGAAGGTGATATATTTATGTAAGACTTAACTGTATATGATAGATTATCATTTAAATATTAAAGATTATAAAATATAAGTATTACTTTTGTTCTTGTAACTGGATCCATGATTTGATGCAATTTTATTTTTAATTTGATTAGTCATCTTGCCTACAGAAATAAATACAGTCTTGAAGCTTGGCAGGACATTTTCATGGTGCTTCCTTTTTCACAGAAAAAACTAAACAACAATAAAAAAAATCATATGAATTTAATTATTAATGACATTTCAGCCAGTGGGCTGTTAAATGTCATCCCACTCACATTTTAATTATCAACACCTCTTTATAAATTGGGTAACATTGTTTCCTGTCTGCAAATGTTAACTTTCCAATTAAATATCTACCATTTAAAAAATATTTTTAAAAGAATCTGATCTAGGTTAGTAAGCACGGGCTTGATGGAAGAGAAGCCTGCAAATAGCTCTGAGCAGATTCTCTGTATTTATTTTGAAATGGAGCAAGGCTCCAAGGAGACATTTCATTTTACTGTTTCCATAAAGATGGTGTTTTTCTCTTTCCAATTCTGACTTCTTGCCCCTGTGCTCCTATATAGTCAGGAGCCTCGGGGAACTCCAGATCTCTGATTCTCACTCTGCCTTTTGTCAGTGACAAATTAAGTCTCTCCCTCATAACCAGTCTAGGGTTCAACCTGTGCTTTGTGCACTATCCATCCCTTATTAATCAAGGTGAGACATGCATCTGCTGCCTCCAATTAACAAGCATATGAATTATAATATTTGACTAGAAATTGAAAAGAATCACTAAAAAAATGAAGCTATCTGGTATGTAGAGTTCTGAGCCCTTTTACTTTTAAAATAATACTTCAGAAAAAAAGGGTTTTTTTGCTTGCTTGTTTGTTTCTCTTGAGGGCAAATGGTCCTTGGAAAATATTAGCTGAATTATAGTAAGAAAAAAATAAATTTTAAAAAGAGGCATATAACTATTCTATTGCTCCACTTTTTAAATTAGTAAGCAGGAGCTTAAAATTCTGTTTAACAAGTGTAATTATAAGCAAATGTAGGGGAAGAACAACACTTTCCCCTCTACCCTTCTGAATTCTTGGCTGAGACCTGCTGTAATAAAAGATGGATTAGTAAGAGAAAAATCACAGAAGTCTATTAACATGTACGCTTCATTTGTACATGGGCGATACACAGGGAAAAATGAGTAACTCCCTGAGGTGGCCTAAGCCACCAGCTTGAAATCATCTCCCACTATAGACAAAAGAAAGAAAGGGTTCTGTGTTGGGGAGGTGGGGTGGAGAAGAAGCCAATTATGAGAGGTTACCAGGAAAAGCATGAGTAAACAAGGCCAAGATTTGTTATGCAAATTTAAATCTGTGCCTTCTCCATTAATAAGATTCTCTTGTGATTTAGTGTCATGCTTCTGTTCTTGATACACAGAGAGAGGACACCCTTACACATGGAGATTTATTTTATAAATGTTAATTTCCCTTGCAAAAGGATAACTTACACTGTTTTCAGAGCTCGTCCTGGGCCTGCTGTTTCTCGAAACGATCAGCTCAAAATAATCTATGTGCCAAAGAGGCAAATTGTGGGTTGGCACATTTTGCTACTCCCCATGATGTAGTTACTTGTTTCTGCTTGCACTCTTCACTAGGTTGAGTGGAAACTAGGAAGGATTTCAGGTATCTTTGTATTCTCCCCCCACTCCTCCTAGTGCTTCCCACAGTATCTGGTAAATAGTAAATACTCAAAATTTATTAGATGATAGAGTGAATAAGCAGATATCATAATTAATGTATGGAACTGTAGAAAAGAGAGCCTTGGAGATTATTTTGCTCAACAAATGGGAACTCCAGTGCCTTTAAATGTAGACAGTAAAGCTGTAAAGAGAAAAAGTCCAAGATCTGATTAGTGGCAGGACCAGAACTCAGTCTGGGTTCACTCACAGTGCTTTTTACTGTTCCACACTTAAATTCTAAAGTATATCCATCTAATGGTGAAATACGAAGAAAGGATTAAGGATTAGGAATGTTAGCAATAGAAATGCATAGTCAATGTAATCACGACAATTAGGAAAAGACAAGGAAAGGCACAGAAATACAGTCACATAAACGCACACATCCACAGAATCGACTTCTGTGGGTGGCTCAGAGATAGAATTCTATGACCTGGTATCCCCACCTTGTGGTGTTTTGTTTAATTCACTTACAGACTTGGAAGCTATGTTGCATTTTCACAACTTCCAACTTTAAAGTCTATTTATCAGTTGGTATGTACTCTGAGGTATCTACCAATGGAAAACAATTAAATGAGGGCACTTGGGTGGCTCAGTTGTTTAAGCATCAGACTCTTGATATCAGGATTTTGAGAGTTCAAGCCCCACAAGCCTACTAAAGAAAAAATAAAAAAAGCAATGAAATGAATCATAATCCAGGTATATGATAGAACACTATACAAGTTTGCTTGAAATATGGACTTGTATGGACCAAACTTTATTTAATAACTAACTGTAAAAACCAAAACATACAGTAGCAGAAATCATATCTTACTAAATGGACAAAAAAGGAGGTATAAATATGTACGTACATGTTTGACAAATCTAGAATATCTCTGAATATATATATATATATATATACGCGCACGTGTGTGTGTATATATATATATATGTATACATACTACACAAAAATTAGAAAATAGGTTGACTTTGGAGAAGAAACTAAAGGCCTAGAGATAAGAAGTGGGCATTGCTTTGATGTGTTCTCCTTGGCAATGTTTGAATTTCTCACTAAATACAGATGACTTTTTAAAAATATGAAAGTGGAAATAAAGAGCTAGTCTGGCTCATAAAGTTGTAGGATCCCATTTTTGACACTTTTTAAATTCTTCAAGTTTTGCCGGGGTTTTTGAATACCAGTAGTCACAAAGGAAGAAAATAAAATTAAAAGAAATTATATTAGAGGTTATAGATAGAACAAAACTATGCCTTTTAGTTCAGAGCACCATGTTTAACATCAAGTAAGCAATAAGTCACAAAACCTGAGGCTAATCAATGAGTTACAGAGATGGATTACTTTCACCCTACTCTTTTCTACTTACATCTCTCCCTGAAGTCTGCCCATTACTTCTCAGAGACTGCGATTCAGAAAATAATTATTTTCTGCTTTGAAAATATATTCTATCGCTCCTTGCACAAGCCTCTGACTAGTAGACCTGGAGACATTATTATATATATGGTTTGGTGTGAGCATTTCAATCAACTCATGAGACTAATTGTGCTAGATACTTTGTCGCTAAAACAGCAGGTATAACTCTTGAATGGAATAGTACTCAGCCATACAAAAGAATGAAATCTCGCCATTTGCAAAACATGGATAGATCTAGAGGGTATAATGCTAAGTGAGGTAAGTCGGTCAGAGAAAGATAAATACCATATATTTTCACTCATATGTGGAAATTAGGAAACAAAAAAATGAACAGAAGAAAAAAGAGACAGACAAAAAATAGACTCCTAAATATAGAGAATATACTGATGGTTGCCAAAGGCAGATGAGTGGAGAATGGGTAAAATAAGTGAAGGGGATTGGGAGTACAATTATCTTGATGAGCACTGACTAATATTTGGAACTGTTGAATCACCATATTATACACGTGAAACTAATATAACACTGAGTTAATTATACTGGGATTATCATATACACAAAGAACTGAATAGACAGAAAAAATAAAAACAAACAATAACTTTGAAAGAAGAGATTTCTGAAAGGGAGTTGTTGAAGCAATAAAAAGAGATTATGTTGAGAATGCACTTCTTTGGAAAAATAGGCTCAGTGAAGTGTACATTTTGAGTACTTCAAGTGGAAACACCATAAAATATCTCTAGCTGCCTTAAGTCAGTCTTAGAATAATGTGAAGATATAAATGAACAAAGTATTTATTTATTAACTCTTATTGATATTATATATCACCAGCAAAAAGGGAAACATGCATTTCCTATCTCCATGACATGACCTGATTGGACACTATGTCCACCCCCCACATTGATGGGGGAATGGCAAGTTACATTGCAAAAGAACATGTGTGTTGGGAATTACTATCACAAATATCTTTGGAAAATTCAATAAGCCACACTAAAGTGTCTTCCAGAACTGATATTATGTACTCACCGGCTGTAATTTTGTTATAGTAGGAAGACCACATGCATAGGAGTCAGAAAAGCAAGTCTTCATCCCACCTTTTAATAACATTTTATTTGTTGGGGCACCTGGGTGGCTTAGTGGGTTAAAGTCTCTGCCTTTGGCTCAGGTCATGATCCCAGCCAGCCCTGCATTAGCAGGGAGCCTGCTACCGCCCCCCCCCCCTCTCTGTCTGCGTCTCTGCCTACTTGTGATCTCTATCTGATAAATAAATAAAATCTTTTAAAAAAAATAAATAACTGTGTAATTTGTCATAAACAGTTTTCTTGATTAAATAATTTTACTTGGCTAAAATACAAATAAATACTGAAGACAATAATTTTGCAAATTTAAAAAGTTAACAATAATTTTGAAAATTTAAAAAGTTAATATGAAATTACCTTTAAGGTTCTCTCCTGGATTAAACTCACTTCTTATTATCACTTTCTAGAGTGATCTCACCTAAAATATTGGTTTAGGAATATCACTTCCATGCTAGTGAGTGACTTGTAAATCTACACTTATGACAATGAATTAGTGCTGTAGCTCTATACCAGAATCTCAATATGGATGTCCCTCCAACAAAACAAAAGCTATAAAAGACATTAGTGCAAATATTGGGGAAATGTGGATAGATTGTAGATTAAGTAATAATCTAATAATTTTAAATTCCTTGACTGTGGCAATTGTATTTTGAGTATGTAAGAGAATAGACTAGCTTTTAGAAGATATGTGCCAAAATATTGAGAGGTAAAGTGTCTTAGAGAAAGAAAGAGAAAGAGAGAGATCATGTGAGCAAAATGTCAACAATGGGTGAAACTAGGAAAGGCATAAAGGGAAGTTTATGGTATTTATTGTACTGTTTTTATACCTTATCTATAGGTTTGAGTTGTTGAGAAATAAGATAGAAAAATAAATAAAATTATCTCTTTCCTTTTTCCTTTAAGCATAATTAGCTCAAAAATGGATCCTTCTTTAGTTTTTCTCGGTTTGGTCACTGACATCACCATCTGTCACTCATCATAGTCAACCAGTCACCAAATCCTGAAGACTGCATGATTCCCACTTTTACTGCTTTAGCACAAATCTTGATAGTCATTCACTTGGATTATTAAAATTAACATATTTTATTTTTTTTTAATTTTTTATTTTTTATAAACATATATTTTTATCCCCAGGGGTATAGGTCTGTGAATCACCAGGTTTACACACTTCACAGCACTCACCAAAGCACATACCCTCCCCAATGTTCATAATCCCACCCCCTTCTCCTAACCCCCCTCCCCCCAGCAACCCTCAGTTTGTTTTGTGAGATTAAGAGTCACTTATGGTTTGTCTCCCTCCCAACACCAAAGAAATACAAACTATCATAAGAACATACTATGAGCAACTCTACGCCAACATATTTTATTTTATATTTAACGATTTTATTTGCGTATTTGACAGAGAGAGAGAAATCACAAGTAGGCAGGCAGAGAGGGAGGGGGAAGCAGGCTCCCTGGCGAGCAGAGAGCCCAGTGCGGGGCTCGATCCCAGGACCCTGAGATCATGACCGGAGCCGAAGGCAGAGGCCCAACCCACTGAGCCACCCAGGTGCTCCTGAAGTTAACATATTTCAATGTAATTTTCCCATTCTTGTTTCTCATCCTAGATTACCTTTCTAAAACATGTCCCTGTCTTCCTGGGAAAAAAAAAATGTCTTCAGTCTTCCACACATGCCTAAAATGACAATGTCTATAGCCATGTACCTCCTCCCACATCCTTCCACCTTAATATATGAACTGCACAGTAAATGTCCACATATACCTGAAATCATCTTCTGGTTGTTTCTGTGACAAATTCACTTAGCACGACTATACTAAATTAGGGAGAGTTGTATTTATAAATTGCTTTTAATCTATTACTGAACATTTAAGAAAAATTAAACATAAACTAAGAAAATGTATTCATAGGTCTGACTGCCTCAGAAATGAGGACCCTGCAAACAGTTTGCACTCCGGATGGGAGGAGCCTGTATGAAGAAAGATATGGATTTCTAATATGCTCTATGGGATTAGGCGCTGTTGCCTGGTCGCATCATTAATCAAAGCTGAAAAATTACCTACCAGAAGCCAGCAGTCCTAGACACCAACCATCTATTTCCTTGCTGCTTTCTTGTATAAGCATGCCACTGTGAATTTGATGAACACCTTTCTCTAATCTTTCTGTTCAGCTCTACCACCTGTTTTATAAATTATTATTACTATCAGTCAGGATTGGGATTGGCTTATTTGTCTTCAGGTAAGGCAGATCAGAGGAAGAATTTTCTGGCCTAATCATATGTCTCTTAAACAAGTACACCCACATATTCTTATGGATTTGGCAAGCCTTTTGCCTACAAATTGTGATGTTCTGATATCCAGTAAAATTATTTCACTCTGAAGTAACTTCAGATTGAGACATTTATCTCAGAATATCAAGAGCTGTCTTAAAAGATAAAATGAATTGTGGCTCAATTGTCTAGTTAATTTCCTAAAAATGGAGAGCCCTGTCAGAGAGAGTTACTCATGTACACACCCAGACTCCCTCTACTAGATTCTAAGTCTCGTTTTATGATATCTATCACACTCAACAGAATCACACACACACACACCACTTAGTCCAGTGCCATGGACATAGTAAATGTTTAATAAGTAAGTAAATAAATCAAATACTCTGCCTTGTCTTTTCTTTAGTATATGCTAGATAATTTTACCTGAATTGTCAAATTC
Source organism: Mustela nivalis (assembly GCF_964662115.1). Lineage (NCBI taxonomy): Eukaryota > Metazoa > Chordata > Mammalia > Carnivora > Mustelidae > Mustela > Mustela nivalis. The sequence continues at coordinate 60,253,571 of NC_139022.1, read as the reverse complement.
TACTTTACAGTTAATTTTATTTTCCTGGTCACAGCGTGCTTGATTTGTGACATTTCAGAGTTCATGGACAGCTTTGGGATTCACAGGATGCAGCCCTTTATTTCCCAGAAGAGAAAACTGGAATTGCAATAGATTAAAAATGGTTTTCTGAAGTCATGCAACTGAAGAGTGGCCCTTCTAGAACACGCCTCAGTATGAGTTCTAGTATTCTCCCTGCATCACACTAAACTGCCTCCCATCAAAACAATGCAATTATATGGTTAAAACACAACCATATAAACTTTGGTATATCTGCTTGTTTCTGTGCAGAACATGTCCTTTTTGCCTTCAAATGGAAAAAATCTGAATATTTGTTTAAGACATACATTGCATAATCTGAACATGCACAAAGAAAGTCATTAAAAGATACCAATGACCTTTGTAATTACCATAATAAATAAGGGAGGGACAAAAAGTTCTTGAGATTTTTCCTGAATTGATTCAACAGGGATTCACTAGGCAAATTTATTATCTTGCATAGAATTTGAAGAAAGTGCAACAACAGGAGAGTAAAGAAAAAACAAAAAACCAAAAACCATTTACTTCATCTAGTCATTCAGAAACCTTGGTTGAGAATCACTTTTGCTAGAATCTATGCAGAATATAGACAAAGAAATAGGTGGGCATCTTCAAAGGTCTAACAGCCTGATAAGATGAAATCTAGCAGTGCTTTTTCCCTGTGAAACACATAGTAGCATTCATCACAGCTCACAAAAGGAAGCATGGTTTTTGGATAGCCACACCTTAAATGCAGAAAGGTAGTTGGACATTAAAAATGTCAATGTGTAAATAACAGTTAAGTTCCCCTTCCCCACAAAAAAAAAAACAAAAAAACAAACAAACAAAAACAGAGGGGAGCGGTTAACAGAGGAAAGAGAAAAAGCGCATGTCAGGTGTAGTTGGAATGATTAAAAAATCAAAGCGTGATCTTCAGTGTTGCTTAAACTGGGTGTTACAGACAAAGCAGACAGTCTTCTAATGACTCATGGTGTGACCCTTGTGTGGTTGAGCAATGGCTCTTCACAGAGGCTTTGGTATCTGTGGATTTGCATGCTAGTGGAGTTTCCAGTGGATTTCCCGAACTTGGGGAGAGAGGTAGGGTGATTGTAACAGCCACATCTCTATGGAAACCAAGGAAGCTACTTTCATCCCTAGGTGAGTTTCTTCTCTTGGAAATCCCAGCAAAGCTAAAGAGAGATTGTGGACTGCAGGGAAGGGTAGTGACAGCAGTAACCAGCTACCACTCATCTACTGGAGGTCTTTAATATCCACCATGCTATTCTTCTATATTAATTGGCAGTGTATTTGATTTGATCAGTTCTCTGATGCAGTAAATTCCGAGAAAACCAGAATCACAAGTGCAGATTAAGTGAGCAAATGTGATTACCCTTATATAAACAAACTATGTTGGTAAAAATAAAAGTGGCAGCAGCTATAAGAATAAAAACAGTAATGGCAATACTTATTGAGACTCAGTGTGTCCCATTTGCTCTCTGTAGATTACTTTACTTAATCCCGACAATAACCCCTCTAAGGTATACATTATCACTCTCTATTGAAACCCAAGCTGCTCCCTTCTGTGTGAATGAATGCACTTTCTCTAATGCACTTTGCTGGTGATCTCCTTTAAGTCATTTGGCATATTTTCCCTTGATTTCTGAATTATGTGCTTGCTTATTTTTTTTTCTAGATTATAAACCTTGAGGGCAGGAACAGTAAGAGCAAAGTAACAATGCTTTTCATTTAAGTGGAAATCAATAAATACTTGCTGAATTGGATTGGATTACTTTTAATTGGGCAGTAGCTCGTAACTGTGTAAGAAAACCCAGGTTACTGAGGAGTTACTTAACAAACCACCGTTCAAAATCCAGGTGTTTTTCTGAGTCATCGTGACATCTATTTGACTCTATATGTAAGCCAATTTGCTCTTCCTAAGTTTCTGTTCAACAATAATTTGAAATGTTAACAGAATTATCATTCAATTCTATTCTAAGGGTGGGCTGACCAGGAATCTGAGGTTCTCCAGGTATGAAATGGAGTGCAGACCCCAAAGCATATAATTTCCATGTAGCCAGATATGGATGTACAAGGTTATGTATAATCGGTAATTAATACGAATATAACAAGTCATGAGGGAAATTTATTATACTAGGATCAAAAATACTCTAACAAGCCTTTCTGATGCTCTCTTACTCATTATGACTGTCATTGCACAAATATTGTCTTCATTATTGTCTACAGATACTGATCACAGCTTTCAGTGGCTTAGTGTCATATAGAATATAGATTGCTTTCCACCTTATTGCATAATTAATTTGTTAACAGACAAAAAATAAGAAATGAAGATAACTTTCTCAGAAATTTGGATGGAAGCAAACCAGTTAACAATGTTAAAATGTTATAGTCACGAATTATGTTAGTCATTTTCTGTGACATCACATAATACTTTGAAAAGATATTTATTATTTTTTCCTGTATTTTTTCAGATGAAGGGACATGTGCAGGAAGTTTTCACATTGCTAGTCCAAAGTTAATAATTAGCTGATTTGGAAGCTAAAGCTAGAATTATAAACTTTCTTTCTGTATATAACTACAGCTCAGGCAGGGAGCCTGCTTCTCTCTCTCCCCCGCTTGTGCTTTCCCATTCTTGCTTTCTTTCTCTCAAATAAATAAATAAAATCTTTTTTTTAAAAAAAAATAGAATAATGATAGCATTAATTAGACCTGAGCCATCCTTAAATATATCATTTTCTCTAGAAATTCTTTATATTTCTAAAAATTGCTCCTTCCTACTGTAGTGAAATTATGAGGTTCATGGCCAGAGAAGCTTTCATTGCATGGGAATGAAAGGTGCTACAGGTATTTTGTTTGGGGAGTGTAGTATGTAAGCCTGATTCAGAACTGTAGAATAAACCAGCTGTTTTAGTTATAGCTACAGATATCGAGGGTTTTTACTCCCACAGAGATGAGAGTTCTTGAGATAAACAGTAAGGTAAGAAATAGAAATAAGAAGGAAGACTATCAGATGCAGTGAACAAAGGTAAAAGTAATAAATAATCTCGCTTTCACAAGTCCTAACAAATGAGATCATCTGGCCATGCTTTTAATATAATTCAGTACCTATCCTGATGGAGAAAAGCCACTTCTATAACCTCTATTTCCATTTTTCCTTCACATACATTATTTTAGAGAGAGACTGAGAAAGCACATGAGCAGGGAGAGGGAGAGAGAGAGAGAGAGAAAGAGAATCTCAAGCATACTTCCCACTGAGAGGAGAGTCCACTGTAGGACTCAGTCCCAGGACCCTGAGATCATGATCTGAGCTAAAACCAAGAGTTGACTGCTTAGCCAGTTGACCCACCCAGGCACCCCTGGAAAATGCTGATTTTTTAAATTAAATTTAATTTATTTATTTGAGAGAGAAACAGAGAGAACACAAGCAGGGGAATGGCAAAGGGAGAGGGAGAAGCAGACTCCCTGCTGAGTGTAGAGCCCAATGCAGGGCTTGATCCTAGGACCCCGTGATCACGACCTGAGCAGAAGTCAGACACTTGCTAGACTGAACCACCCAGGCGCCATGGAAGATACTGAATTTTGGTGAGAGGTCCCAGTTACCCTCCCTGGGATCCTCTCCACAAGGCTGCTGAAGTGTCTTTCAGACATGGAGTCTGGCTTCTCCCAGAGTGAACAGCCTAAGAAACCAAGGTAGAATCTGCCTTTTATAAGTTACCGTAGAAGTCACACACCATCATTTCCACAGTATTCTGTTGGTGACATAAGTTAGCACTGGTTTACTGTGCATTTGCTTCAGCACAGGACATAAATATGAGGAGCCAGGGAATATTAGGCGGCATCTGGGAGACTGAATAACATGTGAATTGTAATCTGCCTTTATTTAGTATTTGGGATTTTAGAATCCTTTAAAATCTCCCCTAATTATTTCTGAAATGATCTCACAAGGAACACAGAGTTCTTTTAAATAACATGCAATCATTGCTTTTCCCCCTTCTTTTGTTCCATTTCTGGCTTTCAGTGATAAAGTCTGCTACCCAGGCTTGAAGCTTACAAAATCTCATGAAGCCCTTTTTTCTGGCACAAATCCTGATAATAAATATGCGCTATGCAGGTGCCCTGCCGGGCTAAAGCCTCTCTGCTGTGCCAGACATGATGTAGTGCCCAATGTTGCTGACATCATGGAAGCCACCTGTTTGCTGGGTGCCTTCAGGGTGGCAGCAATGCCGTGCTGTATGTCCTCTAGTAGGTAGGAGAGAATCCCCAGTCAGCCAGTGTGTCATACCCCATTACATGAACACAGAACTCCCAGTGATTTCAGGCTTTTTGATGAAAAAGCTCTTTCAAATGTTACCTGGTTCTTTCTAGCCTTGACCTGAGTCCTTTGGGACTGACAGACTGGGCAATAGACACTATTCTGTATGAATAATGACTCTTTCTCTTCAGTACTGATGGTATTATTGGGCACAGATATGTACCAGATTCTCTTCTTCCTTGTAATAGTTATTTCCCAAGGGGCTTGCTTTCTTATAAAAATCTGCCTGTGGTAGACCTCTACAGCAAGAGTTTTAAAGTGCATTCAGTTTAGGTTCAGTTAGGACTCTTGCAATACTCCTCCAAGTAATATTCCTAAAAGCTCTCTAGCCCCAGAAATGGACTTTTTTTTTTTTTTTTACTGGAATAAACTGAGGGGTGTCTGGGTGGCTCAGTTGTTTAAGCACCTGCCTTTGGCTCAGGTCATGATCCTGAAGTCCCCGGACTGAGCCCTACATTGGGCTCCCTGCTCAGTGGAGAATCTGCTTCTCCTTCTGCCCCTCACCCTGCTCATGCTCTCTCTCTCTCTCAAATAAATAAATAAAATCTTTTTTAAAAAGGAATAAACTGAGCCTCTTTCTAGGTTTGATTCTGAGAGATGCTGAGACTCCTTCAGTAAATGGTTGAGAACTAAATGTGTAAGCTGATTGTGTAAAACTTCACAGGAGTTTTGATGATAGAAGTAGCATAATCAACCTTGGCTGTCTTTGGCAACCTTACCTGTGAAGAGTTAATGCCTTTTGGAAGAGCCATCCCCTCCATTCCCTCACAGTATGCCTTCGGGAGGCAGAGTAACTAAGGAGGTAGCCCATAGGCTTTGAAGTCAGACTGAGATGGAAAGCCAAATTTGTCCACATAGTAGTTAAATAAAATTGGTTGCATTACTAAATCTAATTTCCCTCATCTGATCCTATATGGTTATTGTAAGAATTACATAAGACTGTCCAGGCCTGTGCTTTACAAATAAATGCTTAAGAACATTAGCCATTATCATAATTTTCAAAATAATTATCAGTGCTGGTCCTTAGTAAAGCTTCCTGGCGTACTTCATAGCCTGTGACTCAGAGCCACCCAACCCTGAACTGATGCGCCCGCATATCATCTGCTGCAACATTTTCATTCCCCTAGTCAAATTCCCCTTTTGGATCTCCAGGGAATAAATAACTGGAGAGGTGGACCCCACTTACCCTGTCTTTACTGTGAGTTCTAGAACATTAGCAACAGGATTCTGCCTATGAGTCAGTTTCAAAGGCAGGTTATTAGGGTTCCCGGTAACATTCTGCTCTGCATTATCCTTTTCTGAAGGTTGCCTTCTCCCCACTACTATTCCTCAGAATCCATCAGTTGAAAAGACCCTAGAATTAGGTTTCTCAAGCGATAGTCCCCACATCACTTTGAGAAGGGAGATACAGTAGCTAAAATTTAGATTCCTGGGCCACATCCAAACTTACTGAATCAAAGTACAAAGAGGTTGGAGGCAAGAATTTATGAATATTTTTTTTGTCCAACTTTCTCCTAACATGGTTGAGATGCAGGGAACTTGTGCCCAGACTTTGAGGAAGTACCAACTTACTGCACAGGAGTTTGAGAACCAAGAAATCAAAACATCATGAATGAAGTCTTATCTTTAAGGGCCAGAAAAAAGTAGATCTAACATGGCTCACCAAGTAGAACTGGACTCTCTAAGATGTGGCTTTTCCTGTTATCACATGCCCAGGGGAAAGTGGTACAGATGATGAATCAGTTACAAAATGATTGATATTCCCAACTCTCCGTTCAATACATTTATTACACATGGCACTAGAGAAGGTCTTGATCATCAGCGACTAGGATGGATGGCCCTCAAAGTTACTTCTAGGATGGTGCCTTGAAATGCTGGCTAATTTGTTAGCTATTCCAATGATTTGTGCTACACCTCTCTTGGATGTGACTTATCCTAGTGTTAAAAATGGCTTCCTATTCCTCCTCCTCTTATTAGTATATGTAATAATTCTTTCAAATATTTTATTTTATTTTATTTATTTGTCAGAAAGAGAGAGAACACAAGCAGGGAAAAGGAGGAAGCAGGCTTCCTGCCGAGCAAGGAGCCTGATGTGGGACTCAATACCAGGACTCTGGGATCATGCCCTGAACCAAAGGCAGATGCTTAACCAACTGAGCCACACAGGTGTTCTAGCATGTGTAATCATTATGGGAATCTAAGGTGCTGTAAATTTTCCCCCCTGTAGTCTAAGCCACTATGAAAACATTTTACTGCAGCAACCATTGGCTTAAACTGAGCCCCATCTCAGCTCCTATGAGATGCCTATTAAAGATATTATCCCTACAACACAGAAGTAGAACTTTCCTGCATTCTGATATATCTTAAGAAATTTAATCCTTATGATCTTGTGAATTTCCATGATTTAACATGCCTATTTATACATAATTAAGCATCTCCTCATAATTGTAAGTATTCTCTGTCCTGAGAGAGTAGATGTATTTTACTATGGGCCCTGCAGGCTTCAATCAGTACCCTTCTCTTTGAACTCCCCATTCCTACCTCCTTTTACAATACCGTAGTAGAAAGCTCCAGCCAGGGTCAAAATGTGCCTCCCCAAACACTGGCAAAGGCATTTCTGATCTCAGAAAAGAACACTACTTTTCCCCCAGCCTTTCCTACTACCTCCAACAATATTTTTAATCTAGTTTTGTAGTGCCATTCTCAGGCTTGGAGCTCTATAAATAATCTCTTACAATAAACAGTAATCTCTCTGTGGGCCATAAGGCAGGGCATTCTGATCTTTGGGTAATCATTAACCCATGCTACAAACAGATGCTGTACTAGGATAACCAAATACTCACAGAAGCCCAAAGAATATAACTGCTATTTCATAGGCCATCCCAGCCTATAGATAAAAAAAGTCTTTATGGGGGCGCCTGAGTGGCTCAGTCGGTTAAAGCCTCTGACTTCAGCTCAGGTCATGATCCCGGGGTCCTGGGATGGAGTCCCGCATTGGGCTCTCTGCTCAGCAGGGAGCCTGCTTCCCTTCCTCTCTCTCTCTCTGCCTGCCTCTCTGCCTACTTGTGATCTCTGTCTGTCAAATAAATAAATAAAATCTTTAAAAACAAAAAAAAAAGCCTGTATGGTATATTATTCTCGATTTTGGCTTCCTTTCGTGACTGGACTTTCTAGCCTTCCTTCTCCTAGGGGCTTCTAAACAGACACCGCAGCTCTTCATTGTTGCCTCTGTCAGTCCCTCCTTTCCTCCTCTGGCCCTGATGTCTACAGAGGCCTGGATGACTCAGGTCTGCAAGACCCTCCCCGGGCCCATCCCCACTGATGGGGAATGGCAGTGCCGTTTCACACTGATGCCTGCTAGGGTCCGAGGTACTTTAGCTGCTCCAATAGGCCAGGAAGGGCCCTTCCCCATGGCACCATCACACCATGGGAGAGTGAGGCAGTGCTGCTTTGTGGTCAGTATGTCATCTCTCAGAAGTTTTTGCACACTTTTCGAGAAACACTGGTTTTGTTTTTTCTTAAGGCATCCTCGCAATTCTGTTTTGTTTTTGTTTTTGTTTGGGGTTTGGGGTTTTGGGTTTGGGGTTGTTCAGATCAAGCAGCCCATGTAAGTGAAGTCCCAAACTGTGTTCTCTCCTTTTCTGACACTAGGGCTGGACTAATGAACAACTGTCCTTAGGAAGAGTTCATTTCCAAAAGGCTATTAAGTTTCCAGGCAAGTATATTCTCAATGCAACCCCCTTATCAGTGTCATAAGTATACCCTGGATTTTTAAACTCAGGGTAAACAGAGCTTTGCCTTGGGCTCAAATCCTCACCCTCTTTCCCAGCTATGCCTTTACTGACTTCTGTGAAGTACTCAAAATCCAACAGTTCAAAGTGCCGACCTAGGTAGTTTACTGCTTTCTCTTGAGTGTAAGATAGATAATTAATATGTCTCAAAGCTGACATATTAGTTATCTATTGCTATGTAATAAATTACTGCCAAAACTGGTGCCTGAAAACAACATGTATCCTCTCATGATCTCTGTGAATCAGAGACCTGGGAGAGGTTAGGCTGTGTGAGTCCTGAGGCTGCAGTGAAGGTGTTGCCGGGGCTGCATTTACCTCAGGGCCAGTTGGGGGAGGATCTGCTTCCAAGCTCACTTACATGGCTGTTGGCAGGCCTTGCAAACTGAACTAAAGGAATGAGTTCCTCAGCAAATGGTTCTCTCTGCGACGTTTCTTACAGTATTATAGCTCGCCTTTCTCAGAAAGTAGTCTCCAGGAAACAGAGAGAAGGATCAAGAAAGAGAAAGAGAGAGAGCAATGCTCAGAATTCCTCTGCCTCGTTACATGGGTTTTGTGTGTATGTAACTTCTTCATTAGAAATTGACAATATTTCAGGATGGAGTCGTTTTACTGTGTTTATTAGGGAATTCTAATGAGTGCTAGGCTAAAGTAGAACTTTTAAGAAGTGGCACATGACAACTGTGTGAATATTAAGTTAATTTATTGCCATAACACAGAACAGCAAAATACCAAATATATCCAAAATAATTGGCTGTTTAAAAATCACATTTGTAAAGCAGTCTGTGATTAAACTGTAAACTGCTTGTCGGTTTAGCAATAACAAAATAGGGTAGTTTTATACTGAAATATTTTACAAAATCTTTCTACCGAAAAAAAGGAGTTTTCCTGATATGATTTATGAAAGACTTTGAATAAAGTCATACGACAAACAAGGTCATCAGATTCATGCTTCAACATTTATGCTTTCTGGTGGTAGACTAAATAATGCCTACTACCAGAGATGTCACTTCCTGATCCCCAAAACCTGTGATTGTTATTCTACATGGCAAAAGGGACTTTGCACATATGACCAAATTAAGGATCTTGAGGTAGAATTATTCTAGATTATCTGAATGGGCCCAGTGTAATTCTAAGAGTTGTCATAGGAGGGAACCTAGGAGTTGTCAGAGTAAGACAGTGATATCATGACAAAAGAAAGGAATAGGAAGAGAAATTGAAAATGCTAATTATTGGCTTTAAAGATAGAGAAAATGGCCACAAGACAAAGAATACAGGCAGTTTCTAGAAACTTGAAAAGTCAAGTAAATGGATTCTCCCACAGAACCTCTAGAAGGAAGCAATCTGGCTGATACCTTGATTTAGTCTAATGAAATTGATTTTGAACTTCTCTAGCCAGCAAAATTGTAAGATAATAAATTTGTATTGTTGCATCTTCAAGTTATGTATAATAATTTATTACACCTCTGATAGGAAACAAATACACTTCAAAAATAGATAGTGAGAGGTCTCTCAGCATTTTTACAAGTGTTTCATGATGGACTGAACATCTTGAAGGTTTTAAGTAAATACATATCCCAGTTCTCCAAATATAGAGAAAGACGTCGCTTCTAAATTGTTGAAGATTTAGACTGGAAGGACCTTCTTCCTAAAGCAACTTGTCCTGCTTTCAGGTGGAATTGGACCCTGTGGAGGGCCCAAGCATCAGCCATGGCAAAGATCCTTCATCAAGAGTCATAATGTGAAAGACCCTTGCAGCAATCCATTCCGGGATCCCTAGTGGGGAAGAGCCTGAGGAGCACAGTCACTATCGTAGAGGTAGCAACCCATAGATTTTGATAGATTATACAGGGGCTCTATCCCTAAAGATTATTAGGGTTATTATTAGGGTTATTAGGGTTAAATAGGTAGAAACTACCAAGTATAAAACATATCTATGTCTTCAATGGCCCAAGTTATTCACTCCAATCCCTCCTTAAAATATTCATTATATACTGAGTTGACCATGAAATGAAATTTCAAACAAGTTTCTTGGAACTAATGTTAAAGAGAATGACTTGAAATATGAAAGTATTTATTTTACAAAATATGTATACGTCCCCCAAAAGTACTTCATACAATCTCAAAGAAGTAGAACTAATTTATGAGATTAAATTTAAATATATCCTTAGCCACTGTGGGCTAAATTATTTTATTTAGAGACAAAGACATTTTAGTATTTCATCTAGAGATCTGCCTGCTCATGGAATATGAATATTGGATAGATCCCTTTCTTATAAAAGAGATAGAGAGAGAGAGATCTCCAAGGGTGCCTCAGAATTAAAAGTATGTGGCAGCCTTGGGGAACAGGTTAGTGATGCTATTAGGAAATGAGGTTAGCAGGCAGAGGGCATTTTCAGTTCATAACTGGGTTTTTGTTTTTGTTTTTAATTTTTAGTCACCATATAGTACATCATTAGTTTTTGACACTGGGTTCAACACATCTTCTTTATCCATTGTCTGTTGAAGGACATCTCTGCTTCTTCCTCAGTTTGGCTATTGTGGACATTGCTGCTATGAACCTGGGATGCAGGTGCCCCTTTTTTTCACTACATCTGTATCTTTGGGGTTAGTACCTAGTAGTGTGATTGCTGGGTCATAGGGCAGTTCTGTTTTTAACTTTTGAGGAACCTCCATACTATTTTCCAAAGTGGTTGCACTAGTTTGCAGTGGCTTAGTTATAGCAGTCCTAACTTAGGAAAAGACTGAGCACTCAGTGCATGAAAAAGAGTCTAGAAGCCCAACATGGAAATTCATGCACTATCTCCAGGTGCCTTCCCCTTCTTCTAGTTGACATGTCAGAGGTGGTGGGAGAAGGCCTTTTGAGCCTACTCTATGTCAAGGCAGGCACCCTGGGCCTGCATCTTCAGTATCGTGGTCCCACTCATGAACATCTGCCTCACAAGGAGATAGGAGTTCCTGGTCATTAGAGACCTGACCAGAAGATCAGGTGATATTATATGATACACAATCTTATCACTGTAGCCTTGACTATTGAGGCAAAGGCAGACACACTGAGTCTCTGCTGGGTAAGATGGGAATATTTTTTAAATGCTTTAACTGCTAGGTAATTTATAGGTCAGACTGCATAACCACCTAGCAAAGGCTTAGTTTTGCAAGAGGTAAAACAAATAGTTGCAGAGATTGCCCTACATGCCCTATCTTTTCAATATAATATTCACTAAATACTATGGCTGCCTGCCAACCTGGTCAAGGACTGATGTGAAGGCAAAAAGGCTAATAAAACTTCTTGTTGTAATTTCTTATTCCAGGACATTACCATAACCAACTTTGGCAGGAATCTCCCCCTCCTCCATATGACTTGCTGTCAGCTGGGTGGTGGTGGACCATCAATAGATACGCTGCCTTCATCCTGCGCCTTATATTCTGTTCTAGTCACTACTACACTGTTCACCAAGGAAATCTCCTTCTTCTATGTGACATTAGACTCCTGAGCTATCACTATGGCTCTCAGTTTAAGATTTATTCTGAAAAGCATTGTTCAGATTCTTTGGCTTTTACAGCTTCCTGTCTGCCAACCTTTAGATACCAGCCTATAGACAGGTTGGTTCACAACCTGTCTATAGACAACCAAACCACGAGGTAGAAAGAAAACCCATTCAAACTGACCCCACAGTTGGGCGAGAAAAAAATGTGTAATATGTGACTAGAAAAGCAATTGTGAGCAGGAGTAGCTACATTATTTGCAAGGTCCAATGCAAATTAAAAATGTGGGGCCACTTGGGAATAAAATATTATAAATTTCAAGACAGTGACAGCACAGTGTTGAACCAAACATGGGGCCCTTCTAAGTATGGGGTCCTCTTGAACACACAGGAAGCCAGCTCTATCGTTTTCCACTTCTCAAATTACCACTTCCTACTAAGGATTCAACAGAATATGTCAGGGCTTTCTACTCAGCAATCTGTGAGAAGCCTTAGCTTACCTCAACTGGAAAGGAGAGTAAAGAGATTATGGGATGGGAATCTGAGCCTGACCCAACACTGCTACACCTGGGTTGTTAGATACATGTATATATATCTATATAAAAGATCCTGATCTGCAAAGAAGTTCCAGACACCTCCCATCTATTCTCAACTTGCTTATGCTTGTTCGAGTCTTTGTAGTTTCTGCCTTTCTGCCTCCATAACCCAGCTTTGATATCTGATTCTGGCATCCTCTCTTTGGTAACCATCCAGATGCACCCTTCTGACTTCATAGACTCTGGTTTCTGGCACTGGTTTCAGCTCTGCTGGCTCCTCAGGTTTTAATATCCCACATTTCACATGAGAAACTGTCTGTTCCCTCCCCTAGTTTTTTGTCATCTCACTAGCCAGACCAACCCCTTTTCCTCTACTAGCTAGAGGGGAAAAAACATAAACAGAAGGTTCCCTATGTAGCCTTGATCTAGTAGTTAACTTATTCAAGAGTTGATAAGAAACCATTATCATATTCTTCCTTTACTTGTCTACCTCCTTGAAATTCCTTTTTTTTTTTAGCTTCTATGACATTATACTCTCCTTGTCTTCCTCCTACCTCACTGAAGTGCCTTCTCTTTTTCTTTTCAATCAGTCCTTCTCCTACCATTCTGCCTCTGCCATGTCCAGCAGCACAGCCATCATCATCTTCTTACCTTACTTTGCCATAAATGTTAAGGATGGTTGTTCACCCCTGAGCTCTTTTCTATGACCTTTCATGACATACTTCTATCAATTAATGATCTCCAAAATTTTATCTCTATCTCCAACTTCATCCCAATTCCAGATTTATATATTTCACTGCCTTCTTCATGTATCCATATGTTTTGCCTACCACTAGGCACATATGGGTCTATTCCCTGACTCTAAAAAAGACTATTCGGGGTACCTGGGGCGACTGATTCAGTTGAACATCCCAATCTTGTTTTCAGCTCAGGTCATGATCTCTTGGCTCTTGAGATGAAGCCCCTTCAAGTCAGGTTCCACACTCAGTGGGGAGTCTTCTGGGAGGTTCCTCCGACCCCACCTCCTGCCCAAATAAATAAACAAATCTTAAGAAAAAAGAAAAAAAAAACTGTTATTCCTTCAGTCTTCCCAGTCTCAATAAAGGCCACCTTCAAATTTCCCAAACCAGAAAATTGTTGTCATTTATTCTTCTCCCCTTTATCCACTGAATACAGTCTGTCTGTAAGGTCTACTGGCTGCACTTCCCCATATATCTTTTATTAATGCACTTTTTGCCAAAGATTGCCATTATCTGCCTTACCTGGGCCCCATTAATTCTTTCCTGAATTATAGCAATCGCCTTATAAATACTACCGTCCAATATTTTTTCGCACTAAAATATTCTCTCCAAATAGGACAAGGTAATCTTTTTAAAAATAAATTAGACAATGTAATTGCTCCACTTAGAACTCTCTAGTGGCCTCTGACTGCATTTAGAATGAAATCCAAATGCTTTACAATTCTTACACTTTCCTCTCCTACCTCAAGTCTTAACATGCTCCCCTTCAATCAATTTGTTCAATAACACTATATTGCTGTCTTTTCTCAATTACACCACAGGGACTTTGAACTTACTTTGCGTCATTATTGAAATATTTTTCCTTGATCTTCACATAGTTGAAACCTTGTCATTATTACCTCAGCAGAGTAATTTCTGGCAACCCTAGCAAACGTTGCCTGTCCTACCACCTGATTTTTCTTTATCATTTCCCCCACCTCTTATTTGCTTTTTCCCTTCCTTCCCTATTCTTTCCTTCCCTTTCTCTCCTTCCTTCTTTTTTTGTTTGTTTCTTTGTGTGTGTGCATGTCTATGTTTTATTTATTTGTTTATCAGGGAGAGGGCTTTATTTGCCTTGTCTGGCAATATGAGCATTTAGAAGAGCTAGCATGTAATATGTACTCAATAAATGTTTTCTGAACAAACAAGTCTACAAAGTTATGAGGGTGATCCAATAATATGTAGGTCAGTTTGCACAAGCTCATAGTCCTAATCTGGCCACTGCCTATTTTGATAGGTAAAATGCTATTGAAACAACCATATTCACTTGTTTATAAACTGTCTATGGTGACTTTTGAACTACAACTACAGAGCTAAGCATAGGCAACTAATTCCAAAAGAGCTTGCAAAGCTGAAAATATTTACAATCTGCCTCTTTAAAGAAAGGTTATTCACCCCTGCAATAACACGTGCCAGGCCAACTTGTCATTCAAATTCAATGAAACAGACATTGTCTAACCTAAATGTGCCAAGGAAATGAAAGCCATGTGCCATTTCTGGAGGTGAAGGGGACACTACTTGAGAAAAAATTCAGCTAAGCAAAGCATGTTGCAAAATAGAGGATTCCAGAATTGAAGAAGCTAGGCAAAAAGTTTTTGTGGGCAGTCTAAATCTATTTACATATTGAGCTAAGACTAAAAACCATAACAATTTTTATTAGCAGGACATAAAATTTGGTAAGTGCAATAAATCTTAATTATATGACCAACAACAACCAAGGAGGGATACATATTATTCTCCTCAGTAATAATCACAGCAAGTTGACAGGAGTTCCATTTCTTAATGGGGAAAAAAAAATAGTCCTTTTCAACAAGTGGTGCTGGGCAACTGAATATCCACATGCAAAAGAATAAGGTTGGAGCTCTACTTCACAACATACATAAAAACTAATTTCGCATGGATCAAAGACCTATTATATTATAAGAGCTCCAACTACAGAACTCCTAGAAAAAAACACAGATAATATAAATTTTCGTGATGTTGGGTTAGGCAATGATTTCTTAGATAAAACACCAAAAGCACAAGCAATCAAAGAAAAAATAGACAAATTGGTCTTCATTGAAATAAAAAAAAATGTATCTTTTGTCTTTCAAGAATGTTATCAGGAAAATGAAAAGACAACCCACAGAATGGGAGAAAATATTTGTAAATCACATATCTGATAATAGTCTAGATGCAGAATTTACATAAAGAACTCTTATAACTTAACAATAAAAAAACAAATGATGAAATCTTTAAATGAGCAAAGAATATAAATAGACTTTTTTGGGGAAGATATACAAATAGCCAACAAAAACATGAAAAGATAGGGAACATCAGTAGTTAATAAAGAAATGCAAGGCCAAACCACAATGGCATATCACTTCACACACACTAGGATGGCCATAATAAAGTAGATAGATAATAACAAGTGTTGACAAGAGTATGAAATTAGAGTCCTTATACATTACTGGTGGAAATGTAAAATAGTTCAGCTGCTTTGGAATACAATTTGGCATTCCTCAAAATGTCAAACATAGAGTTATCATGTGACCCAGCAATTCTAGTAAGTGGAAACAACCCAAATGTCCTTCATCTGATGAATGGATGAACAAAACCAATGGATAAAAATGTGGTATATCCATAGAATGCAATGTTATGTGGCAGCAGAAAGAAATAAAGTTCTTATACATTATACAACACGAACTTTGAAAACATTGTTTTAAGTCGAAGAGGCCAGACCCGAAATTCATGTATTATATGATTTCACTAATATGAAAAATACTTGCTTGAGCTTGTGATAGTCTACAAAACTGAACTAAGAAATACCATTTAATTTGTCAGAAGATGAATGAGTTCTGAAAAATTAAGTCATGGTATAATAGAGACCCCAATCCCTATAGTTTTTTATAAATGTAATTGAAGCACTAGTCTCTGTCTTTGCCCCCAGTATGTAGTAATTTCTTTTTAATTTAATATCTTACTCAAGGAGTAGGACAGAACAGTTTCAGAGATTTCCATTCAGTGTTGGCCTTCTTCACTATGATAACTCTTACTGTACAGGTCAAGAATTCAGTGTAGATGTTACCCAACTGCCAAGAATATCAATTCTTATTATACACTCAGAGCCTGGGGAAATAATAACCAGGTGGTTCCACCCATAGACCCAACAGCCCCTGCAAACTTGACTTTAGTCAGGACTCCATTTACTACTTGGATTCCTGTTAGCCCCTTCTTTCACAAGGAAAATACAATAAGCCTTGTCTTCTAGTGTAGATATGAACTCAAATAGTATGTGAACGAGTTCTCATAATATCTGGGAATTCCCCTTTCCTCAGTGAAGTCAGTGACTTTGAGCCCTTTCCTGGATGAACAAGGGGAATCGTTACAGTATATACTTACTGTGGTGTAGCAGGTCCCTCCTCCGTCTGTTTATGGACTCTATATTTGGAAAATCAGCTCAAGTCCAGAAACTGAACAAACTTTTGAAGTGTTTTCCCATTCTTACCATCTTCCGGTTATAGATATTAAGCAGTGCTCTTGCTCTCTGCTCATCTATTTTGCTCATATAGATGTTATCCTATATTAACCATCTTGGCAAATCTTCTTGCCTGCCCTGCTAATCCTTCTGGTTGTTACAGTAATTGTGACCTCCTGGTTTCTGGCTGTAAGCAGTGCCCCCTGGTGTCTTTTACTTTGGTACCTCATAATCCACCTGGATTAAAGTACTCAGGTCTGTGAGCCCCTTTCCTACTATCATTCTGGCCTAAAGGGAAGATCCAACCCGGAATTTCTCAGTGATGCGGGTACCTCTCTCACTAGCACATTCCTCATAGCCTTAGTGATGGGCTTAATCGTCAGGTGGGTCTTCTGGCTTTACACAATACATCCATTCCAAGATATCCACCTCCGGAGATCTTATTCCTTTCTCTACCATACACCAGAGAAGTTCAGGAATTTCCTTTTCACTCAGCATAGACCTTTGTTTGGGGGGGCTTTTTTTGTTTTTGTTTTTGTTTTTCTCACATCTAACAGCTTCCTCGGCATTGAGTTTGCTCCATTCCCTATGGCCCTTGCAGGGTATTAAATCATACATCCTGAGAAAGTACCATCAAGCAAAAGAATTTATGCTTACTCTGTCTTGTATTCTGGCCCCCTTGATCAAACAATCTTAAAGCCTAATCCCCGAGATTCTTTACATGTCCTGTAGCTCTGTGACCCTGACAAATATATAAATTAATTCCTGTCTTCTTGTTGGTATATACTGTCTATCCTCCCCCATGAAGCCCAGCATTCCTTAGCTGGGATATACTGTGATTTAACCCTCATAATCAGATTGGCAGCTAGGAGAGGAGATGAGATAGCTATTGATGGGATAAGTATTGTATTGCTGGGGAGGCCTTTGTAGTGTCTTTCTGCAGAGTGTTTCAGGGAGAGCTAAACCACCACTGAAAGTTCTGGGAACTTAGAAAGGTCTGCACAACCCAAATCATTCAGAGCATCCATCTAGTTATGTACAACATATGTTTCATGTTCCCAAGTGTGATACTGTGATTTATACTAAGAAATAAATATTTGGTTTTCGTCTTTTTTTGGCACGGAGCTCCTAAAGTTCTTGGACTTTCCTAAGTAATGAGAGAAATAAAGGTGTCTTTTGTTATGTTAATGGAGTGACTTTTGGAAAGCACCTAAGTTTAGGAGCTGGTTGCTAGAACCAATCATGTAATTAGATGGTTGAGACTTTCAGTCCAACCACCCCCCACTTCCCACCCCGCACCTTGCACCCATACTCTCCTGCGAGGAGAGAAGGCCCGGAGGTTGAGTTCAATCACCAATGGTCAGTGAGTTAATCATGCCTATGTAATGAAACCTCTATAAAAAACCAAAAGGATGGGTTCAGAGACACTCTGGGTTGGTGAACATGTGGAGATTTGGGGAGGGTGACGTGCCTGGAGAGGGCTGGAAAGGGAAAAGAAGCTCCATGACTTCTCCCTTTATATTTCTTCCCTCTGGCTATTCCTGAGTTATATCCTTTTATAATTAACCAGTAAGTTAGTAAGAAAAATGTTCCTTTAAGTTCTTTGAGGCACTATACCAAATTAATTGAACCCAAGGAACAGGATGGGTGTCATTGAAACATCCAATCTTCAGCTGATTGATCAGAGGCACAGGTGACAGCCTAGACTTCTAAGTGGGGGAATAGGGGAGGCAGTCTTTGGGAACTGAGCCATTAACCTACGAATATAAAGCTGTCTTTGGGTAGAGAGTGTCAGGATTAAAGTGAATTCTATGACACCCAGCTGGTATTAGAGAATGGCTTGAATGTGTGTGGCAAACCCTCTGTATACTGAAATTGGTGACCAGAGTCCTTACCAAATTTTTCTAAACAAGTTCTTGACCTTATCATAACAGACCTACTTGGACTAAGTATTTAGAGTCTCTGGAGTATTATGACTCTATCAAATCTCATGTCAGCTTTTCACCAGTTATGAACTGAATTGTGTCCTCCTAAAATTCACATGATGTCCTATTCCTCGGTGTAACAATATTTGGAAATACACCCTTAAAGAAGGTAATTAAGGTTAAAGGAAGTCATAGGGGTGAGATCCAAATTACAAGTCATTATAGGAAGAAGAAGAGATATCTGAGATCTCTTTCACTCTATGCACTAAGCACATGCACTGAGGAGAAGACACAGCAAGAAGGGAGCAGTCTGCAAGCCACCAAGAGTTCTTACCCACACCAACCCTGATGACATCTTGATTTTGGACTTCTTATCTTCAGAACTATGAAAAAACATATTTTTATTGTTGAAGCCACTCAATCTTTTGAATCCTGTGATGGTAGCCTGAATACATCACCCCTGTCTGTTCTTCCTCTGCAAGAGAAAAGGGGCTTTTTGTAAGATTCCAAAGTATTTAACTGTCTATTAACCACCCTCGTGCAGTTTCCTGTTTTCTCTTTGTATGGTGTCAATACGACCTAGTAGAAACCAGACAACTCCACTATCCTTGAAGGAGTTACTTCCAGGTGTCTGTCAAATACCTGAATCATTGCACCAGCAAGGTGTTTCTTTATACCAGGACATTTTCTCTGCTAAAATCGTCAGCATTTAGGCTGCCGTCTTGTGCCAAGGAGTAGCCATGCTATATATTTTACTTAAGACAAGGTCCTCTTTGTCAGCCAGTTAAGGAATGAGCCATTCTCAATATTCATCTTGCCACCTAAATTCTTGGAAAAGTACTATTTGCATCAGTTCAGGTCTTTCCATAAGCAAGCATCAATATAGGATTAGACATTCAAGAGGTTCATTGTTATCTCTGAAAGATAAAAGTGAAAGTGGAGGTAGATATGAAGAGGCTTTAGATCAGTATATAGGTTTGACAGTTATGAAAAGAGAAAAAAGAGAAGATTGGTTAGGACCAACCTTTGAATGCAGTATAGTTCCAAGAAAATCCTGGCCAGGCCAAGGACAGACTTAAAGCACAAAATTGTTCTTGAAAGAAACTGACATTGAGTGTAAATAGTCTGGTTCTTATGTCCCCAACAGGCTCAGTCATTGATTCGTAACAGTTGGGGGAAAGCACAACCTATCATGGTTGACTCAAAGATGTAACAGCTGGGATTGTCAATCAGTTATGCTCCCTCCATCAGGTTCTTTTGGAGGAGATCTGGATAGCCTACTTCCACGACTGCCTTAGGGTACATATTAATACTTTGACTTGATTAAAGAGTGAGCAGAGATTCTGTATTTTCTTGTCAAACCCTTTTCCTTTATTTCTTTCTCCCTGGCACTACATAATCCTGCCTCATTGAAGTTAGTAGGCTATGCGAATCAGTTCTGGTGATAAAATGTATATTTCTTCTACACCTGAGCCCTTAAATTTCTAAGCAGTTCTCCACTCTCCTTCAAATTCTGAGGCAAACTTGAAGATTATGTGTTGAAGAAGCACCACAAGATGGAGGGAGAAGCTGGGCCAAATTGCATTAGAAAGGAGAAAGGCCAAATTGCATTAGACTACGGGATGTTGGCAAGAAGCAAATCTCAACTAAATTAAGATTCAGACATTTTAGAGTTTCTTATTTCAATAATTAGCCTACCTTTTTTGTTCCAGCAGTCAGCTTACTTTCTTGATAGAATTATTTTAAAATAAGCCATTTTTTAAAGTTCTGTTTTGGATTACTGAGCTAGAATCCTCATACAGAAGTGTGTGTTGGAATGATTGAATGAAGAGGCAGTGGAACACAGAAACTGAATGACTCCTTATTCTTACCCACTTTTAAATAATAATGTTCTCCTAAATAACATTCTGTAAAGAATAGCCGAACTCTATTAAGTAAATAAGTAGAGTTCTTAATAACTAATGTAATACACACTTCTACATTTCTTAAGCAAATTCTTTGGGATTAACTTAACTTGCCAAAATATTGCTCACCAGTGTTCTCTAGAAATATTTTCCCAAATGATGACTACAATTTCTAGATGACATCCAAATCATTCTTGTGAAAATTATCTCTGACCCAAAATAGCATTTCTTTTACTCCTTTTTTTTTAACCCCAAAATAAAATTTCTTGTTTTCTCCAATGATGTATTAGTGAAATAAGTCTTTCCTTGGTTCCTCCACAATAATTGGTGAAAAATGTGTGCAATGTTGCCAGACTGTGAAAATAGTTCTAGAAAATCTTCCTAAGTTTTCAATATACAATGGCTCAATTATTTTGTATGATTTTGTATCAAGAAGCAAGTGCCAACCACATGTGAGGGCAAGAAAGGAGTTTCAGTCACCCAAAATCTATTGTACTTTACCTACTTATGAAATTAGAATCTTAACACTTTGCAAGTTGTCAGAATGGTATATGTTCAGCATACTATAAAAGGAACAAAATCTGTTATTTTACTCTATGTTTTAAAAACCCTAGGTCCCTCTTACCTATCATCCTGAAGACATAAAATGTGTTAATACTAGTAATGTTTCATTGGTTCTACTTTAAGCCCTTTCCTCCAGTAATTATAGCTAGATTTACTAATTATTCTGCTTTAAGTTTTCCTTATTTCTTTAATGTGTTGTTTATATTTATTAGGTCCTAATAAATACCAGGTGCTTTGCAAACACTGGAGAATCCTAAAGTAAAAAAGATTGGCAAAAAGCTTGTTTTTTAGTTATTAGTAAGACCAACCATAAGAAAAAAAGGAAGGAATGAAAGAGGAAACAAACATAAAAATATCAGATAATAACTGCTATGCAAAGAATTAAGACTGGAAGGTGAAATGGATAGTGAGAGTGGGCAGTGAGGCAATTTTATTTTATTTTTTAATTTTTAATTTTTAAATGTTTTTAGAAGATTTTATTTATTTATTTGAGAGAGAGAGAAAGAGTGAGCACACAAGCAGGCGGGAGGGGCGAAAGGAGAAGCAGACTCCCTGCTGAGCATGGAGCCCAATGCAGAGCTCAATCCCAGCACCCCGAGATCATGACCTGAGTCAAAGTCGGATACCCGACTGAGCACCCACTGAAGACTCTCTCTCTCTCCCAGGCAGCCTGTGAGATTTTTTTAAAACAAACTTGGAGAATTTGAGGACAAGAGGGAATGCTAGCATGATGGAGCATATATAACAAAAAAAAAAAAAAAAAAAAAAAAAAAAAAGGAGGCTGATGAAGTAGAAAAAGGACTTTTATATAGAACTTATATTTTTAAGATAGGTTTGAGGCTTTTATATAGAGTTTAGATTTTATTCTAGGTAACCAACAATTCATTGAAGAGCTTTGAAGCAGAAGAATGGTAGAAGCCAAATTATATTTCCAATGTAAAGGAACATTTTGTGGGAATTAAACATGGGATGATTTGTGGATATTCACTGTCACTACAAAAAACAATACTAACAAAATCTTTTGAAGATAAGAGAATAACTTCTGACCTAACACTGTAGTTATTCATTCATAGATGACTAGAATAAGTTATGATAGTCTATAAATTTTGACAAATAGCTAAACTACAGTCAGTGTATATTGAGCTCCCATTTTCCACCTAAGAGATTCAGACTACTTTGAATAAAAGAACATCTTCAAGATCTCAGTATAAGTACAGAGGAGTAAAACCCATATGTTTTTCACCCCTCTTCTCAGTCTAACCACAACGGTAAACCCCACTATGCTTCATAAGAATTAAGGATGTCAATTGTTAAAAGAAGGAGGAGGAGGAGAAAAGAAAATTTTCATTAACTGACTCAAGATGCAAGTTAAAAGTACATTAGTCTTTGTCTTAATTCAAGCCACTTTAAACCACTACCAAAGATTTATCTAGCTGTTTTCATTTCTTTATGTTCCATTGTGTCTCCATTTATCTTTTCCTAAATTTGATGTGAGATTTTTAAAAAAATATCATTATTTTTAATTTATTTATTTGAAGAAGAGCAAGTACAGAGAGAGAGAGAGAGAAGCAGACTCCCCACTGAGCAGAGACACTCCTGCCCTACCACAGGGCTCTATCCCAGGACCCTAAGATCGTGACCTGAGCCAAAGGCAGAGGTTTAACTCAGCTACCTGGGCACCCTGATATGAGATATTTTTAACAGAAACATTATATAATATTGAGAAAATAAATAAGAAGAAAAAAATGAGAATGTGTAAATAAGGATAGAAATATGAACCAATGATAAGAAAACACAGCAAACTGTAAAAGTTAGGGGCCTGGTTTTATCTTATTTGCTAGCTAATTGTTTTGAGGAACATTTGGGATTATGCAAACAAAGCATGTGCAGACAGATGGAAGATGTTCCTTTAACCATCTTCCAAATCGAACCAAGAGTAGATATAATTGCCATAGTGTAAAGCATCACAATGGCAGTGACATAGGTATACATCAAATGTAACATGGCAGATTGACTACAGACATTAATCTTGACCACCCCCCTGCCAACAATTTTAAAGTAACAGTAAATAAATTTTAAAAAGAAAGTGGGTAAAACAATATAAGACATACTAGACAAGAAATGGCAACAAATTTTTGGAGGCCAGGGAATGGTCAGGAAACTGACAGAAAATTGAGAAAGCTAGAGAAATACCATTGAGAATAAGCTAGTTTTAACCACAGAATGCTCAGGACTTGGAAGTATCAACTACACTGAAAATGGATTAGAAGGTGTGAAAACTCTCATTAAAAACCTGAATAAGAAGATGTTTGGACTTTTCTATTTTTTTCCTCCACCCCAGTGGACTAATTATGCTCAGCACCTCTATCGTCCCCCTCAAAGTGTAGAGTTGCAGCAAAGGTGAGGGGGGTGAGATTTAAAGCAGAAGAGGAGGGATGATCAAGTAAGGTGTTACCAAGCAGTGGGACTCTCACCTTCCTACCTGTGCACCAGAAGTAAGCCCTCACAGCTAGACATAACCCTGATGCAAGAGACCAGTGGCATTACTCACTAGAAAAACCGAGCAGTTCCAGATGAAAAACAAAAATGAAAACCATAGATATATTTATTTGTGGATAGCTCAGTAAAGAAAAGCCAATTTTCATTATAGAGATGCCTACTTTTGATAAGCACCATCCACACATTCAAAGTTTACTATATGTTTCCTCACATTTAGGTATGAATAAGGAGATATGAAATTACCAGAGATATGACCAAAACCTCCACATATAAGACAGAATAAGAAAAGACACAAAAAAGAAAAGGGAAATCAACAAGAGACCATGACAACGGAAGAAACAAAAGAAAATTGCAGAATTTTACAATTAATATCCCGAGATAATATGGGATATTAAAAAAGAACATTTATTAAAGATTAGTAAAATTTAGAGAACAAGAAAGAGCTTTTCAAAACTTGTGTATCTAAAATTTAAAAATTGATTTCTAAAAATCAAGAACATTTTCGAGAAAGTCAGGCAAGAACTCCATTAGGTGGAAATATGGAAAGAAAGAATAAGTAAATAAGAGGACAATTTTAGGAGGTTCAATATCAAACAATGGGAGTTCTTGAAAAAGAAAACAAATGGACAAAAAAAAAAAAAAAAAAGAGGGGAAGATTTTTTTTCCCTAAAATAATATAGGCGCACATAAGAAAATTTTCTAAAATATAAAGACATTAGACTCTCAATTGAAAGGGCTAACTAAGTGTTACCACAATGAATCAAATGAATTAAAGCCCCTAATTAAAAGATATCACTGTGAAATTTTGACACCAAAATTGGGAAAAGAATTTAAGAGCATACACCCACAGTGGTTTTAGGAATACAAAGGATTTAGGAATCAGAATGGCACTAAATTTGAACTACAAAGCTTGAGGTTAAAAAAATAATGGAATAATGTATTTGAAAACAGGAAGGAAATTATTTTCAAGTTAGAATTTAACCCAAAAGTCAATCAAGTGAAAGTGTAGAATGAGGATATTTTCTGATACGTAAAATAGTCTCACTCTTCATGATTAAAAATGCCTTCTTACGAAGTACACAGTAAAAAGGGTAGAAACCAAAACAAAAGAGACGCAATTCCAAAAAATAATATGCAACACACAGACAGAAGGGAAAGAAGCTCCTGGTTAATAGCAGTGCGAAAATGTTGAAAGCAACAACTTTGGATATAGATAGAAGGAAAGAGAGCTCTGTAAGAGGGCTGGAGGTAGGAGGCAATGTTAAACTCGTGACAAAAAAACTCGTGAACAAAAAAGTTCATTGTTCAAAAAGGAAAATGTGATCACTTGACTAAAATGAAATATGAACTGTGTTTACTTTGGAGAAATCAAAAATTTATGTTCACAGAAAAAAAAAAAAACTATACAAAAATATTCGTAGATGTTTTATTTGTAATAGTCCCAAACAAAAAAATAACCCAATGTACTTTAACAAGTAAATAGATAAATTGTGGTATATCCATACAACAGGATGTTGTATGTTATCCATACAACAGGATGTTAAAGAGCAAAGTATTGATAGAGACAACTGGGATGGATCTCATGGGCATTATGCTGGGGGAAAAAGCCAATCCCAGAAGATTTTATTATGTATGATTCCATTTATAAAACTTTTTTTTTTGCACTTTTCAAGTTAACCTTGATGGATGTTACATTCATAAAATATTGGAAGAAGGGGTGTCTGGGTGACTCAGTTGTTAAGCATTTGCCTTCTGCTTGGGTCATGACCTCAGCTTCCTTGGATTAAGCCCAAAGTAGGCTCTCTGCTCAGTGGGAAATCTGCTTCTCCCTCTTTGTCTCCACCCCCCTACCTCGCACCCCCATTCCTGTTCTCTCTCTCTCTCTTTTTTCTCAAATAAATAAATAAAATCTTTAAAAATAAAATTAAAATTTGGAAGAAGAATAATCCATGTTGTTTTATACTTTTTTTTAAGTTTTTAATTCTAGTTAGTTAACACAGTGTTATATTAGTTTCAGGTATACAAAATAGTGATACAGTTCCATACATCACCCAGTGCTCCTCACAACAAATGTACTTTTTATCCCCATCACCTGTTTAAACCATCACCCCATCCTCCTGTTCTCTGGTAACCATGTTTGTTCTCCATAATTTAGTCTGTTTCTTGATTTCTCTCTCCTTCTTTTTTCACTTTGCTTGTTTTATTTCTTAAATTCTACATATGAATGAAATCACATGTAATTTGTCTTTATCTGACTGACTTATTTTGGTTAGCATTATACTCTCTATCTCCATTCTTCTTGTTGTAAATGTCAAGATTTTATCCCTTTGTATGAGTTTTTTATTATGGTGCTGTCCCAGTAGTTTATTTTTGGTTTTATTTCCCTTGCTTGAGGAGATATGTCTAGAAAAATGTTGCTATAGTCAATGTGAGAGAAATTGTTGCCTGTGCTCTCTTCTCGGAGTCTTATGGTTTCAGGTCTCACATTTGGATCTTTAATCCATTTTAAATTAATTTTTGTGTATAGTATAAAAAAGTGGTCCAATTTCATTCTTTTGCATGTGGCTGTCTAATTCTGCTAACACCATTTGTTGAAGAGACTATCTCTTTCCCACTGGATATTCTTTCCTACTTTGTCAAAAATTAACTGACCATATATATAATTGTGAGTTTATTTCTGGATTTTCTATTCTGTTCCATTGATCTATGTCTATCTTTCTGATAGTACCATACTGTTTTGACTACTACAGCCTTGTAATATAACTTGAAGTCTAGAATTGCCTTTGCTTTTCTTTTTCAAGATTGTTTTGGCTATTTGGCGTCTTTTGTGGTTCAATACAACTTTAAGGATTATTTCTTCTACTTCTGTAAAAAATGCTATTAGTATTTTGATAGGGAATGCATTAAATGTGTAGATTGCTTTGGGTAGTAAGACACTTTATAATATTTGTTCTTCCATTCCATGAGCATGTAATGTCTTTCCATTTCTTTGTGTTGTCTTCAATTTCTTTCATCAGTATTTTATAGCTTACAGAGTACAGAGGTCTTTCACGTCTTTGGTTAAATTTATTTTTAGGTATCTTATTATTTTGGGTGCAGTTGTAAATGGGATTATTTTCTCTCTCTGCAGTTTCTTTACTGGTTTATAAAAATAAAACAGATTTCTGTATATTGATCTTATATCCTCTGACTTTACTGAATTTTTGTATTTTCTTGAAATGACAAAATTATAGAAATAAAGAACAGATTAGAGGTCACCAAGGATTAAGACTGGGGCTAGAGTGCGGTTATAAGGATTAACATGAGAGAGTTTGGTGGCGGAGGGGGGGGTGTTGATGGAACAGTTCTGTATTTTGATGTGATGGTAGTTACACAAATCTATAAAAAGTGACAAAATTTCATAAAATAATACATAAGCAATGCATGTCAAAGCTGCTGAAATGCCAGTTAAGGTCTGTAGTTAATAGTATTATACCATTGTTAGTTTCCTGGTTTTACTCATTATTTAGATGTTAGAGGTGAGTAAGTTGCTATCATTGGGTGAAGCTGAAAAACTAAAACACAGATACTCTCTATACAATTTTTGAAACTTGTATGGGCACCTAAAATTATTTCAAAACAAAATATTTTAAAAAATATATTCCTCTCAAAGACTATTCCCAGAGATTCTGATTCAGTAGGACTGAAGAGAGAAACACGAATTTGTATTTTGGCAAGCTTACCAACTGGTTCTCATCAGCTGCCACATTTGAAATCCTTTCATAAAATGCATGATGTTCTCAAAAGTTCCCTTGACTATGAAGACAACAGCAAGTTCTACACAACAGTTCCTATGATGCTTCTTATTGCAAACTGAAGTTATCACGCCAAAGGACAAATAACAAATCCACAAGGGGCCAAAACAGTGTATATCCCATCCCTGGGGCATGGCTTAATTCCCAGATAGCAACTAGATGAAGATTAGACAGCTTCAGATCTTTCAAGCATTACTCTATAAACATTATTTCTTACCTTTAAATGTCTCATAAGATGTTTCATGATGTCAATTAAGGGCAGAAGAACCTGATTTGATATTACACTAAATGGAGAGGAAGGTGATATTCTTTTAAGAGTATTACAGAAGATCTCTACTTGAAGAGTAGTCCTCCTACCTTCAAACACTGATGGGCTGAAGAAACATATGTTAAAAAAAAGACCAAGATTTTAATAAAATCTACATAGAAATGTATGAGTAATTGAGGCCTGAGGAATTATGTTTTAATTATAAGGAGTCTAAAATGTGGTTTATGTTATGAATATCAACTGAATTCAATGGGAAAGGTCTATAATGTGGTTAAGGCTCAACACTTTTTTTAAAATAGATTTTTATTTATTTATTTGACAGACAGAGATCACAAGCAAGCAGAGAGGGAGGAGGGGAAGGAAGCTGGCTTCCCGCCAAGCAGAGAGCCCCAAGCAGGGCTCGATCCCAGGACACTGGGATCATGACCTGAGCTGAAAGCAGAGGCTTTAACCCACGGAGCCACCCAGGCACCCCAAGGCTCAACACTTCTATACTGCCTGGTTAACATCAACTTTTATCATTTTACAAGCATGAAAATTTTATTCTCATGAAGAGAATGACTAAGTCTAAATATTTTCTCACAGTTATTCTGTTAATATAAAATTACATGGCTAATATTAATTATAATTTCTTAGAACTTTCTCTAGTATATATATCGTAAGGAAAAAAGACAACCGTTCATTCAATAGACCCATTTTTTAGCATCTCCACTATATATCAGTTACTATATTAGATACTGAGATTCAAAAATGAATAGTATGTTGTTTCTTTCCTTAAGATGCTGGCATCTATTAGAGTGAGAAAATATTAAACCTACAACTACAGTATATCAATTTATTATAGTTTAGGTAGTTTTTGATCTGAATCTTGAAAGCTGAGTAGAATCTAGAAGAAAGCTGAGTAGGACCATGAAGAAAAGACAGAACATAAGAGAGAAGAGTTTATGCAAATGCATAGAAGAATTCGCATTGATGATGTGTTCAGATAACAGTCACTCTTTCTGAGGTAAATGATGCATTTGGGTGTACGTTTGTGAGCCGCAGGATAAGTCCCTGAAGCCAGATCATGGGGAGGATCTTTTCAATGACAGTCTAGCCTGCAAGGCCACCTTGAAACCATTCAAGCATTTTGAAAAGAGCTTCTAAGTAGTAGTGTTAATGGTGGATTATAGTATGATAAAATAAAAGGCAAAGGGAAAAATGAAATTATTGAACTTAGAAATTGGTTTGGGGTGCAGAAAAATTATCCATTGTGATTGTTCCCATTGTCATCACAACTTATACTGGTTTTCACACATTGGAAAGCCACTCGTTTTTAAAGCACCTGAAATTAGTCAAAATCCCCCAAATTTATCACATTACACCTAGACTCAAACCATCTATATACAATAATTTGAAGAAAATTCTTAAAATTTCATGTGCCAGCCAAGTCTCTGTTAAAAGGAAAACAATCGTCCTTTGGATTGGAAACACCATCTGGATCACTTCAAACCTACCAGGCACTAAATGCAGCACTAAAATGCCTAAAGTCTGAAATTTATAAGTAACAACAACAAAAAAACCTTAAAAGAATTTTCAGATTTTTAAAAACTTCCCTCCAGTAAGGCAGGTTGGCATTTTCTGCACTGCTCCTGCGTTTAATAAAATTTCATGTGACTTTCTAGAAGGGATATTATGAAGATTAACAAGATCGTGTTTTAAGGTTTTTCAGGTTCTTCCAAGAGTGAAGCTCTGTGAGTTCAGATGTAACATTCATTTTTCACTTCAGAGTCATCTGAATCCCAGGGATATCAGAGTGAAGCAAACCCAACTTCCCTCCAAGGATCTTACTACCTACATGAAATAGTTAAAATAATATTTAGTAGAGAATTAGAACTATTAATGTTTGAATTATTGAGCAAGAAATGTGCTAAATAACTGTGTCCACATTACTTATAGATGTCTTGAAAGGCCCTTAATCATACAGAAAAGGGTTTTTAGGACACCTGGGTGGCTCAGTGGGTTAAGCCTCTGTTTTCGGCTCAGGGTCCTGGGATCAAGTCCCGCATCGGGCTCTCTGCTCAGCAGGGAGCCTGCTTCCCTTCATCTCTCTCTGCCTGCCTCTCTACCTACTTGCGATCTCTCTCTCTATCAAATAAATAAATAAAATCTTAAGTTTTTACCCATATCAGGATAATGCAGGGATTTCCTCATTGATTATTTAGATTGAGGGAAGGAAGAACTAGTATTGCAGGTAAGAAGAAATGTGGATTAAAAATGAACTTTTAAAGTATGGGCAAATCAAATTTATTTATTTTAATCAATTCAAGCAGTCAGTAATATGTATCCAATAGTCCTTGATACAAGTGTTCTGAGAAATTATAAGAAAGCAGTCAATTCAACAAAATAATCAGTTACTTGGTTTTTTGGAGACTCTTGAATTTTACTGGTAAAGATAGTATATAGACATAGGTATATTCATAAGCAATGGAAATATTACCTGGTATTTACTAATAATACTGCTCATAAAGGCTGTGCCAAAGGCTGCTAAAAGTGAAGATCTGCCCTTTTTTCACTTCCATTAATTTATTCAAACAGCATTTATTATTACCTGACATAAATCCTTTTGTAAATAGGTTGATATGGCCTACCTTGTAATTCCTTTGTTCATTCAAACATTTATTAATACCCAGACACAAGGGCAAATACAAAACAAAGTAAGCTATAGTCAATGTCCTTAAGGTCTTTTTACTAATAGTGATAGGGTCATATATGTAAATATATTATAAATTCATCTTACATATAAAATAGAACAGTAATTAAGATGTATAAATAACATAATGAAGGCTAAATGCTAAATCAAGGGTTCTCAAACCTGAGGATATTTTTGAATCACCTAATTTTTTTTTTTAATTTAAATATAGTGCACAGGGCACCTGGGTGGCTCAGTGGGTTAAGCCTCTGCCTTCAGCTCAGGTGGTGATCTTAGGGTCCTGGAATTGAGTCCCACATTGGGCTCTCTGCTCAGCAGGGAGCCTGCTTCCTCCTCTCTCTCTCTGCCTGCCTCTCTGCCTACTTGTGATCTCTCTCTCTGTCAAATAAATAAATAAATAATTGTTAAAAAAAAAAATAAATATAGTGCACAGCTCCTCCTTCTGCCAATTCTGGTTTAGTTGGGCTGAAATGGAAAACCAGAAGTTTTTTTTTTTTTTTTCCCCCAAAGCTCTGCTGATTCTAATAAGTATCCAAAGTTGAAGAAAACCTAATTGTTTGCTTAAAGGATTAGAAAGAGACATGTAAAATATAGTGTTGAAATTGATGTAGCTCCTGAGAAATCCTATGAGAGACAAGGGAAATTCCTAAGGATAGCTACTTGTAAATTGAATGAAATATGGTAAATTTCAGAGCAAACTGAAATCCCAGGCATCACCAAGAGGAGTGGAGATTTCCATGGCACCCTCAGACCTTCCTAGTCATTGATGTACCAGAAGACAATAGTCTCCACTGATAGCATATGCCATCAGGAACTATAGTTATACAATTTGGAGTTCCCACTCAGTTTTCCTTCGTAATAAACAAAAGCAAATAAAATAAAAACACAAGGGTATCTCTATTTCAGAGTTTTTTGAGATCAACTTCCAGGTATATGTTTGCATTAGACTTACTGTGTCCACAGCGATGAGGAGAGTACAAATCAGGTAAAAGGTGATCTTTTGAGCCAAGCAAAGAGAGGCTTAACATAAATAAAACCTTGGGACTAAAATGTACTATATTGAAATTCCCAATCACGACTTACCCAGAAAAGTCTGAGACCAAAGTTTTACAGCCTTATAAAAATATTTTCTCAGTAGCATCATGCCTCTATGTAATATTTTAAAGCATGCCTAGTCATTTGGATTCAGCACAGCTGGAAAATAAGAATCATCTGAATGAATAGGTGAGTTTCTTCATCAGCGGATTTTAAATATACATAGGCATTCACCCCCTCTTCACTACCCCTTTTGAAGCTTCAGGCCTTGGATTCAAAGCATGATTCTGTTTAGCACTCTCTAATTGATAAACTTAAATACATCTTTAGCATATACAAAAAATGTATACAGCTAGAATTTTCATCAAACACCCATAATGTCATTTTTTCTAATTCAAATTGGCTGTGCACCAACAGCTTATTAACAAGGTATTTTCTTGCTTCTTGGGGCAAAACATGGGGTATGTAAACATGTGTAGGTAGAAGTTAAGGAGTATTCTTTAGAGCTAACATGCATGAGTAGTCAAAACAAAAGCTTTTAACTATAAGTTTTATTCATAGAAGAGATAATAAAGATGTGCTTTTTTTTTCTTTTCCTTTTCAAGAGAGATCATTGTATAAGTATGTTTATTGTTGGGTCATCTCATTGTTTGTCACTAGCCTTCATGAGGTGTTTAGTTTTATTCCTCATCTATTGCTATAAACATCACTTTTTTTTTTTTTTATTGCTCATGTAACCCATACTTACTAGTACCACAGCATCACCACCAAAGGAGACACTAGGGGGCTGGAAGTCTGTTCCCCAAGCAGTTATGATCTCAGAAATCTCCAAGTAACTCAAAGCTGCTGTATAAGGAGTCCCATTCGGTGACCGAAGCAGTCTCTTGTATTGAGCAGAAGTGTCAATTCCTTGAAAACAGTCAAGGAATAACAGTAATAAGACAGAGTGAAATTATTTATATAGTGAGGGATCTTTTTTACTAGGTTAGATATCAGCTATAGACAGTACGTGGCAGCAACAACAAAGACAAGACAAAAGATGGCAAGGACACTTGGTCCCACCCTACTGCTTTCAATTTCATTATTCTCCAAAGATAGAGACAGCCATCAAGGACGGCATCTTCTGAAACAAAGGACAGAAATCAATATCTTCCTGAGCAGGAGGCAATGTCAATAAGATATCTCAACCCCCCTTCTGAAGATGGCAAAAAGTATTTTCTCAACAGTTGCTGAAATCCATTTTGCCTCATTTTCACAAAGAAATGGTAGTTTCCCTTTCCTGACTACACTCTTATATGTGGTTGGCTTTCATCCCTTCTCCTCTGTTCTGTGCCCAAGCAACAGTCCAACCCCTCAAATTCATCTTTGTATCCACTGGGCAATCACAAGGCAGGCGGACACATGGGTTCCTCAGGTCATTATTGTCGTATGTTATATTAAAGATTGTGAGGATAGGAAAAACTCTATGTCTTAGTCTGTTGGGGTGTCTACAACAAAATACCACAGACTGGGTGGATTATAAATAGCAAACATTTATTTCTCACAGTTTTGGAGGCCAGAGGGTAGAGGGTGTCAGAATGGTAGTGTGAGGACCCTTTCTCAGGCCCCAGATTTTTCATTGTCTCTTCTTGTAGTGGAAGGAGTGAGAGGTTTCTCTCTGGTTTCTTCTATAAGAGAGATCCCATTCATGAGGGCCCCACACTGATGATTTCCCAAGGGTCCCCCCCCCCCCTTGTGGGTTAGGGTTTCAACATATGAATTTTGGAGGGACACAAACCTTCAGACCACAGCACTAAGGCTTCTTAAATGTTTGGGCTCTCCCTGGCTTTAGTAATAGAAAATGTGTGTCTAATAAAATAGCAGATATGAGATATTTCATATACCCAGGGCTTGGG
This sequence comes from Mustela nivalis, assembly GCF_964662115.1. Taxonomy (NCBI): domain Eukaryota; kingdom Metazoa; phylum Chordata; class Mammalia; order Carnivora; family Mustelidae; genus Mustela; species Mustela nivalis. The sequence goes on along the minus strand of NC_139022.1, from coordinate 60,220,584 downwards.
TTTTTTTAAGTCTTTTGTTTTGTTTTGCAATGTTGGTGAACAACATTGCCTTGGGTAAGTATGTAGCATATGTATGTAAAATAGAAATGGATTGGAAACCAAGTATATCCACTTCATATGAGAAGTTGTCTTTGGGAAGGGAAGGAAACTAATGGAATGACAGGGAGTTGGAGAAGACTGGCTAAATTTGTAATGTCTTGTTTTTTTAAAAAATGATGGGGCAAATATAACTAGTGGTATGTTTTAATGTTGTTTGCTATGATGAGTGTTTTTTATATTGTTCTTTCATTTTTTCTGTATCTTAAGACCTCAAAAATATTAAGAAAACAAGACTATTAGCTAATCACATGTTCATTGTGCTATCTCTTTTTGAAGGAGATGTTTGCAATTAAAATACCCATCCTTGCTGTTCAATTGGCAGTTGCATCAAAGAAATCTTCATTGGGTATTAATCAATTCAAGATCACAATTTTAATGTCACTAGTCATCCTGCTTTTAAATAAATACATTAATATTCAAATTCATGTGTAAGTGCCCCATATATCTGATTAACTGAAAGTTAGGCAAGCCTTAATATATGCAGAATACCATTCATGTGCTCTAAAAAGCAAATGAAGAAGCTGGAATAAATATATTATGAGTTATATGTGTCTGTCTTTTATGGAAATGAAGAAAAATTCCCTCAGGAAGAACCCAGATACTTGGCTGTTTTCATAATTTACAAGGTATAGTGCTAAATACAATACCTGGCAAAGCATCAGTAAGGGTAAGAATGAGTACATTCATCTATAATAGTAAGTTATGAATAACATTTATATTACATATGTGCATCACACATAGCAACTGCGTGTGTATAAAATTTCTTTGAGTACTGTGTTGTTTATAAGAACTTTCCAAAAAGGATCCCCAAATTATTGATGACTGTTTACTTTCAGCCCATGAATCATTTCCTGAAGATATTTTACAATTGTGATTCAGCTGGGCTTTTAACGGACTTATTTATTTTTTTGTTTCCTTTTTTAAAAATCACCATTTCTGTTTTCAGATTATTCACAGGTCTGGCCCCTCTCATGGGGTAACCACCAGACACATCTGTTGATTTCTCCCCAAATGACGATAGCAACAAGAGTGCACTTACAAAATAAAGGCCAGGGAGGGAGGGAGTCTTTTCAAAACACAACAGGGAAAATCACCCGAAACGAGAGAAATGAGATAACCAGCAGATGCTCCAGAATATGGAAGTCATCTGTAAGCATTTAGCAGGATTGAGAATGCTCAAACAGTTCTCCATTTGCCAGACGCCCGAAATAGAGACAGATGAGCTATTTCTCTGAACTTCAACAACAGCGCCCGCTGAAAAAGCAAACCCTTTCTGTCAAGGGTCACTTGTCGAAACTGTTGACTGTAAATCAGAGTTCTCCATTTTGGCCTTATGGTACCCAGAATATACAGCCAAAATGTTCCTATGTGCATCTTACCTGCGGCAGGAAGATGATCATCCTTGGTCTCTGAAGGTCTGCAGGGATGGGGACAAATTGTTTACATGTTTTGAACAAAGACACCTTTTTGGAAACCCACATGTTGTATGCACTGTTTCTTATCTTTCCCTGGCAAGTAAGAAGTGTCCCCAAATGAAATAACCCACATTTCAACTGCGTCGGTAAATAGTGGTGAGGATATTTAGGTCTGGAAATGGTCATGAAAAGGCCCTTTATGTATTTTTTTTTTCCTCCCGAAAATAATTGCTGCTGCATTACACCGTGTCTTTTAACCTGCTTTAGAAGAAAGGAATGTCTTTCTGTGATGTGTATTATCAGGAATCCTTCTCCTCATATTGTTTAGATCATGAGTCTAGGTTTTTGTTTTTTGTTTTGTTTGTTTTGTTTTGTTTTGTTTTTTTGTTTTGTTTCTTTGTTTTGTTTTGTTTGGTTTGGTTTTTTGCCCTTGCTCCCAGGGTGTCTGAAACATTTAAAAGGAATAGTGAGCAGTCAGAACTGCTCATGCTGGCAGTGGGTGCCTTACAGTTTACCATCATGTAAATGTCAATTTTGCTTTCATTTATGGAGCTGAGCAGAGATAAATCCCAGTAGCATTCAAAGAGATCTCTAGATTTCAGTTTGCCTCATTTCTGTGTGTGGCCTGAACGGTCAACCCCAAGCTTCTCTGTTCCTCTTCATCCTGTTTAAACTCCATTACTCTTTTCCTTTAATTTTTCCAGCTCTCTCAAGAAGCTAGGGGGATCTCTAGTGAGGATAGAATATATTCTAGGCCAGTGGTTCTCATGCTGTGGTCCCAAGACCAGCATGGAAACAGACTTGGGACTGCTAGAAATAGAGATTCTTTATATCTCATCTATTGAAATAGAAACTCTGGAGTTGAGGTCCAATAATCTGTGTTGTAATAAACCCTTAGGTCATTCTGACACACACCAAAAAAATTTTGAGAAACACTGATCTACACCACAGTGCAGAGTTTCTCTTAGGAACTCTGCAAACCATCACCTCTGGAAAACACCAGTTTTCCCCCATGGAACTCCCCATGTGAGAGCCTGAATATTTTCAGATGCCCTTTTTGCGTCTACTAATCTCCAGGTATAAAAGGAATCCCATTTCAATTATGCCTGGTGTCAATGTTTGGAGTAGATAGTGATGGATCAATTTGCATTAAGAATTTATCCTGGATCAGCAAAACAGATTATACTATAGCCCCAACGACTTCCAAAAATGACACTTCTTTGATTTTTCTCCTCCACTAATGTATACCAAAAAGGAGATTTTTAAAGCCTTGCAGAATAGCGGAGCCAACTGTGCAGAAGACAGGCACTCCAGTTGGTTGATGAAAGGATTATACTTGCCAGTGAAGTATCCTTATTGGTGGATAAAGACAACTGATTGATTACCTTCCTTAACGAGCTTTGATTGTACTACTCAGCTGAATGAGGTTTTGCAGGATTTTTTAGATTATATTCCAAAAGAATGTGTGGTCAAAATATGCCACTGAGGAACTACAAAGTCAGGGTTTTATGGCATTTCATCAAAAAACCGGTAACATTGCACACACAAAGGAAGTTTCAAAAGGGATTTTGTGAAGTGGCAAAGTTTATGAATCAGCTCAGAATAAAAGTACTGAACTTACCTTAAGAAAATACATGACTGGGGGCTCGGTGGGTTAAGCCTCTGCTTTCGGCTCATTTCATGATCTCAGGGTCCTGGGATCAAGCCTCACATGGGACTATCTGCTCAGCGGGGAGCCTGCTTCCTCCTCTCTCTCTGCTTGCTTCTCTGCCTACTTGTGATCTGTCAAATAAATACATTTTAAAAAATAATATTTACAAAAAATAAAAAAAAGAAAACACATGACGGCGTATTTTGTTGTTGTGCCTCTGAAAGGTGTGGTTGTTAAGCTCTGTTGAGAATACTTCTTCAGCGTCATAGAAATTACATTCTTTTTTTCCCTCCTCTGCGCAGCCTGTAGCCAGGTCAGGCCCCTCCCCACACCACATCTGTAACCTCTGGAACTCAGGTCAGAGAAAGGGGAAAGATTAGAGGGAAGACTGGCCTATGAAAATGCCTAAAGGTGGAGAAGGGCTCAGTCATCAAAATCAATCAGCAGTCCCCTTGCTTTCAAAATGGGAACAAGATTTACCTTTTTTTAAAAAAATATTTTATTTATTTATTTATTTGAAAGAAAGAATGAGTGGGGGGAGGGGGCTAGAGGAAAAAGAAGAAGCAGACTCCCCACTGAGCAGCGAGCCTGACATGGAGTTTGATCCCAGGACCCTGGCATCATGACCTGAGCTACAGACAGGTGCTTTACGGACTGAGCTACCCAACAAGATTTACTCTTTATTCAAGAAACTTCACCATCAAGTATTGTGGCAATGTCTTTCAAAATGAAAATGCCATTTGATTCTGTATTTCTCATTTCTTAAGGCTTGAGAAGACCACATTGTTACTTGGCACTTTCCAGATACTCGCTGAGTTCTGGAGTTGGTGGTCCAAAGGTAAGCTCACCCCATCTCATGTCTCAGACCCATAGGCTCAAGCTGTTTCCTCCAGAACCACATGCAGGTCACAGGCTCAAAATCCCTGAAGGTTTCTTAGCAGGAGACAGCCAGGCAGCCAAAAGAATTTCTAGGTTTCCATGATGATTAGAATATAATATAGTGTTTTAGCACAGAAATGATACCCTTAATTATTGTGAATACACTCGAATGCCTGCTCTTTGCAGAAATAACCTCAATGCACTGAAACAGTAAGAACTACTACACAAAATACATAAAAAAAAAAAAATCTGTCCATTTTAGGAATACTTTGCCCCTCACTGGGAAGAACAAAGCAATAGGAATGAAATGGCATTAGGATGTTACAAAGGAGTGCAGTCACTTCAAGTTAGGGTGTCAAGAGCCACTGCTTTGCACTGAATCCACTTTCTATACCCTTCAACTGTCTGAAAAAAGAGAGCATGCTATGGAGACTGTTATCTGTACCTCTTGGGGACATTAATGAAACATGAACAAATACAACAGGCATTAAAAAATATATATAGGCACTGTTTCATTTTTCAATTACTTTTGACAAAATAGGCTGGGCCACACTCTAAGCTCAGAAATGTAGTCTTTGGTGCAAATACAGAGACATTCCAGCCCCAAAATTAATCTGAATAGTTATAGAAAGGTGAAAATTCACAGGGAATAATTTATGTCCTTCTTTCTACACTAGAGGTAAATCAAGTATCACAGAAATTCTGCTCTAAATAAAAAGTGAAAGTATTCAGCATTCTAGTTTGGTGGTTTTTTAAAATGGTATTTTTCCCTTCACCTCTTTAAGTCCATCCAAAATTCAGAGCATCTATACACACACACACACACACACACACACACACCACACACACACCATGTACACACACTATGTACATAGTGTGTGTGTGTGTGGTGTGTGTGGTGTGTGTGTGTGTATAAATGTGTGTATGTATATAAATGTACATAGTGTGTGTACATGGTATGGTGTGTGTGTGTGTGTGTGTTTATAATATACACACATAGTATTTGGTTGCATATTAGCAACTAAAATCCCTCTTGTGAAATAAACGTTCCTCAGTATGACACTACATCCCCTAACAATACTCCGGTGTTTCTAGAACATAATATTATGTTCTGAACTTAGAGCTATGTGAACAAATTCACACCCAAAGGAAAACCAGCAAAGTGCCTGGCTTGCTTCCAGGTTCACTTTCCTCATTGTTTTGCAGGAATGAAGAGCAATTTTGTGGTTGAAAATGAAAATGTCTTTTCCCAACTGTGATCAGTTCTTCTGACCTGGCAGAAATGATTTCAAGCCTGTGTCTTTCAGGTCTTGAAGTCTTCTGCTTCAAAACAATTTCTGCTCAAGAGGACGCTCTCTGGTCCTCAAGTCCTGGTCTACATTTTCTGCTTGATCTTACCTTGCTTTCTTGCATATGCAACTTCTTACTAGAATTTCATAAGTTCTTTTTTATCCCAAGGCTTCCCAAGAGGAAATGTACTATCCAAGGATGGGACTTTGAACGACTTCAGGATGTACGGGTAAGAGTTAAGTTAAGACTAATCAGGTCTTTGAGTCAAAGTACCTGTAGGGCTAGGCTCAGCACAACATGGTCCTCATATAGCATAAAATTCAGACAGTTCAACTCAGGTCAAAATAAAAAATTCTGATTGGCACCAAAACAGTGCTTCTGTCTCTTTTACATGTTTTATTTTATTGTCACAAAATAGGGGACTATAGAGGGGAAAGCCACTCTTGGATTACAGTACAATTTTTTTTAACAAATTATGTAATCACTTTGGCTGATTTCACATTAAATATTTACAAAGCAAGGTAGTTACATAAAAACAAATGGAACTAAGCTTTGGAGAATTAGCTGCTAGAATCTTATTTGTGATTAACTGAACTGTTTGACATTGGTATTATGCAAGCAACCTCAAAAAGAAAACAGTTAACAACAGATAAGTTACTGGATGGAAGTGTTTCTTTTTTTTTTTTTCTTTTAACATGTAGAAATGGAGGAGTGAATTAGTTAAGAGTTCTATGAAAATAATATAAATATGAATTTAAATTAGTGATAATTATTTAATGTATTCTAAAAATATTAACATTATTTCAATTTTAGCAATTACAGATGGAGTTAAGTATATATTTTAAATTCAATTCCATTTAACAGAATTCAAATTTGAAATTGTCCCAAATCTCTAAAGTTTGAAATCATTCAAAATGTGATACTTTATTTTAAAAACTAGACAAAATCAATCCAAATCTATAGATTATTAAGATTTGGAGATGATAAAGCTAACAACAAATTTATCCTTCCCACCATCTCTCTTTTCCTTTATTTATTTATTTTTTAAAGATTTTATTTATTTATTTGACAGAGAGAGATCACAAGCAGGCAGAGAGGCAGGCAGAGAGAGGAGGAAGCAGGCTCCCTGCTGAGCAGAGACCCTGGACCCTGGGATCATGACCTGAGCCGAAGGCAGCAGCTTAACCCACTGAGCCACCCAGGCGCTCCCCCCACCATCTCTCTTTTCTTTACATGCCTCTCTGCTGGTTCATGCCTTTCAGTGCTTAAATGTTTTTGTTTTATTTTTCCAAAGTAAAAGATTCATAGTGGGTTTTCATTTCTATTTTCATAGGCTTCTTTGGTATCTTAAAAATCCTTTAAAAGGGATATCTGACCATTTTCAGAGGCCAAACATTTTATATTGCTTCCCCAGTCCCCAAAATTAATTAATATCATTCAGTACCTTGAAAAATGAAGAGGTAAATAAATGGTGCTGTTATAAATCCAAACAAATTATAAAAATTCATTAGATTCTCCTCTTATTAAAAAGGATACAACTACTAGTAAAATAACTTGAGGAATTGAGCTTGAGTTATTTTAAAATATGCTGAAAATTGTAATAGATCTATTGGCTTTTTGAAAGAAGAGCTTGCTTGGGCCTCTTGACTCTCACCTCTATTAGCATATATATCACTGCTGGGCAATGTATGCAACCTACAGAACTTAGCAAAATCTTACCCTGTAGAATAAAGTAGAAGTTGAAAGAGAAATATGCCTATGAGTTTTCTTGCTTTTTGTATTATGGAAAGTTCAGCCATAATAGGTCCCTCTGCAGTAAGAACAGCTGCATGTATAAGATGGAAGGAAAGGTTGTATGTCAATCATCTCTCTCCTTGCCTCTCCTAAAATGTCAGAAAATTCTAGAAATGTGAAGCCAGAAGGGATCTTCAAGATCACTTAATTGGACTGCATTGTTTAAAAATTATGGGAATGAGACCTGCATAAATTAATTGACTTATCCAAGGTCATACAACTATGCTCTGAGAATCAGAAATCTAGCTTCTAAACCTCTTCACCTTATAGAAGCACAGTAGGACACTTTCCAACAAAGAGCCAAAGACAGACATCATCTAGATGTACCATTTCAACAGGAAATGGTGCTGTCAGATGTCTCACGTCTTCTTCGTGACTACTGTGTCTCTTCCAGTTGGCAGAAATAGCAAAACAAGAAGGAACATAAATCTATTTCTTTCGTCAAAGTTTTTAACTTCTAATTTGAATGATGGTTTTCACCTCTAGCTTAAAAGTTAAAATTTAGCAATTTTGTTGTTAATTTAAAAGTAATGGAAAATAGTACTTTGATTCTTGCAATCTCTAAACTTCATACACAAGACTTCAGGCCTCAGGGATAAATTACCAGTGGCTCAATATGTTAATAATTTATAAAGCCAAATAGCTTCACACCAGGATATTGGGTAGGCAAAATCCAAAGAACGTAGCTTTCTTCATTTATTGCATACCATGCATCACATCACTGACAAAGATATTCACCTTGAAGTCAAAGGGTAAAATAATAATAATAAAAATACCTACTACGTGCTCAATTTCTATGTCAGGCAGAAGATGAGGGGAGGAGTAAGGAAGAGACCTTCCCCTCAGAGAGTTTACTTTTGAGCAGGTGAGACACGATGGCATGCACACAAATGACCACAGTTCAAAATATGGCATTTCCATTAAAAAAAAACAAAAAACAAAAAACAAAAAAAACCCACAAGACTCTAAAAAAGTTAGAGCTCTCTAGGGAACACGAAAAGCATTACGAAATGAGTGGTCTGTACGATAAAACTTGGAAGCTCCCATAGCCCTGGGATTGGCAGGAAAGATGGAAATGGTCCAGGGCTGATGTTGCCTAAAAGCATCTCAAACCCTCTCCTGTGTTCTTTGTCGTTTCTTGCCTCTGTACTTTGTTCAGAACGTTTCTTCTTCAAAGAGAGTTACCTGCCCCCACCTCTCTATTCCCTCACCTCCTCCATTATTTGGAGAAAATGTGTGAATCAATATCAAGGGCTGAACAGCTTTAGAAATGTGAATAACTGCTTCCCAAAGGCTATACCCCCATCTCTGCTTTTAGTGCCCTCCCCACCAACACCCCCCCCCCAGTGCACCCCCTGCCTAGCCAAGGGCTGCACCCAGAGCAGCTGATCAGTAGGGTTATTCATTCATTCATATATGTTTACTGAGCTCAGACTAAGGTGAGACATTATGTTAGGAGGTAAAGGAGATGGACAAAATTAATGTGGTCCTCACATTAATATCTATAAACTCCACAGAGTTTACAGATATTTAAATAAGCAGCTGCAACAATATGGTGGACGTGATGACAGTGCAAACATGGGGTGGTGTGGTGGTACAAGGCAAGGACACTTTCCAGGCTTCGCAGGGTCCAGAGAGTTTTCCACAGAGAGTCATGAAGGATGATTAGGGGAACTGCCGTGACTCAGGAAGCAGGAAGTGTGTGTTTTTGCAGTGAGGCACCTACGGGGGCAGTGACCAGTAGGAACATCAGGCAGAGTGATGCTGCCCAACGCTTGCAAGTGAAAACCTCACAAACGCTGTGACTGAGTTTACTGACCAAAGGTCAAAGGAAGGGAAGAGGGAGCTGAAGTTTTCCTAGGGTCTGTGAAAGGAAGGTCTGCCGGCAGATTGGAGGTGGGGAATCTATTAACTAAAGGGAAAAGAACCTGAAATAAAAGATGGGGGATTGTAGCCTTTTGAAGCTCTCTCCTTGCTAATTATGACCCAAGGTCAATCTGTCAGAAATCAGAACAGATAATGCTTCAAACTGACAGGACTTGTTTTCATGCAAATATCTCTTGAAATGCAAACTAATGGGGAAAAAAAGAGTAAGAAAACACTGTGTGAAAGGCGGCAAAGTTCAGCAGCAATTTCTTTATACAAAAAAAAAAGCAACCCTGAGAAAGAGGTGGGAAAAATAACTCTTTCCAGCAGATTGCAAAATCTATTCCCTGTAGATTATGTGCATCTACATGTTCTTTAAATTCCATCCTTTGAAACATTACATTCTTTTAAAACATCCCAAATAGAATAGACCTTATGAACATCTTCACTTTATAATTTTAACAGAACAGGGACTAGTGCCCACCAATGCAAAGGAAATATTCTTTAAATAACGGGATGACAGCTTTTCGAATAAAACAGTATGAGGTGTCCTGGTTAGGGGCTTAGGTGGGAAAAAAAAAAGAGAGAGAGAGAGATTTAAAGATAGGGAGATAGGGTACTTGACTCCAAAAATGGTGCTGTGAGACTGAATATTGTGGGCTGAGGAAATGTGTTTTGCTCTGTTCTGTTTAATTCTGAGGTTAAAAGCAGTAGTCAAACCATGACAGCGAGGAGCTTTCTGCTCTGTTATATTACAGCTCACTTATTTCCCTCCAAATATTAAACAATGCCAAAAAATCTTTTAGTTATTTGGGATGCGATCCATTTTCATTTCTCTCTTGTCCTTTTTTGGTTGTGAGATGACAGTTTAATATTCCAGGCTCCAAACCAGAACTTGGCAAATGGATTTAAAAAAAAAAAAAAAAAAAGTTAAATGCCGTAGGGAAGAAAAAAGGTATGCAATTAATTTTCCACAAGAAACTGTGAAACTGGTGCTAAGATGACTATGTTTATTATCTATTTACTTCATACAACTCTTGAAATATTTCAGAACACCATAGCATGTAGGTAATTTTACTAAACTTAGTTAACTCTTGGTTTTACAGTATGAATATTCACTTTATTATCTTCCACTTCAGCATCTTTTTAAGAGTTGATATGTAATTATCTGAAATTAAGTGCAGCATTGTGCAGTGACTAAAAACCCAAGTTTGAAGACAAAGTTGAGTTTCAATCTCACTCATGACTCCTAAGTTGTGTCACTTTGGGACCCTTACTTAACCTCTCTCAGTGTTATTTGTATCATCTTTAAAAGTGATATATTAATAATTCTAAATTCACCATGCTTTTCTGAGGATTAAGTAATGTAAAACAGAGCTGATACATGTAAATAAGTGGATACATAATAGGCTTTGGGTAAATAGGAGCTCTTGTTATTATTGTTCGATGAATGTTCTTGTCCTGAAGATTTAGAAGTTTCCTTGGCCAAGGTCACCTTTTTATTCATACCAGTAGTTTTGTAGGTATTTCTGAACATTATTACATTGCAAATCAATGTTAATCTGAATATGTGGACAACATTATAACCAGCTCCAAGAATGAAACACGTCAAAAAAAAAAAAAAAAAAAAGAATTTTACTGGAATGATGCGTTTTTGAATATACCTAACCTGCTTAAGAGCTGGAAGTTGGTCACTCAGTCCAGTCTCAGAAATTGCCCCCTCATAGTACTGTATGCACATTTCAAAATATCAGACAGAAGAAAACCTCATTTGCCAGTTGTCTTGCTTAACACCAAACATGGTAGGGAACGCAATCTGTTGGTGACTGTGTAGCTTCAGGGCTTTCTTTCAAATGCTAGTTTAAAAAAAAAAAAAAAAATGACTATGGCCAGGAGAAATTCCAGTTCTGAAAATACTATGCACCATTGACACATTTGTCTTTTACTTAGGGAAATGTTAAGTTTTTGAAGTACATTTTGGGTGTAATGGACTTGGAAAATATCTCTAAGATGAGCTTCTCATGGTTGTTTCATTCAACATCAGTTTGGGACATCTATTTTATGTGTTTGGCCCTTGGGTAGCTGCGGGGCTGCAGCAAGGATTGAAATGTAGCTCTGGACTCATAGAGATTACAGTTAGAATTGGGGGTAGGGGCATATGAGGGGGAATATTGAGAAATTAATAGGCCTTGCTAATGCAGTGTATATAATAAATTCTGTAAATGAGAAAATGTAAAATAGTATAAGAATACATTTGCATTTGATTTCTGGCAAGATGTTGAATAATGGTAAGGCTTTAATCAACCAGTCAATGTACATTAGTTGAGAACTACTGTTAGTGATTCAGGCATGGTTTGACAGTGGGAAAGTGATGCTTCTACTGGACCCCTCCCTGGCCACATCAAGTAAGCAAGCAATCTAAACAAAAATTGCAGTTTTTTAAGCAAATGTGACTTAAGGCTGGCTTCCCGTAGCACCTTCACTCTCCTATGGGCTGTTGTTTTAAATCCTTTCTGTGTAATCAAACACTCCATGCTGTTGAGACTTCACTGTGAAATAAGAAAAAATAATTATTATAATCCAATGCCTCAGTCCCCAAAAACATTTGTTTATAATTTTACTTGCAGAGACTAGTAAAATCCCAAACACGAAATCAAATCCTCAGCACCAGGGGAAATGGAGAACTCTTGACCAGCTAAATATTCACTATCTTTATCAATAGATTTTTGAAGAAAATATGTCAAATCATATTCAGTATTAACTTAGTGCTACCTCTTTGTGTTACCATTTGTTTGATCCAAGTTTGTTTCATAGCTTCTGGTCATCTCTAACTAAGTCTATCCTTGACAACTTTTCAATAAATATAAGGGACACCAGTGTGGCTCTGTTGGTTAAGCATCTGCCTTTGACTCAGGTCATGATCCCAGGGTGATCAAGCCCCACAGGCTGTGATCAAGCCCCACAGGCTCCTTGCTCAGTGGAGATCCTGCTTCTCCCTCTGCCTACCACTCCCCCTGCTTGTGCTGGCTCTCTCTCTCTCTCTCTCTCTCTCTGGCAAATAAATAAATAAATCTTAAAAAACAAAAACAAACAAACAAAAAAACACTTATGAGATGGAAGAGGATGGGGGTGCCTGGCTGGCTCAGTTCGTAGAGATTCAACTCTTTATCTTGGGGTCATGAGTTTGAGCTCCATGTGTGGCATAGAGTTTACTTAAGAAACAAAAAAGAAGAAGATGGAGGGGGGAATAAATCTTAATTATGCTGCTGATCTTTTCTGTAAAGTACTCTATAAATATGTCAAGAAGCTATTCACACAAGAGGAGACTTACTAATAATATTCTTATGTTTCTTTCATTAAAACTAGAGAACAGTTCAACCCCCCCAACCCCTTTGTTCTTGTTAACTTTCTGATCCCAATCAATAGGACAAGGTCTGAAATAAAGTTGAAATGATTATGAAATTGATGCATATCTAAATAAATGTATATACCTAAAGTATAATTTTTAAACAAATCTAAATCTTCTTTGGAACCAGATAATATTCAAGTTATAAGAAAAATTTATACAGATAATCACACATATGTGCACACACATATGCACACAGACATGCTTGGTGAAGGACCTAAATTGGGTTGGAGGAAAGTAGAAAAATTTAAGGAATCAGTTACTCTTTATCAAGGCCTCAGTTAAGAAGCTCTCTTAAGAAAAGAAAAATCGGGGGTGTGTGTACCTGAGTGGCTCAGTCCTTAAGCATCTGCCTTTGGCTCAGGTCATGATCCTAGAGTCCTGGGATTGAGCCCCACATTGGGCTCCTTGCTCAGTGGGAAGCCTGCCTCTTCCTCTCCCACTCCCCCTGCTTATGCTCCCTCTCTAGCTGTGTCTCTCTCTGTCAAATAAATAAATAAAATCTTTAAAAAAAAAAAAGAGAGAGAGAGAGAGAGAAGCCATCTTTAAGTACATTACATGAGGGACAAAATATGCAGTGCAATGATTTAAAAATTAACAGCAATAAGTCTTTTGAAAACTCCCATTAATTGAGAGTTAATTAATTAATTGTGGAAGCCAGAAGAACTTAATTTTATTTTCACAAAGGTCTATTTAAAAATGAAAACTTGAAAAACCCTGTCTATGGGCATACCATGCTGAACAGGCCTGATCTCTAAAATGGAAGTCTACTTTGACATCAGCATGTTTTCCACCTTTGTGCAATATCTAGAAGAGGAAAATATTTTATGTAATAGAGTTTCAAAAGTACCCTTAAAATACCCACATGGTTTAAAGAAATGTTCATTTAGATCAAGTCAGAATAAGAGAGTATAAGTGGGACATTTTGGGACCCAGGTGAGTCCAAATGATTTGAGAACTGCTGCATTAAATCAGTACCAAAGAGGCAACCAATGTCAGAGGTATGTATTGCTTCAGACTCAAGACACGCTTGGGTGACAAGATGACACACAAATGAGGTGAATCCAATGTGCCATTTGAATTTCAGCCATACTCTAAAAAATAAAAAAGCACAAGTACTCAAGAATTGGTAAAACTCAAAGTTTTGCCAAAAGGAATATCAGCTAAGGACTTAGAATAAAATATTCATTACTTCTGAACTGGATTGAAAATAGAGAGAACTGAGTACTCCAGATGAGACTGAAATTATTTTTTCATCAACAAATACTCATTCTTATTAATTTCTAACATTTTACTTGATGTAAGGTTACAGCTATGATGCTGTCATGCCTGAACATGTTTCTGCCTTTGTGGAACCAGAAGTCTCGTTTAAGTCTTTAGTAGCACTATATACACTATGTATATACACTCTCTCTATAGATACATACACTACACACACACACAAACACATACACACACACGTGTGTGTGTGTTTATGTTCTTTCCTCCTGGATGTGTGTGTGTGAACCTTAGTCAATACCTTGACTATTGGGTGAGTTGGAGTTAGAAAATGGGCAGTGATGCATTTTTTGTTTTGAATTAGAAAATCAGTTCAACTTTCTGAAGCCAAATACAATGTACATGACACTGTGCTAAATTGTAAAGGAATGTTCACCCAAATTCAATAAACAAACAAAAAGATTAATTGGCTACTCATTAACATAAATAGGAACCTCATTTACTTGAACAAAAAGTAACTTTTAAAATATTGAACACTGGGGCTCCTGGGTGGCTCAGTGGGTTAAGCCTCTGCCTTCGGCTCAGGTCATGATCCCAAGGTCCTGGGATCAAGCCTGCATCTGGCTCTCTGCTCATCAGGAAATCTGCTTCCCCTTCTCTCTCTACCTGCCCCTCTGCCTACTTGTGATCTCTGTCTGTCAAATAAATAAATAAAATCTTTTAAAAAATAAAATAAAATATTGAACATTAATATATATCATGAAGGTGATGTGGCTTCTGGCATAAAGGGGGTCAGAATCCAGTGAGAGAGACCAGTAACAGAATATGGAAGGAGGGATAAATTTTGCCTAAATATCCAGGGAAGTCCTTCCAAAGATGCAACATTTTGGCTGAGACTTAGAAGATGAACTCAGAACCCCATGCATAAAAAAATAAAGTTCTAGGCAGAGGGCAGAGCATGGAGGATATATAACAGAGAGATCTGAAAACATCTGTGTGGCATGATTGGGAAAACACTGATTGAAGAGAATAGTAAGGGAGAGAGAAAATAAATGTCTTAGAGATGGTTTTAAGGATAGATTTAAAATAGCTTGAATGGGGCGCCTGGGCATTTCAGTGGGTTAAAGCCTCTGCCTTCGGCTCTGGTCATGATCTCAGGGTCCTGGGATCGAGTCCTGCATCAGGCTCTCTGCTCAGTGGGGAGCCTGCTTCCCTCCACCCCCCATCTGCCTCTCTGCCTACTTGTGATCTCTCTCTCTGTCAAATAAACAAATAAAATCTTAAAAAAAAAAAATAAAAGAGCTTGAATGACATCCTGAAGAACATGGGTTAAATTCTATGAAAAAGGGGGAATAATTTAAGGTTTTTGAACATAACTATCCCATGATCATAGCTGTGTTTTAAGTAGGATGAGTGATAAGATGGACTGGGAAGAGAAGAAAGGGAGAATCCACTATGATGAGGGAATAGTTTTCCAAGTTAGAGACAATGAATCCTCACCCTGGGTCTGAGACTAGTGAGCCTTCAACAAATACTTGTTGAATGAGTGAAAAAAAATTAATGTAATTAAGTGACAGTGGGGATAGATTTAAGAGTCATTACCTAAATAAAACTTACGTGATTTGGGAAGAATATGATGGAGGAGGTGAATGAACAATAGAGAAAATTAATGATTCCAGGGTTTCAGGATGAGCTAAGAGGGTAGGTTGTGTTGCCATTAACTGAGTGTGGAACTGGGTTGAGAATGTGGTTATAGTGATGGTGAGAGGGTGAGAGATTAACAACATCCGACAACTTACTGAGTTTGGGCTGATATCTTTATAACTGTACTACACTAGGTATGGAATCATTATCTGAAGGTTAGAAAAGAAGTCATAGCAAGAGAAAGAGTTGAATATCATCTGAGATTAGTCAAGGTACAGAGAGCTTGAGATTATAAGAGAAAGCAGTATAGCATGAGGAAAAAAAAAAATATGGCTTTCACAGATTGGGTGCCCAAGGAAGTGGTATCTGAGATGGAGATTAGCTAGCATGACGTTTATTAGGGAGAAGAATTAGAGTCTACACTTTGTGGAAAAGAAGACGTCAAGGTGTAATATAGTTTCAGCAGAAACCTCAGCTAATCCCCCAGGGTTTTCTGACTATGGTATGAACCTTTATAGTTGCCCCACGTTGGAACAGAGGCTGGGCCTTATCCCTCTGTACCCATCAGCCATTGGAAATGACTGTCCTGGGAACTAGGCATGATCTTTGGCTGAGTGACTCTCTTCAACTGCGGTAACTCCTAAGAGGTGCTAACAGTGGGGGTCTGTCTTCTATTCGTGCACCCAGCAGCAGGAGTTATAATTACTTCTTACCCAGAAGGTGTTCTTGGTGGTACATCACATATCTGCCAGGATGAGTAAGCACAAAGTAGTGTAGGAAAGCCTCCACTGAAAGAAGTGGATGGTGAAGGGTGAAATAGAACAAGGGTTTCTGGAGGTAAAAGAACACTAGGATACTGGTGCACTTTGGAAGCCAAGATTCAAGAAGGAAGAGAAACACAACAGATATACTATCTGAAGGAAGTTTAAAGAACAAGAAAGGAACATTGAAGTTTGGCACAAAAATGATTATTATTTTTTTGAACGTTGCTATGGACAAGGGGAGAAAATAGAGAATTGTTTGGCCCAAAGTAATCATCATTGAAATCACAGAAGCAGAGGGGAAGTCAATGTGCTAAGGAAGAAAATAACAGGCAGCAAAAGAACGTGTTCTCATTCTGTTCAGAAGTTCACCTGCCATTACTAATCTCCTACTCTGACTTGATTTCATCCAACACAAGAAGTAAAAATGCTAAATCCTAGAATAGCAGACTAATTAAATTGGCTCAGCAATAGGTTCATTTCAGATGAGAAAACCCATCTGATGAAAAGAGTTTTCTTTACTCCTGTGAATTTGCTGGTAACAGTCCTCTTGAAAGACTCCAAGTTATGTTTCATTCAAGATGTTCAAGAAATGCTTTCCTAGATATCCATTTAGAGTCCTAAAATTCTCTAAGCAACTTTATGGTCTGATAAACTTCAAGCTATTTTCCAGATTAAGCTTTGGATAGAGTGAACGCCTGTGTCTGGTTGGAAGCCCAGTTCTATGGAAAGGCATAAATAAATACCCTTATTTAAAGTCACAGAAAGCCTGACAGCATTCTTGACAGCATATTGCTAAAAACAACCCAAATATCCTCAAAGAAAAGAAAAAACTTTTCTTCAAAGAAAGATAAAAAGCAAAGAAACATTTATTGACCAGTTATTACGCTCAAGACACTTTTTCAGATGTTTGCATGCAGTATGCCATGTGTCTTCACTCCAATTCTGTGAGCTATCCCCTGTCTTATAAATAACATTCCTGTGTCTCAGTTTTCCAAATGCATGCCCAATATTACATACTCTATAAAGAACAGAACTAGGCTTAATAAATGTCTGAATGACTGACTATTTCATTCATTTGCATTATTAAACATCTGCTTTTGTATTATCAGAACTCAAATCATTTGATAGCAAAGCTCAATCCTCAATTTTTATCTTCATGATTATTTTCATTTTTTGTGTACTTATTTTTATACATCATAATGTTTTAGAAACACATTAAAAAAAAAAATCCAGCACAGCTGCCTGCAGTGGTAATCCAAGTTACATGAACAAAATGACTCAGGTGGTCACCATCGTCCCACAAGGATGCAGCTGTTCCATAATGCACTTTGGGGGGACACCAAGAATAGTGCCTGGAGTGGTGAAGACTAATACATATCGTTTTTCAAGTGACTTATATAGCATAAAATAGTCACTCTTTATTGAGCGAAATTGGTAAGGTTTTTTTCTCTTCTTTTTAAAAAACTTTTTTTCAATTAAAACAATTAGAAAGATTGAATAAATCATAGTATGTTAGAAAAAGGTAAACTAGCAAAGAGAAAACAGAGATATCTCACTCATTTTCCTACCTGTTGGCTATAGAACTTCTGTGACAAAGAAAAAGGTGTTTGGGGGCCAAGTATATATATTCAACTCATTTAAATGATTGGAGCATTCACATAGGATCTGTTAAATTAATTAAGGTAGCCAGTAGACTAAGATGGTTTTAATATGCCAGGAGTCTTTGCGAACAAACCGAAACCTAAGCCTGTAAATGCCTCAAGTTTAAAAAATGAAAAACTAAGGACAACCAGTCACAAACAGCCAACTAAGCTTTTTCAAATAATGTCACTTCTTAAGCCATCAAATAAAGCTTTTAGATAAGCCAATTAAATAATGTCCTTACTTTGCTTCTACCTCTTCTGTAGACAAGTCTTACCCACAGCTCCTGGAGGTGGAGGGCTCCTGACCTCTTCCAGTTTGGTAATGTCTCATTCCAGCCAATTTTTGCTCTAATAAGCTTTTAAAATTTTATATGCCTCAATTTATCTTTCATCAGCTGAATGGTCTTTAATTCAATTCTCTTTTATATTTACATGCTGAATAACAGAAGCCTACTCCTTTTTTAATGTCTATGTAGTAAAATTATGTAACTATCCGTGTAATGATGCTTTTAAAACATTTTATTTAGAACTAAATCTGAAGAATGAATTGCTGATGGAAAATACGCTGTATTTTCGAAGGAGGATTTTGGTATCAGTTGTTGCAAATAGAAATGAGTTAGCAAAGTCTATTCTTAATAAGCTTTATGCAGAAATGTTTGACCTCTGGGTATTTCTATAGTACAAATAAATTGATAAGTTAATATAATATCTTATTTTTGGACAATATGTGGTACATTATACCCTATTATTCACCAGGGATTTTTTTCAGTAACACCTGAACACATAGAAGTTAATTCCAATAATTGAAAATATTTAAAAAAAAAGAAAATATTCTTCTGTAAAGAAAGTTGATTTTATAATTCTACATAGTCCTGAATTCACACAAACATTTATATGTATGTCTACTTTGGATAATATACAAGAATTGGCTAGTGTTGATCAGTAATTTAATAAATTAATAGGTTGTACTTACATTAACACATTAATCTCCTAATTATCTGTTCTCTTCACAAATGCTTAAACAAGCTTTTAAAAATGTTTTAGTGCTTCATAAAGGTAAACCAGGAGTACTTGAACAGGAAATAGATTAAGGATTCATCCTATAGATGAACAGCTGTATTTATGATCAAATATATACCTCAATATTTTTCCCCAGGGAATGAGACATATTTGTAGAAGCTAGGAAAAAAAATTCTTGGCTCTGTCTAATTTGACATAGACAATCTGTCACCAGTACTTGCTCTAGGAAAATAAGCATATCTTCTCAGTGAAGCTCTTTCATTATTTTATGTGTAGGTTGACAAGTAGAGGAGGTTAAATCATACAGCTAGAAATTTAAAAATATATATATATATATATATATATATATATATATATATATATATATATTTTATGAGGACTGGTGAGGAGCACTCACTGCATAATTACTTATAGAACTAATAGTAAAGAAGAGTTCAAAAGGATACATTCTAGTATATATATAATACTCTATGTTTGACAATGTAGATATAAGACAATTATATATATATAAGTATTTTTTATACACAAACACACATACATATTTGTTTTTGAGAGAGAGAGAGAGAGGAACACAAGTGGGAAGGAGAGGCAGAGAGAGAGAGAGGGAGAGAGAGAATCTTAAGTAGTCTCCAACCTCAGCACAGAGCCCAACTTAGGGCTTGATCTCAGGACCCTGAAATCGTGACCTGAGCCTGTATCAAGAGTCAGATACTTAACCGACTCAGCCGCTGAGGTTGTCCTATGGAACAATTATATTTTAAAAAAATAGAATGAGGAAAAAAAATGAAAAAAATTGTTTTTATAAATAATGGTGGTTGTAACAGTATTATCAGAAGACAGTAATGCATGTGATATTGAATAAAAGAAATGAGAAATTATAGGATACTGTAATTCTGAGATCCCCTGTGTCCTTGAGAACTAGTGTTTCCAAGGAGAATGTGAAAGGAGAAACAGATGGAATGTAAAACAGATTAAGTAAAAGTTGTATTCTAAAATTTGTATAGCACATATTAGTATGAGCTCATGAGATATTTTATCTTTAATATGCACTTACATAATATATAAATTATATACATATACATACATGTATATAATATATATAAAATGTATTAGCTACATCCACTAAAAATCTTACATTAACTCTGCCCACTGAAAAGCTCTAGAAACAATGGTCTGTCTATCCAACCGCAATGAGCAAGCTAAATATTGTATGCCTCCCAGTGAAAAAACAGAATACCTGTCTGCAGCCTTGCCAAAGGATCCAAACTGGGATAGATTTGGGATAAATCATTATGAGTTCCGCTTTAACATGCTGTGTGCTATGCAAGTGGAAGAGCATAGTAACCATCTGAAAATACACTGAAGGCCTTATAAGACTAGAATAAATATTTAAGGGACATTTTTATGGTGTGGCATTTGAAACAATAAAAATCAATGAGTTGTATGTTGAGAGAAATAGCAGAAGTCTAAAGTGTGAACTGTAAGAAATCAAGAATCAAAATATGGAGGTATTGGGGGGATATGTAAAAGAGATAAAGGGGTTTAAGAGAACAGCTATTGTAATGAACACTGAGTAATATATAAAAATGTGGAAACATGATATTGTACACCTGAAACTAATGAAATGCTACCTTCATTACACTTTAGTAAAAATAAATAAATAAACAAAACAAAGTGTTAAAAAGAAGAATCAAAACATAGATAAATAATCATAAAGAAGATCCATTGAGCATTTCAGAGGAGTGAGAGAAGCAATAAGATCATAGGGGTCACAGGAGCAGAAAGTTGAAAGAAGCGAAGTTTGTGAGATACCAGTTTTCAGCCGAAGTCCTAAACATTCAAGATGTGGTCATCAGTTCCATGGCCTTACTGTGGTGAAATGTTAATAATAATTGCACCTTGAAATTGCTAAAACCAAACAGAAAATGTCAGGAACCTCATCTGCACTTTAAATTTAAGTAACTACAAAAATAAAACCTTTGTAAATGTACACTGTGGAATTATTAACATTTTCATTTTCTGAAGGAGAAAGCTGATACACAGAGATATCAAGTGACTTTGGAAATCCAAGTTAATTGAGAATGAACCTTTTTTTTTTTAATTATTATCATCAGGATCTTCTTAGACCACCCTATCTCTATGATTTCAGATTTCAATTAAAATGTTAAAGGTCCTCCTATGTGTATTTATCAGTTATCGGTGTCCACTTAAAAAGAGATTGAAAATTCATAGCCTGATTCTATGTTTTGAGGAAACATGAAAGAAGCATCATAGCAAGATGGACAACAGAGGGTGCCATCCACTTTGTGCATAAGATGCTTTGACTAATCATTTCCTGAATGGTTACTAAGTGATGCTTCATAAAATTCTTGGCTACTGAGTGTTTTAAACTGCAACAGATGTGAAATGGTGAGTAATATACTTCCGTATTTTTCTCCCTAAAGGCAGTTGCAATTCAAATCATCAAAGTCAAAGCAAAGGCAAATTGACTATACTTAATTAAATGTTGATGCCAATGGAAAGCCTTATACAGTATCTGGAGATGTTAACAAAGAAAAGCTTGCAAAATGAAATCAGCAGCTACTTGGTGTTAACTGATTTCCGAGTCAAGAAAGAGGGGGTACAAATAGTAGACCAACTTCCATGCTGATAGTTAACAACTGACTTCCAGGGAAATGTCATTCTTGAATAGTGGCTTTGCTAATTGCTTATTTTAGATTTTTTCCGTTGAACAGAATTACAGATTCCTCCTACAATTTCCTAGGAAAACATTTACTTAAACCTTCCTTGACTTTTCAGTGCAATAACAATAAAAGGCATCACCTTCTGGTACTTAAGTTGAACACAATGCTTTCAGCAGAGTCGTTCTATATTTGCAATAAACTTATTTCTCATGAAGGATCAAAATCCTCACATATGGAAAAAGTAACCAGCCATTTTCAATATGCTTTGTGACAGATGCTTTCACAAGCAAAATGAAGCATGGAATCCACAGGTTTCCAATGAAGAACTTAACTGAGAATAACGTGAACAGCTGGCAAACTTTCTGATTCCCCCAAGAGGCACATCTCAGAAGGCCATTGCAGCGTTCCTGCCTCCCTCCTAAGCTTCCTTCCACTGCCACCGAGCCCCTATCACGTGCATGCAAACGAAACACTGGAATCTAAAAATTATTAGATTCTCTGACCAAGACCTGATATTCTGGCAGCTTCCTCAGAACTTCTGTGAACACTTTTTTTGGTCTGAGTATGTAAATTTTGTATTATTGATTATTTCAAAGCAAGATTGTTTATACCTCCAATTTTTTTACTTTACTTTCCAAAGCAAACATTGAATTTCCATTTTGTTATTTTCAGATTCTTCCAGACATACAGCTCTATATACCAGTGATACACGGAACTTTTTGGGAAATAGATCAGAGGTTCTCAACCTTTCTATGTACAAGATTTTCTTTTTAAAATCAAAAACCTCAGACTCTGCTTATGATAGTAGTTATATTTTTTTTAGATTTTTATTTATTTATTTGACAGACAGAGATCACAAGGAGGCAGAGAGTCAGGCAGAGAGAGAGAGAGAGAGAGAGAGAAGCAGACTCCCTGCTGAGCAGGGAGCCTGATGCAGGGCTCCATCCCAGGACCCTAGGATCATGACCTGAGCCCAAGGCAGAAGCTTTAACCCACTGAGCCACCCAGGCGCCACTATAGTAGTTGCATTTTTATTAGCAGGTGATTAAGGACTTACAATGATGGTAAAACGTTACAAGGATCCACTTTCATTTTTTAATTATATTTTATTTATAATATCAACATCTGTATGCACTTGGAAAAATAAAATTTATTTCATAATACCGAGATTTTTACCCATATATTTGCAAATACTATAAAATATTTTAAAAAGAATTTTCAAATATTATAAAATATAACTCTACCCTCTAGTTTTACTTTTCCCTTTCTATTCTTAAGAGCACCAGAGGATGCATTTTTATCTTAAGATCTTTCATGTTTCAGAAGAAGATTCAATAAAGACAGAAGCATTATGGTCAAAAGTAAGGCCATTTTCATAAGGAAGATGTGGTCCATATAAACTATGGAGTATTATGCCTCCATTAGAAAGGATGAATACCCAACTTTTGTAGCAACATGGATGGGACTGGAAGAGATTATGCTGAGTGAAATAAGTCAAGAAGAGAGTCAATTATCATATGGTTTCACTTATTTGTGGAGCATAACAAATAACATGGAGGACATGGGGAGATGGAGAGGAGAAGGGAGTTGGGGGAAATTGAAAGGGGAGGTGAACCATGAGAGACTATGGACTCTGAAAATCAATCTGAGGGTTTTGAAGGGGAGGGGGGAGTGGGATGTTGGGTGAGCCAGGTGGTGGGTATTAGGGAGGGCACAGATTGCATGGAGCACTGGGTGTGGTGCAAAAACAATGAATTCTGATACTCTGAAAAGAAATTAAAAAAAAAAAATAAGTACTCAGAAGAAAAAAAATGGATGAATATTAACTACTTAAAGAAATAGAACAAAAATTCTCTGTAAATATATGGTTGAGAATATTTAAGGACTCTGAACTAAAATAAATGGGATGTAATCTTAGGGAGTCAATAAAGAGATGTAATGAATGAGAAAAACCAAAAAAAAAAAAAAAAATAGTAAGGCCATTTTCTTGCTCTAGTCCAGTGGCTCCACCGCACATACTAAAGATCCAAGCTGCAAAGGCCAGAGGATCCTTTAAGGTTCTTCAAACATGCTGCTTCTCCTGTCTCACCAACTGCAAGTGATGATGTACATCATTCATACCCTGGACACATCCAAGGTCTCTCGACCCACTCGATCCACCCCACAGTAACGCCCAGCTAACCCCTATTTTCTCTGCTGAACAATTACAGAGTTGTCTTCCTCTTCCTTGGCAGAGGCTGCATGCAGTCACAGACCCCAACTTAGATGAGTAAGTCTTCCCTTCTACCCTCCTCACCTCCTGCACAAGCCTTCACTACATTGCTGATCACGGGAGACTCAGAGCAAATGTAACTTCCCCTGTGAGGTTGCCTCAGTATCTCTAAAAGTATTTGCACTCATGGAATGTACACTTCAAGTCACTTATACAAGTGATTTCAAAACAATATAATCTCTCTGATTGCCCTTTGCAAGCAACATAGAGCAGGAACGGTATAATAATTATTATAGTATATTCAATGCTTGTCCTTCAGTGGTTGCCAACAAATGTCCCCTAGCCTTTAACAGCGCTCTCAGATTGTATGAAATCAAGCTCAAGGAACTTAGATTTATCAAAACCCTTAATAAGTGGCTCCAGTCTGTTTTTTTCATTCACATCTCTCTACAATTGGCCTCGTGCCTGCCTGCCCTTTGCCAGAAATTACCAGGCATTTTAGTCACATGACTTTATTTTTTGTCAAGTTCATTCGTTTGTTCGTTCTTTCTTTCCTTTTCATTCTTTTTGCTTTCACAGAATGCTATCATCATTCAGTTGATATATTTCCTATGATACCTTAGTGATCCTTACTCAACTTCATCCCCTGATCTTTTTATTGAAGTATTCCTCATCTTTTATGTGTAATTAAAATATTACTTCTGTGGAAACATCTTTAATTTACCAGTCAGAATTAATTGGCTTTTTTTCTCCTCTGTCTCAGAATACTTCACATACACTTCATTTAAAGCAGAAAATACAGGGTAGTCTGCGCCTTGCTGTGGTAACAGATAAAGCCCGAAATCTCAGCAGTTAGCCCAGTAAAGCTGATTTCTTGCTTTATAAAACCTAATGTAAGTCTGGTAACTTCCCAGGGTAGCTGTTCTCCATCAGACGACTTGATTAGTCACCAGGCTGCTTCCAAATTGTGTGTCTGCTCTGGCAGCATGAGGCTTCTTCCTCAATCATTTCAAGAGGGGAGAAGAAACTGGAAGACTGTGCAGGAACTTTTGATGCCTCAACCCAAAAGTGACATGCTCAGAATCCAGGGGTAAAATCAGGCATGTTGATCCCACTTAATACAAATAGGCCTACAAGAAAGGGTGACTGGATATTAGTGAGCACTCATGTTAAGTTGTTAAGTACCAGAGAGACTAACTTGCTTCATAGATATGGTGTCCTTACTTGTCTCCCTTTGATAGACTGTGAGTACTAGAGGGAAAAGTCATTATCTTCCTCATTTCTATACCTCAGAACTTCAGCCAGTACCATGCTTTGAGAATGACATCAGAGTTACTGTTAGAGCTGAATTAAATCACAAGGGAAAGAAGGTTGTGCTTATATCTGAGGAGAAGAAACAAATTCTGTTCTTCCTCAGATGATAGAGTCTCCCTCTCATATTCAGAGGCAGCTTAACAATTAACACTCCCTTCCATTCTGTTTTGGAGTGTTAAACATTCTTTTTTAAAGAATAGCGAAAGTTGCCACATGAAGTTCAATAGTGGTTTTGTTACTTTCTGAATATTTAGATTCTGCATGTATTTATAGTGCATGAGAGGTCCAAGATATGAACTGTATAACTCCTATAGAGAGAAGGCTTCGGAGAAATCACCAAAAATTTACTACATGGCCAGCTTGCTAGAGAAGTTTGCCCTTATTTTTTTAAAATAGTAATTATGTAAACTTGTCACAAACATAATGTGTCTACATAAAGAATCCAACTTACCCAAATTAAACACAAGTGTTTTAATGTCTATCCATTGACTCTACCTTTGTATCACATATTAAAATATAAAAATTATGATAATTAAGAAGTGATAGTGTTTTAAATTTGCTAAGAAGACAGTGATAGTATAGTATAGAAGAAAGTGCCCCGAATTGAAAATGAGATGACTTGATTGTTTAATGTAAAATCCATCACAGTAGCTTGTTTATAAAATAGATGGGTAGATGGTGTTTAAGTTTGCTTCTTAACCACCAACCTGTAACAGCAGTAACTGTCATTTATTGAAACTTTATTATACTACTACTGACATTTTTTTAAAGATTTTATTTATTTATTTTGGAGAGGCAGGCAGAGAGAGAGAGGGAGAGAGAGAGAGAGAGAGAGAGAGAAGGAAGCAGTCTCCCTACTGAGCAGAGAGCCTGATGCAGGGCCCGATCCCAGGTCCCTGGGATCATGACCTGAACTGAAGGCAGAGGCTTTAACCCACTGAGCCACCCAGGCACCCCTGACATTTAATTTTTAATATAGGAATTTGTGGTACCAGGCAGTTTCACAGATGCATTGCAGATTTCATTTATTCCTTACACAAACTCTTTGAGGCTGGCATTATGATTATCTCTATTTTACAAACAAGGAAATTGAGGCAGAGAGAATTTAAGCAGTTTGTTGTTCAAGGTTACATGGCTACCACTAGATTAAAGCACCATCTAACTACAAAGTCTATACTTCTACCACTATGCTCCATTTTCTTACCCATATCTCACTCATATTATATAATTTAATATAAAACATTGTGGTGGTTTCAACTGCAAGAACTAGAGTAGCCAACTAAAACTGACCTAAACAAAAGGGATGTGTCTTATCTCAGATAAAAGAACTTCTCCAGGGTGGTGATGTCATCAAAGGTTCAGACTATCCATCCTTCTGCTCTGCTATCCTCTGTGGGTCAGTGACCCTTCTCCTCTTGGGAATGACCATACCAAGCAAAGAAGACCAGTATGTTTGTCCATGAATACATTTTGGAGAGGAGACGACCTTTCCCAGAAGATATTCTGGTATTTCCCTCAGCTCAGTGACTAGGACTGGTTTGAGTAAAGGAGGGCTCAGAATATGAGAATCTGATACTTGGAGACTGTAGAAGGAGAGACAGACTTTAATAGAAAATGTGTATTTGTAAAAGAGGGAGCATGTGCACAATGGAGGGAGGTAAGCCAGAGAAGATGGTGGGATGGTTATAGGTAAACAATCAGCAGCAAGTAGTAGCATAGGTAAATATTACTTATTTTATAGGTGAGAAAGCAGACTTCAAGAAGTGAAAAACTTGCACAAAGTTACTGAATTGTTAAGAGACATAATTATATTTAAATCCAGATTGTGGCAAGACAATGTGACCTCCATCCACTACACCATACCTATGCCTTATTAACCTATAGTCTTTGCCATGATGTTTACATTCATCTAATTCACTGGTGACTGATACTTTGGTTTGCAACTTGGTACCTTCACATTATATCCAGCTTCCTCTTCTCACAAAAGTCATCTTAGCTTATCAATTATCTGAAGCTTAGGCTACTTTTTGTCAACATATCATTCAGTGTTGTGGCTCTTGGTATTTTTTAGTTCTTAAAATCAAATCCTGCAGCAACTTAGAGAAGAACATCAGGTACAAGATCAAGCTACTTATTCAGCATTGCCTTTGCAACCATGACTAACGCATCCTTTTAATTTTAAAAAGAACACTGCATGAACATGAAACAGCATAGAGGGTTAAAATAAGGTTTTTATTTGTTTTTTTCTAAAGTCACATCATAAGTTTATCATCCTAACAGAATTTAAGTGCTTTTCCTTCCAGACTTTTTAAAAAAATATTGTTACATAATTAGAATCATAGTTTATATTTACATTTGGTATCCTTATTCTTTACTTAATGTTACAATAAAAATACTATTATGCTTGCCATATGCACTTCAAAATCATCATTTAAATATGCAATATTTCATCAGTTAGATGTATTGTACTTAATTACTCCCTAGTGTTAGACATTCAGTGTTTTCCATTGTTTTCCCTATTATAACCAATGTGTGACATACATCTCTGGGCATATTTCAAATTATTTTCTTAGATCAGATTCCCAGAAGTAGAATGACTAAGACTAATGACTAAGGTTTGTTTTGGTTTTGTTTTTTGTGTGTGTGTTTGTTTTGGCGTCTTCATGGATTCTGCCAAATTACTTTTTGGAAAGGATGGGTTAGTTTACAGTGTGATTAGTAATGTATGGAGGCACTGAATTTCCTGTGCTCTCACCCTCAGTGGAGAATATATTTCTAAGTCGAGACATTAAAATGAGCCTTCATTTTGTGATGCAAGAAAGAACCACAACACTCTGCTAGCAGCTCATAGTTTAGGGGAGACAAAATAAACACAAATATCAATAAAGCACATGTGGATAGAGGGACAATGTAATGAAGGAAAAGTGTCCTGATTATTGTGGAAGCTCAAAAAGGGAAACAGCACTTGAAATCCCTCTTAGAAGAGTGAGGAGAAGAAAGATGGGTGAGGAAGGCATGGAAATTCTGGGCATGATCAAGAGCACAGAGGGTTGAAATGCCAGGGCACCTGGTGAGATGTACAGCTTGAGGTTATAGGAGAATCAGGTAGGAGTCACAGAATGGGAGAGAGAATCCTGGTGAAGGAGAAAGCATAAGATTTTGGACATCACATGACATAATAAGAAGCTTAGGTCTAATCTTGCAGGTTTGGGGGAACCTCTATGTGGTTTTAAGGAAAGGGTGGATGCGATACAAACTTTTTTTAAAAAGCAGTGATTTTCATTGTGCAGTCTAGAACAGTAGCATCAGCATCACGTGGGAAGACAGAAAGACAAATTCTTAGGTACCACAGGACACTTGCTTGGTAAAAACTCCAACAGTGGAACCTAACAATCTATATTTTAATAAGCACTCAAGTGAGTCTGATGCCTAATCAACAATTAAGTTTGGGAACGACTGCCTTAAACTGACATTCCGGCAGCTGAGTAGGAGGTAGCTTTGATGGGGTAAAGTTGAATGCAGGAGGCCAATCAGAAGGCTGACATGAAGGTCAAGTGGAAAAATGATGTGTCCAGAACTTGGTCAGTGAGATTGAAAGTAATCAGGTTTAAATGAGTTTCTGTAGGAAAAAGTAGACAGATTGAGAATTTTGGGTTGAGGAGAGAGAGTCTCTTCAGAGATAGATAGAGCTCCCCCCCCCACCCCAGATACACAAATTCTAAAAGGGCAGCCTGAAGAAGAAGCATTCTTCAAGAAAAAGAAAAGATATAGTCAGTGAGGTATGAAAAGGAAAAGGAAGGTAAGAGCCATGGAAACCAAAATATAAAGACTCAAAAGCATATACTGGGCTTTACAATTAGGGCACCATTTTTAAGCAGAGAGAAAGTAAGATAGCATAATCGAAATTAGACTGAAGGAAGGGAAATAGGAAATGAGATTTGAAAGCATGCAAGAAATTGTGGTGTACTACTATGTTGGAGAATGCTGAATGCTAAAAATAATAATAATAATAAGAGTTAGATCCTGAGGTTGGTAAACATTTTCTAAAAATACCAGATAGTAATATTTTCAGCTTGTGGGCATGTGGTCTCTATGGCAAAGATGCAATGATACCATTTTAGGGAAAAAAGCATCTATAGGCAATACACAAATGAATGCATGGCTCTTCCCAATAAAACTTTATAAAAACAGGCAGTCTGTGGTAAGCATAATTTTCCAGTTCTTGCTGGTTTCACTGCAGCATGTGCCACAAGGCAGAGAGAGTGATAACATCGATCATAAAAAGCCAATGGTTAGACGATTGCTGTCAAAATGACGGAAAGTTTTATTTTTCTTTTATTTCTTTGGTTGTGTTGTTTTTAAGATGGGAACATAATCCACAAATTTACAGGCTGGAAGGAAAGAGTATGTAGAAATAAAGAGACTGGAGGATGCACTTACTCTTTTTTTTTTTTTTAAGATTTTATTTATTTGTTTGACAGACAGAGATCACAAGTAAGCAGAGAGAGAGAGACAGGCAGAGAGAGAGAGAGAGGAGGAGGAAGCAGACTCCCCTCTGAGCAGAGAGCCGGAAGCAGGGCTCGATCCCAGGACCCCGGGACCGTAACCCGAGCCAAAGGCAGAGGCCCCAACCCACTGAGCCACCCAGGCACCCCTACTCTTTTATTTACCCATATTAACTCAACTCCTGCTATGCTCCAAGCATTATTCTAGGCACTGAGAATAAATAAGACGCAAGGTCATTGCTCTCAAGGAAGTAAAAATAGGAATCAACCAATAACACAGAAATAAGCATACTAGGTGATAATAATTGCCATGAAAAACAATAAAACAGGTGATGCAGTGGAGAGAGCCAGCTGGTTATTCTAGGTTTACAGTAGGAAGGTCTTCTCTGAGGCAATCATATTTAAGCCTTGACATGAATGACTAGAAAATGGAGTAGAGAGAGGTGGTACCTCGTGAGACAAGTAACTAAAAAGGCAGAAGAAGAGGGACCAAGGGGATAAACTGAGTTTGAATGGAGAAGACCTACTCATCCTATCAGACAAAGAATAGGTGGAAATGCTGAGCTTAATTTAAGGTCAGAGATAGAGACAGTGAAAGGTTGAAAATTCATCATGAGATTTCATGATAAACCAAGAAACAAAGTTATCCCTCTAGAGTGGTTAGGACGGAGCCAAAATAAAAAGGGGGTAGAGTTGACTAATGAATAATTAGGTGGCAAGAAAAGGAAATTCACCAGAGTCAAATAAAGAATGGGTTGTGGCAGTGAAGGTCCATCCGTATTGGATACATTTATGCAAAATGTCTGCCTGTAGAAACACTTCCAACGTTTTCAGGAAGAGAGATTTGTGGCATGTTCTGTAGAGCATGTGGTGTACTTCAGACACATTTAGCTTTGCCCAAAGAACTATATCATTTTGTATTCAAAGATTCAATAGTATAGGGTATAGATTTCCCAGAGAGATAACTCAAGAGAGTATTTTTTAAAAAGATTTTATTTATTCATTTGACAGACAGATCACAAGTAGGCAGAGAGGCAGGCAGAGAGAAGAGGAAGCAGGCTCCCCGCTGAGCAGAGAGCCTGGTGTGGGGTTCGATCCCAGGACCCTGAGATCATGACCTGAGCCGAAGGCAGAGGCTTAACCC
This sequence comes from Mustela nivalis, assembly GCF_964662115.1. Lineage (NCBI taxonomy): Eukaryota > Metazoa > Chordata > Mammalia > Carnivora > Mustelidae > Mustela > Mustela nivalis. The sequence goes on along the minus strand of NC_139022.1, from coordinate 60,190,036 downwards.
ACTGAGTCACCCAGATGCCCCTCAAGAGAGTATGTTTTAAGAAACACATTCAAACACTAGGAATTATGGAAGCAATTTACATCACCTAGCTTGGTTATTCATAATTATTAAAAGATAGTGCAATTGAGGCACTATATAATATTAAAAGAAATATTGGAAGCCACTGGTTCACTGGAGCATGTGCCACAGGGCAGAGAAAGTGATAACATCTGTCATAAAAAGGACATAGTAGAAAACCTCACAAAATCTGAGGAAGGGGGAAACCAGTTAAGTTCAGAGTTGGGCAAATAGGATAAAGTGGGAAAGCAGGCCTTAGCCAATGAGAATGAATGCCAGAGTTTCACACTCTAAATACTAGGGGCTATTTGGGTTGAAAGAAGACATAGAAAGCCTGATACTGGAACCAATTTTTTAATTTTTTTAAGAAGGTCACTGAAGGCTCTGTTTTTTTTTAAATGTATTTTTTGATATTTTATTTATTTATTTGTCAGAGAGAGCACAAGCAGGGGGAGCAGCAGGCAAAGGGAGAAGCAGGCTCCCCACTGAGCAAGAATCCTGATGTGGGACTTGATCCCAGGACCCTGTTATCGTGACCTGAGCTGAAGGTAGACACTTAACCCACTGAGCCAACCAGGCACCCTGAACTTTTTAGCTAAATGGACCTTGGGAGTTAACCCTGAGTTGTAGCATCCTAAAATTTTTAGTTTCAAGAAAATCAGGGATGAGATTTTATTTATCCAAGTGTTCGCTTGGGAGGAGTTGAAAAGAAAATCCTAGAGATGAATTCTGAGGAAATGTTGAAAAAAACTTTGGGCATTCCATCAAAATAAGACAAGAATCTCATCAGTTAAAGGAGAGAAGGAATATTCAAAAGCTGAGCCAAAGAGAAGTAAAACACAAAGAAAACAGTTCTAAGGGGAGGGTGGTAAATTATAAAAGTTACTTTCTGTTCTAGTGAGAATAGAGCAACTATGGATTTTTTTTTTTTTTTTTGGAATGTCTGAAGTCTTTTTTTTTTTTATTTTTAAGATTTTATTTATTTATTTGACAGACAGAGATCAAAAGTAGGCAGAGAGGCAGGCAGAGAGAGAGAGAGGAAGAAGCAGGCTCCCTGCTGAGTAGGGGCTCAATCCCAGGACTCTGGGATCATGACCTGAGCCGCTGAAGGCAGAGGCTTTAACCCACTGAGCCACCCAGGCGCCCCTGGAATGTCTTAAGTCTTGATGTCACCAGGAAAACAGTCCTGACTGTGCATGAGTGAATCTAGGATTCATCCCAACCTCTCAAAGATGCTGGAGTCACCACTAAAGAAATATTTCCACTCCTACTCATATAGAAGCCAGAATTTATTTTTGGACCCAGCTGGTGCATTGAACAAGAGCTATTCCTGTACAGTTTTCATGGTTCCTCCAGTATTGAGATTAGGAGTGATGGTCCTGCTACAAAAAAGGGAGTGAGACAAGGACAAGGCAATCAATGGCAATCAATCACAATGATCACATATTAAGACAGAATTAATGATTTTAGGTAAGAATTTCTGTTACTCCTAGGATTTTCTTTTTTTTTTTTTAACTCCTAGGATTTTCTATTATTTAATTGAGATTTCCTGCCTAATCTAGACTATAAATGATATATCAAATTTCACTTAATGTCAAAAGGACACAATTAAAAACCCTATATAGTGCTATAGCATTGATGCAACAGAGTATTGCATCTAAAATGTGTTCAATGGAGTATTGGTATCATGAAATATTAATGGATATAATGAACCAAAAGGTTTCTGTGATCAAAACCCATGAGAACCACTACTAGGCTCCATAAAATTAAACACTGCCTTTATTAGAGGACTTTTCAGAGCCATTGATAAGCTAATTTTGCCATGACTTTCCAAAGGAGGCACATAGAATAGAGTACTTATCACTGTTACTTAACTATGGGACACATTTTGAAAATGTGGTTAATGGACCTAGTTTTCCATAGAACATATTTGATAAAATCTTTTACATTGAAGGAGAAAAAAAAGGATTATTAAAATGTATTCTAATGTATTGCTCATTCAAGATGAAAAATCCTAGAGAAAACTTGATTCACCCACAGAGATATATACAAGATGTCTGTAAAAAGCCTTATTCATAATAATCCTACCTAAAAGTCCATCAACAGGAGAGTGGACAAATATGTTCTGATATATTCATACAAAGAAAAACTATACAGCAATGATAACACTTCACACAGGAACAGGGGTGAATCTTAGAAACACAACATTTAGACAAAAAAGTCATGTTTCAGAAAACTACATACAGTATAAAATCAAATGTTCTTGTTTAGGATGCCTAATTACATGACATAACTACTTTTAAGAAACAAGGCCATGGTGAACACATAATTTAGCATGGTCAGGGGAGGCAAGGACATTGAATAAAAAAAAGAAGCACACAGATAGATACAACAATAATGATAAGTTACCTAATTATTGTTGAGGAATTATTCATGGGTATTCATTTTATTTTTATGTTTCATAATACACATGTATTGTGGTTTTCTTTTGTATTATCAAATATGTACTAACTGTAATTTTAAAAAGTGCATACCTAGCAATCAATAAATATTTATCTAATGAACAAAATTATTAAGCCAACTGGGATACCAAAGCAACAGAACAGCCTACTAGACATTAAGGTGGTTACTACTGACCAATGTCCAGAGGGATGTTAAGATCACAAAAGCCCTTGCAGGGCATGAATGGTGGCAGAACCTAAAAAAGACAGACTAAATTTTCTGCCGACTCCCCCCAACCCCACCCAGATCTCAGACAGAGACCTGGAATATTTAAATAAAATTAAGAAAAGTGATATTTCACACACACCTGGATTCATTGGCCAATATTCATTCTTAATACGTGTTTTGCTTTTTAAAATAGTCGATGACTGTAGAGCAAACCCAATACCCAGTGGTATAAGGTATTGAATTTGACAGTAGAATCCCAACACTGGAATGCTTTCTGGATGTCAGCTTTTGCATCATCATGGTGCGTTATGATAAGATAAATTACTGTTTGGATCACTAAACCTCTTCCCCTTTATGTAAGATGGAGATGTGTTCAGCCACAAAAAGCTGGGTAATGCTGGGACTCCAGCTATTTACTCAAAGAATGGGAAACCACAACAGAACTATGTCATAAACAAAGGAAGGAAAACTTTTTTGTTATTGCAAGCATCAAAACTTCCAAAAATGTCTTTTTTTTAAAATTAAGATATAATTGACCCATAACATTATATTAGCTTTAGGTATAGAACATAAGGTTTCAATATGCATATATATTGTACAATAACTACCACAGTAAGTCTAGTTAACATCCTTCACCACACATATTTACAAAATTTTTTTCTTGTGAAAAGAATGTTTAAGATCTACTCTCTTAACGACTTTCAACATGAATAGATCTTGAGGGCATTATGCTAAGTGAAATAAGTCAGTCAGAGAAAGATAAGTATCATGATGATCTTACTGTAGAATCTTTCTTTTAAAAAAAGTGTTTGTTATTCATTAAGTAGAGATCTTCAGTATCCAGGCTCCCTACTGTTTTATTTTATTTTATTTTATTTTATTTTATTTTATTTTATTATTTATTTAAAATATTGTTTATTTTATTTAATTATTTATTTATTTGAGACAGAGAAAGAGTGTCTGAAAGAGTAGAGGGGAAGAGGCAGAAGGAGCGGGACAAGCAGACTACCCATGGACTAGGGAGACAGGAAGGATGTGGAGCTCAATCCCAGGACCCTGGGATCATGACCTGAGACAAATGCAGATGTTTAACCCCTTAACCAACTGAATCATCCAGATACCCCATGTACTGGTTCTCAAAATGTGCTTTCCTAGACCAGTAACATCAGCGTAACCTGGGAAATTGTTAGAAATTAAATTATTTGGCTTCACTCCAGACCTACTGAATCAGAAAATAGGAAGGTGGAGCTCACCAATCTCTGTTTTATCAAACCCTTCAGTTAATTCTGACACTCATAAGTTTTAATTTCTACTGCCCTGGAATAATTGAGAAATCCTCACATAAAGGATAACATTTTATTGGTTATATTATTTTAAGTAAGGCATCTCAGTGGTTCATATATGTTTTTATCCTTTCCAACAATGACTCAAATTTTTATCTATCCCTTATCTATTTTGCTAACTAAACATGGTGATGTGACATGTGATTTCCCCAGGAACCACTGAGGAATATTGTGTAGACAAAGGTAAAGTAGAATTTTGAAACAAATTTAACAATAAATCAAGTTGCTTGCATGCTTTTTCCCCAAATCTCAGACTTCTGGGTAGAGGGGAAGAGGTTTCATTGCTGTTTCCTCTAAGAGGCCAGTGAGAGTGTAGAATTTTCTTTCAACTGTTAATAGTCCAAGTGGGCTCTCTGTGAGAGGACTGAGGTAGTCTGGGAACAAAGATGAGACCCAGCATAATGTGGTATATCCTCCTCTCAAAAACATTAAAGATTGTCCAAAGCAAATACAGACATTTGGGTTTTTTCCATGTGTAAAGGAGATCTCCCTTTTCCTCAGGAGCCCAGGCTTTGCAGAATAATTTATATAGAAAATTGGGAATTTCATGAGGAAAGGATACAAATAATTTACAATAGAGGGAGAATATGTATAAAAATTCTTGCCAAGAAAAGTTGACTTCAAGGGATCTATAAACAAGGGCTCTTAGAACACTTGAAATACTACTTTAAGTTTTAAGAAGTTCTCAGAAGTTCCAAAGAACTCAGAAGTTCTAAAGCAATGATACTGAGAAAGCAGCATGGGATTTATAAATATCTGTGAGGTAGCAAGAAGGAAGGACAGAATAGTGGGCAGAATATAAACAAGTGATTTGACAATGAATTATGTATCACTTTAAAACATCTTCCTCCTTTAAGTCTGTTGTTCTTGACAATATTCTTGTTCAGCATCAGTGTGTGCTCGAGCTTTGTGTTCCCACTAACCTAATAGGCAAAGATAACCCTGCCATGGATATGGTCTTTACTTGCCATCACAAGATACTTAGAGAACAACTAGAGTTGTGTGAATCTTTGCAAATTGAATTATAGTGTTCCACAGCTAAAATGCTATAGCTGAGCAATAAGTTCCAGTACAATGTCAACATCAGATACTTCATAGGCCTTAAGGTCAAAGAGATGATTATCAGCCTCGCTGATTATTATCAGTACTGCCATTTTCTGAAATTTGAGGACATCATTCTTATTGCTGTTGTTTTGAATAAACCCTTTGGAGCTGAAGAGCAGTCTGGTCCCAGGTTATTTAGAAAGCCCTAAAATTGTAGGACATTGGAACTAGAAGTTTAAAATCCATCTTATGTCATTCATCCATTGTGTTGATGAAGAAACTGAGACTGCCAAAGTCACACAGTTACCTGAAAAAGCTGGAATTGAAGAAGAGATTGTTTTGACTCGTACCCAGTGAAAACGAAGCCTCCCCCTCTCTCCTCCACCATGGCTTTTACTACTCCTCATTTCTCATGATATTCTGGGCACAGTATAGTGGCTAGATTCCAAGGGCTGGTGTCCCTAGAGAACCAGCAGAAGCTTGTTAGCCCTTCATGACCTAGCTTCACAAGTCATAAAGCACCACTTCCACCATAGTCATCAAGATTCAAAAGAAGAGAAAACAGGACCCACCTCATGAAAGAAATGTGACAGTCACATTGAAAGAAGAACATAAGGGATAAGAGATATTGTTGTGATCATCTTTGAAAAACACAATCTGCTGCTGATTACACACGAACCGCTAATTTTTTTCCCTTCTGGAAATTTCACTCAAACAATAATAAATTGATTCCCCACCCGAGGCATAAACCCACCAGCACAGGGAAAATGAAAAAAAGAAGCAAACGCAATAAAATTTTAGAAGCTGGGAAGCAGATGTTCAACTGGCAAAACACTTCAGAGAACCCAGAAAACTGAGTCTTAAGCAATGGGGAAAGCTTCAAACTCATCAGATTTCTAACACAGAATTTGTTAAGAGCTAAAGATGTGGTAGCATCAGATACCATAATAAGTGAGTAGAAGGAAAGAGCTAGAATAAGGATTTTAAGAAGCAGTCAAATCTCCAGATTCCCCTTCCCAGTTCTGGGCAACCAAATGCCTGCATGTCCTAAATCCTTGCCCAATAGTTTTTCAGGAAACTAAAAACAGCCGCATCATCCAACTGTGATGTTCACAGTTGACAAGATCCACTCATGTCTCAGAACTTCCAGTGAACTTTTCTGGTCCCCTAAAATTACCAGATATCTGAGGGAGGCCTGCCCCATGCAAAGTAGGAAGAAATAGAAAAAACAGCTTGGAAGAAACAGTGTAAAAAGGAGAGAGTTATAGGATAAATGTATTATTAATATCCAGTGAGATGTACGAGGAGACATTGCAACTATGGAAAAAAAGAACAGGATGTTATAATACACGAAACATCCTGAGAACCAGAAGTGCTCTAGCACATTAAAAATATGGTAGAAGATAGGTTTAAACAATCTTTAAACAAAAACAAAACAAACAAACAAACAGGAAAAGTAGAGAAAAGTGCTACGTAGATGGTAATAACTTCCAGGTCATTTGACTTGGAATGAGTTAATGCATTTGATCTAGGAAACTGAAAAACATAGATCTAATGAAATTGCATCAAATTAAAACCTAACAACTAATAAGAAAGAAAAGCATCTCTAAACACCAATTATCAAAGGCAAGAATATAAAGAAAACATTGACTTCATTTGGCATGACAAAAACAAGAGTAGCAAGAAATAATTTAAATAAAGAAAACAAAAGTACCAAGAAAACTAGATCAATCCAGAAGATTAACCCAGAAGATCAATCCAGAAGGTATATTAAAAAAACAAAAACAAAAACAAAACAAAACCAAAAAACGTGTTCCAGAAATGAAAAACGGGAAAAAAAGAAAAAAAGGAAAATAATGTTTTTTTTAATTCTAAAGCTTCAGTTGAAAGACCCATTACATGTCTAACATAATGGATGCAAGGAGACCTGTATCATAGTGTGGGATTTCTATACTTCAGAATACTGAGGACAAAAAAACCACATATATATATATATATATATATATATATATATATATATAATATATAATAAATATATATTATATATTATAATTATATATAATATTATATATAGTATATAATATTATTATATATAATAAATATAATAAATATATATTTATATATAAATTTATTTATATATATTTGTTATATATATATTATATATATATTTTTTAATTCCTATATATATGCAGCAAGCTTCTAGAGAAGTGGGTGGGGGGAAGAGGGGCTAGAGAGAGATTGGAGTTTATCTAAAAAGTATTCGGAATTAAAATGGCTTCAGATTTTTGGGATGCACCTGGGTGACTCAATTGGTTGAGCAACCAACTCCTGATTTCGGCTCAGGTCATGATCTCAGGGTTGTGAGATCCAGCTCTGTATGGAGCTCTGCACTGGGCATGGAGCCTGCTTAAGATTCTCTCTCTCTCTCCCTCCCCATATCCCATCCTCGCTCATGCACTCTCTCTCTCTCTCTCTCTCTAACAACAACAACAACAACAACAACAATAATAAAATGGCTTCAGATTTTTGTCAGCAGCAACTTTGGAAACTGGAAGCAGTGAAAGTCAAAAGAGAAGTACCTTCAGATTTCTGCTGGAAAATCGGTAGAGAATTCTATAACAAGATGAACTATGATAAGATAGAATTAAAGTAATGACACTTTCACATAATACAAAGCCTCAGAAGTTCCCCCCCCACACTCCGCCCGACATACCTCATATATCCTATCTTGGAGCCCCTAGGTGGCTTTGCTCTACCAAAAATAAAAGAGAGAAGGAAAGGAAAAAGGAAGGGAGGAAGGAAGGAAAGACAAGCATAACAGGACAGAGCACAGGGAAGAAAAGGTGAGTCCCTAGGACGGTGGTGACAGAAGGCCCCACAGCAGCTGGGTAACTGGGCACAGAAGGGCAAGCAGCCCAGATTGTAGCAGGTCAGAGGGCTCAAGGAACTACTTCTGGAATATTAACTTAAATAGAACACTTGATGCACAAGAGTTTGTGGTTAAAGAGATGATAAAGAAAACCAAGCAAAACTAGAAGGGTTTTTATTTCATAGAAAAATTTAAACTTGTGCCCAAAAGGAAAAGTAATACAGTTTACTAAATGGAGCAGCTGTGATAAGTATTTACTTAAGCATGATCATGTAAACAATGAATCTAGATCTATTCAGAATGACCATATACCTTTAGCAGACTGATGGAAAGATAGGAAAGTGACCCTATTTTCTACAGGCGTAGGGAGCAGTGAGGTGAACAATGGCATTGCAGTAGTGGGAAGTCGATAGATTATAACCTGACACTGAAAGATCAAGACATAGCATTGCAAGTATGTTACTAGCAAAAGGGCGAGACGTGCCACAAAAATATGTTAAAAGTGGTTTTGTCTGGGGAGGGGGTGGTGAGGAGTTGCTGTCTTTCTTAACAACTTTTACAAAATTTTTGACTCTTCAATATATGTACATGCACAGCTTTGATAAAAATAAAGAAAAAATATGGGTCTAAAATGAGAGAGCAGCATTCAGCCAGGAATGACCACACCAGCTGATTCAAAAGTGTAGGAGTCGAAGCCTATTTCCAAAATGGTTTAACCATGTTGAGAAGAAACTACAAACTCTCAGAACTTCGCTTCCTGAGTTCTTTATTATCTGGATCTGTGTTATCCTGGCAGGAATCTTCTCTTTAAAACAGGCACTATTTATATTTTCATGTCTGTTTCACCATTGTATCTTCTTAATTCTTTCTCATATTATTATCAAATAAGCATTCATTGGCAAGCTGCATCCAAGGCAACCCATGAACGTGAAAGCAGCCACATACAACCGATGATGCAAGTCTGTGTCTTACAACAAGGATGGATTTTCTTAACTAATCATGTAATTATGAAATTTCTAAGTTATCCTATAGGGATAGTAATGCACTTGAAAATAGTTCTTCTTGGACATTTCTTTGAGCAAATGTACATGTTTCCTTAAGTCTCTCCCTCCCTTTAAGACTATTACAAATGCCCTTTTCTGAAAGCCCCCCAAAATTCTGCTTCAGTATACTTGGAACAATCTAGTTTTTGAACATCTTAAGGTAAATGGGATATTCAGTTTCAATTTCAAATTTTAGAAATATTTATTTTTCCAAAAAAAATTTCCTTCAAATTTTAGAAATATTTATTTTCCCAAATAACAATAAGCTAAATGTGAAATTGTGGAGTTGTCTATTTTGCATTTATGTTTCACCCAGAATAAAATTCATCTTACTAAACTTTCTCTATGCCATTTCCATATTAGCATTCTGGTTTGGTTCAGCTCAGGATATTCCATTTCTCTAGAAAACCCTGTCAGTAACTGTTCATTTCATGCCTATGAGCATACCTTCTGACTGCCTACAGCCTGATTGATCCGTTCATTTTGACCATCTTATCAAACGTGCATAAGCGATAATAAATGCAACCCACATGAAAAAGCTGTTTTTCCCCCATCTGATTTAGCTGCAGAGATTAGGCACCCTCTGTGTCAAATGAATATCATCCTCATTTTCCAAAAGCAATTTTAATATGTTTACTATAGTGGATATTCTGCATTTCCAAACAACAGAGAATCTGGAAACCTGCTTTAGGTTGATATATCATAAAAATGGGCATCAATTCATTCCTTCCTAAATCTAACCCACTATTGTTGCTGAGATTTTCATTTCTTTGCTTTTCACATGGCAGATTTAAGTGAAAGATAATACAAAGCCACATAAAATATTTCACCACATTAAACCTAACTCCCTAAGCATACCAGGAGCTCTTGCATTTCCTAGAACTAGAAACCATTACCTTACACTTCTTGTGATTTATTTTGAGATTATATTTTGTGCGCCCCGCAAAGAAAGCATTCAGCTGCTTCTGAGGGCCAATTGGGGTTTGAGAGATTAATGAATACTGAATCCTCAGTCTTAAAAAAAGAACAGTCACACAGATGTTAAAAACATTTTGGGCATGAAAACTATGCCAAAGTCTCAGCGATATCATAGAAATGGATGCTAAATACTGAAAGGCTATTGTCCCAGCATCCTCTTTTCTGAAGGATTTGATTGTAATTGAGCATGTATCCTTCAACCTGTAAATTATTAACTATAGCTAAAAGGGGATTGAGGAAATTTCATAGTGACTCATAATCACTCCTGATATTTGATATTTGCATAAATAAACCCTTGGAGATTTAAATGTCATCTTGTCCATATGAAACAGAAGGTTGAATTTTGATCTAAATCACCCTATTCCAAGATGTCTAGCAAGGTCTGTACTGGGCCAAAATCGGGTTAATGTGAGGGATGTGAGAGAAAACAGTAACTGCATGTGTAAACATGCTTAGAAGGAGATTTGGCAAGTTAGATCTAAAAATGGATGAGAAAAAAATAGGAGCAGGAAATGAGAGCAAAATAGAAAGAACATTGCAAGTTATGGTATAACCCAGAAGGTCTAGAAATACTCATTGCCTATCTCTGTCCACATCTTTCTCAGTGACATGTCTCTGTTTAAAGATCGCTGATGGGTTGGGTGTACTATATAGATGACAAACTGAAGAAAAAAAAAAGTATGTTTGAAAAACAATCCAAATCATTGTTAAATGTACATGAATAACGTGTGTGTGTATGAATGTGAGAGCACTTGCATATGCGTATGTGCCTGCCCACATGTCCCAAAGTATGAAATGGCTCCTGAAGTAGGACATTTGCAGCCCCCAAATACAAATAACTAGCCCCACAATGAGATCCTTAGCCATGAGCGGATGCTAGGGAGAAGTTATCGTGCTCAGAAGATTCCAGTATCTATAGTCACAAGCTGCCTGTCATAAAGCCATAAACCAAAAAAAAAGATAATCTTTAGAAATAGTTTACCTATGTGAATGACAGTTTCCCGCTTAATACTGCAGGTATGCAAAACAAGTAAAACACACATTTTGTTTTACTTTTCATTTTCTTTTTCATGATCTTTTGAAGCTTTCCATTTTTAGTTTCTAGCAAGATCTAGTTTCGGTTTATTCTGACAGTTAAATAATTAGAAATAATTATAATTTAAATGTTTTCACTTTATATTGAAGCCTAATTGTTTAATAAATATGTTTCATGTTTTTTATCAGGAATTAATCCTAATCAAATTTCAGGACAAAACATAGTCGAGAAAGGTTTATGATTTTTCAGATTTCTGAAACTTTCCCTCAAGTTAAATTTGTAAAAAAGATTTCTTCTTGCTAATTTTATTCAGTTTTTAAAATCAGGGGTGGCCATAACATTGAAATTTCATAAATATTTTTGAAAGCATATTAACAGATTTGTGGTAAAGTTTAGAGATAACAAAGTACTATACTTAAAAAATACAGAGATTGGTATTAAAGTACTATACTTAAAAAATACAGAGATTGGTATTACATATGTGCACACAAATAAGAATTCAAAATTTCTGTTTGTCCAGTGCATTAGTTCCTAATGCCCCAAAGTTTAACTCTTTAAGTGAAATAACTTCCAAGTCACTAGAAAACATTAGCATCTAGAACATTTTATTGCCTACCAATGCTAGTTCTTCCACTCATTTAAATAATAGCAATGATTGGGGTGCCTGGGTGGCTCAGTGGGTTAAAGCCTCTGCCTTCTGTTCAGGTCATGATCCCAGCGTCCTGGGATCAAGTCCCGAGTCAGGCTCTCTGCTCAGCAGGGAACCTGCTTCCCCCCACCCCCTGCCTGCCTCTCTGCCTACTTGTGATCTCTGTCTGTCAGATAGATAAATAAATAAATAAATAAATAAATAAATAAATAAATAAATAATAGCGATGAGAATAGCTAATAAACTGTGGCAGACAGAATTTTGGTTCCTATAATCTTTACCACCTCATGTGTCTGTAAATATGTTGTGTTTCATGGCAAAGGAGACTTTACAGATGTAATTAAAGTTACTAATGACTTTGATTAAAGATTTGAAATAGGACTATCCAGGAGCCTTTGGGTATGCACAGTGTATTCACATGAGCCCTGAAAGGCAGAAGAGAAGGAAAGCAGAGAGAGCTGTGGTAGAAGGTTCAAAAGCACAGGAGACTGAAAGTTCGAGACAGTGTCAATGTGCCATCACTGGCTTAAAGTGGAGGGACCCAAATGTCAACGAAATAGGAACCACAGACCGGCAATAATAAAGAACTGATTTTGCCACTCATCTGAACAAAGCAGGAAGCAGATTCTCTTTCAGAGCCTCGGATAAGCGCCTAAGCCAGCCAACACCTTTACTTCAGCCTTGTACATCCCCAGTAGAGAGCCCAGTAGAATTTATCCATTCTCTGATCTACAGAACTGAGAGATAACAAATGGCTGTTTGTTTAGATCCCAAAGGATGTGGTGATTTGTTACAGCTGCAGTAGGACACTAGTACCTAACCACAGAGCACTTACCACGTACCAGACACTAAGTAAGCATTTCTGAATATAAACTTATTAAGTCTTTACAAAAAAGCCTTATGAGATGAACACCATTTTTTTAGTCAACGAGAGTAAGATACAGAAATCGTAAATAAACAGGGACACAAGTAGTAAATGGCAAGGCCTGATTTGAACCCCAATAGTCTGACTCCAGAAACCGTAATATTACAGTTGGGCTGTGTGAAAGTGAGGTTGGGCTCAAGCAGATGTGTGAAATTAACTTAAAAATCGAGGGAAAGAGAATGAGAGGGATTACATGGGGAGAAGAGAGGAAAGGGAGATTATGAAAGGCAAAACAGGTGGCTGTCAGAAAACTGGAGGGGAAAAATCAGAATTCCAACTGTTTTTGTCTAGCTTCCTGCCACCAAAACTAAATGATTCAGTAATGACTTATGTATGAAATTTTGGATGACTCCCCATGCGTTGGACTATTTTTATTATGGCTTCTGAGTCAACACATATATTTCCCTGAAATAAATGCATCACAGCACTGGATTCCATGGTCATATCCTATCCGTTCACATGTCTGAATCCCCCAATGGACTCAAAGCTCCTTTAGGGAAAGGACTGACTTCCACATTCCTATCCCTAACATTCCCCATACTTCAATAAGGAGTTTGTAAGATAAATGGGAAAAAATGGAACAAATTTCTGAACTTTAAAGCATAAGTTGTTTTTTGTTTTGTTTTGTTTTGTTCTTAGTGAGGCTTATTATCGAGTTCTTCAAGTGTCATTATTCCAAATTACTTTAACTCATAAAGCTAGGAAGCCAGTTACCAAACATATTTCCTCCAAAGGCTTCTGACATGTGCAACTGATCCAATTGGAAAGAGCTCTCAATATTTTTTTTTCAATATTTATTTTTGATGCCTGTGTAGAACTTCCTCCATAGCTCATATAATATATAATTAAAAAATTCAGTCCACTAGTATACTGACATCATCAAGGCAAAGGGTAGGACAGCCCTGAATCATTCCATGAGTTTACTAGGTGTATCTTCACATTTATATGAGACCTGAATGTCCCTCATAACTTTCCCTACAACAGGCAGTTACAAAAGTTAACTAAAATAATTTTTTCACTTTAGTTATGAGACTTGAGTTTCAGCTAGATACTTTTGACATACAGGAGATAAAAATGGACATATCTGTGGTGCTTTCTATATTTAAGATGTTTATTTATTGGTTTGTGATGTCATTTCTTACTGGCTTACACACTGCACCCTTCTGGGTTTGTTCCTGCTTAGACATCCTTTCTTATTTTTTGTTTTTTGTTTTTTTTTCTTTTTCTCTTTTTTTAAAGTTCTTAAAAAAAATTTTTTTTCATAGGGGAAGGAAGGGAAAAATAAAATAAGACAAAATCATAGAGGGAGACAAACCATTAAGAGACTCTTAACTCTAGGAAACAAACAGGGTTGCTGGAAGGGTGATGGGTAACTTGGGTGATGGAGATTAAGGAGGGTGCATGGTAGAATGAGGTGTTAGATACAGCTGATGAATCACTGACCTCTACCTCCAAAACTAGACATCCTTTCTTGACAATTCCTCTATCTTCTTCAAAATTCTTCCCTCATCCTTAGGCTGATATAATACTCCACCTGTCCATTTCCTGTTAAATAAATCTTTTGGATTTACAACTTGACCTAATTTTTCAGCTTACCTAAATCCATTTTTTATTGTTGTTTTTGGAACCTCAGTCACACTGTTTTGATATGTTGATCTATAATATATTCTTATCTATTTTTATTTTAAAAATGATGTTTCTATACAAAGAGAGTCCAATACTTTCTCATTGTTTTTATATAAAAGTTTCATTTTTATTACAAATTCTGTGTACATATACTCAGAGACATTCCTAAGCTCAAGGTAAATGAAGTGATATTTCCTCCAACTATACTTACGATCTTTCCTTGCCTGAAAAGTCTTGCATTCCTTATGGTATTGCCAGTAACTATGATAAATAAACCCTGAAATTTCAGTTATCTAATACAATAGAACTTAATTTCTCCCTAGGTCTAGCCCAGTTACTCCCGATGAACAAACAGCTTTTCTTTATGTGGAAGTCAGAGACCTGACTTCCTTATTGGGAACAGGCCATCCTTATTGGGAACACACCATCTCTGAGGATTTCTCATGATTTCTATCTAGCCAGCAAAAGAGAGGGTGGTGCATATCATTTCTGCCCCGTTCCATTATCAAGAATCAAACACAAAGCCTCGTCTGGATGCTGGGGTAGCTGGCAAGTACAGTCTCTGACTTAGCAGCTGCTTTCAGTGATAATTCTACTTTGGAGGAAATGCAGGGATTGGTGAGCCCTGGAATGATTGGATGAATTAGAAAACCAGAAACCAGTGTGGCCTAAGGATCAAAAAGCAGGCCCCAGAACCAGTTTCCTCCTGAAGTAGAAAGGGAGGGCTAAGGAGGAGGACTTTTCAAAAATACCTAAAAACAGTCCAGAGAGAGAATGGGATAGGCATACTTTGTGGCTTACATACAAACGGAAATTATACAGTCAAGTAAAACTTATCAAATTTCTTAGCATTAAAGAGAGACTTACATAAGTTCCCTATAGATACAGATTGGATTGCTAACAATCACACAATCTCAAGTTGAGAAACTGCCTCATGAGGCAGGTAGTCAAGCTACACATAAAGATTACATAGAAGGGGTATAGTTTCTATCAAGTAATTATTAGGGTATAGTTTCTACCCTTTCTATGCCCCACCCAGTGGGGCACTGGGTGGCTCAGTCGGTTGAGCATCTGACTCCTGGTTTTGTTTCAGATCATGATCTCAGTGTCATGAGATCAAGCCCCATATTGGGCTCTACACTCAGCATGGAGTCCACTTAAGATTCTCTCTCCCTCTCCCTCTGTCTCTGACCACCCCTGTTCTCCCCCATCCTCTAAAATAAAAAAGTAAATCTTTGAAAAAATTATTAAGAATTATAAAATTATTAAAAAAAAGAAAAAGTGAGATGTTTAACCTTATAATAATAGCCTGGACTTCAGTGACCAACTTTTTCCATGTTCATCTAGAATATCAGCAGAGTCACTGAAGGCAGTTATCGTAGGTAACCTGGCATCGTCACCTTTTTGTCTGTGGTACAGTTAGGTGAGTCTGAGGTAGCAAGGCAGTGTTCACCTGCAAAATGTTCTTCTTTAGCCACGACCCTGAACACAGGAACTTCTACCCTTAAGATATGGCATTTATTTGATAGGCTCTTCAGACTTGTGGGTCCTCATTTAGTCTCTTCAGTATAGGAAGCAAGGCTGACACAGAGAATGAGTCCTGTATAAAGGGAGCCTCCTCAGAAGATTCTGCTCAGAGATTTCAAAAACATCTAAAGTGAATCAAGAGATAAATCCCCAGAGATACTTAGGCATGAAATTGAAGAAATGTTTGTCAAAACTTCCAAATATCCATTATAAATGACAAGTCCCCGTTATAGAAACTCTACTGGTATAAAAAGATGATTTAAGTCAGAACAGTGGGTAGAAAAGTGGTTAGATAAATTTTAATACGAGGAAAAGCAAGGTAATGCATTTAGCCATAAATTATGCAAACTCTTAAGTACAAAACAAAGAGTTCTGAGCTAACAGTTATGATCAAGAAAAAGGACTTAAGATGTGTGGAAATTGTTTGCATTGGTTGCCATGGTTTTGAAAGTAAACCAAACATGAGGTGTAATTGCACAATTTTAGTTGATAACGGGGAAAAAAATCAAGTAATTATTATTTTACTCCTATACAATTATGGTGTGTCCATACCTGAAATCCTACCGTGGCAGCCATTGGGTTGTGCTGCCATCCTTTCAAAAGAGAATCTGCTGTGAAGGGTGCATTCTCTGGACAGCCGATGATGTTGTTTCATATAATCCACCACAGCATTCTTGCTGAGGCCATGCTATTCCTGGACTACGTATGGCCAGTGACAGAGCAGAGAGGTGGTTGTAGAGCTCTGCCATTCTTGCCCCAAGTGGGACTCCTCTGACAGGCCGTCTTTTCTCTGGGGCTACATTTCAGCCAGCCCAGTGCCTTCTCAGAGCTGCATCACCTTGTGAGGTTCTTTCCACCCCACCCTACTGTTTTTATATCGATTTATAGGTGTCAAACATCCATCACAGTCCTGCATAATTCTGTCATGGTTCTCCAGCCTGATCTGGGCCCTCTCCCCTTTATCTCTTGTGGACAATTCTCCAAATAAAACACTCACTCATCTGATTCCATACTGTCATCCTCTTCCCAGCCTGACTCAGCTGGTCCCAGAAATGATCCAATACGATGTGGTGATATAAGGTCTGTGGCGTAGATCTCTTAGTGCCCAGCTAGAAGGAGGCACACGTAATCTCTGGTACAAAGAATGAACCCAACTGCTGAAAATGTTACCAGTGGTCATCTGGGAAAACGGTCCACTAGAAGGAACACTTGATTGCTGGTGCGATGATTCAGGAATTTAAATTGTATGGTGAAAAAAAAAAAAAAATGCAAGTAAAGACAGTGAAATTGGTTGGTTATACTAAGCCCTGTAGAAGGACAAGGAGAAATTTCAGTCAGTTAACAAATAATTAAATGCTAATTATGAGAGCCAGAGGGCATTTTGGGTAACTTTTGAAGCAGCCTTCCTCCTGTGTGTTGTGTGTGGGCGATGTGAAAGCAAACAGAGCTGCCAGCAGGCACAGGACCTAAGAGTTTGGGTTGTCACACCCCAGATCATTTAAGACAAGCTGTGGCAGGTCTGTTACACTAAGTTCAGGGCCAGGTTGAGAAGATTGAGGGCACTGAGATGAAAGATGAGAAGAGACATGGAGATGCCCCTAAAAATGGGGGCTCAGCAGACTCCCCTAAAACTATGGAGTTGCAGAGGTGACACCCCTCCCCAGAAGAAATGTCTCCCCTCCTCTGCAGGAGATGTTGCAGAGGCCTTTCCCCTACATGGCAACAAGTGCCCCTCAGAAGCTGCTCTCACTGCCTCTCCTTGCACAGGTGTCAGACCTACCTGGGGCCTAAGGCGCTCTGACTACTTCTGTTCCTTCTCCCCTTTTGTCTTTCACAGGCATTTCCGCTGATCAGTCCTTTGTAAACCTACTTTTTTTTTTTTTTTTTACTTTTGATATGAGAAGATCTTCTTTTTTTTAATTTAATTTAATTTAATTTAATTTTAATTTTTAAAATTTAATCTTGTTTTATTTACATTCAATCAATTGACATACAGTATATTATTAGCTTCTGAGGTAGAGCTCCCCGATTCATCAGTCTTCCATAATCCCCAGCGCACATGACATCCCATACCCTCCTTCATGTCTATCACCTTGTTACCCCATCCGCCCACCCTCCTCCCCTCTAGTAACCTTCAGTTTATTTCCTATGATTAACAGTTTCTTACAGTTTGTCTCCCTCTTTGATTTCGTCTTGTTTTATTTCCCTCCCTTCCTCCATGTTCCTCTGTTTTGTCTCTTAAATTCCACAGATGAGTGAAATCATATGATAATTATCTTTCTCTGATTGACTTCTGTCACTTAACATAATATCCTCTAATTCCATCCACATTGTTGCAAATGGCAAGATTTCAATTATTTGATAGCTGTGTGATATTCCATTGTATGTGTATTATCTCTCTCTCTATATATATGTATATCAATCTATCTATCTATATCTATATCTATATCTATCTATCTATCTATCTATCTATATATATATATACATATACACCATCTTCTTTATCTATTCATCTGTCAATGGGCATCTGGGTTCTTTCCACAGTTAGGCTATTATGGACATTGCTACTATAAACACTGGAGTACAAGTGCCCCTTCAGATAACTACATTTGTATCTTTGGGGCAAATCCCTAACAGTGCAATTGCTGGGTCTTGGGCAAATCTACTTTTATCTGAGCTTCTGCTTTCCAGGGGACCTCAACTACACTCTAGCATTCCATCTCCATAATTGTACAGAGAGATAACTTGAGAAGGTCTACATTTGAGGACAACAGGAAAGAGCAAGTCAGGGAGACTACTAAATTAGTGAGATGTGAAGATAATACTAAGACCATGTAGCCAGAGTGTTGATGTGATGAATTCTCTAATACAGACTGCCTTGGCTATAAGCTTATCAGAATCTCAGTAGGGGGTCAGAAAGACAGAATGAAAGATGGCTCAGGGGGCGCCTGGGTGGCTCAGTGGGTTAAAGCCTCTGCCTTCGGCTCAGGTCATGATCCCAGGGTCCTGGGATCGAGCCCCGCATCAGGCTCTCTGAGCCTGCTTCCTCCTCTCTCTCTGCCTGACTCTCTGCCTACTTGTGATCTCTGTCTCTCAAATAAATAAATAAATAAATAAATAAATAAATAAATAAATAAAAAGAAAGGATGGCTCAGTTGGTTAAAACATCCGCCTTCTGCTCAAGTCACGATCCCAGGGTCCCGGGATCAAGCCCTGTGTCAGGCTCCCTGCTCAGTGGAGAGTCTGCTTCGCCCTTTAGCCTCACTTTGCTTTTATGCTCTCTCTCTCTTTCTCTCAAATAAATAAATAAAATCTTAAAAAAAAAAAAAGACAGAATGAAGAAAAGGACAGAAGGGTAGAGGTAGGAGTAACACTAGAACAGATCTCATGGTGAAGTCCTCTTCACGGCAAGTCATCACCTGCATCTTGATATCCCATAGGTCAAAAAAGGTGGTAGGAATGGAAGGTGTTACACTTTTGTAAATTAAACAATTGCAGTTAATAATGACAGAAGTATAATAATCCCAAAACATTCTGGCAAGTTAATGAATGGCAACAAATTGTTAGTAAAGCCTTGCTAATTCTCCCATTGCATGATCTTTGAAGGGTTGTTAGGTAGTATGGTCCAAAGCAGACTGTGCATCTGGTTTGGTTTAGCAGTTTTCACTTGCTATATGCTCAACACAAACCCTGTGATCCTTTGTCGGTCTCTATTTTGAAGTCAATTCATAATAAAATATTTTTTTACTTCCCGTTAAAAAGAGGCACATACATAAGATCATACTTTCACTCAATTTTTTAAATTATTTGAGACTTCCTCATCTTAAAGCATTAGCCATTGTATGGGACATTTTTGCACTGGGAATGAAATGAAATCATGTGTTTGTTTTACATGGGCTGCCGAAGAGCCTTCAGGTAATCACTGTTGTTTGTTCCTGAAATTCAGATCTGTGATTTAAGGTGACACTACGAAATGTTTGGAAATAGATTTAAAGAATATCAGTCCTAACCAAAAATATCAATCCTCCATTTATTTTGTTTTTCCTTTTCCATAAGCTAAACTTAATTTTGTAGTAGTCATAGGAATTAGGGAAACATGAATCATTTACCTAAATCAGCTTCAATTTCATTACCTTTCCATAATCTGAAGACATAATTGTTTCAGTTTATTTTTAGCTTATAAGGGAACTCACAAGGACACTTCTTCACTTGTTCTGAGTTGTTTATAAGGTCAGATTCAGTTATGAAGCCTCAGATCCAATTTCTGTTCACAGCTCTGGCCCGGGGCTTGCTTGTGTTCCTCTGCCTAATTCCATGGGGGTATGAAGAGAGGCATTATGTTCATATGATATGATGCAAAACCACTGAGCTCATCAAAGGTGTCAAACTTGGAAGCTGATCCTTGCTTCTTCCTTCCCAAAGTGTAAAAATAAACATCCCAATCTCTGGCTTCTCTGATTGCACCAGTCACAAGTTGTCAGATGATTCCTTTGTTCCTAAACATTTTTAATGACTGGAAATAACAATTTTAGCCTCATCTTTAAAAAGCAGCCTATTTCATCTGAACTGTCTCACAATTCCAAATCTGAACGTATAATTTTAAGTTTCTGAGTGGCAGGAAGGAAGTTAGCTGAACTTTTTTTTTTCAAATAAAAGTTGTTAAAAGCAAAAGCCAGATCTCTCCTTGTCAGACTTTAGCCTTGAAGAGAATTTCTTAATGGGAATTCCAGGATAAATATAGCAGATGTAACACTAATTTATTCTTTATCAATCCATTAGCTAGGAAGTTTTTCTTGATCATCTCTCATATGCTAGGTACTGGAATATATGAAATAAGTAGTGTTCAATTCCTATTCAAGACTTTAAGGTGTCATGGGAGAGATAAAATGAATATGCATGAACTATATACTAAGCTGAACTAAGAAGGGTTAACAGCTCCTGGCACTGAGTTTAAGAGTAACAGGTGTTCGGAACAAAAGAGAGATTCATGAAGATCAACATAATAAAAGAAAGCTTTATGGAGGAAGCAGTATTTGAACTGAGGCTTGAAGGGTGAACTACAGGGTCTAGCAGTAAGCAAGGTGGTTAGGAGTCATGTTTCTGTTAGGAGGCAGACCTTAGCAGTGCTGTGGTTGGGGAGCTGTGGGGCTTAGAGAAGTAAGATAGCCTATTTACCTTCCTAAGCGTTATTCACCTCATCTGTATCATGGGGTTAACAATAATAGCACCTTTCTTATGGCTTTATTTTGTTTTAGATAATGGCAAGATATGTGTAAAGTGCTTAGCCATAAAAGTTATCTGTTAGTATTAGGCAGAGAGATGGGGACATCTTGAGGAAAGCAATACAGTCAGTCAAAGATCAAATACGGGATGGAGCTTGTATGCAGATCTGTTTGGCCAGAGCACAGGGCACGAGGAGGAAATTAATGGGAATAAAACCAAAGAGATAAGGCAGCACCTGTTAAAAGCTTGATATACACATGAAAGCATTCAGTCAAAAGATAATTAGTATCCCTATGTCTACAAGACATCCTGTTAGATCCTGGAGATTCTGCAATCAATAGACTAGTATCATTCCTGTCCTCATGGAGTGTCAGTTCTTCAAGGAATACAAACATCAAAAAAATACAACGGGAAAGGGAAATATTAAAGTTTTAAAACGTTTTGTGTTATTCAGGATTTTATAAAAGTTGATGATATTGAAAAAGAGAGCTTTTTAACCATAAAAATAATTACCACCAACCTGTAGCCATTAAGCATGTGATTAGATGTGATACACTATCACTCCACCTGGTAGAAAACAAAAGCAGGCCAGTAAAATCAATATGAAACTTTTGATATCATGTAGACACAGTTTCAGTTTTTTAAAGTCCTTTGTGGTCTGCACAACTATCTTTATCTACCCTTAAACTTTGGGCTGGCTCCAAATCGTTGTATTCACATTTTTCTGGGCTGAACCTACTTACATTATGACTATGTGTGTGTACCTCCTGCAGCCTATGATGCCTTTCTTTATCTCATCATGATTGTCTCCCTGCCCTCACATTCCTTCTTCTGTATTTTGAGATGGTATGTGGGCAAAAACCTCCTTTCTTGCATGCTTGCTTTCTCATGTAACCTGGTTGATTTCAAAGAGTATCTTCTGAGTACCTGCTGTGTCCCTATCACTGAGAGAGCTACTGGGTTTTATTCTTTCCTGGGATATTATCTTGCCATAATAATGGATGCTGCATGCAAATTACTTAAAAAAAAAAAAAAGATTTAATTTATTTATTTGACAGACAGAGCACAGGCAGAGGGAGAAGCAGGCTGTCTGCTTAGCAGAGAGCCTGATGTTAGGCTCCATCCCAGAACCCCGGGATCATGACCTGAGCCAAAGGCAGATGCCCAACTGACTGAGCTACCCAGGGACCCCATTATAGTCTTAATAAAGGTAGAGTTATAATCAGTTAAATTTAGCAAAAATATATTTTATGTATCACAGCTATTGCTAATCTCAGGTGGCTAATTCACATAAATAATGCCTTTTAAAACAAACATTGCATATTAGGACAGGCTAGGTTATGTGCAGTAACAAAAAACATCAAACTTTCTGTGACTCTCCAGAGCAAATGTCTATCTCTCATGCACAGTATGTAACCCATGTGGCCAAGCTTGGTTTATGATAATCACCCAGAGACCCAGGTGGACAAAGTTTCTGCCTTCTTGTAAGCTGCTATCTCACAAGAGCCTTCAGGTTATAGGAGGGTAGAGAAGAGAACAAAGAAAATCATGCATAAGCTCTTATGTGAGGTGACTCTCATCACTTTACTCCTGTTTTCTTGGTTAGAGCCTGTTACATGTTTGTCTAACCCTAATGGGGCAAAGACGTGCAATCCTCCCATGCTTCCAGAAGGAGTGAAGGACCAGCAATATTAGTGAGTGATGCCCATCATATCCTATGAGACCAATCAATTTGCCCACTTGAGAGCCACGTGCCTCAAAATGCCACGTGTTTACAGCAGACATCTGAGGTGAACTAAACCACAACAGTTAATGATTCTCAGATTGTTCGTCACGTAGCAATTTTCTCTCAACATCAGTCCCTAAGACATTGCCATTTCATAAACAACACTGAGATGAATTCTCAGATAGTCACCAAATATGGAGAATATAGTTCTCCAGAAAATTTAAAGAGGAATGACAGCTTCATGACACTGACCAGATTTCCCCACAACAACCAGGGAACAGATCCTCTTCTGCTAACTTATTTCAAGAGGCTTCAACAGTTTGGGGGCAAACCCAGTGTCTGATTGTATTCCAGAAGAAAGTCCATGATGTTGAATTATTTGGGCTCTCTTGAATTTTGCACTGGTAGTGTTCCCATAAACCTGGGATGTCAAAGGGACTAATTATTGTTTCTAGGGAGATTGTTTTTCTGAAAGCTGGCATGTGCCTTACTTAGAGTTATAGGTAATTTTAAATGCTTTATGCGTATCAGAACTGACCTATTGCTACTGCTGAAAGATGGAAAGCCAGTAATGGATCTAAAATAAAATGCTTCAACTCACGAATAATAACTTAAAACTGAAGTGTAAACATGTGCATTAAGAATCACAAATTTGGAGCACCTGGTGCCTCAGTAAGCTGAGTGTCCAATATTTGGTTTCAGCCCAGGTCATGATCTCAGGGTCGTGGGATTGATCTCTGCCTCAGGCTCTGTTCTCTGCAGCGGCAAGTCTGTTTGAGGATTCTCTTTCCCTCTCCCTCTGCCCCCACCCAAATAAATAAATAAACCTTAAAAAAAATTTTAAGTCCTTCATACATGCTGGTACAGAATGCAAAGATGTTAAAACCAATGTGCAAAATATTAGCAGGGTTTTTAAAAATCAAATCATTGTGGGGCACCAGGGTAGCTCAGACAGTTAAGCATCTGACTCATGATTTCAGCTCAGGTCGTGATCTCAGGGTCTTGAGACTGAGCCCTGAGTCTGGCTCCATGGTCACCAGGGAGTCTGTTTGAAAGTCTCTCTTCCGGGACGCCTGGGTGGCTCAGTTGGTTAAGCAGCTGCCTTCGGCTCAGGTCATGATCCCAGCGTCCTGGGATCAGGTCCCACATTGGGCTCCTTGCTTGGCAGGGAGCCTGCTTCTCCCTCTGCCTCTGCCTGCCATTCTGTCTGCCTGTGCTCGCTCTCTCTCCCTCTCTCTGACAAATAAATAAAAAAAAAGTTTTTAAATAAATAAATAAATAAATGAATAAAATAAATAAACAAAAAAATAATAATAAAAGAAAAAGAAAGTCTCTCTTCCTTTTCCTCTCTCTCTGCCCCTCCCCGTACTTGCATTGACTCTCTCTCTCTCTCTCTCTCTCTCAAATAAATAACTCTTAAAAAGGAAAATAAAGAATGACAAAATTTGGGAATACAAAAGTATGTAGACCATTTTTCCAAAAGAATCCTGCCATTTTTATTGTTCTCTTCATTCTGAGCAGGTGTATTTGCTCTTTAACTTCTGTCATTTGCATCAGTTTGGGTTATAGTCTTGTCGGTTTCACACACCATGATATAAACACTTTTGCCAGTGATAACCACTGTGGTCTTTTTATAATGATTATAAAATGATAAGACTGATACTTTGCACCATGTACTTTTCTTCTAATCAGCCCAAAGCTTATGACACAATCAATATGAAAGCTTTTATATTGCTGTCACAGGCTTTCATTGACATTCTAACACAAGCAGCTGTCATAAACCAGCCAAAGAAGAATGAGGCCATTATGCTGGTCTTATTGATTTAAACTAAGTGAAAGTGGCCCATATGTCTCTAAGTCCTTTTAGCACAACTTCAGTTATGACTTAAAACTGTTTATTGGGAAGAAAGATATGAGTGTTAATTTCTTCTTTCGTGTGTTTAAAACATAACATTCCTGCTCTTATTATAGAATTATGCAACCACTGAACACCTCTCAGAATGATGAGTTCTAGTAGAGGGTTTTTTCCTAGGAATTATAATGCTCTGAATTAAGTGTTCTTATGAGAAGCTAGCCAGCCTGCACATAGCTATGATGTTAACTGGTCTGATTGGAGGTTCCATTGATTGTCTCAATCTCACAGCCTCACTTACTAAGTGAAAAACCCGGATTTCCTAATCTACCCGTTTCCCTTTATTCAGTTTATTTAACTGGCTTGAGAATATTAATTCACCTGGGTGTTGAGATTGTATGTCTTAATATGAATTCTCTCTATGCAAAGCCTAGACAAGGACTTGGAAGCGGGCCATTTACTTAGGAGTAACCTCAAAAAGAGGAGTGAGGGAGCAAGGTGATGAAAACAGTGAAGGAAGGAAAAGAAGCAACATAAAAACGTATGTTTGCCTTCGGCTCGGGTCATGATCCTGGAGTCCTGGGATCGGCTCCCACATCGGGCTCCCTGCTCGGCGGGGAGTCTGCTTCTCCCTCTGACCCTCCCCCCCCCCCCACTTCTCATTCTCTCTCTCTCTCTCTCAAATAAATAAAATTTAGGAAAAGAAAATGTATTTGGTGCAATTTAACCAGACATCTAAGGAGAATGCAGAATGTGTTTCACCATGATTCCAGCTGAAGGAAGGCAGTCTGAGGACACTTACTAAATTATCTGGGGTATTAATATCCAGTGAGTCCCTCAACTGAGCAGGAACTGTGGCTTTGGAAAGCATCTCCATAGAAAGTGAGAAGACACAGGGGAAGGCTTTGATGTCAGTGTGAAGCTAAGATTGCATAACAGTAGGCCCTGCACCCATGGCTAAAATCAGAGACAGGCTGAAGTATGGGACATGAGGCAACAGAAGTATATGCTACACTACAAATTTGGTAATAATATAAATATTTAAAATTAATTTCTAATATCTCCTTATAAAGCATATAGCATAGTGGTATCCCAAACTGAAAGTATTTTTGAAAAATGTACAGTTCAAGACACCTGCATGGCTCAGGTCATGACCCCAGAGTCCTGGGATCAAGCCCCACATCGGGCTCCTTGCTCAGTGGGGAACCTGCTTCTCCCTCTCCCTCTGCCATTCCCCCTGTTTGCGCTTGCTCATGCTCTTGCTCTCTCTGACAAATAAATAAATACAATCTTAAAAAAGAAAAAAGAAAAAGAAAACTGTACAGTGCAAAGAAACTTTGTGACAGGTTACCCAGGAATTATGATTTAGGTCTTAGAAACTTTAGATACAGTATGTTATTATAATCAAGGAAAGGGTGTAAACCCTTTCTTTCCATCATGCCTCCCATTTAAAAATGGATTCTGATACCCTTAAGACATTATCGAGGACAAAGACCTTTGCTGGTCTCAAGGACACACTGCACCTGTGCCTAGCCTGTGAGATGTTCAGTGCACACACTGTGGGCACAGAATCCTCCCCCTGGCAATATCCCTAGGTGGCTGGAGATACCACAGAGACACACCTGGCAGAGACTAGTTAGTGTACTGTATCACCTCACTATAGATCTGCAAAACTTTATTTTTTTGCTCTGTAAAATTGATTAGAAATTATCTCAATATTTGAAGTTCACTTATCTATTTGTACAAACATATACAATATATACTATTACAAATATTTGCATTTATGGGCTATTGTGTCTGGTTCATGAATATCTTTTAAGGTCCCCAGGGCAGGGATTATATTTCTTTTACTTATATATCTCCCAACACTCAGACATTAAAAGCTGAATAAATACTGTGGAATACAAAATTGTTATCCATCAAGTGTCACAGAGGAGAGAAAAAGACCAGAAGTATTATTGATGACTCACTGTGCTGGGAGTTATACTAGGTGCTTCATACAGATTATCTCATGTAATTCTCACAATAACCCTGAGATAGGTACTAGTATTAACCCTGTGTACAAATGGGAAAACTGTGATTAAGAAAAATGTAATACCTGGACCAAAGTCATGAAGCCCATTAGTTATGGACTTGGGGGTTAAGTTTCTATTTATTTATTTATTCATGAGAAGCAGAGGCAGAGGGAGAAGGAGGCTCCCTCCAGAGCAAGGAACCTGATGTAGGACTAGATTCCAGAACCCTGGGATCATGATCTGAGCAGAAGGCTCAGCAGAAGGCTTAATGACTGAGCCACCAAGGCACTCCTGGACTGGGGTTTAAACTGAGGCTTCTAGATCACTGGCTTCTGCAAGATACCCTCATAGTATTTTCCTGCTTCAGAGAAGGCTCGAGTGGAGGCAATGATATTTAGAATTGGTGAAACTGTTGTCTGATGTCACAGAGTGTCCTTCCTGAATTCGTACACTTCTGGCCTTTAGTGCTTTTCTACCTGTACCTTCTCTACTTTCTCATAAGACTGCACTCACACTCAGGGTTTGCCGTTCCCTCAGCCACCAGCACCTCACTTGACCAATAGATCAATGCAGGCCCTGGGGCCAGAACACTTTGAGGTTTTTGCACTAACTTTACAGTTCATCCAAATTCTCAGTGCTCTTTTGTCCATTTTTGGATTAATTTCTTTCCTTTGTCAGGTTAGCACCATTATCTCTTATTATCTTCAGAAGGGACTACTGCTTAATATAACAACAGCAGAAATGCTCAGAGAGCAGGGCCAAAACGCTCTGTTGGCTATTGTGGCTTTCCTTCTGAAGCTGAATCAATCAGCCCTTAGGAGCCTGGACTCAGTCACACAGCCTGAGTTCAATTCCGGGCCCTGTTCTGTAATCTTGGGCAAGGTATTTAAACTTTTCTGGGCCTCACTTATCTCATCTGTGTAATGGGGATCATAATAGCATCTATCTGACAGGGCTGAGAGTTGAATTAGTAATGACATACAAAACTTAGAACACAGTGCCTTATAGATAATGAGCTTGATATAAGGATCTGATCAAGAAATACAATCCCATCCAGGAATATAAATGTTGGATATTCCATGGATCCAAGTTGTTAATACCATGCCTGAATGTTTGAACAAAGAGAAACTGAACATTTGGCAATAGGTAAAAAATGCTAGTTATAAAAAAATAAAAATAAAAAATCCCAAGTACCCTACTCAGAAAGAGGCTCCTGGAAGATAAATTGTCTTCAGTATTGCTCTGAAAAGTCTCTTGACTCTATTTTCCCTCTCTCCTTTCTCCATTTCTCCTTCTCTCTCTCCTTCCTTCCTTCTCTCTCTAGCTGTAGACTTACTTCAAACGTTTACTACTGCTTCGCATGCATAAACATCATGTCTAGAGTTAATTCTTTGATAGGGTTTCCTGGGAAGTGGGTGAAGACAAAGACCACATTAACATCTAGGGAGTGAGGACCTAGCAGTCCATTTCAGGCAGTGTCTTGGTCCCTTGGAAACACTTTGCCTTGGTAGAGCAGCACTTGTCCTCTGTTCTTATCTTTTTTCCTTTAACATTGACTGCCCTCCCTGCCTGCAAAAAGAACACCTTGAAAGATTAATTATTAATTTCAAGAAAAGTTACTTCAAACACTTCAAAAGTCAACGTAGGCAAGGGAAAGCCCCAATAACTGGTCGTATAGTCACACTTGACATTGGCTTCATCATATTATTTATTCTTTTTCTCTGTCTTGAAAAACAAAAGGTCAATTCTGTTTTATGGCATCTGAGACATAAATGCATATGAGGTTAGGGTGTGCTAGTGTTCAAATATTTATTGGTTAAGTCTGACACTTATATTTATAGTCTTATCTCCAAAGACCTGTGAAGTGTATATTATTAAATGGAATCTATATTGAGAAGTTGTGCTCTCAGAATACATAATATGCCTGTTTCGTTTCTTTTCACATACCTGTTTTAAGCTAAAGAATTTCAGTGGCTTTTGGATATTCAGCTTTTTTTTTTTTTAATGTCTGTGGAATTGAGTATACAATAATCATTCTGATTGACAGCATTGGCATCTGACAGACAAGATTCTCTAGTACTAACTCTGGGACTGAAGAGTTTCAACACTAAGTACCAGGCCTGTCAGAAATTATGTTTTCCATTTTTTGAAACAAAGTATCAAGGTACATTGACCCACATACTCCTTCAAGTAGCTGTTAAAATGACTTGAAGATTATCAGTTATCAAATATTTATAGTTTGGGTATTTGGGATCTTTTCAAGGTCCAAAGAATTTAGTACATTAGACAAATATTTTCAGTGTCTAAAATTTGCAAGATCCAGACCTAGTCTCTGTCAAGATAAAGCAAGTGACAGACAAGAGCTAACATTTACTGTGCTCACCTTGACCAGGGCACTGTTCTAAGTACATTCCGGGCATTAATTCATTTAATTTTCCCCATAACCTATGAAAAGCTGGTATTGTATCTTCCAGAGGAAAATAATTTGTTAAAAGTCACACATCTAATACAAGGTAAAACCAGGATTTGAGCTTTATTCATATTTTACTTTGGCCCTTGAGGAATTGTCAGTAAATGAAAGAAAGAGAGAGAATAGAATAAAATATATAAATAATCATAGAGCAACCTGTAAGATAATGGAAGTAAAAGTGCTACAGAGTTGGGAAAAAATGGGAATTACACCCATTTTCGTCAAAACTGAAAAGTCTTAAAGAAAGTGGCATATTGATTGATATATGAGGGGTAATTTGTATTGAAAGAATTGAAGCTGGTTCAAGGCATTCTCAGTAGAAAGAAAAGAAAGAGCAGAGGCACAAGAATATGAGCACACTGTGGGATGAGCAAGTAGCTCAGTTTCATAAGGTTTTGGATAAAGAGAAAGTAGTAGTGGTAGGTGACACCAGAGAGGTCAAATGAGGTTTAAAAATGCTGAAGAATGACCAGTTGATGTATGGAAATGTCAAATCACTGTATTGTACCCCTGAAACTAATATAACGCTATATGTTAACTCATTGGAGTTAAAATTAAAACCTAAAGCAAATGTTGAAGAATATTAAATGCTAGGTTAAAGAGTTTTAGAACTCAGCAATGGAGACGTTTTAGAATTTTTGAATGGGTAAAATGATTAAAGCACTGCTGGGGAAAAATTAC
The DNA here is from genome assembly GCF_964662115.1 of Mustela nivalis. Lineage (NCBI taxonomy): Eukaryota > Metazoa > Chordata > Mammalia > Carnivora > Mustelidae > Mustela > Mustela nivalis. The sequence goes on along the minus strand of NC_139022.1, from coordinate 60,160,302 downwards.
CTAGCACTGGAATTTTATGATCTTTCCCAGTGATCCCGCTTCTAGTTTCAAACTATGCAAGAAGAAATATCTATATTAAGAAGAGGAAATAAGGAAAGGAAAAGTGGAGGTGAGATGCACTTTTTATAGGAGCCAGTCACTGTACTGGTTATCAGGTGAAATCTCAGTGAGTGGTTCTCAGGGAGGACTGGACAGAGGAGAGCTCGTGGCCATTGGTCACTGGTCCCCCTCACTGCCATACTTGAGAATCACGGGAAGCACTTCCTGTATCCCAACACGCAGGGCACATCCCAGACAAATTATATCAGTGTTTCTGAGATTCCAAATCACATGTCAGAATCTTTAAAGTTCCCAGAGAGATTTAATTGTGCTGCCAAGGTTCAGAACGACTGCTCTAGTAAGTCAAGGGATGAGGGTTTAAACTTCAGGGCTGACAGTGAAAATGGAAAAAAGGAATCTGCAAAATAGTTTGCAAGGGAAATCAATATTTCTTTTGAAAACAATGGGAAAATTGTTCCCCAGCTCCATGCTTTCAATTAAAATAAACATATAAATAAACAAACAATAAACCTTCTACATGTGATAAATACCCTTGGAAAATCTGACAAGCTTAATCAAAACATAGAGCTCCACTGATATCAAAGCAAAAAGTTGTCCAGGTTGAGTTACTTATTAATAACCGTAGAGTGATTAGCTCCTCTCCTATCTCCTTAATAGGGAATTTAGGAGTATCAAATGCAATAACACAGAACAGAGAATTCAGATGAAAAGCCAGAACTATATTCATGTAAGCAATTACTTTAAGCAGCATCAAGTATAGTAGCTTCACATTAAAATTCTCATTCCCATTCACCTGGGATAATAAACTAATTTGTGATTCCAGTTGTTTCTGGAACTTCAGTAAGTTGAGCCCCAAATTCTAAGTCCATTTGTTGTGCTCATTGCTCTAATAGAGTTGTTTTGCTATCTCACATTCTTTTCTTTTTTAAAATTTGATTTATTATTATTTTTTTAATTTGAGTACAGTTGACCCACAATGTTACATTTGTTTCAGGTGTAGGACATCGTGATTCAACTTCTCTACATATAAAAGCTAAGCTATGCTTGCCACAGGTGATGCTACCATTTGCTACCTCACTTTAAATAATAGCGGCCCCCAAAGCTACAGTTTTGAGAACAGCTTATGGATTCAGCTACAGGTTACCTTTGATTGAATGAGTAGCTGGATGCCAGCAGCCAAAGGGTTGGTCCCTACCATCTTTGTGAACTTTCCCTGGGTTTTACAAGGTAATATTCAAACTGATTGCAGCAACAAGGCAAGTATAGTTACTCTACCCTTTGACTACTGACTGCTATTACTCTTAGAATTATTTTCAAATAAATTCCAACATGCTACCAAACTTTAATTAATCAAGTTTCTGTTATATTTTTACCGGCATATAAGGAAAAGAGATTAGAAAAGGAACAAAATGAGTTTGAGCCACTCCCTCTAAAAATGCAATGGAAAGGTGATTCGCCTCACACCATTACCCTTCGAAATTCTATCCAGTCTCAAAATTATGAATATCAATTACTTTATCCAGTATTTGATGCCCCCAAATGGTTTACAATCACATTTAGTTAATCCTCATAAAATTTCACTGAGGCATGCTAGAGTTACTATTCTTATTTCATAGCTAGAGGAATCAAGGTTCAGAAACGCTAAAGAACTTCTAAGTGATTGAGCAAGCCAGTTGCAAAGTGAGATTGAAGGAATATGTAGCCACTTTCCCTTCTGCAGCTCACTGCCTCCCTGAGAAATTTTTGTGTCAAAGTATTCTACAGGACAAGTTTTCTTTCCTGTAAATCCAGGGCCTGCCTCACCGGGCCAAAAATCTTTATATTTGGTAATAGGTCTGCTAAGTAATCAAAGACAGAATTTTTGAAAGGTTACTTGAGTTCTCCACAATTCAAGTATCTTTGTAAAAAAAGATACTTTTTACTTTTGTAAAAAAAGTACTGATCCAGAAAACTGAGAAACTAGGTCTAAGATAATTCCTGAATCACACACTGCTTCACATTGTTGAAGTGGTGAGAAGCAGAACACCAGATGACGGGTCCCGCCAAGGAAAAATTTATAGATGTGTGTAGTGAAGTCAGTTTTCCCTATTTTCCCGCTTATTTCCTCCCAGTTCTATCAGTATTTAACCAACACAATTTATTTATTCAACATGCTGTTCCTGGGAGCCTATTATGGGTCAGACACTTCATAAAATACTGGAAATATACAAGGATGAATAATAAATACAGGATCCCAGCCCTGTGGTTCACAGCTTAGTAGGGGAGATAGATACATAAACAAATAGCTCAGGCTACAAAGTGTTACACACTCGGGCTGAGTTGGAAGTAGAGTGGGTTGAGAACACAAAGGAAAGACCAATTAACTGCCTGAAGGAAGGCGGCACAACCTTCAGGAGAAGCCCCTTCTCAGCGAGGTCTTCCGCCGGCGTGTTCGAGTCTGCCAACAGGAGGAAATCGTGCATTCAAGGAGGAAGAAGGGGAGATTCTTGCTAAGGACCCTTAATTACGTTCTAACAAGATTCTAAACCACAGCTAGAAAGAGCCAGTAGTGTTTTCCTGAGCTGAGGCCTTCTCTTCCAGGGGCTCCAGATCAGAACCCGAATTCAGCAGCTCATTATACATTCTCAGATTCGCACCGCTAAGCCTACGTGGCAAGGGACCACGGAGACTTCGTATGATGAAAAGACGGATGGTTTCCAAGTTGGAAACCTCAAACTCAAGGTCGTGAATTGGGGGAATCAGAAAGGAGAGAAGAGAAAGACCGAAGAGAGGACACAGAAGGAAGAAAAGAGAGACAAGGAGGGATTGGCATTCGTATTTATGAAATTGTTCTCTTGGAAACGGTCACATTTGGACAGGGCTTTATGAGGTTATTGTGTCGGATGGATTAATGACGGTGAAAATGCTTCGTAAAACGAAGAAGCTATACAGATAAGTGCCATTATCCCTGGGTGCAGGCTTCAGCTTGTAATGGAGATGGGGCTCAATCTCGGGTCCAAATGCAGCTGTGCTCCAAGCCTGCCATCTCGGAAGGGAAGACGAGATGAGAAGAGTTCTGGGAAGAGCTGAAAGAGCCGGCTGCGCGCGAGGGGTGTGACCTCCCTGTGCTCTGTTGCATTGCAAAGGGAATTTCCTGTGCCAGCTCAGCCATAGCCTGCCTTTCCTACAGGATATCAAGCTCCAAGTTTACAGTTCCTATCAGGGAGTCTCTTTGTTTGAACAAAGCCTCATTTGTTAGGAAGTGTCACAGATCAGCGTGTATCAGATGCAAGATTGAATGTCCCTCAAGCACAAAGACATGCAAAGCTATGCCAGGATACCAGCAATGGGGCTTTTCACCATGAGAAAACAGATGGTCAGAGTGAAAAAGGCCGGCCTTTATGCAAAAGAAATTCTTCCAACCCACCCCCACCCGCTCCCCACTTCCCCTTCCTCGCCCTCCCCCCACTCTCCTTTCACTCCCTTGCCCTGACAGGGAAACATTCGATATGCTGCAACATCATCTGATGTTTGTGTCTTTTTAATTAAACCAGGGGATCTGGAATAGGGACGCCCTTGTCTTTGCAGAGAAATGATTTCAAAAAAGGAGATAATAGAACCTCTTTTTCTTCAGGCTTGCAAGAGCCTTGTGTGTAATTTGTCCTTTGCAAGAGCAATCAAAGATAACCGGTGCGCAATTGATTACGGGCTTTGTGTCCTTTTAATTACTTGTTTCTACACACTGGTTTAGTTTCATGCTGAAAGCAGATCTGTCTGAGTCCTCTCTGAGCTGTAGTGCTTTCTTTTGCTTACATGGTTGAATAATAAAGCTATTAGTAAACCACCACCACATAGAACAATCGTATCGGCCTGAGATAGATCCTGAATCTTGCCTTTCTTTATTCTTCCAATAGGCTATTAGATGGTTTTATGGAAAACAAGGTTAAAGAACACTATATCATTGCTTAGCTATACAAAAATATTCTACAATTACAGGAGAGTAAAGTCTCCTTATTTCCAAAGTAGAGTTTTCAAGAACAGAGAGTTAGAATTTACATAGCCAAGTTTTTAGTTTTCTGGTTTTTTTTTTTTTTTAATTTGCAAAGATAGGAATACATTTTTTTCCTCTCTTTTAACTGAACACTAATCTACTGACTGGTATTATAACCGAATTACTTTGAAAAACCATAGGAAAAAAAAAAACTAGCAAGTTAGCACAATACCTAGATCAGAGCCTTTATTTTTGTATTCCATGTACTGAAAATGCTGTCAAATCAGTAAATGCCAGATGACAATATAGGAACAATTTTGTTCTTATTTTAAGCTCTACCTAAAAGCAGAGACAGTAAGAGAGGAGATTGCTAATGATAGAACACTGACTAAATCTCTATGCCACTCTTTACTTACCTGTACTGACTTATGCCCTAGAGAGAAAGAGCAGCTAATGGTTGTAACCACATAAAAGAAAGCCATCTAATTTTAACATGCAGACTCTGAGACTACAGCTGCTGCAATAGGAAATGAATGGAAAGGTTGACCAAGTGTGCGATCCCCAGGAAGCACACTAGATCCGGAGCCCACCTCCTGCTTTATCAAATCTTCCGCAGAGGTGAGCTCCTACAGAGGGTGAAACTACCGCAAAGTCTGGAAAACCTCTGAGTCTAGATTCCCCATCCACCTGTCATGCTCAGGTCCTTTATGTGTCCCTTCTGCCATGTCATTAGATTCCTCCTCCTTCCCAGAAACACTCGCTACCTTGCAAGCAGGTCTCTGCCTAAGAAGTGTGTCCCTGACAACATGGGGAATACAGATATTCACCTTCGAATTATGGTTCCTTCTGACAATGAGCATGGAGTCTAGGCAAGGAAATGAGCTTTGGACAAGTGAACGAGTCAATGAAAAATGGAACACTTTGGGTTCCAACTTAGAGGATAAGGTAGCAGTATGCAAAAAACAGACAGATGAGACCTCTTGGAGCATAGGGGATGTAAACTGTGCTGAAGCATAAATGGATATCAAGCAGACTGGGGAAGGCAAAGAGGAGAGAGCATTCTAGCATGGCTTCAGGGAGCAGTGATAAGTAAAGCAGGAGGAGGAATAGAGAAAAGTGCAAAAATAGGAACAATGGATAAGATCAGATGGATTACAAAGAATTCTTACGTTTCAGACAGGCTTTTTTTTTCTTTTCTTCTTTTTTTTTCTTTTTTTTTTTTTTTTTTTTTGACAAATATTCATCCACACTCTCTGTGTGATGACTGTTGAACTAAGCACAGGAGATTGTCAAAGGAATAAGATATAGTCTCTACTCCCATGAAACCCATCATCAGATGGAACAAACAGAGCATATCAACCACCAAAATTTACCATGTATCTATACGCCATTCTAGCAGATCTTCAGTTACCTTAACAAAAGAGTCCTGTTCATTGGATATATTTATCTTATACCGAATATAATGTGTTATCTTGCTGATAGCTGTAACATCTGTTCTATGTAATGTTCCTCCCTGTTTTAGGTTGATTATTATTTCATGAATCCTATTCTGTTTCTGTCTTCTTACCTTTCCATTTCCTTTCTTCAGCATTTTGTCTTCGTTATCAGAGACTTTCATTGAGCTCTTATTGGATCTCTCCTCTGATGTTTCACATTATCAGGGTTCTTCTGCAAGGCTGTTATTTCTTAAAACACTTAAAGATTTCTTAAAACAATTAAAGATATATATGTACATAATTAAAAATACATTACATATGTGTGTGTGCATATACACATACACGTGCACTCATGTGCGTGTACACACACACACACACACACATATATAGGATTCTTAGAATGTCAGAGTGTTGATGTGAAAACTGTAGTAAACTGATCATTGGGGAGACATACCTAAGCATTATAAACACACAATTTAATGAAATATGTCTAAGCACGCACTGTATTTATATGCTTCTATAATAAAGTTATAAGCTACTACGGGAGTACGGAAGTAGAGGCAAAGAACAGGATATGGAGGTGAGTTTGATAAGGATCTACCTCTTGGAGTAGCAAAATGAGTGTCATATGTAGTATAATATAAAAACAGATATCATAGATTCCCTATATTCTGCGCTCTCTCTTCCTTTGCTGAAACCTATTCTGAATTATTTAAAAATGGAGTATTTCTTGTTTCCTTCTCTTACAAAAGCCCGCCCAGCAGAATGTGCATTGTCGGTGGGCTCTGATGCAAATCGCTTCTCAGCAGAAGCCACTCTGCCATTATACTCTAATTTGCAGCCAAGCTGGCTTTCAGCTGGTGCCTTGTCCTTGGGCTATCGTTCACTGTCAGGGCCTCTCCAGGGCACACCAGCTGTTATCTTAACAACGAGAAGGAAGCAGTCATATGTCACTGATTCCCAAGAAAAGCCTGCCTGGCTGCTAGGATTCTGCCTGGTTCCAGGACCGATAATTGTGTGGCTAGGATCAGGGCTGCCCCTGGGCAAACTTGTGATGTACATAATATTTTTCTTAATTAATATCCATTTTTCTTTGGTCCCGACCTTCCCCAGGCCTCAGGCCAGACTGCAATTCCAGAACTTCTTTAGGATGCTCTCTCTGGATAAAAATTCAATCTCTATAGCAGTGCTTTTCAGTTGACATGCTAATATGATCCCCACAATACACATCACATGTGTGCACGCACACACACACACACAAATGCAAACTTTTGCATACAATTGCAGGTAATTTATAAAATTCTTTCTGAGACCAGCCTGGGATAAAAACCCCTGCCCCGACCTTTTCTTTCTCTTTTTTTCTGTCTCTCTCCTTTCTCCCATTCCTTCACACTTCATTCTTTCATAAGAGAAAAGTTCTAATCTAATTCTTAAGAAAGTGTTCAAAATTATTTTCAATACATGTTTTTAAGTTTATTTACTTTTTTAGATAAAAAAACAAACCAACCCCCCCCCCAAAAAAACCAATAAAACAATAAAACAACTGATTGTGGAGCTGGTTAAAACCAAACTCCAGCTAAAAGGAACCGTGGATGGCCTCTTCCTGCAGCCTCTGTTCACACAGCTACTGTTGAGACAACTGCAATAAACGTGTTTGGTGAAACTTTGGGTATGACTCATACGGAATTCTGGAGAGAAATTCCTTATTTTTCTTCTGAGGGTAATTAAATATTAAGTTGGAGAAACTAATGGTTAAAATCCCCTTCCCTTTGAATTCAGAATGATGGAGATCCAGTTTTAACAGCTGCCTGCTGTTTCCCAACGCCAGTGTTTTCGAGAAGTGCCATCTGTTTTATTACACAGCTGCATATAGTGCTTGGGTGTCTGTGGGCAGGATTCTCAAAGAGCTTACTTGGTATTGTCACTTCTCTTGGTGGTTTTCAAAATGGCACTGGCCTTCTCTGGGAAAGGAAAAAAAGAACTAGAAAGGTTAGTGAGAGTACATCACTAATGAGGTAAATTCATGTGCAAACGGAGCAAGAGCTAAAGGAAGACTTTTAGAAAACGTAATTCTATTTGCCGTCTGCTTCCAGCATACCAAAAGGTAAGACATCTGATTAACTCTACCTAATAAAATACTTTCAATGATCTTATCACTTCTATACTAAAAAAGAATTGAAAAAATTAGCAATTGCATGGAGTGGCACCTTTGTCACGCTTGGCTCTCGGAAAAAAAATCAAGCTAGAAAAACCTTCTGAGGCACTAAAACCAAATAATTTCAGTCTATGAAGGAGGGTCAGGCCATATTGGTCCTGTATGCTAAAACTGAAAAGATGAGAACATGACATATGCTACTACATCCCCCTTCGTGCCTGTTTTAAACATTGCTAATTGGTTATGGCATATTTTTATTTTATTTTTTATTATTTATTTATTTTTATTAACATATGATGTAATATTTGCTTCAGAAGTACATGTCTGTGAATCATCAGTCTTACACAATTCACAGCACTCACCATAGCACATGCCCTCCCCAGTGTCCATAACCCAGCTATACCCCCACACCACCGCACTCCCAGCAACCCTCAGTTTGTTTCCTGAGATCAGGAGTCTCTTAGGGTTTGTATCACCCCAGTCCCATCTTGTTTCATTTTTTTGCTCCATGCCCCCCAACTCCCTACCTTTCAAATTCCTCATATCACAGAGATCATATGATAATTTTCTTTCTCTGACTGACTTATTTTGCTTACCCTCTGGTTCCATCCACATAGTTGCAAATGTCAAGATTTGGGAGGGGGTTGAGGGCTGCATAGTATTCCTGTGTGTGTGTGTGTGTGTGTGTGTGTGTACACATCTTCTTTACCATTCATCTGTTGATGGGCATCTAGGCTTTTTCCATAGTTTGGCTATCGTGGAAATTGCTACTATAAACATTCAGGTACATGTGCCCCTTCGGATCACTACATTTGTACCTTTGGGGTAAATACACAGTAATGCAATTCTGTGTCATAGGGTAGCTCTATTTTCAACTTTTTGAGGAACCTCCATACTGTTTTCCAGAGTGGCTGCACCGGCTTGCATTCCCACCAACAGAGTAGGAGATTCCCCTATCTCCACATCCTTGCCAACATCTGTCATTTCCTAACTGGTTAATTTTAGCCATTTTGACTGGTGTGAGATGGTGTCTCACTGTGGTTTTCATTTCTGTTGTCCTGATGCCAAGGGATATGGAACACTTTTTCATGTGGCTGTTGGCCATTTGGATGTCTTCTTTGCAGAAATGTCTGGTCATGTCTTCTGCCCATTTCTTGATTGGATTCTTTGTTCTTTGTGTGTTGAGTTTGATAAGTTCTTTATAGATTTTGGATACTAGCCTTTTATCTGATATGTCATTTGCAAATGTCTTCTCCCATGCTGTCAGTTGTCTTTTGGTTTTGATGACTGTTTCCTTTGTTGTGTAAAAGCTCTTGATCTTGATGAAGTCTCAATAGTTCATTTTCGCCCTTGCTTTGCCTGCCTTTGGCGATGTTCCTAGGAAGAAGTTGCTGTGGCTGAGATCGAAGAGGTTGTTGCTTGTGTTCTCCTCAAGGATTTGGATGGATTCCTTTCTCACATTGAGGTCTTTCATCCATTTGGAGTCTATTTTTGTGTGTGGTGTGAGGAAATGGTCCAGTTTCATTCTTCTGCATATGGCTGTCCAATTTTCCTGACACCATTTGTTGAAGAGACTGTCTTTTTTCAATTGGACATTCTTTCTTGCTTTGTCAAAGATTAGTTGACAATAGAGTTGAGGGTCTATTTCTGGGCTCTCTGTGCTGTTCCATTGATCTGGGTGTCTGTTTTTGTGCAAGTACTATACTGTCTTGATGATTACAACTTTGTAATAGAGTTTGAAGTCTGAAATTGCGATGCCACCAACTTTGGCTTTCTTTTCAAAATTCCTCTGGTGATTTGGGGTCTTTTCTGGTTCCCTATAAATTTTAGGATTATTTGTTCTATTTCATTGAAAAACATTGATGATATTTTGACAAGGGTTGCTTTTTATGTGTAGATTGCTTTAGGTAGCATAGACATGTTCACAATATTTTTTCTTCCAATCCATGAGCATGGAATGATTTTCCATTTCTTTGTGTCTTCTTCAGTTTCTTTCCTGAATACATTATAATTTTCTGAGTATAGATTCTTTGCCTCTTTGGTTAGGTTTATTCCTAGGTATCTATTCCTAGGTTTTTGGTGCAGTTGTAAATGGGATCGACTCCTTAATTTCTCTTTCCTCTGTCATGCTGTTGGTGTATAGAAATGCATCTGATTTCTGTGCATTGATTTTGTATCCTGACATTACTCTGATTCCTGTATGAGTTCTAGCAATTGTGGAGTGGAGTCTTTTGGGTTTTCCACATAAAGTTTCATATCATCTACAAAGAGTAAGAGTTTGACTTCTTTGCCAATTCAGATGCCTTTTACTTCTTTTTGCTATCTGATTGCTAAAGCTAGGACTTCTAGTACTATGTTGAATAGCAGTGGTGATAATGGACATCCCTGCCATGTTCCTGACCTTTGGGGAAAAGCTTTCAGTTTTCCCACATTGAGGATGATATTTGCTGTGGGTTTTTCATAGATGGCTTTGATGATAATGAAGTATGTACCCTCTATGCCTACACTGTGAAGAGTTTTGATCAAGAAAGGATGCTGTACTTTACCAAATGCTTTTTCAGCATCTATTGAGAGTATCATACGGTTCTTGTTCTTTCTTTTATTAATGTATTGTATCACATTGATTGATTTGTGGCTGTTGAACCAACCCTGCAGCCCAGGAATAAATCCCACTTGGTCCTGCTGGATAATCCTTTGAATGTACTGTTGGATCCTTTTGGCTAGTATTTTGGTGAGAATTTTTGTATCTGTGTTCATCAGGAATATTGGTCTGTAATTCTCTTTTTTGATGGGGTCTTTCTCTGGTTTGGGGATCAAATTAATGCTGGTCTCATAAAATGAGTTTGGAAGTTTTCCTTCCATTTCTATTTTTTGGAACAGTTTCAGGACAATAGGTATTAATTCTTCTTTAAATGTTTGGTAGAATTCTGCTGGGAAGCTTTCTGGCCCTGGGCTCTTGTTTGTTGGGAGATTTTTTTTTTTAATTAATTTATTATTATTTTTTTAAATAAACATGTAATGTATTTTTATCCCCAAGAGTATAGGTCTGTGAATCACCAGGTTTACACATTTCACAGCACTCATCATAGTGTTGGGAGATTTTTGATGACTGCTTCTATCTCCTTTCTGGTTATGGGTCTGTTCAGGTTTTCTATTTATTCTTCATTCAGTTTTGGTAGTTTATATGCCCCTAGGAATGCATCCATTTCTTCCAGATTGTGAAATTTGCTGGTGTATAGTTGCTCCTAATATGTTTCTTATAATTGTTTGTATTTCTTTGGTGTTGGTTGTGATCGTTCCTCTTTCATTCATGATTTGATTAATTTGGGTCCTTTCTCTTCTTTTTGATAAGTCTGGCCAGGGTTTTATCAATCTTGTTAATTCTTTCAAAGAAACAACTCCTAGTTTCATTGATCTGTTCTATTGTTCTTTTTGTTTCTGTTTCATTGATTTTTTGCTCTGATCTTTATGATTTCTCTTCTCCTGCTGGGTTTAGGCTTTCTTTCCTGTTCTTTCTCCAGCTCCTTTAGGTGTAGGGTTAGTTTGTATACTTGAGACCTTTCTTGTTTCTTGAGAAAGGCTTGTGTTGCTATATACTTTTCTCTTAGGACTGCCTTTGCTGTGTCCCAAAGATTTTGAACAGTTGTACTTTCATTTTCATTGATTTCCATGATTTGTTTGAAGTCTTCTTTAATTTCTTAGTTCACCAATTCATTCCTTAGTATGATGTTCTTTAACCTCCCTGTATTTGAGTTTTTTCCAACTTTCTTCTTTTGATTGAGTTCTAGCTTCAGAGCATTGTGGTCTGAAAATATGTAGGAAATGATTCCAATCTTTTGGCACCAGATGATACCTGTTTTGTGACCTGGGATGTGATCTATTCTGGAGAATGTGCCATGTGCACTAGAGAAGAATGCGTATTCTGTTGCTTTGGGTTGGAATGTTCTGAAAATATCTGTGATGTCCATCTGGTCCAGTGTGTCAATTTAAAGCCTTTATTTCCTTGTTGATCTTTTGTTTAGATGATCTGTCCATTTCAGTGAGGGGGGTGTTAAAGTCCCCTACTATCATTGTATTAATGTTAATGTGTTTCTTTGATTTTGTTATTTATTGGTTTATATAGTTGGCTTCCCCCATGTTAGGGATATTGATATTTAAAATTGTTAGATCATCTTGTTGGAAGATGCTTTACATATGATACAGTGTCCTTCCTCTTCTCTTATTACAGTCTTTGGTTTAAAATTTAATTTGTTGGATATAAGGATTGCCACCCCAGCTTTCTTTTGATGTCTATTAGCATGGTCAATTGTCTTTCCACCCCCTCACTTCAGATCTGGAGGTGTCTTTGGGTCTAAAATGAGTTTTTTTCCAGATAGCATATTGATGGGTCTTGTTTTTTTTATCAATTCTGATACCCTGTGTCTTTTGATTGGGGCACTTAGCCCGGTTACATTCAGGTTAACTACTGAGAGATATGCATTTAGTGCCATTGTATTGCCTTGTAAGGTGACGGTTACTGTATATTGTCTCTGTCTATATTTTCAATGACAGACTAGCTGGGTATAGTGTTCATTATATATATTATTTCTCAGTTAGTGCTCTGAATATCAGGCTAGTTGTTTCTGGTTTGCCAGTTCTCTGTGGATAGGTCTGCTGCCAATCTAATATTTCTACCATTGTATACTACAGACCTCTTGTCCTGAGCTGCTTTCAGGATTTTCTCTTTTGTCACTGAGACTTGTGAATTTTACTATTAAATGACCTATTTTTATTGATTTTGAGGGGGCTTTTCTGTGCCTCCTGGATTTTGATACTTGCTATCAAATTAAGGTAATTCTCTGTTCCCTTGTTCCCTTCATCAAATTAGGGTAATTCTCTGCTATAATTTGCTCCAATATACCTCTGCCCCTTTCTCTCTCTTCTTCTTCTGTGATCCAAATTATTCTAATATTATTTCATCTTATGGTATCACTTATCTCTTTAATTTTCTTCTCATGGTTCAGTAGCTATTTATGTCTCTTTTTTCAGCCTCTTTATTCTCTATCATTTGGTCTTCTATATCACTAATTCTCTCTTCTGCCTCATTTATCCTAGCATTAAGAGCCTCCATTTTTTATTGTACCCCATTAATAGCTTTTTTAATTTCAACTTGGTTAGTTTTTAGTTTTTTTATTTCTCCAGAAAGGGATTCTCTAGTATCTTCCATGGTTTTTTTTTGAGCCCAACTAGCACCTTGATAATAGTTATTCTGAACTCTAGATCTGACATCTTACTAAACTCTGTATTGATTAGGTCCTTAGCTGTTAGTACTTCCCCTTGTTCTTTTTTTTTTTTTTTTTTTGAGGTGAGTGTTTCCACCTTGTCATTTATCCAGATAAGAATAGATGAATGAGAGAACAAAATACTAAAAGGGTAGCAATGACTCCAGCAAAATATACACTAACTGAATCAGAAGAAACCCAAAACTGGGGGGGGGGGGGAGGGGGGAATATATATATATATATATATATATATATATATATGACTGGTGAATAGAACAGAGCCAAACACTTGATATTGGGGTATTTTGGTCTGTTAGAAGAAACTGCCTCCCAAAATTTTAAAGAAAGAAAAGGTTATATATATACAAAAATAGGGGTAAACACGATGAATGGATGGAATATCACTGTAAAGATGAAAATTTTAAAAGATTCTAAAAAAGGAATTGATAAGAGTTTGGTTGAAAAGGGGGAAAAAAAGGAAAGAATGTGATTTGGCTGGAAACTAGAACAAAGCCCTGCACTAGATTTAGGATATATTTTGATCTGTTAGAAGAAACTTTATCCCAAAATTTTAAAGAAAGAAAAACCTATATGTATACAAAAAATAAGGCTAAATACAATGAAGGGATAGAATATGACAATAACAATGAAAATTTTTAAAGATTTTTAAAACGGTATTGATAAGATAAAATAGTTCAAAACTGCTAAAATAGGAAAGAGGAAAAATTCAAAAAAATAGGATAAGAAAAAATGAGATTAAAAAAATTTATTTTTGAAAGACTGAAGAATCATGGGGGGAAAAAGGCCATGAATTCTGTGTTGCATTCCCCTAGCTCTGGAGTTCTGCAGTTCTCATTGATTAGTGAACTTGGTCTTTGTTGGATGTTCTTGCTGATCTTCTGGGTGGGGCTTGTTGCAGTGATTCTCAAATGTCTTTGTCCAAGGTGTTATTGGATGCCCTTGCCAGGGGCCAGGCTAAGTAATCTGCTTGGGTTCGCTCTTGGGAGCTTTTGTTCCCTGAACGCTTTCCATAAAGCTTTGGAGGATAGGAATGAAAATGGCAGCCTTCCAGTCTCTGGCCCAGAGGAACTGAGAGCTCAGGGCTGCATTCCTCAGTGTGTGCTCAGAGAAAAGCAATCAATCCCTCCTGTCTCCCTGGTCTCCAACCACACTCTGAGCTCACCCAGCCTGTGGCCGAGCATTTCTATCTCTGGTGCATGGCCCCATCTGGAGTCTCCAAACCCAGCAGATTCCTGCAGTGCACTCTTATGCTATTCCTTCCAGAGGAAGAAGATGAGTCTCTCTGGATCTGTCACCTATGGGGTCCCTGCTCAAAGAGCAGTGGTGCGACTGTGTGTCAGATCACATTTTAAGGTAACCCAGAGCTGAGAGACCCCTTCTGAATTCCATCTTTACAGCCAGCTTCCCAGCTCCAATACCTGGGAGCTCTGCCACACTCAGACACCCCAGGTCTCTCTGTGAACCCATGGGTTCTGAGACCACACTGTCCCCAAGAGGGATCCACCACTCACTTAGCCTCTGGAGCAATGTCCCTCAGTGGAGCAGACTTCTAAAATTTCCAATTTTATGATCCGCTGCCCTACCACTTGCCAGGAGCCAGCGCCTCCCCCCACGACCTTTCTTCCCTTTTATTGCCTCGACTTCACTTCTCCGCAAAGCCCACCTTCCAGAAAGTGGTCACTTTTCTGTTCCTGGAATTGCTGATCTTCTTCTCTTGATCTCCTATTGTGTTTGTAGGTGTTCAGAATTGTTTGATTACTATTTAGCTGAATTCCTAGGACCTGATGATATTAAGTCTCCTTGCTCCTCCATCAGTTATGGGATATTTTTGTACTAAGCCAAAATACAATCTCAGAATTCCTCTGAACACAATTGTATAGGCATTCTTTACCAAGTGTTTAAAAGTGTCTGATGAGATAAAGCTCTGTTGGTATTCCTGTGCTAGGTCATTGATAGAGTTACTGGACCATTAGCTTGTGTTACACTGGGTAGAGGACAAGAGTCCTCTGTAACTGCTTCTCCACATCATGGGCCTGCAGCTAGAGCAGGAGTCCTAAACCACAGTCCCTGGGCCAAAGCCGACTTGCCAACTGATTTTGTAAATTAAGTCTTATTAGAATGATAGCCACACCCATTTGTTTACATATCATGTATGACTGCTTTACCTACTTCAAATTACACAAATGAATAATTCAACAAGCTAGTTTAATTTTTTCACATTCATCCAAGAATGACACAGAGTTCAGAACTCTGGACTCTGGTTCAAATTCCATGAAGACCTTTATCTTCTACAAAGAGATGATACAACAACTTTGTATAATAGAAGGAAAAAAAATAGAACCTCTGACTGGCTTACAGATTCCAGCAGCATTTGTGTTGAGAGCCATGAAAGAACTAGAAATAGATATGAAATATGATGCAAAACCAGGGTTCTTTTCCCTTCCTCTTTCTCTTGCCTTCCCATCACCTCTTTCCCCAGCATAGGAAGTCACATTTGGCTTTTACATAATCCGTGAGGCTTTTTCTAAAACAGAGAAGACTAATCCCTGGTAAGTGCTATGGTCAGACATCGAGTAAAACCTTAGCAACAGTCTAGCCCTGAGGTTCAACAATGCTCTGATAAAGAGGCATGCCTGTTAACATGGCACCACATTGCAAATATAAATTTTTATATTTAGGAACTTACAACATATATATTTTTTCTATATATTTATAATATATATATTAAACACATATATATTCATATTTACGTCAACTCTGAGTAACTCTACTTAATTCTTTTCTTAGCATTGTGTTCTCAATTTACTGTTTTTAAAGGATCAAAAAAATGATTTCTTCAGGAATTTTAAGACACAAAAAGGGGAAAGAAGTAGGAAACTAACCTTTCTTGAACACCTCCTTTGTGCGAAATACTGAGCTTTATGCTTTCCCACGCATAAAAATGAAGTTGTCTTCATTTATTCCTCATATCATCCTATGACATAGAAGGATTCTATTTATTTTATTGGAAGTTTCCTGACATGGATGAACTCAATGTACAACTCTGGTGACTGAATAGTGGAAATTCACTCTCATTCTTAAAGAATGTTTTCCACTGAGAGTGATCCCTAGATTGCTGTGCAATGCCTTAGATTTCATTTTTCCTGTTGTTCCAAAATTATGATATCAGAAGAGAAGGAAATCGGAGTGGGAATAGAAAAGGAACAGGGGAATGGTCAAGAAAATGTTGGGAAATGAGGAAACAAAAATCTGCTAGTTCTCATCCTCGAAACAACCGTTAAAGCATATTCCCGAAAGATATTCCTGTCCCTAGTGATGGAACCAAACAAAATGACACATGCGTCAGATATGAGCAGATGTGTTTGCTCCAATCTGTGTTGGGAGATAATAAAATCCTTTGACGGGAACTTCAAGGAATACAGTGTCAGCCTGGCATTATTTAATCTCGCCATACCTGGCAAGCATAGGACAGATTTCTGAGAGATTCTGCTGTGGCAAGAATAAAAGGATTCCAAACAGGAAATTCCTGCGGGGGCTCTGTAGCTGGGTCTACTGTAAAAACTGCAAAGTCAGCTTCGGCAACGCAGCATTGAAGAATGGCTAACTGCTCACTTAGTATGTCTGCTCCCTTGCCACAGTTCCAAAGGCACGATGAACTGGCCATGGAAGGCAATGTTGCTGGGAGTGGAAGTCTAGCTGGAGCTCTGCACTTGGACAGCAGTCCACTGGAAGGGACAAGAGGTCAGCCAGGCTCTGCCTCTGTCAGAGGCATTTTCCAAGTGACTGGCAAACGCTCAGCATTTTCATCCCTGTTTAGCAAGGGAGGGGGATGAACTGCAACCGTATTCTGCTGAGTTTTAACAGCAGACAGACTTGGTGGATATCTTTCAGGTTTATTCAGCTTTATTCAGCACATTCTTCTGCCAGCTGAGTTTTAAAGCAACACTGTTTGGCAAATTCAACACAGATATCGTGCAAATAATTTGACTGCTTCTGCTTCTTCCCACCCCCACACCATCTATCAAAGGGCATATTGGACCATCTGATGGTATAATGCAGAGCTTTCATTTCCTTTTCTTAATGCCAATCCAGATTTGGCCAGTCCTGATTAGCAGTTAAACTGCTTTTTCTTTGGGGTTTTTCCAAGTTCTCTTTCTTAAGCAGAAGTCACTAACCCCTAGTAACCAACACTTTCTCCATGCTGCATTTTCCAGCAGTTATAGGGAGTGTTGAAGAGTGTGAAGTCTTCAAAATCTGAGGCAAGACTACTTGAACTCACGTTCTGGCTCTGCCACTGAGTAATTTTGGACAAGATAACTAACCTATGTAAGCCTCAGTTTACTCACCTATAAAATAGGAGGATTCCTACCTTGCAGGATTTTTATGTAGTTCAATGTGCTGATGCAGTCAAAACACTTAGCAGATTGCCTTGAATGGACAAGAAAAGCTCTAAATTATATCTTTATCTCTCTTTCTCTCTCTGTGTATATGCTGCCATCTTTATCATTTGTTTTAATCATCAAAAGTTTTATCATGGTCTTTTTAAAAAAAACCTTGTGGAAACTTCTTCCCCACCCCCAACCCCTGCCCCTGTATTAAAACAGTAGCCAGCTTTTTGTTCAGAGCTAAACATACCCCCCAGTTCCTTTCCCTCTACCCATGAGCTTTGACTTCTCACCCATCTCTAATGGACTGTTTCCTGGCTCCCTGTGATTTCAGGAAAGGACTGTTACTCTTTCCTTCTATCTTGTAATGCAGTTTTCTTTACTCTAAATCTAGCAGGAAGAAAAATGTAAGAAGAGAAAGTGCAGGTAGAGAGGTAGAGGAAGAAAGAAAGGAAAGGAAAGGAAAGGAAAGGAAAGGAAAGGAAAGGAAGAAAGAAAGAAAAAGAAAAAAGAAAGAAAGAAAGAAAGAAAGAAAGAAAGAAAGAAAGAAAGAAAGAAAGAAAGAGGGAGGAAGGAAGGGGAAAAAGAAAAGAGAGCTAGATGCATCTCACACTTGCCTAGCTGAACTTATATGAACTTTTCCTGGTATCTCATTTTAGTAGATAAGATTAACCATCTATTTAATATGTAGGTCACTTGCATTAGGGGAAAAAAAAGAAAAAATTTGTAATTCTTTTGTCTTCTGATCCTATTTTATTTTACCTATGCATAGTTTTATACTCAGTAATTGATTAACCTTAAATTGTTAGGTGATTTTAATAGAAAACTGGATACATTAAAAATAAAATAATAAATGAAATGTTTATCCCCATAAATATCACCATCACCTTCTTGATACTTTCTGTATAAAGTGACTTAATACTCACATAGCATTGCCTTCATATAGATGAGTTATTTACATATTGGTATTCAATATCCCTGCAATTCTTGTTCATGAGGAAGAAAATGACTGCAAATCAAGATAAGTAAAGGGGGAAGAAAAGCAAAAAAGAAAGGAAAATAACTAATGTGCTGAACACATCAGTGTGAAATCCACATCTTCCTTTCAATGCACTCTGAATTAAGCAAGTGGTGCGTGACATGTGCCGAAGTTGGATCAGCATCTGTACAGACGTGCCCATCTGGTATGCAGGTGTTTGTACTGATATTCCTCAGCCAAACTTCCAGGGGGTAGCATTTTTGTGGAGCTAGCTCTACACTAGGACAGGGAAAGACAAAAAGGGGGACCACCCACTTATAATGGTGCCACTTCTAGGTTGACCACATACCCTCAAAGAGGGTTTCTTAAATTTCACATGCCTCCAAATCACTTCAGCAGCTTGATTTTTTTTTTAAGATGTATTTATTTATTTTACAGAGAGACCATGCTGATGTGAGTTGGGGGAGGGGCGGGGGGGGAGAGAGAATCTTAAGCAGACTCCCCATTGAGGGCAGAGCCTGATCCAGGGTTTCATCTCATGACCCTGAGATCATGAGCAGAGTAAATCAAAAAGAATTGGATGCTTAACTGACTGAGTCACCCAGGTGCCTCTGAGCAGCTTTATAAAAAGACAGAACTTTCTGCCTTTCCCCAAGAGATTTACATTCAGCATGTACCTATGGTATGTTCCAGAAATCCATTTTCAACATACAGTCGAGGTTATTCTAATGTAAGTTTTCCTTAGTGTGCAGTTTGAGAAATATTACTCTAAAACATAGAATAAAATGCATCAAATAACATTTAGAAATAAAAAAATCACTTTTAGAAAGTTTGCAGCCTTCCTTCTCATTATGTGAATATTGCCTGCAACCTTCACAAACAGAATAAAAAGAAAAAAAAAAACAGGAAAAAGACATTGTTGATAAAGCAACTCTGGATATTAACAAACCATCTAAAATTCTTTTGTGCCTATGTGTTAGGTCCTATACCTACAAAGGGCATCTAAGCACAGTTCAAGGTTGGTACAGAGGTACCAACAGAGGTACCAAGGATGGTAACCTTGAACCCAATCACAAGTTCTTGCCCAATTTTCACATGATTCTTTGGCAACTGGCAACATATCCTATGCCCAGGTGTTTAGTGTGTGTCTGTCACCATAAAAAATATGAAGAGTGTCCCCTAAGAATTCTTCTCAGAATCAGAATTCCCCTAAGAATTCTTCTCAGCAACCAAAGCCACTTTCCTACTCACTTATTCCAAGACTGGGAGATAGAAAGAAAAGATAGAACTAAGGAGACATTTAAATGCCAGATCAGTGAAGTAATCTTGAATCATATTGAGTTTGGATTTTATTTACTAGGTATTAGGGATCATTCAAGCAGTTTGGTTAGAGGAATGTAATGATCACAATTACTTTAGAGATTTCACATAGGTTATAAACTCTGATGGTTTTGTAATAATGTACATGAAAATATTCTGCTAAAAACAAAAATGATATATTTACTAACATATTTATGTGATAAAATTATAAGTCATTAATATAATTATTCACATATCGGTATACTCCCTCTTCATCCAAAGTAAAGGGAAAAAAAAAAAACTAGAATCTACCCCTTCTCATTAGCCTTAAGGATAAATATCTAAGAATAATATCCATTCAATAAATATTTATTTTCATGCCCTTGTTATGTTAGGCACTCTTCTAGGTGTCAGGGAGCAAAACAGGGAGGGTCTCCACTCTCGAGGTGTTTATAGTCTACTGAGACAGACATTGAACAAATAATCAAATAAGCTGGGGCTTTCCAAATGGCTCTTTGCTATTCCTGCTATTCCTAGCAGTGCCATGCTTTGATTTCTTCTCATGGGGAAATCCCTTCCCTATTCCACCTTTCTTCAAGGTCTCCTACGCAATCATCAGAGGTCTCAAACTCACTGCCTCCACACCTATTTTATTTGGCCCACACAACGCTGAGGTCTACTTTCTTTTAAAATGTGAATTCCTTGCCAACATAAAATAGGAGCTTCTAGTTTTTCTTGAATATTTGGTCAGATTGAACCTCAGTTTCTATAATGCAGCAAGTGTCCAGAGTTGCCTAGCATCTGTCATCTTCAGAAGTAATGTGTTCCATCTCCTCAGCCATGCTTCAGCGCAGTCCCATTCACCTTCTGATGTGCAGGCCAAGGATGTATTGACCTCGATCATCTCCTTTCAGGTGTTGTTTTTCCTACACTGGGCTCAGTTCATCAACCTTACTCACTCTCTTAGATAGTTTAATTTCTGACTACCATTCTACAGAAAAGAACGCTGCAGTCTTTCTACAAAATCCTCTTCAGCATATCCTCTCCCATGTTTGTACTGCTGGTGAAGGTTCTGTACTAAGTTATTCAACACTATTCATTGATCATTTTATTTACTCAAATATTTCTCCAACTTCTCTCTCCAGCTGTGCCTTTCCTTAGAGCCATTTGTCTCAAGCAAACCAGATCACTCATTGGTCGGCCTCAAATATAACCTGCTATTTTCTATTTCATTGTCTTCAATCCTACTAGAACTTCTGTATCTAGAATTCACACCCCCTCTCCAAACGCTGTGCAGTTCTGTCTATCATCAGGTCCACTTCACATCCTCCTCCATGAAGCCTCCCTGACTTCCAGCTGGATATGGTACAGTCTCTCTGTCAACCCTCATACTACCTTATACCAGAATTCTGTAAAGTCCTTCAAGCTTCCTACCTCACACCATAGCACTCTACCTTTGAGCTTCCTGAAGGCAGGAATCCTATCTAATTTTTTTCTTTTTATGGTGTTATGTTAGTCACTATACAGTACATCATTAGTTTTTGATTTAGTGTTCCATGACGCATTGTTATATATATATAACATATATATTATAACTGGGTGTATAACACCCAGTGCTCCATGCAATCCATGCCCTCCTTAATACTCATCCCCAGGCATACACATCCCCCTAACCCCCTCCCTTCTAAAACCCTCAGGTAGCTTCCCAGAGTCCGTAGTCTCTCATGGTTCATCTCCCACTCCCATCTAAGTTATCCTCCTTTTCTCACTAGCACAGTACACAGCAGAAAACAGTGATCATTTGCACAATAAATGAAGAGAAATTTTGCTTAAAACTCATTGTAAAGAGAAGGAGTAGGTGATGACTGTATTAACTTCCTATAAAATACCACTAGTTACTTTCAGCGCTCAAGTCACATAGAGGGACACTTGTTTGAGGGGAGTTTTGTAAATGACCTCTCACTCCCTACTTTTGCTGTTCCTATACATGTGTCCAGTGGAAACATTTTCATTCATTCCGTGTCTTTTATCAACAGTTCCTTACCTAGTAATCTAGGCCAAGACATTTTCTATTTTCTCTCCTTAAAATGTTATATGAAATAACATTAAGTCTTGGTTCTAGATTCTAGAGCCATAACAAAGTTTGGGATTTAGCTTGTTTTTCCTTGACTGCAAGCCTTGACAGCATGAACTCTTAGACCTCATATCTTATACAACAAACAAATATTTTTTGTTACAAGTGCCTTTCATTTATATTTAGAACCTATTTAGACATTGAATTCTAGAGCTGGAATGTATTCTTGTGATTTTTGTATGGATGTTAGTTTCTATCTTTGGAAAGCCTATATACTTTCCTATAAAATGAGAAAAAATATATGATGAGAAGTTAAAATTTCTTACACAATTTCACACAGTTAGTTACTGGAATCGTCTGGACTATTTCAGTTGTGGAATGAGCAGAAAATGTAGCTGTATCATTTTGAAAAATGATCTTGTCTATCCACCCACTGCTCTAGGCAAGAGTGTCCTGAGGTCACCAGTTATCCGTTCAACTGTTCAATTAGCACCTTTTGAGAGTGGAGAGGTGTGTGTTCAACTACCTGAGGCATACACACAAAATTTCCCTGTTCAGTACTTATCAGTTTCACTTCCAAGGTCAAAGGAGATTAATATTTTTTTCCTTTTATAGGGCAGACTTTCAGTCACGATCTTGGATTCCAACAATCTTGCCCCCACACTTCTGATCTGAACTTTATTCTATGTCAGCAAACCATTTTAAAATAAAAATAAATAAATAAAAATAGTATTAAAAATGTTCTCTTCTGGAGGGTAAAAGATTTCAGAGCCCAACACACCCACAGGCAGATCATTTAGAACTACCCAGCCTAGTCATTGAATCCAACTTGGCAAGTGATGATGTGTGAGCCTGTTTTTTAGTTCCAACCTGTTTCATACTTAGGCTAGCCCAGCTATTTCCCTTATTTCCAATTCCTTGGGGATGCCAGATCCTTTCTGGCTAAATTCCAGCCACAACACCCTAAACTCCAGGCACAACTTCACCTCTCTTCTTCAACCTGAAGTGCATAAGCAGATGGTTTCTCCTCTTTTTTCTGTCACAAGACCCTCCTGAACGCCTGTCTTTTTTTGTCTTTTTTTAAAATTTATTTTTTATTAATATATAATGTATTATTAGCCCCAGGGGTACAGGTCTGTGAATCGTCAGGTTTACACACTTCATAGCACTCATCATAGCACATACCCTCTCCAATGTCCATAACCCAACCACCCTCTCCCTACGTCCCTTCCCCGGCAACCCTCAGTATGTTTTGTGAGATTAAGAGTCTCTTCTGGTTTTTTTCCCTCCTGATCCTCTCTTGGTTCATTTTTCCTTCCCTACCCGCCACACCCGTCACGTTGCCTCTCAAATTCCTCATATCAAGGAGATCATATGATAATTGTCTTTCTCTGATTGACTTATTTTGCTCAGCATAATATCCTCTAGTTCCATCCATGTTGTCGCAAATGGCCAGATACCATTTCTTTTGACAGCTGCATAGTCCAGTGTGTGTGTGTGTGTGTGTGTGTGTGTACACCACATTTTTTTTATCCATTCATCTGTTGATGGACATCTAGGCTCTTTCCATAGTTTAGCTATAGTGGCATTGCTGCTATAAACACTTGGGTGCACGTGCCCATTTGGATCACTACATTTGTATCTTTAGGGTAAATACCCAGTAGTGCAATTGTTGGGTCATAGGGTAACTCTATTTTCAACTTGTTGAGGAACCTCCATGCTATTTCCCAGAGTAGCTGCACCAGCCTCCATTCCCACCAAAGTTAGGATGGTTCCCCTTTCTCCACATCCTCACTACCATCTGTCATTTCCTGACTTGCTAATTTTAGCCATTCTGACTGGTGTGAGGTGGTACCTCATTGTGGTTTTGACTTGTATTTCCCTGATGCCAAATGATGTGGAGCACTTTTTCATGTGTCTATTGGCCATTTGGATGTCTTCTTTGCAGAAATGTCTGTTCATGTCTTCTGCCCATTTCTTGATTGGATTCTTTGTTCTTTGTGTGTTGAGTTTGATAAGTTCTTTATAGGTTTTTGATACTAGCCCTTTATCTGATATGTCATTTGCAAATATCTTCTCCCATTATGTCTGTTGTTTTTTGGTATTGTTGACTGTTTCCTTTGTTATGCAAAATCTCTTGATCTTGATTAAGTCCCAATAGTTCATTTTTGTCCTTGCTTCCCTTGTTTTTGGTGATATTTTTTGGAAGAAGTTGCTGTGGCTGAGGTCGAAGAGGTTGTTGTCTATGTTCTCCTCAAGGATTTGGATAGATTCCTTTCTCACATTGAGGTCTTTTATCCGTTTGTAGTCTATTTTTGTGTATGGTATAAGGAAATGGTCCCGTTTCATTTTTCTGCATGTGGCTGTCCAATTTTCCTGACACCATTTGTTGAAGAGACTGTCCTTTATCCATTGAACAATCTTTCCTGCTTTGTAAAAGATTAGTTGACCATAGAGTTGAGGGTCTATTTCTGGGCTCTCTATTCTGTTCCATTTTTGTGCCAGTACCATATTGTCTTGATGATGACAGCTTTGTAATAGAGTTTGAAGTCTGGAATTGTGATGCCACCAACTTTGGTTTTCTTTTTCATCATTCCTCTGGCGATTTGGGGTCTTTTCTGGTTCCATATACATTTTATGATTGTTTGTTCTAGTCCCTTGAAAAAAAAGTTGATGGGACTTTGATAGGGATTGCATTAAACATGTAGATTGCTTTAGGTAGCATAGACATGTTCACAACATTTGTTCTTCCAATCCATGAGCATGGAATGCTTTCCATTTCTTTGTGTCCTCCTCAGTTTCTTTCCTGAATAAGTTATAATTTTCTGAGTACAGATTCTTTGTCTCTTTGGTTAGGTTTATATCTAGGTATTTTATGGTTTTTCTTGCAATTGTAAATGGGATTGACTCCTTAATTTCTCTTGCCTCTGTTGTGCTGTTGGTGTATAGAAATGCAACTGATTTCTGTGCATTGATTTCCTATCCTGACACTTTACTGAATTCCTGTACACGTTCTAGCAGATTTGGAGTGGAGTCTTCTGAGTTTTCCACATAAAGTATCATATCATCTGCAAAGAGTGAGAGTTTGACTTTTTCTTTGCCACTTTTAATGCCTTTATATTTGTTGTCTGATTGCTGAGACTAGGACTTCTAGTACTATGTTGAATAGCAGTGGTGATAATGGACATCCCTGCCGTGTTACTGACCTTAGTGGAAAAACTCTCAGTTTTTCTCCATCGAGAATGATATTTGCTCTGGGTTTTTCAGAGATGGCTTTGATGATATTGAGGTATGTACCCTCTATGCCTACACTGTGAAGAGTTTTGATCAAGAAAGGATGCTGTACTTTGTCAAATGCTTTCTCAGTATCTATTGAGAGTATCAAATGGTTCTTGTTCTTCCTTTTATTAATGTATTGTATCACATTGATTGATTTGCAGATGTTGAACCAACCTTGCAGCCCAGGTATAAATTCCACTTGGTCATGGTGAATAATCCTCTTAGTGGACTGTTGGATCCTATTGGCTAGATTTTGGTGAGAATTTTTGCATCTATGTTCATCAAAGATACTGGTCTATAATTCTCTTTTTTGATGGTCTTTCTCTGGTTTTGGGATCAAGATGATCCTGGCCTCATAATAACGAGTTTGAAAGTTTTCCTTCCCTTTCTACTTTTTGGAACAGTTTCAGGACAATAGGAATTAATTCTTCTTGAAATGCTTGGTAGTTTCCCTGGGAAAGTGTCTCACCCTGGGCTCTTGTTTGTTGGGAGATTTGATGACTGCTTCAATCTCCTTACTGGTTATGGGTCTGTTCAGGTTTTCTATTTCTTTCTGGTTCCATTGTGGTAGTTTACACATCTCTAGGAATGCATCCATTTCTTCCAGATGGTCAAATTTGCTGGTGTCTAATTGCTCCTAATATCTTCTTATAATTGTATTTCTTTGGTGTTGGTTGTGATCGTTCCTCTTTCATTCATGATTTTATTTATTGGGGTCTTTTCTCTTTTCTTTTTGAGAAGTCTGGCCAAGGGTTACCAATCTTATTAATTCTTTTAAAGAACTAGCTCCTAGTTTCATTGACTTTTTTTTTCTTTTCTTTTCTTTTTTTTTTTTTTTTTTTGATCTCTATCTCATTGACTTCTGCTCTGATATTTATGATTTTTCTTCTCCTACTTGGTTTAGGCTTTCTTTGCTCTTCTTTCTCCATCTCCTTTAGGGGCAGGGTTAGGTTGTGTACTTGAGACCTTTCTTGTTTCTTGAGAAAGGCTTGTGTTGCTATATACTTTCCTCTTAGGACCATCTTTGCTCTGTCCCAAAGATTTTGAACGGTTGTAATTTCATTTCCTTTTATTTCCATGATTGTTTTCAAGTCTTCTTTAATTTCTTGGTTCACTCATTCATTCCTTAGTATGATGCTCTTTAACCTCCCTGTATTTGAGTCTTTTCTAACTTTCTTCTTTTGATTGAGTTCTAGCTTCAGAGCATTGTGGTCTGAAAATACTCGGGGAATGATCCCAGTGTTTTGGTACCTATTCAGACCTGATTTGTTACCCAGGATGTGATCTGTTCCATGTGCACTAGAGAAGAATGTGTATTCTGTTGCTTTGGGATGGAACCTTCTGAGTATATCTGTGATGTCCTTCTGGTCCAGTATGTCATTTAAAGCCTTTATTTCTTTGTTGATCTTTTGCTTAGATGATCTGTCCATTTCAGCAAAATGGGTGTTAAAGTCCCCTACTATCATTGTATTATTGTTGCTGTATTTCTTTGATTTTGTTGTCAATTGTTTTATGTAGCTGGCTGCTCCCATGTTAGGGGTATAGATATTTAAAATTATTAGATCTTCTTGTTGGACAGACCCTTTATGGTAACAGTGTCCTTCCTCATCTCTTATTATAGTCAGTGGCTTAAAATCTAATTTATCTGATGTAAGGATCGCCACTCCAGCTTTCTTTTGATGTCCATTAGCATGGTAAATTGTTTTCCACCCCCTCACTTTTAATCTGGTGGTGTCTTTGGGTCTAAAATGAGTTTCTTGCAGACAGTGTGTTGATGAGTCTTTTTTTTTTTTTTTTAATCCATTCTGATACCCTGTGTCTTTTGATTGGGGCATTTAGCCCATTAACATTTAGGGTAACTATTGCAAGAAATGAATTTAGTGCCATTGTATTGCCTACAAGGTGACTGTTACTGTATATTGTCTCTGTTCCCTTCTGGTCTACTAGTTTTAGGCTCTCTCTTTGCTTAGAGGATCCCTTTCAATATTTCATGTAGGGCTGGTTTTGTGTTTATAGATTCTATTAGTTTTTGTTTGTCTTGGAAGCTTTTTATCTCTCCTTCTATTTTCTTTCTTTCTTTTTAATATTTTATTTATTTATTTGACAGTCAGAGATCACAAGTAGACAGAGAGGCAGGCAGATAGAGAGGGAGAAGCAGGTTCCCTGTTGATAAGAGGGCCTGATGTGGGGCTTGATCCCAGCACCCTGGGATCATAACCTGAGCTAAAGGCAGAGGCTTTAACTCATTGAGCCACCCAGGCACCCCTCTCTCCTTCTATTTTCAATGATAGCCTAGCTGGAAATACTATTCTTGGCTGCATGTTTTTCTCATTTAGTGCTCTGAATATATCATGCCAGTTCTTTCTGGCCTGCCAGGTCTCTGTGGATAAGTCTGCTGTCAATCTAATATTTTTAACATTGTATGTTACATACTTCTTGTCCAGGGCTTCTTTCAGGATTTTCTCTATGTCACTAAGTCTTGTAAATTTTACTATTAGATAACCTGGTGTGGGCCTATTCTCATTGATTTTTTGGGGGGTGGGTTCTCTGTGTCTCCTGGATTTTGATGCTTGTTCCCTTTGCCATATTAGGGAAATTCTCTACAATAATTTGCTCCAATATATCTTCTTTCCCCCTCTCTCTTTCTTCATCTTCTGGAATAATAATTATTCTAATATTGTTTCATCTTATGGTATCATTTATCTCCAGAATTCTCCCCTCATGGTCCAGTACTTGTTTGTCACTCTTTTGCTCAGCTTCTGTAGTCTCTGTCATTTGGTCTTCTATATCACTAATTTTCTCTTCTGCCTCATTTATCCTAGCAGTAAGAGCCTCTAATTTTGATTGCACCTCATTAATAGCTTTTTAAATTTCAGCTTGTTTAGATTTTATTTTTTTATTTCTCTAGAAAGGGTTTTTATTTCTCCATATAGGGTTTCTCTAATATCTTCCATGCCTTTTTTGAGCTCAGCTAGCACCTTGAGAATCTTCATTCTGAGCTCTATATCCGACATATTGCCAATGTCCATATTGATTAAGTTCCTAGCATTCAGTATTGCCTCTTGTTCTTTTTTCTTTTTTGTGGTGAGTTTTTCTGTCTTGTCATTTTATCCAGATAAGAATATATGAACGAGAGAATAAAATAATAAAAGGGCGGCAAAGACCCCAGAAATTGTATGCTTACCAAATCAGAAGAGACCCCAAATCAGGAGGAGAAGAAAGGGGGTAAAAAGAAGTTTAAAAAAAATCTTTAAAAAATAATTAAAAAAAAAAAAAATATATATATATATATATATATTAGACTGGTGAATAGAACAGAGTCACCCACTTGATTTTTGTGTATTTTGGTATCTTAGAAGAAACCACCTCCCAAAATTTTAACAAAAGAAAAACTTATGTATATACAAAAATAAGGGTAAACATGATTAAGGGATAGAATATGACTGTAAAAATGAAAATTTAAAAAAACTTCTGAAAAAGAAATTCTGAAAAAGATAAATTGGTTGGGAAAAGAAAAAAAAAGAAATTGGAGAGAATTTGTTCAGGCTGGAGACTAGAACAAAGCCTTGTGCTAGATTTAGGTTATATTTTGATCTATTAGAAGAAGTTGTATCCCAAAAATTTTTTGAAGAAAAAACCCTATATGTATACAAAAAATAAAGTTAGATACAATGAAGGATAAAATATGACTATAAGAATGAGGGTTTAAAAAGGTATTTTTAAAGAAAGGAATTGTTGGGGCGCCTGAGTGGCTCAGTGGGTTAAAGCCTCTGCCTTTGGCTCAGGTCATTATCCCAGGTCCTGGGATTGAGCCCCACATCACGCTCTCTGCTCTGCAGGGAGTCTGCTTTCCTTTCTCTCTCTGCCTGCCTCTCTGCCTAGTTGTGATCTCTGTCTGTCAAATAAATAAATAAAATCTTCAAAAAAATGTTTTAAGAATGGTATTGTTAAGATAAACTCATTAAAAATGTTAAAAGTGGAAAGAAGAAAAGTTAAAAAAATAGAATAAGAAAAAAATAAAATTAAAAAAATTTAATTAACTTTGCAAAATTAAAGAATCATGGGAAGAAAGCCATTAATTCTATGCTTTGCTCTCCCCTCCTCTGGAATTCCACTGTTCTTGATTGGTGAGTTTGGTCTTGGCTGGATGTTCTTGCTAATGTTCTGGGGGAGGGGCCTGTTGTAATGATTCTCAAATGTCTTTGCCTGAGGTGGAATTGCACTGCCCTTGCCAGGGCCCAGGCTAAGTAATCTGCTTGGGTTTGCTCTTGGGAGCTTTTGTTCCCTGAAAGCTTCCGTAGAGCTCTGGAGGACGGAAATGAAAATGGCGGCCTCCCAATCTCCAGCCTGGAGGAGCCAAGAGCTCAGGGCCCCATTCCTCAGTGCGCCCTTGGAGAAAAGTGCTCAATCATTCCTGTCTCCCTGGTCCCCCAGCTACACTCCAAGCTCACTCATCCTGTGACTGGGTATTTCTGTCTCTGGCACAGGGCCCCATTTGGAGTCTCCAAACCCAGCAGATTCTTGCCACTTTCTTCTTCTGGTGGCTCTCCCGAGATCTGCCAGTTGTGTGGTCCCTGCTCAAAGAGCAGTGGTCTGACTGTGCCTTGGATTACAGTTTAAGGCAACCCTGAGCTGAGAGCTCACTCCTCGGCTCTGTCTCTGTAGCCAGCTTCCCCACTCTGATACCTGAGATCTACACTCAGACACCCTAGTCTTTCTGTGACCCTGTGGGTCCTGAGACCACAATGTCCCTGCGAGGGCTCCATCCCTTCTTAGCCTCTGGAGTGATGTCCCTCAGTGGAGCATAATTTTAAAAGTTTGAATTTTTTGGTCCTTTGCTCCACTGCTTGCCAGGAGCTGGCCCCTCCCTCACAGTCTTATCTTCCCATTGCTTCAGATTCACTTCTCTGCACATCCTACCTTTCAGAAAGTGGTCAATTTTCTGTTTCTAGAATTGCTGCTCGTCTTCTCTTCAATTTCCTATTGGGTTTGTAGGTGTTTGGAATGGTTTGATAAGTATCAAACTAAACTCCTGTTACCTGATGTCATCTCAGTCTGCTACTCCACCATCTTTACTGGAACTCCCTGAATGCGTGTCTTAACACACAGTCCAGGTTTGTCTCTACCAATTCCTGTTGCCTTCTGCTCTTAATTCGAATCTCATTTCCTCCCTCTTTGCTGTTTCTAAGCATATTCACTAGTTTACTTTCTCTCCCAAACCTGGCCAGTCACATTGTGTCCTGGTCTCATTTCCTGATGTCAGTCAGCCCCAAATCCTCTTAATTTTCTGTCAATAAATGGCAGGCTCTTTTTATGATTGTCGGCCAACCCCGTCTTTGTGTTTCTAATATAGGAATCAAAGAGGTGAAAAAAAAAAAAACAAAAATAAAAGTCCTTCCATTAATGTTATTACAAGATGGGGAGAGAAACAAAGTCGCTAAGCTTCTAATACTTGTTATTCAGTACACAGAAATGAAAAGCAGGGAATAAGGCAGTGTTTCTCAAAGTCTGGTTCAACAGACCACCTGTCTTGGAATGATCTGTGGGAAAGGGAAGGGAGAAGGTTGTTGCTTAATAAAATCCTGGCCTCTACCCCAGGAGACAGAACCAAAGTCTCTGAGGACCTACTAAGAATCTGAATTTTTGACAAACTCCCAGTTTTTCCAGCACACAAACTTAAAAACAACACACAGTGTCTCTATTGTCCTTTAAAAGCAGTTATTCTTTATGCCATGTTGTTCCATGCCAGTCTTTAGGTTTCTTCTATACTCAATATAGTATTTAATACATGATTTTAAAGAGACAGGAGCTATAGTAGAGAATGATCAAATTCATTCATCATGAATCTTACATTCTGGTCAGAAAAACAGAGATCTGTGGTCATCATAGCAAGAAAATAAAATATAAATCAATGAAGAGTCTCAGCCACTTTTTGAGGAACAAAGGTTATGCACAAATATACACAAATCCATATATATATATATTTTATAAACATATAATATATTTTATCCCCAGGGGTACAGGTCTGTGAATCGCCAGGTTTACACACTTCACAGCACTCACCAAAGCACATACCCTCCCCAATGTCCATAATCCCACCCCCTTCTCCCAAAACCCCTCCCCCCACCAACCCTCAGTTTGTTTTGTGAGATTAAGAGTCACTTTGGTTTGTCTCCCTCCCAATTCGATCTTGCTTCATTGATTCTTCTTCTACCCACTTACGCCCCCATGTTGCATCACCACTTCCTCATATCAGGGAGATCATATGATAGTTCTCTTTCTCTGCTTGACTTATTTTACTAAGCATGATATGCTCTAGTTCCATCCACGTTGTCGCAAATGGCAAGATTTCATTTCTTTTGATGGCTGCATAGTATTCCATTGTGTATATATACCACATCTTCTTGATCCATTCATCTGTTGATGGACATCTAGGTTCTTTCCATAGTTTGGCTACTGTGGACATTGCTGCTATAAACGTTCGGGTGCACGTGCCCCTTTGGAGTACCATATTTGTATCTTTAGGGTAAATACCCAATAGTGCAACTGCTGGGTCATAGGGCAGTTCTATTTTCAACATTTGGAGGAACCTCCATGCTGTTTTCCAGAGTGGTTGCACCAGCTTGCATTCACACCAACAGTGTAGAGGGGTTCCTCTTTCTCCGCATCCTCGCCAGCATCTGTCATTTCCTGACTTGTTGATTTTAGCCATTCTGACTGGTGTGAGGTGATATCTCATTGTGGTTTTGATTTGTATTTCCCTGATGCCGAGTGATATGGAGCACTTTTTCATGTGTCTGTTGGCCATCTGGATGTCTTCTTTGCAGAAATGTCTGTTCATGTCCTCTGCCCATTTCTTGATTGGATTATTTTTATTTTGGGTGTAGAGATTGCTAAATTCTTTATAGATTTTGGATACTAGTCCTTTATCTGATATGTTGTTTGCAAATATCTTCTCCCATTCTGTCAGTTGTCTTTTGGTTTTATTAACTGTTTCCTTTGCTGTGCAAAAGCGTTTTATCTTGATAAAATCTCAATAGTTCACTTTTGCCCTTGCTTCCCTTGCCTTTGGCAATGTTCCTAGGAAGATGTTGCTGCAGTTGAGGTCGAAAAGGTTGCTGCCTGTGTTCTCCTCAAGGATTTTAATGGATTCCTTTCTCACATTGAGGTCTTTCATCCAATTGGAGTCTATTTTTGTGTGTGGTGTGAGGAAATGGTCAATTTCATTTTTCTGCATGTGGCTGTCCAATTTTCCCAACACCATTTATTGAAGAGGCTGTCTTTTTCCATTGGACATTCTTTCCTGCTTTGTCGAAGATTAGTTGACCATAGAGTTGAGGGTCTATTTCTGGGCTTTCTATTCTGTTCCATTGATCTATGTGTCTGTTTTTGTGCCAGTACCATGCTGTCTAGATGATGACATCTTTGTAATAGAGCTTGAAGTCCAGAATTGTGATGCCACCAACGTTGGCTTTCTTTTTCAATATTCCTTTGGCAATTCGAGGTCTTTTCTGGTTCCATATAAATTTTAGGATTATTTGTTCCATTTCTTTGAAAAAGATGGATGGTACTTTGATAGGAATTGCATTAAATGTGTAGATTACTTTAGGTAGCATAGACATTTTCACAATATTTATTCTTCCAATACAGGAAAATGAAACATTTTTTCCATTTCTTTGCATCTTCCTCAATTTCTTTCATGAGTACTTTATAGTTTTCTGAGTATAGATTCTTTTCCTCTTTGTCTAGGTTTATTCCTAGGTAACTTATGGTTTTGGGTGCAATTGAAAATGGATTGACTCCTTAATTTCTCTTTCTTCTGTCTTGCTGTTGGTGTAGAGAAATGCAACTGATTTCTGTGCATTGATTTTATATCCTGACACTTTACTGAATTCCTGTACAAGTTCTAGCAGTTTTGGAGTGGAGTCTTTTGGGTTTTCCACATATAGTATCATATCATCTGCAAAGAGTGATAATTTGACTTCTTCTTTGCCGATTTGGATGCCTTTGATTTCCTTTTGTTGTCTGATTGCTGAGACTAGTACTTCTAGTACTATGTTGAATAGCAGTGGTGATAATGGACATCGCTGCCATGTTCCTGACCTTAGCGGAAAAGCTTTCAGTTTTTCTCCATTGAGAATGATATTTGCGGTGGGTTTTTCATAGATGGCTTTGATAATATTGAGGTATGTGCCCTCTATCCCTACACTTTGAAGAGTTTTGATCAGGAAGGGATGCTGTACTTTGTCAGATGCTTTTTCAGCATCTATTGAGAGTATCATATGATTCTTGTTCTTTCTTTTATTGATGTGTTGTATCACATTGACTGATTTGCGGATGTTGAACCAACCTTGCAGCCCTGAATAAATCCCACTTGATCGTGGTGAATAATCCTTTTAATGTACTGTTGAGTCCTATTGGCTAGTATTTTGTTGAGTATTTTCGCATCTGTGTTCATCAAGGATATCGGTCTATAGCTCTCTTTTTTGGTGGGATCCTTGTCTGGTTTTGGGTTCAAGGTGATGCTGGCCTCATAAAATGAGTTTGGAAGTTTTCCTTCCATTTCTATTTTTTGGAACAGTTTCAGGAGAATAGGAATTATTTCTTCTTTAAATGTTTGGTAGAATTCCCCCGGGAAGCCGTCTGGCCCTGGGCTTTTGTTTGTTTGGAGATTTTTAATGACTGTTTCAATCTCCTTACTGGTTATGGGTCTGTTCAGGCTTTTTATATCTTCCTGGTTCAGTTGTGGTAGTTTATATGTTTCTAGGAATGCATCCATTTCTTCCAGATTGTCAAATTTGTTGGCGTAGAGTTGCTCATAGTATGTTCTTATAATTGTTTGTTTTTCTTTGGTGTTAGTTGTGATCTCTCCTCTTTCATTCATGATTTTATTTATTTGGGTCCTTTCTCTTTTCTTTTTGATAAGTCTGGCCAGGGGTTTATCAATTTTATTAATTCTTTCAAAGAACCAGCTCCTAGTTTTTTTATTTGCTCTAATGATTTTTTTTGGTTTCTATTTCATTGATTTCTGCTCTGATCTTTATGATTTCTCTTCTCCTGCTGGGCTTAGGGTTTCTTTCTTGTTCTTTCTCCAGCTTCTTTAGTTGTAGGGTTAGGTTGTGTACCTGAGACCTTGTTTCTTGAGAAAGGCTTGTACCACTATATATTTTCCTCTCAGGACTGCCTTTGTTGTGTCCCACAGATTTTGAACCATTGTATTTTCATTATCATTTGTTTCCATGATTTTTTTCAATTCTTATTTAATTTCCTGGTTGACCCATTCATTCTTTAGAAGGATGCTCTTTAGTCTCCACGTAGTTGAGATCTTTCCAAACTTCCTCTTGTGGTTGAGTTCTAGCTTCAGAGTACTGTGGTCTGAAAATATGCAGGGAATGATCCCAATCTTCTAATACCGGTTGAGTCCTTATTTAGGACCGAGGATGTGATCTCTTCTGGAGAATGTTCCATGTGCACTAGAGAAGAATGTGTATTCTGTTGCTTTGGGATGAAATGTTCTGAATATATCTGCGATGTCCATCTGGTCCAGTGTGTCATTTAAAGCCTTTATTTCCTTGTTGATCTTTTGCTTGGATGATCTGTCCATTTCAGTGAGGGGAGTGTTAAAGTCCCCTACTATTATTGTATTATTGTTGATGTGTTTCTTTGATTTTGTTATTAATTGGTTTATATAGTTGGCTGCTCTCACGTTGGGGGCATAGATATTTAAAATTGTTAGGTCTTCTTGTTGGAGAGACCCTTTGAGTATGATATAGTGTCCTTCCTCATCTCTTATTATAGTTTTTGGCTTAAAATCTAATTGATCTGATATAAGGATTGCCACTCCTGCTTTCTCCTGATGTCCACTAGCATGGTAAATTCTTTTCCACCCCCTCACTTTAAATCTGGAGGTGTCTTCGGGCTTAAAATGAGTTTCTTGGAGGCAACATATAGATGGGTTTTGTATTTTTATCCATTCTGATACCCTGTGTCTTCTGATTGGGGCATTTAGCCCATTAACATTCAGGGTAACTATTGAGTAATATGAATTTAGTGCCATTGTATTGGCTGTAAGGTGACTGTTACTGTATATTGTCTCTGTTCCTTTCTGATCTACCACTTGTAGGCTCTCTCTTTGCTTAGAGGACCTCTTTCAATATTTCATGTAGTGCTGGTTTGGTTTTGCAAATTCTTTCAGTTGTTGTTTGTCCTGGAAGCTTTTAATCTCTCCTTCTATTTTCAATGTTAGCCTAGCTGGATATAGTATTCTTGGCTGCATGTTTTTCTCATTTAGTGCTCTGAATATATCATGCCAGCTCTTTCTGTCCTCCAGGTCTCTGTGGAGAAGTCTGCTGCCACTTTAATATTTTTACCATTGTATGTTACAGACTTCTTTTCCTGGGCTGCTTTCAGGATTTTCTCTTTGTCACTAAGACTTGTAAATTTTACTATTAGGTGACGGGGTGTAGGCCTATTCTTATTGATTTTTGGGGCATTCTCTGCACCTCCTGAATTTTGATGCTTGTTCCCTTTGACATATTGGGGGAATTCTCCCTAATAATTCTCTCCAGTATACCTTCTGCTCCCCTCTCTCTTTCTTCTTCTTCTGGAATCCCAATTATTCTAATGTTGTTTCATCTTATGGTGTCACTTATCTCTCGAATTCTCCCCTCGTGGTCCAGTAGCTGTTTGTCCCTCTTTTGCTCAGCTTCTTTATTCTCTGTCATTTGGTCTTCTATATCACTAATTCTTTCTTTTGCCTCATTTTTCCTAGCAGTGAGAGCCTCCATTTTTGATTGCACCTCATTAATAGTTTTTTTTTTTATTTTAACTTGGTTAGATTTTAGTTCTTTTATTTCTCCAGAAAGGGCTTTTATATCTCTTGAGAGGGTTTCTCTAATATCTTCCATGCCTTTTTCAAGCCTGGCTAGAACCTTGAGAATTGTCATTCTGAATTCTAAATCTGACATATTACCAATGTCTGTATAGATTGGGTCTCTAGCCTTTGTTACTGCCTCTTGTTCTTTTTTTTGTGGTGAATTTTTCCACCTTGTCATTTTGTCCAGATAAGAGTATATGAAGGATCAAGTAAAATACTAAAAGGGTTGCAACAACCCCAGGAAAATATGCTTTAACCAAATCAGAAGAGATCCCAAATCGTGTGCGGGGAAGAAGGGGATAAAAAGAGGTTCAGAAAGAAAGAAAGAGAAAAAGAAAGAAAGAAAGAAAGAAAGAAAAGAATTAAAAAAAAAGAAAACGAATATAAAAAGTATAAAAAAGAATATATATATATATA
Source organism: Mustela nivalis (assembly GCF_964662115.1). Lineage (NCBI taxonomy): Eukaryota > Metazoa > Chordata > Mammalia > Carnivora > Mustelidae > Mustela > Mustela nivalis. The sequence goes on along the minus strand of NC_139022.1, from coordinate 60,124,090 downwards.
TATATATATATATATATATTAGATAAACTAATTAAAAAAGAAAAGGGTAAAGGTTAAAAAAATTTTAGCAGAAGAAGAGAAAAAAATGAAAAAGAAAAAAGACTAAAGAATCATAGGGAGACAGCCATGAGTTCCGTGCTTTGCTTTCTCCTCCTCTGGAATTCTGCTGCTCTCCTTGGTATTTAAATTGCACTCCTTGGTAGGTGAACTTGGTCTTTAGCCTAATTTCTTATTGATCTTCTGGGGAGGGGCCTGTTGTAGTGATTCTCAAGTGTCTTTGCCCCAGCCAGAATTGCACCGCCCTTACCAGGGGCTGGGCTGAGTTATCCGCTCGGGTTCGCTTTCAGGAGCTTTTATTCCCTAAGTGCTTTCTGTAGAGTTCTGGAGGATGGGAATACAAATGGCGGCCTCCTGGTCTCTGGCCCAGAGGAGCCGAGAGCCCGGGGTCCCACTCCTCAGTGCGCCCTCAGAGAACAGCACCCAGCAACTCCCGTCTGCCTGACCTCCGGCCATGCTCCAAGCCCACTGAGCCCGTGACCGGTTCAAGGTATCCCCGAGCTGTGGGCTCGCTGCTGGCTCTGTCTCCGTAGCCGATTTCCCCATTCTAAATTAACCTGCAAGCTCTGTGACACTCAGACACCCCAGATCCTTCTGTGACCCTGCGGAACCTGAGGCCACGCTGCCCTCGCGTGGGCTTCGCCCCAGTTTAGCCTCTGGAGCGATGTCCCTCAGCGGAACAGACTTTTAAAAGTCCTGATTTTGTGCGCTGTTGCTCCGCCGCTTGCCGGGAGCCGGCCCCTCCCCCCGGGGTCTATCGTCCCGTCGCTTTGGATTCACTTCTCCGCCGGTCCTACCTTTCAGAAAGTGGTTGTTCTTTTGTTTCTAGAATTGCTGTTCTTCTTCTCTTCAATCTGCAGATGGATTTGTAAGTGTTTGCAATCTTTAGATAAGCTATCTAGCTCATCTCCTGCTAGCTGAAGTAGTCTCAGCCAGTTACTTCTCTGCCATCTTGACTCCTCCCTCCTGTGTGTTTGTATTTTATATGAATTTCTATAGTCACATAAAATAACAATATGATAAATTTGCAATAGCTAAAACATAGGGTTATTTTCTTTTAATTCTGAGGAATTGCTTTAGACCCTTCTAGAATGTTTTTGTATAGACTCTAAAAATGTATCCATTCTTATTGAGATTAAAAATGTTAGTGTGTGCCTCGCTGGTTCAGTCAGTGGAGCAGATGCCTCTTGATCTGGGGCTCTTGAGGTCAAGTCCCATGATGGGCTAGAGATTACTTACAAAAAAGTAAATATCAAGCAGTAGGAAAGGAATTCTTGGTGATGAAAGTAGATCTCAGTGCACCTATCAGAAATGCAACACCAAGAGAAAACATGTGTTTTGGCAAACAGGCACCTGAGCATGTACCCAGACATGGCTGTGTGTGCATGCCTGCTCCCCAGCCTTCAAGATGAACATTTACTATGACTCACTTGAAATTCCTGGGAGATATGTGTTTATGTGTGTATATATATACATGGAGAAATATGAATGCTTTTCTGGATTGAAGTAGAAATGAAGAGAGGGAACGTTGAAAAGCATAAAACCATCTCGAGCCAAGCTACGAGCTTATCTTAACCTCTTTGCTCTTGCAAAGATACATTTCATTTGGCAGTGTGAATACATGTGTGACCATCACGAATGCTGATGATTTAAAAATCAACCAGCAATCCCTGGGCCATTTCAGCTGTGTTTCTACTTCACAGGGCCTCATGGGGACTGCTGGGAGCAGGTGTGAAGTTCCAGTTTATTAACAAGTTAAGTCAGTGTTGCTGTGCATTTTGAGGGCCCTAATAGACTGGCCAATCTCAATGAATATAGAGTAGCACTGTACTGGAAAGATGCACAGAAAAATAAAATACTATCATTGTTACTATTGCAAAATGCACCTGTTAGATGTATACTCTATTTCAGACATTGTGCTAAGTGATTTAGAAGCATCATCAAGTTTATTAAATTGTTTAGATAAATTAGTGAAGATTTTTTTTTTGAATAAAGAACATTGAAATTATAGTTGATGTGAGGATCCCAGCCTGTATCAATGAGAATCCCCAGTTTGTCTTCTCTACATATTTGTCTACTTAATTCCTTATTTGCTTTGCCAATGGAACTTAAATTTGCCCGTGCCTAGCTGCTGAGTTTAGTGTGACGTATGAGGCTTGATTATCCGTGAAAAGATTTCAGAAGGCTCTATCATATCTACCATGGCAGATAGGATGTGAACATTTATTTTACTATATTTGAGAGGGCACCAGAAGACAGAAAGTAGAACATAAAGTATTAGCAGTAGATAAAACTTAAAGAACTATTTAATCCAGCCCCCTAATTTTTAATTAAAAAAGAAAGAATGAGGACCAAAGACAGTCTGATTTTGTACAGTCTTCCATATTTCCTTATGTGTCTGGCTTTTGTTCCAGTTCTTTGGCTTTTGCCACATGATTCTCAGCCAAATAGAAATCATTTGCTCTTTTCGTCCTTTCTAGAATGTTTTGCCTATAGCCAGTTCACAGGACTGAAAGGTTAGAAAAGCCACCAGTCTCTTCATAACTGACAGCCATGGAGGATCATTCTGGCATACTCAGAACCATAAGTAATTATCACTGTGACTGGCTGGAATGGATTTTATAACTTGGAAGTGTTTTAAAGTTTAGTTGGACTACAATTGATGCATTATGGCACTAGCCACATTAAAAATAATCATAAAAAGAAACAGGTGGAATTAATTCTAGCTGTATTTTAGTTAACCCAATATATTAAAAAATTATCATTTCAGCATATAACAATATTAAAAACTATTTTTACATTATTTTTTCATACTAACTTTTCAATATGTGTGTATGAATTTTACACATACAGATTTTGTACTTACAACACTTAATCTCAGTTAGACCAGCCACATTTCAGGTGCTCAATAGCCATACACAGCTAGTTGCTACTATATCAGACAGTGCACTTCAAGAAGCTTCCAGCTTTAATGATTTGATGCCTCTGATGTATGGGCTCTGAATATAATGGGGACAGAATTACAAATAAAAGAAAATACATGTGAAGAGTGACTTCCATTATCTTGACTTATATTTGTGTCAAGTGCATCCATAATAAAGCCTTTCCTTTTACAATTGTTGTTGGAGGGTGGAGGCTAGGAAATGGGGTCTGCTACCACGTGAATTTCTGATCATTTAGCCCACTGTTGAAAGCTGATTAAAGTTTTTTCTAACTTTTCCATTCCTTTTATAAACCAGGAGAGTAGTTCAAGTCTGCATGTACCAAGGAGAGTCATAGAAACCAGTCAGCCCACACGAAGAAGGATTCACTCTGAGAAGACTCCAATGAAACATGTGACTTATATCTAACTATCTGCAGGCATGTTATGTAGAGAAACCAAGACTTGTTCTTTTGTTCCTGAGGGACATTGCTAAGAGTTCCAGTTACCATTGAATACCCACCAGTATCAGGCACTATGCATGGGCTTTTAATACATTATCTCTAGGTCTTGTATCTACAGCAAAGTAGATAAGGTTATCCCATTTTATAAGTGAAAACAAGAGGTGAGGGCACAGAGAGGGTAAGCTGTGTTCTCAAAGTCACACCCTGAGTAACTGATAGACAGGGACTCTAATCCAGGTCTCTCTCCACATCAATAAGCCACAATGTTACCATTCCAATTGCTCAGGCCAAAAAACTTGAAGCCCCCTTTGACGCCTCTTTTTCTCTCACACGCTATATCTAAGCCCTCAGCAGACTGTATCTGCTCTACTTTCAAAATATATTCAAAATTTGAGTAGTTCTCACCAACCTTGCTATTGCCAGCCTGTTCTAAATCCCCAGCACATCCCCCCACATTATTAGTTTCTTCCAAACTGCCCTCCCAGATCATGTTCATGTCCCCTGCTTGTCTACATTTGACACAACAACTAGAATCATCCCAGAAAAGAAAAGTTCAAGTGTATCACTCCTCTGTTCAAAGGTGTGACATCCATCCTAGTTTAATTTGGATAAAAGCCAAGGTAATTATTACAGTTGCCTATATAAGTCCCTAACCAACCCCATTGCTTGTCCTACCTCCTTGCCAGTCCTCAGGAATCCTAGTTGGGGCCTTTTAACTTGCTGTCTTACATCTACCTGAAATGTTCTTCTCTGAAATATCCGATGATCTTTCCTCACTTCTACCTCCTTCAGGTTATTATTCAAAGTCACCAACTCAGTGAGGCTTTCCTGACCACTCAATTTTAAATTGCAACCTGCTTACTGATCTTTATTTTCTTTCGACAGCACATATTAACACCTAACAGATCATACTTTTAAAATCCTTCCTTTCGTCTATCTTTTCTTCTCCTAGAACAATATGAGTTCTGTGAGAGAAGAGATTTTTTTTTTCTGTTTACTTCTGTCTCTCTAATACCTAAAACAGTGTCTGGCACCTACTAGGCCTTCCATAAGTGTCTGTTGAATAAATTATTATATCCCGCAGCTATGGGGTCCCACTGAATGAATCTTGCCTGAAGAGAGGCATCACTAAACCAAGGCCAACAGCATTATAGGAACACAGACTATCAAAGCTGAAAGAATTATCTGGTTTTCTGAGTAGGACCAATGGGGAGACACTAAAGGGAAATGCAGAGATTTTTCTCACAGTGGTTTTAAAAACATAATGGAGCTAGATGAAGTCAAAATTGACTGCACAACCACATGTGGGAAATTGATGTGGGGAAGGGGAGGGATAAATTCTTAAACTTAAAAGACCTTCCAAAGACTGGAGTTCTGTGATTCTCAGGTTTGTTTTGCCTTAGGATAAGTTCAGGTTCTAAGGCCATAATGGCTTCTCCAGCTCGATGTCTGAGCTATACTCCAGCAGATAGGGTACAGCACCATCTTATAAGGGACACTGAGCATCTTCCCCTAGCATCAGACTAAAGGTTAGAGAAAGGGAATAAGTATCCTATCCCACTGTGCCATAGGTCCGAGGGAATGCAGAAAGTCAGGAGCCAGAGTGAGTCTTTATGGATAGAGTCATAAGCAAGGCATCCAGGACAGTGAGATTGCCTTTTGTGGCACATACCATTGCATTTCATTATCTATACAATAAGGTGAGAAGGCCTTCCTAGGAGAGGTTATGTAATCTTTGAAAGTGTCTGGAAGATCTCCTGAGTGAAAGTTCCTTCCCATATCTGATTCCTTGCAAGAAATCTCAAATTTTCTGAACAGGTAAAATAAAAAAGCAAAATGATGCTTTCACTTATACTACAGTAGACACTTGAACAACATAAGACTTAGGATCATCAACCCCCACACAGTTGAAAATCTGTGTATAATTCATGACTCCCCCAAAACTTAACTACCAATAGCGTACTCTTCATTGGAAGCCTTACCAGTAAACAGTTGACTAACATATATTTTGTCCTTTGTATGTGGTGATATACATATACTATATTCTTACAATAAACTAGAGAAAATAAGATGTTAAGAAAATCACAAGGAAGAGAAAAATACATTCACAGTTCTGTACTTTTATTTATTGAAAAAAAAACCCTATGTGTAAGTGAGCCTACGCAGTTCAAATCCTCCTTGTTCAACTGTATTATTGGTTTTTTTACCCAAAGTTAAGAAAATTTTGAAGCTTTTTCCCTTTTTAATGAAGGAACGAGAATTCAGGAAGATCATAATCTTCATGCAAAGAACTCTATACAATTCCAATTCTTATTTAAGCTTTCTTATTTTTAACAGTCATGGCTATCGAAATCCAAAAACTTTGCAAATGCGGAGAATATTAAGTACAATAGCCTTTGATTCTGAACTGAAACAGAATTAAAATTCTCAAAATGATATTTCATCCCACACCACAGAAGTTTCCTTTTGAAGCCGACATAACTCACATGTCCAAACTTCCAACAAAATTGTTCCTTGGCTGTAAGATACAACTAATTGATTTCAGAAGCCTTACCATGCATGGCAATTTTATTTCTTATTTTTATAGACATGGGGAAAAATTGTTCTTAAAACAACTACAGGGTTGGGGCACTGGGGTGGCTCAGTGGGTTAAGCCTCTGCCTTTGGCTCAGGTCACGATCTCAGGGTCCTGGGATCGAGCCCCATATCAGGATCTCTGCTCAGCAGGGAGCCTGCATCTCCCTCTCTCTCTGCTTGCCTCTCTGCCCATTTGTGATCCCTGTATTTCAAATAAATAAATAAAATCTTTAAACACACACACACACAACCCAACTACTGAGTTAGAGTTACCAATTTAATTACAGTGTTTATTATAGTCAAAGAATTCTTTGTACAAAGGTGCAAATTGTCTCCTATTTTTTTTCCTCTTGTCTTTTTAAACCAAAGATAATAGTATCAAAGGCAAGTTTAAACCTTGCATGAAAGATAAAGCCTACACAAGGACATGAAGTTAGCAAGAAGCTACATGAATCACTGGGTTGCTATCATCAAATTATGTAATATCATAAGCTCTTTGCAATAAATAAACAAGTATAAGAATGTGAATGATACAAAAGTGCAAAAGGCCCATATAACTAGCAATAAGCTGAGACATAGGAGCATTTGAGAGCTTATTCTTTAAATGTGATAAAAGCTAAACAGGAGACCCTACCTGCAAGAGCAAAAACATTTTTTCTATCTTAATAGACTTAATTGCTTTGAATAGTCATGATCTATGACAAAGACCAGTTGGTAGAGAACAGATGACATATTTGGCTGTTTAAGAACTCTTCCTTCATGCTACATAGTAAGTCTTCAGTAAATAATTCCAGAATAAGAAATAATGTCATCTTTGCTATTCTTCTACTATACCATTTTCTGTCCACTCTCCACACTGCCCAACCTTGTGTTTTCAGAAAGTTCCAACTGAAGAATGCTCAGTAATTACTTTTACCCATATTTCTGGAAAACTGGTAGCTCATTCTAAAACTAGAGAGCAGACATAAGTGTTAGAAGAAATGAAAGATATCAGCGTGGCTTGGGGTTAAGGTCAGTCTAGCAGAAGGAGTTCAGAGCCGAAGGTCTAAGAATGCATAGAGTCCAAGCAAATGGTATTTGCCATTGACAACTCATCCAGACCAAAGTTCTATGTGACTTTGCAGGGAAAATCTGGATCTCCAGCAAAGAGGGGAAAGGAGAGGGAGGAGTCCATTTAGGTCAACAAATCCCATGGTCACTTTCTTTGACAATCAGGACACAGAAATCAAAGTGATGCAAGACTGTACAAAAGGAAGAGATGACAACATCAAAGAGACGATGATTCTAAAACATCTGCTAGAAGTTCAACTACTTTGACCTACATTGTTAAAACCTAAGACTATGACTATCGCCAGCAGTCGAATAACTTGACTGTCACCAGCACCAAAATAACTTGGCACTTCTTTTTACCTTAACATGAAGTAACAGAAGATGGTTTCTCTGCAATTCAGGGTTTTGGGGGTTTTGTTTTTGTCTTTTTTTTGTTTTGTTTTGGTTGGTTGGTTTTTTAAATAAATTCTAGGGGATAGAAAAAATGTTGAGGACCTCCATATAAATCATTCTTCTCGTGTTTACATTTCAGTGCCTTGATAAATTCATCTAATGACTTTAGTCTGTTTAACTTTTGCAAACTCAGCACAGTTATAAATACAGTAAAGAACAGCATTTCTTCCACCATTGCCATTCCCAAAGTAGGCTCAAACAGTACAAAGACTACATCCTCTTTAACGATTTTAAAAAAAAAAAGAAAAGCTTTCTTATTACCCTGACATCTTTTTCCCTACCATTTCTACTAGGAAGAATTGGTGACCACTCTTTCCTAATCTGGATTGACTTTATTAAGCCATGTAGAAACAAATACCTCTCAAAGCAAATGATACGTATTTTCTCACTTGTCAGTACTTTACTGGTTGGGTGCGTCTTCCTTGAATGCTTTGCTCAGAAATGACTAACAAAATCTGAGGCCTTGAGTTTTCTTGGTAGAGTAGTCACATGTTTTCTGTCATAATAAATTGTTCTTTTGGTCTTCACCTCACTGCTTCTCGATGGCTTATTACTGTCATGTGAATACATTTTCAGAATAATGATAGACAACTGAGCCACAATTCATCTATGAAAAGCAATGTGTTTTTAAGGATGCTTTCTAGAGAAAGCTTGAATGTCTGACTTGTCAACGTTTGAGACATTCAATTAAACCAGTGACTTCCTTTGAAAATCGGTGAATTATGAGCAAGATTAAGTTTTCCAATGAAGAATACATCTTAAGTAACCAAATAGACCTGGTTGTAAGCAAAAGCTCTAATTTCAAAAGAAGGCCAGCTAATTTATGTAGAAGGAGTGATAAAATTAATAAATTACCACTTTGTAAATTTAATGAATTTAATGAAATTACACTTTTGACAAGTATTATCATGTGGTATTAAAACTGTAAGGAGAAATGTATAGCAGGATTAGATGTCCATGTAATACTAAAGCATACAGACTATTTTCTGGTAATGAGGAGAAAATACAGTATTATAGTAGATGATTAGGGAGTCATTAATATATGCAGTCAAAGCAATGCAAATGGTGAGAAACCCAAATCTGTGTTCCCTGATATAATGCATTATGGAGTACATGACTCAAGCTAATAGCTACTCCTACCAAAATATTTACTGTGATTTAACTAAGACTTTCCACATGGATGCAAGACAAATTCAGAAAAATGAGATGTTCTACAGGATAAATGATCCTCTCTTCTTGGCAAGTCAGTGTCAAGAAACAAAAAACTTCTAAACTAAAACAATTTTATTTATATATATATTTATTTATTTATAATTTATTATTTATTATTATTTTTCTTTTAGAGAGGGATAGATGGGGAGAGAGGGCAGGGAAGGGGCAGAGGGAAATGGAAAGAGAAATTGTTTTCCTTTCTTTTCTTTTTTTTTTTTTTTATTAACATGTATTACTTGTTTCAGGTTCTGTGATTCATCTGCCTTACACAATTCACAGTGCTCACCATAGCACGTACCCTCCCCAATATCCATCACCCAGCTACCCCATCCTTCCCACTCCCCTCTCCTCCAGCAACCCTCAGTTTGTGTCCTGAGATTAAAAGTCTCTTAAGGTTTGTCTGCCTCTCTGGTTTCATTTTGTTTCATTTTTCCCTCCCTCCCCCTATGATCCTCTGTCTTGTTTCTCAAATTCCTCATATCAATGAGATCATATGACAATTGCCTTTCTCTAATTGACATTTTGCTTACAATAATACCCTCTAGTTCCATCCACATCATTGCAAATAGCAAGATTTCATTTTTTTAATGGCTGCATACTATTCTGGTGTGTGTATGTGTTTGTGTGTGTATACATATATATAAAAAACATCTTCTTTATCCATTCATCTGTTGATGGACATCTAGGCTCTTTCCATAGTTTGGCTATTGTGGACGTTGCTGCTATAAACATTCAGGTGCATGTGCACCTGCAGATCACTACATTTGTATCTTTGGAGTAAATACCCAGTAGTGTGACTGCTGGGTCACTCAATTTTCAACTTTTGAAGGAACCTCCATACTCTTTTCCAGAATGGCTATACCAGCTTGCATTCCCACCAACAGTGTAGGAGGGTTCCCCTTTTGCCTCACCCTCACCAACAACTGTCATTTCCTGACTGGTTAATTCTAGCCATTCTGACTGGTGTGAGGCGGTATATCAGTATGGTTTTGATTTCTATTTTCCTGATGCCAAATGATGTTGAGCCCTTTTTCATGTGTCTTTTGGCCATTTGGATGTTTTCTTTGCAGAAATGTCTGTTCATGTCTTCTGCCCATTTCTTGATTGGATTCTGTGTTCTTTGGGTGTTGAGTTTGAGAAGTTCTTTATAGATTTTGGATACTAGCCCTTTATCTGATATGTCATTTGCAAATATCTTCTCTCATTATGTTGGTTGTCTTTTGGTTTTGTTGACTGTTTCTTTTGCTGTGCAAAAGCTTTTTGCACATTTTTGCCCTTGCTTCCCTTGTTTTTCCTGATGTTTTTAGGAAGAAGTTGCTGTGGCTGAGGTCAAAGAGGATGCTGCCTGTGTTCTCTATAAGGATTTTGATGGATTCCTGTCTCACCTGGTGGTCTTTTATGCATTTGGATTCTGGTTTTGTGTGAGGTGTAAGGCAATGGTCCAGTTTCATTCTGCTGCATGTGGCTGTCCAATTTTCCTGACACCATTTGTTGAAAAGACCATCATTTTTCCACTGGATGCTCTTTCCTGCTTTGTCGAAGATTAGTTGACCATAGAGTTGAGGGTCTGTTTCCAGGGTCTCTATTCTGTTCCATTGATCTATGTGCCATACTGACAGTACCATACTGTCTTGATTACAGCTTTGTGATGGAGCTTGAAGTCTGGAATTTTGATGCCACCAACCTTGGTTTTCTTTTTCAACATTCCTCTGGCTATTCAGGGTCTTTTCTCTTTCCATGTAAATTTTAGGATTATTTGCTCCATTTCATTGAAAAAAGTTGGTGGTAGTTTCATATCAATTGCATTAAATGTGTCAAGCACTCTAAGTAGTATAGATATGTTCACAGTATTTGTTCTTCCAATCCATGAGCATAGAACGTTTTTCCATTTCTTTGTGTCTTCCTCAATTTCTTTCATGAGTACTTTATAGTTTTCTGAGTACAGATTCTTTGCCTCTTTGGTTAGGTTTATTCCTAGGTATCTTATGTTTTTTGGTGCAATTGTAAACGGGATCGACTCCTTAATTTCTCTTTCCTCTGTCTTGTTGTTGGTGTATAGACATGCATCTGATTTCTGTGCATTGATTTTCTATCCTGACACTTTACTGAATTCCTATATGAGTTCCAGCTGTTTTGGAGTGGAGTCTTTTGGGTTTTCCACGTAAAGTATCATATCATTTGCAAAGAGTGAAAGTTTGACTTCTTCTTTGCAGATTTGGACACCTTTTATTTCTTTTTGTTATCTGACTGCCAAAGGTAGGACTTCTAGTACTATGTTGAATAGCAGTGGTGATAATGGACATCCCTGCCATATTCCTGACCTTAGGGGAAAAGCTCTCAGTTTTCCCCCATTGAGAATGATATTCATTGTGGGTTTTTCATAGATGGCTTTGATGGTATTGAGGTATGTACCCTCTATGCCTACACTGTGAAGAGTTTTGATCAGGAATGGATGCTATACTTTGTCAAATGCTTTTTCAGCATCTGTTGAGAGGATCATAGTTCTTGTTCTTTCTTTTATTAATGTATTGTATCACACTGATTGATTTGTAGATGTTGAGCTACCCTTGCAGCCCAGGAATAAATCCCACTTGGTCATAGTGAATAAGTCTTTTAATATATTTTTGAATCTTATTGGCTAGTATTTTGGTGAGAATTTTTATATCCATGTTCATTAGGGATATTGGTCTGTAATTCTCCTTTTTGATGGGGTCTTTGTCTGGTTTGGGGATCAAGGTGATCCTGAGCTCATATAATTATTTTGGAAGTTTTCCTCCCATTTCTGTTTTTTGGAATAGTTTCAGGAGAATAAGTATTAATTCTTCTTTGAATGTTAGGTAGAATTCCCCCTAAGAACCTGTCTGGCCCTGGGCTTTTGATTGTTGGGAAATTTTTGATGACTGCTTCAGTCTCCTTAGTAATCGGTCTGTTCAGGTTTTCTATTTCTTCCTGGTTCAGTTTCAGTAGTTTGTGTCTCTTGGAATGCATCCATTTCTTTCACATTGTCAAATTTGCTGGCATATAGTTGTTCATAGTATGTTCTTACAATTATTGTATTTCTTTGGTATTGGTTATGATTTCTCCTCTTTCATTCATGATTTTATTAATTTGGGTCCTTTCTCTTTTCTTTTTGATGGTATTGATATATGTACCCTCTATGCTTACACTGTGAAGAGTTTTGATCAAGAAAGGATAAACCCCAAACCAGGGGTTTATCAATCTTATTAATTCTTTCAAAGACCCAGCTCCTAGTTTCATTGATTTGTTCTACCATTCTTTTGGTTTCTATTTCATTGACTTCTGCTCTGATCTTTATTATTTCTCTTTTTCTGAGTTTAGGCTTTCTTTGCTCTTCTGTCTCCAGCTCCTTTAGGTGTAGGGTTAGGCTATATATTTGAGACCTTTCCTATTTTGTGAGAAGGGCTTGTATTGCTATATATTTTCCTCTTAGGACCACCTTTGCTGCATCCCAAAGATTTTGAACAGTTGTACTTTCATTTTTATCTGTTTCCCTAAATTTTTTTAATTCTTTAATTTCCTGGTTGATCCATTCATTCTTTAGTAGGATGCTCATTTGCCTCCATGTATTTGAGTTCTTTCATTTTAGAGCATTATTGAAAACAATCACATGTTCTGTATCATCATTTGTATACTTTCCAGACTCCAGAAAAGCCCTCTACTATAAGGTAAAAGAGAGTCCTCTACTACAAGGGAAAAGAGACTTTATGAAATAAAGTCTGTGACAACATAGTAAATCATCCCTGCCCTCTAGCACTTCACAGGATTACAATGAATGGGACCTCTAGCATATGTATTTATAGTGTTGTGACTCTGTAGTGGTCTGCTTGTCTCCCCACTAAACAGTACATTTGAAAGTCTAGTGACCATGTCTAAATGCTGTGAAACCCATTGCATCCCATATACGACCTCTGGGGTACCCAGAAAATGTGGGATGCCATGATGCTGATGCTTTCCAATTGTTAGTTGGAAAGTCAAAACCCTAAGAAATTCCACGACATCATCTTTTGAGAGCTGAGCTGGAAACTTAAACCAATGTGCCTGACTTTCCAAGCAGTGCTTTGGCCCCTGGACATACCTCCAGCTGAAGAGAATGTATAATATAGAATTATAGTCTCATCCTCATGTCAGAGGTTTGGGGACACATTTTGCTATTTGATGTTCATATAAGAGGCGTCCGAGACTAATGAAAATCAGGCACTACTCATAGTACCACATACTGTTAGACAAGGTTTGTGTTAAAGCGTAACCAGCCTGGTTCCCTAGACCATTCTTTCAGGAATGGGGGTCTCTTAGGCTGCCCATAAACCACAGGCACCAGTGCTCAGTGCCTGGAAATTTTGTGATACTCTGCATAGACCCTTCTATGAGACCACCTGTGAAAGAGTGTTGACTTCCCTGCACATATCCTTCTGTTTTACCACCATCCACTGGTGAGCAGATGCAATAGTTAATGAGGACACAACACTGAAGGTAGATGCCAAGAGGAGAAAAGAAGAAGAGCTCAGGTATGAAATCAGAGAAGAAGGGAAATAATACATTCACAGGAATGAAGCAGATGAAACTATGAGAGAAGGCCTCAGGGAAAGGATAGCAAAGAGAGTGATGAACTGGGGCATGATAGAATCCACTGTGAAGGTGTCCTCCCTTTACTCTGTAATCCTCCAGCTCCCAAACACACTTAGGTGACAAGCTGCCCTATTACTGTCTGTCCCATCTCCTCACAGAAAGCTGTCCTCACCTCCTAAACCTCTTCTCCCTACCTGAAACCACAAGCTGCCTATGGGGACAATTGCTATGTGTATTTGTATATATATAAGTATGTATACATATATTACACCCACAGACATACATGCAAACTCACCATAAAGTCTAAAGCTCAACATTAGCTTAAGTAGAGATGACTTTGATTCCCAGCTCTGCAATTTACAAACCATTTGATAGATGACAAACAGTTAATCCATATAAACCTCAGATCCTCCTCTATAAATGGAATAACAATACTGCTATCAGTATTGATCTAAGGGTTAGATTAGATAATGTATGTTTAAAACTTTTCCCAGTTTCCAGCAGAAAGTCAGTACTCAGTAAGTGGTAGCTATTCCTGTTAATATTAATAAGAATATTTTATAACCCTCTTTGTCCATCAAAATTTCTCCACTTGCTTTTCTTGTTTCCCACATTACAAATATTAAATCTTTACTAGTGCCTAACTTTTGTTTACCATAAGAGTATAGAAACCAAATTCTTGATTATATGGCACATCTTTTCTTTTTAAACCATCACTAAATACTGACTATAAAAAATGCATCATTATAAATTCCATATTTGATCTTCTTGTCATATCTCTGTTATACGTGGTAATTTGACACAATTCTTCAGACAATGACATTCCTACAAATGAAAGATTAGAACTTGTTGAGAGATCATTTGCCTGTGAGCAACATTGCAAAATAAGTTGGGTATATTAGTTAGCCTCAAATGTAAATCAGAAGAGAACTGGGTTTATATGTATGTCCATGTGTCTATATATGTGTGTGTGTGTGTGTGTGTGTGTGTGTGCACGCGCGTGTGCGTGTGTGTGTCTGTGTGTCTGTGAGAGAGTGGAAAGAGAGAGAAAATGAGAGGCATTGGGAGAGAGAGAAAGAGAGACTGAGAAAATAAATCAGTGTCATAAATAACTTATACTTGGGTTGATTAATAGAGTGGGTAAATAAAAATTGCATTTACTTCATTTCTGCAATGATGTTTGAAATAATTTTGCCTTATATGTGCCTTCAAAGTGTTTGAAGTGTAACAGCACACAAAAAAAAAAGGCAAGGAAAGAAAGAATTAGTATTTGAATGTTTCTGGCCTTTCTTCCTTCTCCTTCTCCAAGAAGGTCCTCTTTTTGCTGGCCTAGTTCCTCACCCCTCCCTTCTGTACCCTGGGGACTGGACAGAGATTACTGAGTGTGATGCATAATCTAGAGATTGGGGGATGGGGAGTTGACAAAAGATTAGTGGCTGCAGAAAGGAGGGAGGAGGAGATTTAAAGGGTCAGAGAGAAGGTTGGAAGGGGAATTTTTATCCAGAGCAAAGAGGAGAGAGTCCTGTTGTTGTGAAGGAGAGAGAAGTAATGGAAACATTTAGAAGAGGTTACTAGTGGAGATAAGGAGAAATGATTCTTCAAGAAATATTACTAAGGATCAAACGTCTTCCTCACAGTATTTTGATAAACTCAAGTTTTTTTTTAAAAGATCGTTTTAAAAAAATAAATAAAAGATCGTTTTATTTTCCAATCTGCCTACTTTTGCCATGTGTTTCTTTGACTGAAACATCCCTCTAGAATTAGGTTTCGATGTGTTTTAACGTGTTTGTGCAGTTTCAATTACTTCTTTTGTTTTCATTTGACTGATAGGCAACTCCTCTAGCTATCTCTGTTCACTGAATTTGCCCAGATGTTTTCTCTGTATTCGTCATCACCTCACATCCAACATATGATTGTACATTTCTCTTTTGCTATTTTCTTGAAATCTGTATCATCGGATAACTTGTAAGCAGTTTCTTACTAAACTGAACAATAGGTTTAACACATACATGCATGTGCACATTTACATTCATGCTTGTGAGTGTGTACCCATGCACAAAAAAATAAATTGGCATATAGCCAAAAGAAGCCCCAGTCAAATGTGAAGAACCATTAGGGATTATTCATAATCAAGAGAGGTCTCAGCACTGGCCAAATAACACAATTGCAAATGTGATTACTTGATAAAGATAACAAGTAAAAGCAACAGACCAGAAAAAAGTGGGTTGTAAATGTTGGGATTTCATAAATCTTGCTTTGGACAAAAGGAGGAAAAAGGCAGCATAATTAGTGAACACTATTACCTATTAAGTGGGATTCATCATATAGATTTAGTTAGGTTATGAGTATAACATGCTCCACAAAAACCTCCTCACATCCTGGGAGTGAGTGAGTGTGTGTGTGTGTGTGTGTGTGTGATCAACATGCAGGATAACATGCTGATTAAAAGCACTGGGCTTGGGGCGCCTGGGTGGCTCAGTGGGTTAAGCCACTGCCTTTGGCTTGGGACATGATCTTAAGGTCCTGAGGTCAAGCCCCGCATCGGGCTCCTTGCTCAGTGGGGAACCTGCTTCTCTCTCTGCCTCTGCCTGCCTCTCTGCCTGCTTGTGCTCTCTCTCTCTCTCTCTCTCTGTCAAATAAATAAATGAATAAAATCTTTAAAAAAAAAAAAAAGCACTGGGCTTGAATCCTGTCTCTATTAGCTAGGCAAATTACATAACATTTCAAATATATTAATAAAATTAACGGCCCAAAAATTAAATTTGGTAATATGTATAAAAACCTTGGCCTATTAGCTGCACATAGACAGCAAACAAAGAAATATCAACAACAAACATATGTAGTATCAACTGTGTGTTGCACCCAAGTCTATGAGCATGTGTGTACATCTGCATATTAAATCCTGTGAGGTAGTTACCTATGAAGTGGGCACCATTTTTACCTTCATTTAACAGGTGGGAACAGAGGCATAAAGAGGTTAAGCAACTCCTCCAAAGCTAAGTGGTTAAATTATGTTAGAGCTGGAATTAAAACCCAGATCCACAGGTTCCAGAATCTGTGAACTAGATTATCTTCTTAACAACATCAACAGTAATAGCTGTTCCTTAATCATTATCAATCTTTGTCATTAATGTGTGAAAGAAAAAGCATGCTAACATAGGAGCTGATTTCATAAACCAAGCAGCTATATACAACACATACATGGAAGAAATGGATCTTGCGCCAGATTGCCTATCAGCAGGCTCTTGCCTATTTTTCTTTATGATGGCCCCATAAACCACCATTGTGGGGTGCTGAAGAAAATGTAGATTTGAAGCAGTAAAGTGCAAGACAAACAAAATGAAAGACTTTACTAAAGTTTTAAAGTTTCTCTTGAGACACATAAATAAATGTAGCTTTTTCTGTGCCTCAAAAGCAAACTAAATAGGTCTTATCACACACACCGAGGAAACCTCATTTTTAAGTTGTAGTTAATAATATTTGAGCCATTGACACCCAAACTGTCTTTTCTTAAAAACAGTATCACAGAATAGGGTTGACGGATTTCACAGATGAAAATATAATCATTGGGAATACTTATACTAAAAAATATTTATTATTCATCTGAAATTCAAATTTAACTGGATGCTCTGTATTTTATCTAACAACTCTAGAGTCAGAATACTTGGAATTTAAGCTTTAGAGATTGGTATATATGCTGTTTATGAATTCTATAAGTTATTAGAAGCTTGAGGAAAAAAATGCTACAGATGTGTTCTAAAACAAAACAGAAACAAAACCTTATATCGTGTGTATTTCAATAAACAACACTCTCTCTGTATTTTTTTTTAAATCAGAAATTAGGAACAGAATTAGTCTTATGCTCCTTTAGTGCTTCTTCCAAAAATGAGCTCAATGTACTAGATTAAAAGATAGATTTTGAAACTCCTATCCATGAAGTTGTCTTAACTTGACTAGACCTTTCTGAACATTAAATCTTCTCAGTTCCATGAGAGTCAATTTATCATCTGGAGACAGTATAAAAAAAACTTTGCATATATAAAAATATCTCTGTAAAACAGTCCTGGAGACCATGGAGGAATATAAATCACTGAGAAATGTTGTTTAAATTTATCCTTGGGAGGACAAAGGGAGGAGAAGGAGGATAGGCTAGCAGGATGGAAAATCTCAGTTTGGTCAATAAAAACAAAATGGCCTTGAGTGTCATGTTTTCCATGGAAACAAATAAAAACTAAGCAGAATGTCAACCTATGCCTCTCAAACACAATTTCCAGAGTTTGTGCTACAGAGCAGGTTGCTTACATCCATTTTTCACCAGTGAAGATCTGTCACTCGGCCAGAGCAACTACAAGCCAAAACTCCCATTATTGTGTGCCTGTCCATTCAGTGCAGACATCATCTTTTTCAAAACACAAGGGAGGCACAGTTTGGGCTGCATGTCAGACAGCTGTTCTGTGAAGAGAGGCTCTCCCGCGGATCAACAACACAAAGCCTTTGGGGTGCCCTTGCAGGTGCTTATCCGCCGGCAGGAAGAACTTTCTTATTTTTAATGTGTGCAGTAATGAGCTTCATGTTAATCCCATGCGGCACCACGAAGTTTCACATGTTGACCATAAAAGGGAAGAACCGTGTCTTCACAACTCAATTTGGTTTGCATTCTTACCATTATTAATGACATTCATAAAATATAGTCTATTCCGAAATTGTTTCCAGGCTTCTTCCTTCTTAGACTCTTAGTGGAACAGGTCTGGCAGCATAATCCATCATAAATTATAATAACCATTTTGAGCAAAGATTGTTTTGCATTATCAGTAGTCAGATATACAGGGTGCTGTATTGGAAAAAACTGATTTATTCAAGTTTGTCGAAATAATTGACAAATGCATTTTTATTAATCAATTTGTATTTCTATAAATGCATTTTTATTAATGCCTTCTTTGTCTTATATTAGTATAGGTACACTACTTTTTGTTATTCATTACCTCTATTTCCTTTATTCTATTTTTAAACAATTATGTCCTGTGATTTATTATAAAAAGCATATAGTTAAATTCCATTGTTCTTTAATTAGTCTGATAATCTCCTACTTGGAGCACTGAGTCCATTTTAATGTAATAACATACCACGTGGTGATGTTTAGATCTACCATCTTACTCTTTTTCCATTTAATTCAACTATTTTACATACCTCCTTCCTCTCTTTTCTTGCTCCTTTTTACATTAATCAAATATTTAAATTTTTTTGTTTTCTCCATATTGAGTCAGTTATGCACTATTAAATTCTTTGGGTGATTACAGGCCAAGATATGTCATGCTTCATTGACTGATTTAAAGTTATTACAAATTTTTTTCTCCACTTTCCTGGTAATCCTAATAACTTAACCACTTTAATTATATTTACTCCTCCTGTCTTTTGTGTTATTATTCTCATGCATTTTAATTGTATGTATTTTTCAAATACCAAAGACATTATTATGATGATCATTTTGAACAATCAATATTCAATTCTATTTATCCATCTATTCATTCTTTCTTGTGTTCCTTCCATTTCCATGTTCCTATCCAAAATCATTTTCTTTCTTCATAAAGAACATCTGTTATTTCTTTTAAGACACGCCTGCTATTGAATAATTTTCTCAAACTCATTTTCTAAGAAATATTTCTAAGGATATATTCTCTGGAATAGAATTCCAAGTTGGAAATTTTGTTTGTTTGGTAATTTTTTTCTCTGAGCATTTTAAAGATTTTTCTCCTGTATCTCCCGCTTGTCCTGTTATTCTTGTTCTTTTGAAGATTTGATGACTTTTTCTCAGGCTGAATTTTTTTTTCTTCTCCTTGGTTTTCAGCACTTCTATCACTGTGTGGCTAGTTTCTTTTCATTCTTTTGTTTGTTTTATATTTTTATCCTGTTTGGGCTTCACAAACCTTTATTCTATGCATTTTTCTTTTCCTCAACTTTGGAAAAATTATTTGCCATCATGTCTTTTAATATTGCTGCTCTTTCTTCCTTCTCCTTGTGGTACTCCAGATACATGTCTTTTAGAACTTTCCACTGTGGTCCAGGAGGATCTATTGCTCACATTTTTAATTTAATTTATTTTTTATTTATTTTCAGCATAACAGTATTCATTGTTTTTGCACCACACCCAGTGCTCCATGCAATCCATGCCCTCTATAATACCCACCACCTGGTACCCTAACCTCCCACCCCCCGCCACTTCAAACCCCTCAGATTGTTTTTCAGAGTCCATAGTCTCTCATGGTTCACCTCGCCTTCCAATTTCCCTCAACTCCATTCTCCTCTCCATCTCCCCATGTCCTCCAGGCTATTTGTTATGCTCCACAAATAAGTGAAACCATAGGATAATTGACTCTCTCTGCTTGATTTATTTCACTCAGCATAATCTCTTCCAGTCTGGTCCATGTTGCTACAAAAGTTGGGTATTCATCCTTTCTGATGGAGGCATAATACTCCATAGTGTATATGGACCTTCCTATCCATTCGTCCGGGACCACATCTTCCTATCCATTCATCCATTGAAGGGCATCTTGGTTCTTTCCACAGTTTGGCGACTGTGGCCATTGCTGCTATAAACATTGGGGTACAGATGGCCCTTCTTTTCACGACATCTGTATCTTTGGGGTAAATACCCAGGAGTGCAATTGCAGGGCCATAGGGAAGTTCTATTTTTAATTTCTTGAGGAATCTCCACACTGTTCTCCAAAGAGGCTGCACCAACAGTGTAAGAGGGTTCCCCTTTCTCCACATCCCCTCCAACACATGTTGTTTCCTGTCTTGTTAATTTTGGCCATTCTAACTGGTGTAAAGTGATATCTCAATGTGGTTTTAATTTGAATCTCCCTGAGGGCTAGTGATGATGAACATTTTTTCATGTGTCTGATAGCCATTTGTATGTCTTCATTGGAGAAGTGTCTGTTCATATCTTCTGCCCATTTTTTGATATGATTGTCTGTTTTGTGTGTGCTCACTTTTTTTTTTAAAGATTTTATTTATTTATTTGACAGAGAGAGACACAGCGAGAGAGGGAACACAAGCAGGCGGAGTGGGAGAGGGAGAAGCAGGCTTCCTGCTGAGTAGGGAACAATGCAGGGCTCAATCCCAGGACTCTGGGATCATGACCCAAGCCGAAGGCAGCCGCTTAATGACTGAGCCACCCAGGCGCCCCTCTATTGCTCATTTTTAATATAGTTTTGTCCTTTTATCTGTTAGATTTGGTTTATCTATTTTCTAATAACCTATCTTCTAGTTCCCTGATCTTATCTTCTACTCTTCAAATCAACTACCAAATCCATCTATTAAGTTTCTTTTTTTTTTAACTTTAATTCCAGTATAGTTAATATATGGTGTTACATTAGTTTCAGATATACAGTAGAGTGATTCCACAATTCAGTACATTACTTGGTGCTCATCATGGTAAGTGTACTCTTAATCCCCTTGACCTATTTCACCCATCCCCCCGGTCCACCTCCCCTCTGGTAACCACGGTTTATTCTCTACAGTTAACAGCCTGGTTTTTTGTTTGTCTCTTTTTTTTCTTTGTTCATTGGTTTTGTTTCTTAAATTCTACATAGGAGTGAAACCTTATGGTCTTTTTCCTTCTCTGACTGACTTATTACAGTTAGCATCTTACTCTCCAGATGCAACAACGTTGTTGCAAATGGCAAGATTTTATTTATTTTTTTTAATGACCGAGTAATATCTCAGTCTGTATATATGCCACTCTTCTTATCTTGATAGATACTTGGGCTGCTTCCATAATTTGGCTATTGTAAATAATGTTGCTGTAAACATAGGGGTGTATGTATCTCTTTGAATTAGTTCTTTCATATTCTGGGTAAATAGTAGTGTGATTCCTGGATCATAGAGTACTTATATTTTTAATTTTTGAGAAACCTCTGTACTGTTTTCCAGAGTGACTGCACCAGTTTGCATTCCCACCAACACTGCATGAGAATTCCATTTTCTCCACGTTGTCACCAACACCTATTGTTTCTTGTATTTTTGACTTTTAACAATATTTGTTCTTCCAATCCATGAACATGGAGTATCTTTCCATTTATTTGTAATTTTCCATTTCTTTCATCAGTGTTATATAGTTTTCATAGCAGAGGTCTTTCACCTTCTTGGTTAAAGTTATTCCTAGGTATCTTTTCTTTCTTTTAATTTTAGTGTAATTATAACCAAGATTATTTTCTTAATTTCTCTTTCTGCTACTTTATTATTAGTGTATAGACATGCAACAGATTTCTGTATATTGATTTTGTATCTTTGACCTTCCTGAATTCATTTATCAATGCTAGTAGTTTTTTAGAGGACTCTTCACCGTTTCTGTATATTATATCATAACACATGCAAATAGTAAAAGCTTTATTTCTTCCCCCATCAATTCGGATGCTTTTTATTTCTTTTTGGGGGGGGGGCTTATTTATTTATTTTAGAGGTGGGGCATTGGTGGAGAGTGGAAGAGGGAGAGAGATAGAGGGAATCTCAAGCAGACTCCCCTCTGAGTGTAGAGCTCAGTTCAAGGCTTGATCTCACAACCCTGGGATCATGATCTGAGCTGAAATCAAGAGTGGAACACTTAAGGAACTGAGCCACGTAGGCATCCTGGATCCCTTCTATATCTTTTTCTTTTCTGTGTTCTGTGGAATAAAAGTGATGACAGTGGATACCCTTGTCTTGCTCCTGATCTTACAAAAAAAAAAAAACTCATAGTTTTTCCCCATTGAGTATGATGTTTGCTGTGAGTTTTTCATTTAAAGCCATTATTATGTTGAGGTATATTCCCTCTGAATCTACTTTATTGAGGCTTTTTATCATGAATGGACGTTGTACTTTGTCCTATTTTTTCTGTATTGGTCAAATGATCGTATGGTTTTTACCCTTTCTCTTATTGATGTGATGTATCACATTGGTTGATTTGCAAATATAGAACCACCCTTGCATCCTGGGAATAAATCCAGGATTTTTTTCCTACTATTTTATTGAGGATTTTTGCACCTATGCTTATCAGAGATGTTGGCCTGTAGTTCTTTTGGTGGCATCTTCATCTGGTTTTGGTAATAGGGTAGTGTTGGCCTCATAAAATGAATTTGGAAATTTTCCTTCCTCTTCTATTTTTTGGAGTAGTTTAAGAAGAATAGGTATTAACTCTTCTATAAGTGTTTGGTAGAATTTACCCATGAAGCCACCCTGTCCTGGACTTTTGTATTTTGGGAGCCTTTTGATTACCGATTTCAGTTGCATTGCTGGTAGTTAATCTGTTCAGATTTTCTATTTCTTTCTGATTCCATTTTGAGAAGTTAAGTGTTTCTTGGAATTTATCCATTTCTTCTAGGTTGTCTAATTTGTTGGTATATAATTTTTCATAATATTTTCTTATAATCCTTTGTATTTCTGTGGTGTCAGTTGTTACTTCTCTGCTTTCATTTCTGATTTTGTTTGAGTCCTCTCTCTCTCTCTCTCTTTATGAGTGTGGTTAGAGGTTTATCAGTTTTTTTTAATCTTTTCAAAGAACCATCTCCTGGTTTCACTGATTCGTTCTGTTGTTTGGTTGTTTTTTTGTTTGTTTGTTTTGTTGTGTTTTTTGTTTTTTTAAGTTTCCCTTTTATTTCTTTCTGTTCTAGTCTTATCTCCTTCTTTCTACTAGTTTTGGGGTATTTTTGTTCTTCTTTTTTTTTTTTTTTTTTTTTTTTGCTTCTTTACATGTAATGTTAGATTGTTTATTTGAGATTTTTCTTGCTTCTTGATGTAGGCCTGTATTGCTATAAACTCCCTCTTGGAACCACTTTTGCTGCATCCCAAAGATTTTGGACATTTGTGTTTTCATTTTCATTTGTCTCCATGTATTTTTTAATTTTTCTTTGATTTCTTGTTTGACCCACTCATTATTTAGTAGCACATTATTTAACTTCTGTGAATTTATTCTTTGCAGATTTTTTTCTTGTGGTTTATTTCTAGTTTTATAGCATGTAGTCAGAAAAGTTGCATGGTATGACATCAATCTTTTTGAATTTGTTGAGACTGGTTTTGTGGCCTAATATGTGATCTATTCTGGAGAATGTTCCATGTGCATTTGAAAAGAAAATGCATTCTTCTGTTTTAGGATAGAATGCTCTGATTATCTCTATTAGATCCATCTGGTCCAATGTGCCATTCAAAACCATTATGTTCCTGTTGATTTTGTGTTTCAATGATCTATCCATTGATGTAAGTGGGTTATCAAAGTCCCCTACTACTATTGTGTTACTAACAATTACTTCCTTTATGTTTGTTATTAGCTGCTTTATGTATTAGAGTACTCCCTTACTGGGTTCATAAATATTTATAATTGTTATCATTGTTGGATTGTTCTCTTGATGATTATGAAGTGTCCTTTTCTCTTGTTATAGTCTTTGTTTTAAAATGTATTTTGTCTGATCTGAATATTGCGACCCTGCTTTCTTTTCACTTCCATTTGCACAATAAATGCTTTCCATCCTTCACTTTTCAATCTGTATGTGTCTTTATGTCTGAAGGAGTCTCTTGTAGGCAACATATAGACGGTTCTTGCTTTTTTATCTTTTCTGTCACCCTACATCTTTATATTGGAGCATTCAGTATACTTATATTGGAAGTAATTACTGATAGTTATATACTTATTGCCACTTTGTTACTTGTTTTATGGTTGTTTTGTGGTTCTCTGTTACTTTCTTGTCTTGTTCTCTCATGGTTTGCTGATTTTCTTCAGTGATATACTTGGATTCCTTTCTCTTTATTTTTGTCTGTTACTGGTTTTTGATTTGTGGTTATCATTAGGTTTGTAGATAACATCTCATGCATGTAGCAGTCTATATTAAAGTTGATGGTTGCTTACTTTTGAACTTTTCTTACTCCTGTCCCCAGGCCCCCACATTTTATGTTTATGGTGTCAGACTTTATATCCTTTTATTCTGTGAATCCCTTGACTGATTTTAATAGATATACTTAAATTGACTGTTTTTGCACTTCCTACTTTTCTTACTCCTATTCATGGTCTTTCCTTTCCTGTCAAAGAATCCCCTTTAAATTTCTGTAGAGCTGGTTTAGTAGTCCTGAATTCATTTCACTTTTGTCTAGGAAACTCTTCATCTCTCTTCTATTCTGAATGATAGTCTTGCTGGATGAGGTATTCTTGGCTGCAGGTTTTTCTTTCAGCACTTTGAATACATCGTGTTACTCCTTTTTGGCCTACAAAGTTTCTGGTGAAAAATTAGCTGATAGCTTTACAGAGTTTTCCTTGTATGTAACTGTTTTCTTTTGTTATGTTTGATAATCTCTCTTTATCACTACTCTTTGCCATTTTAATTACTAGGTGTCTTGGTGTAGACCTACTTGGGCTGATTTTGTTAAGGGTTCTCAGGAGCTCTTGGATCAGCATTTCTGTTTCCTTTCCCAGATTCAGGAAGTTTTCACCTATTATTTATTTACATCAATTTTCTGCCCCCTTTTCTTTTTCTTCTGTTTCTGGGATCTCTATAATGTGAATTTATATAATGTGAATGTTAGTATGTTTGATGATGTCACTAAGTTCCCTAAGTCTGTTTTCACTTTTATTTTTATTTTTCTCTCTGCTGCTCAGCTTGATTACTTTCCATTACTCTGTCCTCCAGGTCACTCATCTATTCTGCTTCCTGTAGTCTACTATTTATTTTATCTAGTATATATTTAATTTCAGTTATTGAGTTCTTCATCTCTGATTGGTCCTCTTTTGCTTTTGTCTCTTTGTTGAGGGTTTCACTGAGGTCCTCCACTCTTTCCTCAAGTTCACTCTTTTCTCAAGTTCAAGTTGAAATTGCTTTCAATTCTCTCCGACAGTACATGTCTCCATTTAATTTAGCTCTCTTGCTGTGATTTTGTCCTGTTCTTTCATTTGGGACTAATTTCTCTTCCTCCTCATTTTGTCTAACTCTCTATGTCTGTTTCTATGCTTTAGGAGAGTCAGCTACATCTTCTGCTCTTGAAAGTAGTGGCCTTATGAAGAAAAGGTCCTGTAGTGTCCTATAGCACATTGTCCCCTCTTCACCAGAACCTGATGCTTCAGGGGTGCCTCCTATGTGTGCTGCATGTGCCTTACTTTGTGGCTGAGCCACTTTTGCCTTCAGTACAGTTGTCTACCGAGGCTCTCTCTGCCTGCTGTGAGCAGTTTGCCGCCTGTGTTGTTAATAGGCCTGTCTGAGGCCACTCTGGACTTGAATTGAGTCTGACTAGGTGTTTACCAGAGATGGAGTAGCACAGAACTGCAGGACATTTTCCCTGGATTATCCCCTGAGAAACTTTTATTGGTGTGTGGGGCTGCAGTCAGACCAGATATCTGCCCCAGCCCACTCCTGGGGCTACAGTGGAACTGGTGTGGGTTTTTCTCTTCCCCTCTCCCCAGGGGGAGTCACTTTGGAGTGGTTGGGGCTGCTTTGCCCCAGACCAGGCTTGTGACACTGCTATGGATTGGCTCTGGCCAAGGGCATACTGGAGGGAACAGATCTACAAAAGAACATGGGAGTGAAGCATGCTCTTACCAAGTTAGGCGGAGAGTGTTGGCACAGTGCTGCCACAGATGTCTGCCTGTCTAGGTTGGGGGGAAGAGGAAAGAAATGGTGCCTGCCAGCTCTCTTATTACTGGAGAAGTCTCCCAATAATCCCTGTCCCTCCAGTACACACTCTGAGATTTGTATACAAATCTTTCTCCTGTATACCCCAGGCATTTTTCAAACTGCTTTTTTCTATGCTAGATCTCTCTGGAGCTGTTTGTTGTGATGTTTCTTTAAGGGCAGAGACCTATTTCTTAAGCCTATGACTCATAGTTACTATAAAGTTCTTGTCTACCACTTATGATATCTGGGCCATTTTGAGTCTGTTTCTTTTTTCCATTTTTTCTCTTAATTTTAGATCGTAACATTCAAGTTTTCACTGACTGAACAGAAAGAGATGAGGTTGGGTTTTTGGTCTGCAAAGGCTTAATAT
Organism: Mustela nivalis; assembly: GCF_964662115.1. Taxonomy (NCBI): domain Eukaryota; kingdom Metazoa; phylum Chordata; class Mammalia; order Carnivora; family Mustelidae; genus Mustela; species Mustela nivalis. The sequence continues at coordinate 60,097,771 of NC_139022.1, read as the reverse complement.
AACCCTGTCCTTAGGACATAGACCTGCAGGGCTTTCATCTGAGAGCATGGTGCATTTGCTGTGACTTTTGTCCCTGGAAAATCTAAAATTCTAATCATATATTCTTGACAGTAGAGACCAATACAAATTTTGTTCTACTTTTTAGAGTTCTTCCCTTGCATTTTTAGCCTCTATCATTGTGTAGTTTTGGAGTTTTGTAAATAACCTGAGATTAAAGCAGCTCTGTGTTTGAAGCTCCTTTAATCTCTAATTTTATCACTCTATATTACAGTCTACCAAAATCTCTGCTGCTTTTTCTGAAATCATTTTTCTGTTTGGTCCATAACCAGTGTATTCATCTTCTTGCCTACACTAAGAATTATCATATTCACCAGAATATAGAATGTCAGACTATCTATGATTTCCTTTTTTGGGGGGAGTATTAACTCTTACAGTTCTTGTTCCTTCAGCAGTTTTCAGATGCTTTTCATAGATTAATTTTATATTAAATTTGTTCATTCTAGTTCTTATTTTATATTTTGTCCATTCACCCTGGCTTTGGTTGGCCATAGCCATTCCATTCTGCCTACCAGCTTTTAATTTTATGTTTGGTGATTTAAACAGTCATTGGTTTCCACTTTTAACTGACCGGGCATTGCCTAACATTCTGGGACAGGGGGTATATCTTCTGTTTATTTGTAGGCACAAGAGGATCAAAACAGTGTTTTTTTTTTTTAATCTTTGTTTTTTTTTAAAGATTTTATTTATTTATTTGACAGACAGAGATCACAAGTAGTCAGAGAGGCAGGCAGAGAGAGAGAGAGAGAGGGAAGCAGGCTTCCTGTGGAGCAGGGAGCCTGATGCGGGGCTCGATCCCAGGACCCTGAGATCATGACCCGAGCCGAAGGCAGCAGCCCAAACCACTGAGCCAACCAGGCGCCCCCAAAACAGTGTTTCTATTTAAAGTGTTTTCCTTCTCATTAACATATTTTCTTAGCAGGTTCCATTTTTTATTGTGAACACATCAAAAGAATGATAAATATTTGAGAATATTGACTTTACTGTCAAAATCTTACTTGTTTTACATAGGAATACTTTTTTAATGTAGCTAAAGATTGATTTGGGAGATACATTTTTGAGATTATTATATTTAAAAGACTAGTCAATGAAACCATAATAGATATAATTAATTCATAATGAAGCATGCAGATCAAAAAATTTCAAGAAAAACCTTAATAAATTTATTGTCACTCAAGATGGAATTGAGACCAAATGGCAAACTGCTAATAACTCTTATTTCTGAATCAGCAGTATGAGCTATTCCTCTCAGAACAAACAAAAGTAGAATGATTCTAGACCACCTTGAATTTCCTAGATTAATAGATCACTGATGCATGTATGTTTGTTCTGTCAAGAGGTAGGTAAAATCTTAAGTTATCCTTGAGCCTCATCACCTATCAGAAATAATCATACCTCACCTCAAAAAGATTCAGGACAACTTACATTAATAGAAACTAAAAGTTCATTTTAAAAGAGTAGAAGCTATCAAGGCAAAGAAAAAAAGAAGATAATTAGATGAAGCTAGGGGAAGGTGATGCTTGCCATAAGGATCATGCTTCATTCAGACAAAAAGCACAAAGATTTTACCCATTTTTCTCTTCATCCTTTAAGGAGTTACTGAGTAATCAAAGGAAGCAGATCTAATGTTCATGGTTCATTTCCTACAGTTTGAAAAAAGAAATTCTTTTTTGTTGTTGTTTTAAAGATTTTATTTATTTATTTGTCAAAGAGAGAATGCAAGCAGGCAGAGTGGCAGGCAGAGGCAGAGAGAGAACCAGGCTCCCCGCTGAGCAAGGAGCTTGATGCAGGACTCAATCCCAGGACTCTGGGATCAGGACCTGAGCCAAAGGCAGCGGCTTAACCAACTGAGCCACCCAGGTGTCCCTGAAAAAAAAATTCTTAAATAGATTGTCAGGTGGCCTTCATGATTACTTCCAACATTATGATTCTGCCAGGCAAGTGCAATTAACACCTGTCTATGAAGTGTGCTATAAAGAAAGACTTTCTCTTCCAAATAGCTTTCCTCTACTTTAAAATTTCCTTCTCCCCAACTTGGCCTCCATTTTGGAAGCCATCTAATATTTAGTAATTCACAAAGCCTAAATTGAGAAGTCAATATATTGAGATTAAGAGAATTAAGATCTCTCCTAAATGCATACCTTTGATTTAGAAAGATAACACTCATTACCAGCTTAACATTGTTCTTTATTAAATTTAACTCAAGTCACACACCATCAGAGTGCTCAGTGAGATGGTTCCTGACTCTGCCCTACCAATTTCAGTTGCTTCAGTGAGCCACTGACAAGCTTGGTGCAATGGGTCAAAGAAGTATCCACTCATCACTTCCAACTGGTTGAGACATATTAATAATGTGATTAAATATTTTGATATGAACCAATATTTTGATGAAGCTATTAAAAATATTTAGCATGTATCCATCCTAAGGTTTGTTTAGCACTCAATATATTGAAGTTTGTTATAGACTCAATATATTCTGATTCTTCAGATCCATGTAGTATATTTGATTTGATATGTTAAACTTTAAGGAGATCAAATTAAACTAAAATATAACCTGAGGAATGTGGTAAGGAGAATGAGTAGAAAATGTGTCTAAAAATATTTAAAAGGTTGGGGATGGCAAAAATGAAACATCTGTGAATATAATCACTATTAGCAATGCTTAAAGATACCCTTTTGGGAGGGGAAATTTATTCTTCTCTGCTCTCCTACAGACAAATGAAAGAATAAAGATGAGTGAATGAAAATAAGAGAAATATCCATTTTGTATCAATTTTACAGCATTTTTTTAACCATATAGAACCTCCTAACAATGGGAAGGGTTGCTTTATGAAGCTATGCCCTTCTTGTCATTGAAAGTGTTCAAGCAGAGTCTGAATTATCATCCATTCCATGATTCATTCACTTAATAAATATTTATGGAGGGCTTATTATGTTCAAGGCAGTGTGCTGAGACTACGGGAAAGGCAAAGATGAATCAGACTGCATTCTTCCCCAGTAGTAGAGCTACGACTTGAACTGAATAATTAGAATACAAGGTAAGAAAGGAAAAGTGCCCTAGGAGACATACAGATAATTTTGCATAGGAATCAAAAGAGGGAGGCATGATTTTCAGTTCATGGATATTGGAGGAGTGCTTTCTTCTCCTCTACAATCCATTCTCTACAGAGCAGCAGGAAATCAGTTCATATTACACTCCTCATAAAAACACTTTAACAGTTTTTCATTCCACATCTTATAAACCCAGCACCATCACATTTGACTTCTAAGGTCAGATGTGATCTGGCTTCTGCCTATGCTCCCACCCTCATGTGCACCAGCCACAGCAGTGTGTTTCTGGAACACACCAAGCTCATTCATCCTCACTTTTTTTTTTCTTTTATCTTTTTTCTTTTCCTTTTTTTTTTTTTTTTTTTTTTTGTCAGTTCATCTGATGAATGCTCTGTTTCCAGACTTTGGTTTGGGTGACAGTGTCTTATTTTCCAATTTCAGCTTTCATGTCATTTCCTCCATGAGGCCATCCTTGGATACTCCATCTAAATTAGCAGAAGGTGGCTTCTCAATCCTCCATCTCTCCATACCCATCATCATTTTATTTTCTTTCTAGTACTATCCAAATTTTGAATCTATCCTTTCTCTTGCCCATTTATTTATAAATTGCCTATTATCTGTCTTTCTCAACTAGAATGTAGCAAGAGTGAGGATTTGTCCACCTTCTTTGTGGTTGTGTCTCCAACATGCAAATTAGAACAATATCTAACATGCCATAGGCATACGATACATACTTCTTGAAGGCTTACTGAAAAGAGTTTTTTGCACAGGGTGAGAGTTTAGACAAGAATCTTTAACTCCTTCCAACTCTGATATCTTATAATGTCAATGTTCTATGCAATTCCTCTCAGCTGGATTAGCCATTTTATCACACCTGGTATTTGGGTCATTGTTTTTCTTTTGCTCTACAGATGCTTTTTCAACTTTCCAGCTCAAATGAATGCATGTGTTTCAGTGATTCTTCTCTAACTCCTTCTGAATCATGATTAAATCTTTAAAAATAAATTCCCTAAATCTCTACTAACCAGACATACTCTTTGCATGTTATTTCAATATTATTTTGTAATTGGTTCTGTTTCATAGACGTTGGATTGCCTATGCCAACTGAAATAAAATGCTCACTACATATGTCACTTCTCAGTAGCTTCATCAAAAAAACCATATTAAGAAATAAGTGAACTTAATTTTAATAGTATAATTTAATCTAATATATCAAAAATATTATTTCAACATGTAGCAATATAAAAATTATTCATGAGGGGTACCTGGGTGGCTCATTGGGTTAAGTGTCTGGCTCTCGATTTTGGCTCAGGTTGTGATCTGAGGGCCATGAGATGGAGCCCTGACTTAGCTTCCGTGCTTAGCATGGAGTCTGCTTGCTCTTCTCCCTCTCCTCCTTCCCCTGCTCTCTATTTCTCTCTCTAAAATAATAAATATATAAAATCTTTGTATGTACAATAAAGTTGTATTTAGTGGTCAATTATTTTATACTGCTTAAGCATTAAAATTTTATGTTATTATGCTATTAATAAAATCAAATAAAATTTAAAATCCTCGGTCACACCAGCCACATTTCAAATGCTCAATTAACCACATATTGCTAGTGGTTACATCTAGGTCAGCGTACAGCTACACAGCTAAATAGTAGATACCCTGGTACAGGAACTGTCTCTTCAACAATATACTTCATTTGTTGGATATGTAAATTAATGAATAAGACATTATTTAGTTTCTAACAAACAAATGAGAAAACATAAATGAATCATTTGTACTGTTTCTCCAAATAAGTCTTTAATTACTGCTTTTGCCAGGAAATGGCATTGATAATAGCAAAAACAGCACTGGAAAATAAAAATACTAGTGTAATTAATGAATGTCATGAGACTATGCTGTTGTGGTCAAAATAAGTTCTGAATGCCTTAAGCAAATTTAATGATAGGGAAAGTTAACTCAGGGCTATCCTGAGCATCTCAAGATTTTGCTTCTTCACACAAGCTAAGAGCACTGTTAAACATAGTCAGAGGAGCAGCTGGAGAAAAGGCTGCCTCCAACCCTTTATAATAAGAACAAGCTATTACCATTTGTGCATCCTTGCATTTCATGTGAGCCTCTATTATAAAAACCAAATCATAAAATAAATCAGCAAATTTATATACACATATATGTATACATCAGTATAAGGGGAAATGAAGAAAAGGAAAATGACAGTATAATAATAAATGGAAAATGAAGTTTTAAAGGAAATTAATGAAATATTTTAAAACCTAATTAAATAACCATAAGAATTTAAACACAGAAAGATCTTAAATATGAAGTACTTGAATCTTCAATATAATAACATTAAAATTTTCTAAAAATTTAAGAGTAATATAGAATAAAACCAAGATTATGAAAAAAGCTTAAAAAGTTAATGGATGAAAATAGAATATTTCTATCATAATAACAGTAGTTAGAATTTCTCAAGCACAGACCATGTGCCTGACACTTTGCTGGATATATTGGGCTTTTAGCTTCTCCTTTCACAGCAAACCCTGGGTAATGACCTCACTTTTTTTTTTTTTTTAAGATTTTACTTATTTATTTGAGAGAGAGAGAGAGAGCATAAGTTGGGGAAGGTGGGTGTAGAGGAAGAGGGAGAGGCAGACTCCCCACTGAGCAGGGAACCTGACATAGGGCTAAATCCCAGGACCCCAAGATCATGACCTGAGCCAAACAAAGGCAGAGGCTTAACTGACTGAGCCACCCCAGTACCCCAGTAATGTCCTCATTTAAGAGATTTAGAAGCTACCTGCAATTCACACTGCTAGTAAGTGGAAGAGCTAAAATTGGGAGGTGAGAATATTCAGTATGATTTCTATTTTAAATGTTCTGTTAAAGAGTGGCCAGACTCTGAAAGAAGTAGAAATAAGAACTGCTATATAAGAAAATAAACTCCATCCTTCTAGCCCTTTCCACACACAGGGACTGTGCTGAGCTCATAGCATCCGTGGTGAAGAGGTAAGCCCTGGTCAGAAAGAGATTCTTACTATCCTCTGAGGCTCCCCTGGAACATAAAGATGTGTGAGTGCAGAATTCATGTGAGATTATTCACTGAGGAAAGAAGAGGTGGAGAGGGATCTACTGAATGACACCACCCTTAGGAACCCCAATCCAACTGAGTGGGCAGTACCATGTTTCTACCAATGTCATTGGGACACAATTTACTCAGCACAGATATACTAACAAACTGAACTCTTTGATGGATTTTTTTTTATTTGCTATTTCAAATTAAAATATTTTTTTAAAAAATGAAGAGGAAGGTAGATTAATCAAGATGTATAAGTCATATGGGCGCCTGGGTGGCTCAGTGGGTTAAGCTGCTGCCTTCGGCTCAGGTCATGATCTCAGGGTCCTGGGATCGAGGCCCGCATCGGGCTCTCTGCTCAGCAGGGAGCCTGCTTCCCTCTCTCTCTCTCTCTCTCTGCCTGCCCCTCCATCTACTTGTGATTTCTCTCTGTCAAGTAAATAAATAAAATCTTTAAAAAAAAAAAAAAAAGATGTATAAGCCATAGCCTGCCAGGAGAGGAAAAGAATAAAATATTAGCTCTCCTTAGAGAAAAATTGATTGAAATTGCAAAATCACCTCAGACACAAAATGCACACTGAAAATATTTTAAAACAACCACGATATTTAGTGAAAGTAAACATTCTTTTTCAAAGAATGTTTTCATCATTTTATAACCTATTTAATAGTGGCCTTTAAGGCTTCTTTTTTTTTTTTTTTCTTTTTTTTCTCAGTGAGTTTTTAGGGTTTGTTTGTTTTTATTTTTCCTTGAATATTTTTCTGGGACCTTCTCCTCCAACCTATCCTCCTACATACACTAATTTAAATTATGTCTTATGTTTTCTAGATAAACATCAAATTAATCTTGAAATCTTTAGTGGCGTGATTCTAGAAGTGGCATGAATAAAGGCTAAGAGCAATGTATCACTGATGGGTCTGCTTTCCACCAGCCCAGATACAACTAGAAAAGGACTGACATATAGCAAGAATTCTAATGTTCTTGTTGGGGAGCCTCTTTGGTCTTCCTCTAAAGTTTCTTCTGTTTTTACAATTCTCTCAGAGCACACAGGAAGTATTCTATCAAATTTTCACTGTCTTTTACATCATTTTGTCTGTCTCCTAAATAAATAAAAATCTGTGGCTCAGCATAAAGAACACTGCATTAAGGAAGAGGATGAGGTGAATTTTAGAAGAATGTTGCTGATGAGACTAGTCCCTCTAGTCACATCAGGGACTCTCAAGTGTGTTTTGTTGTTTGGGAGTTTTTTTGGTTTTTTTTTTTGTTTGTTTGTTTGTTTTGCCTCAACCTTCAGTAGAAACACAATTTAAAATAAAATATTCAAACCATTTTTTGGAAATGGGGAAGATATAAATTATAAATGAACTCAAAACAATTCATGAAAAAATAAGCCATACTCTTAGAAATTATAAAATGAATTTTTTTGGTAAAATGGAATTCTAAAGCACTAACATATCCTTTGCTAACTGGTAAGAAAAACTGAAAAAGCAAAGAAACAGTCTATTTTCAATGTGATCTTTGGTTTCATGCAGGAAAAAGATAGAAGCCCAAATAAGTCAACACAAATATTCTGAGTAGGCTTGGAATGAATGCCATCTTTAGTAGATATGGTTATGTCAGAGTATCATAGATCGATTAGACAAACTCTTTAGAACAATCTAACACCCTTAACTCAACCTTGGGATTTCTCACTCTTGCTTGACCATAACAATTACACTGGCTTCTTTGGAGATTCTGCTTTGATGGCTCTAGGCTGAGACATGGAGTTCTGTATTTTTGAAAAGCACTCCTGAAAAATACTTAGGATCAGGCTAGTTTGAGCAACCCTTCTTTATAGTACAAGAACCAGCAACTTTCTAATATTCATTTGGTTCATAAGACTCTTTACTATTTTTTTAAATTAATTTCTTTATTTTCAGAAAAACAGTATTCATTATTTTTTCACCACACCCAGTGCTCCATGCAATCCGTGCCCTCTATAATACCCACCACCTGGTACCCCGACCTCCCACCCCCCGCCACTTCAAACCCCTCAGATTATTTTTCAGAGTCCATAGTCCCTCGTGATTCACCTCCCCTTCCAATTTACCCCAACTCCCTTCTCTCTAACACTGCTTGTCCTCCATGATATTTGTCATGCTCCATAAATAAGTGAAACCATATGAAAAATTGACTCTCTCTGCTTGACTTACTTCACTCAGCATAATCTCTTCCAGTCCCGTCCATGTTGCTACAAAAGTTGGGTATTCATCCTTTCTGATGGAGGCATAATACTCCATAGTGTATATGGACCACATCTTCCTTATCCATTTGTCCATTGAAGGGCATCTTGGTTCTTTCCATAGTTTGGTGACCATGGCCATTGCTGCTATAAACATTGGGGTACAGATGGCCCTTCTTTTCACGACATCTGTATCTTTGGGGTAAATACCCAGGAGTGCAATTGCAGGGTCATAGGGAAGTTCTATTTTTAATTTCTTGAGGAATCTCCACACTGTTCTCCAAAGAGGCTGCACCAACTTGCATTCCCACCAACATTGGAAGAGGGTTCCCCTTTCTCCACATCCTCTCCAACACATGTTGTTTCCTGTTTTGTTAATTTTGGCCATTCTAACTGGTGTAAGGTGATATCTCAATGTAGTTTTAATTTGAATCTCCCTGGGGCTAGTGATGATGAACATTTTTTCATGTGTCTGCTAGCCATTTGTATGTCTTGATTGGAGAAGTGTCTGTTCATATCTTCTTCCCATTTTTTGATATGTTTGCCTGTTTCATGTGTGTTGAGTTTGAGGAGTTCACCCAAAAGACTCCACACCCAAACTACTAGAACTCATACAGCAATTCAGCAATGTGGCAGGATACAAAGTCAATGTGCAGAAATCAGTGGCTTTCTTATACACTAGCAATGAAAATACAGAAAGGGAAATTAGAGAATTGATTCCATTTACTATAGCACCAAGAACCATAAGATACCTGGGAATAAACCTAACCAAAGAGGTAAAGGATCTGTACTCGAGGAATTACAGAACACTCATGAAAGAAATTGAAGAAGACACAAAAAGATGGAAGACCATTCCATGCTCTTGGATCAGAAGAATAAACATTGTTAAAATGTCTATACTGCCTAGAGCAATCTATACTTTTAATGCCATTCCGATCAAAATTCCACCGGTATTCTTCAAAGAGCTGGAGCAAATAATCCAAAAATTTGTATGGAATCAGAAGAGACCCTGAATCGCTAAGGAAATGTTGAAAAACAAAAATAAAGCTGGTGGCATCACGTTACCTGATTTCAAACTTTATTACAAAGCTGTGATCACCAAGACAGCATGGTACTGGCATAAAAACAGACACATAGACCCGTGGAACAGAGTAGAGAGCCCATATATGGACCCTCAACTCTATAGTCAATTAATCTTTGACAAAACAGGAAAAAATATACAGTGGAAAAAGGACAGTCTCTTCAATAAATGGTGCTGGGAAAACTGGACAGCTATATGTAGAAAAATGAAACTCGACCATTCTCTTACACCGTACACAAATGAAACTCAAAATGGATAAAAGACCTCAAAGTGAGACAGGAATCCATCAGACTCCTAGAGGAGAACATAGGCAGTAATCTCTTTGATATCAGCCACAGCAACTTCTTTCAAGATATGTCTCCAAAGGCAAAGGAAACAAAAGCGAAAATAAACTTTTGGGACTTCATCAAAATCAAAAGCTTCTGCACAGCAAAGGAAACAGTCAAGAAAACAAAGAGACAACCCACGGAATGGGAGAAGATATTTGCAAATGACAGTACAGACAAAAGGTTGATATCCAGGATCTATAATGAGACTCTTTACTATTAAAAAGAGTAGGCTCCTCAGCTGTCACAAGAATTCTGATCTGCTTGAAAAATCATATTTCTCAATGAAAAAAAAAAAAAAACGTGGTATATCCTTTTTTTTTTTTTTTTAGTTTTTAATATAATTTTTTATTTTTTATAAACATATATTTTTATCCCCAGGGGTACAGGTCTGTGAATCACCAGGTTTACACACTTCACAGCCCTCACCAAAACACATACCCTCCCCAATGTCCATAATCCCACCCCCTTCTCCCAAACCCCCTCCCCCCAGCAACCCTCAGTGTGTTTTATGAGATTAAGAGTCACTTATGGTTTGTCTCCCTCCCAATCCCATCTTCTTTCATTTATTCTTCTCGTACCCACTTAAGCCCCCATGTTGCATCACCACTTCCTCATATCAGGGAGATCATATGATAGTTGTCTTTCTCCGCTTGACTTATTTCGCTAAGCATGATACGCTCTAGTTCCATTCATGTTGTTGCAAATGGCAAGATTTCATTTCTTTTGATGGCTGCATAGTATTCCATTGTGTATATATACCACATCTTCTTGATCCATTCATCTGTTGATGGACATCTAGGTTCTTTCCATAGTTTGGCTATTGTGGACATTGCTGCTATAAACATTCGAGTACACGTGACCCTTTGGATCACTACGTTTGTATCTTTAGGGTAAATACCCAATAGTGCAATTGCTGGGTCATAGGGCAGTTCTATTTTCAACATTCTGAGGAACCTCCATGCTGTTTTCCAGAGAGGTTGCACCAGCTTGCATTCCCACCAACAGTGTAGGAGGGTTCCCCTTTCTCCGCATCCTCGCCAGCATCTGTCATTTCCTGACTTGTTGATTTTAGCCATTCTGACTGGTGTGAGGTGATATCGCATTGTGGTTTTGATTTGTATTTCCCTGATGCCGAGTGATATGGAGCACTTTTTCATGTGTCTGTTCGCCATCTGGATGTCTTCTTTGCAGAAATGTCTGTTCATGTCCTCTGCCCATTTCTTGATTGGATTATTTGTTCTTTGGGTGTTGAGTTTGCTAAGTTCTTTATAGATTCTGGACACTAGTCCTTTATCTGATATGTCATTTGCAAATATCTTCTCCCATTCTGTCAGTTGTCTTTTGATTTTGTTAACTGTTTCCTTTGCTGTGCAAAAGCTTTTGATCTTGATGAAATCCCAATAGTTCATTTTTTCCCTTGCTTCCCTTGCCTTTTCCGTTGTTCCTAGGAAGATGTTGCTGCGGCTGAGGTCGAAGAGGTTGCTGCCTGTGTTCTCCTCAAGGATTTTGATGGATTCCTTTCGCACATTGAGGTCCTTCATCCATTTTGAGTCTATTTTTGTGTGTGGTGTAAGGAAATGGTCCAATTTCATTTTTCTGCATGTGGCTGTCCAATTTTCCCAGCACCATTTATTGAAGAGGCGGTCTTTTTTCCATTGGACATTCTTTCCTGCTTTGTCGAAGATGAGTTGACCATAGAGTTGAGGGTCTATTTCTGGGCTCTCTATTCTGTTCCATTGATCTATGTGTCTGTTTTTGTGCCAGTACCATGCTGTCTTGATGATGACAGCTTTGTAATAGAGCTTGAAGTCCGGGATTGTGATGCCACCAACGTTGGCTTTCTTTTTCAATATCCCTTTAGCTATTCGAGGTCTTTTCTGGTTCCATATAAATTTTAGAATTATTTGTTCCATTTCTTTGAAAAAGATGGATGGTACTTTGACAGGAATTGCATTAAATGTGTAGATTGCTTTAGGTAGCATAGACATTTTCACAATATTTATTCTTCCAATCCAGGAGCATGGAACATTTTTCCATTTCTTTGTGTCTTCCTCAATTTCTTTCATGAGTACTTTATAGTTTTCTGAGTATAGATTCTGTGTCTCTTTGGTTAGGTTTATTCCTAGGTATCTTATGGTTTTGGGTGCAATTGTAAATGGGATTGACTCCTTAATTTCCCTTTCTTCTGTCTTGCTGTTGGTGTAGAGAAGTGCAACTGATTTCTGTGCATTGATTTTATATCCTGACACTTTACTGAATTCCTGTATAAGTTCTAGCAGTTTTGGAGTGGAGTCTTTTGGGTTTTCCACATATAGTATCATATCATCTGCGAAGAGTGATAATTTGACTTCTTCTTTGCCGATTTGGATGCCTTTAATTTCCTTTTGTTGTCTGATTGCTGAGGCTAGGACCTCTAGTACTATGTTGAATAGCAGTGGTGATAATGGACATCCCTGCCGTGTTCCTGACCTTAGCGGAAAAGCTTTCAGTTTTTCTCCATTGAGAATGATATTTGCGGTGGGTTTTTCATAGATGGCTTTGATGATATTGAGGTATGTGCCCTCTATCCCTACACTTTGAAGAGTTTTGATCAGAAAGGGATGCTGTACTTTGTCAAATGCTTTTTCAGCATCTATTGAGAGTATCATATGGTTCTTGTTCTTACTTTTATTGATGTGTTGTATCACATTGACTGATTTGCGGATGTTGAACCAACCTTGCAGCCCTGAATAAATCCCACTTGGTCGTGGTGAATAATCTTTTTAATGTACTGTTGAATCCTATTGGCTAGTATTTTGTTGAGTATTTTCGCATCTGTGTTCATCAAGGATATCGGTCTATAGCTCTCTTTTTTGGTGGGATCCTTGTCTGGTTTTGGGATCAAGGTGATGCTGGCCTCATAAAATGAGTTTGGAAGTTTTCCTTCCATTTCTATTTTTTGGAACAGTTTCAGGAGAATAGGAATTAGTTCTTCTTTAAATGTTTGGTAGAATTCCCCCGGGAAGCCATCTGGCCCTGGGCTTTTGTTTGTTTGGAGATTTTTAATGACTGTTTCAATCTCCTTACTGGTTATGGGTCTGTTCAGGCTTTCTATTTCTTCCTGGTTCAGTTGTGGTAGTTTATATGTTTCTAGGAATGCATCCATTTCTTCCAGATTGTCAAATTTATTGCTGTAGAGTTGCTCATAGTATGTTCTTATAATAGTTTGTATTTCTTTGGTGTTAGTTGTGATCTCTCCTCTTTCATTCATGATTTTATTTATTTGGATCCTTTCTCTTTTCTTTTTGATAAGTCGGGCCAGGGGTTTATCAATTTTATTAATTCTTTCAAAGAACCAGCTCCTAGTTTCGTTGATTTGTTCTATTGTTTTTTTGGTTTCTATTTCATTGATTTCTGCTCTGATCTTTATGATTTCTCTTCTCCTGCTGGGCTTAGGGTTTCTTTCTTGTTCTTTCTCCAGCTCCTTTAGGTGTAGGGTTAGGTTGTGTACCTGAGACCTTTCTTGTTTCTTGAGAAAGGCTTGTACCGCTATATATTTTCCTCTCAGGACTGCCTTTGTTGTGTCCCACAGATTTTGAACCATTGTATTTTCATTATCATTTGTTTCCATGATTTTTTTCAATTCTTCTTTAATTTCCCGGTTGACCCATTCATTCTTTAGAAGGATGCTGTTTAGTCTCCATGTATTTTGGTTCTTTTCAAACTTCCTTTTGTGGTTGAGTTCTAGCTTTAGAGCATTGTGGTCTGAAAATATGCAGGGAATGATCCCAATCTTTTGATACCAGTTGAGTCCTGATTTAGGACCGAGGATGTGATCTATTCTGGAGAATGTTCCATGTGCACTAGAGAAGAATGTGTATTCTGTTGCTTTGGGATGAAATGTTCTGAATATATCTGTGATGTCCATCTGGTCCAGTGTGTCGTTTAAGGCCTTTATTTCCTTGCTGATCTTTTGCTTGGATGATCTGTCCATTTCAGTGAGGGGAGTGTTAAAGTCCCCTACTATTATTGTATTATTGTTGATGTGTTTCTTTGATTTTGTTATTAATTGGTTTATATAGTTGGCTGCTCCCACGTTGGGGGCATAGATATTTAAAATTGTTAAATCTTCTTGTTGGACAGACCCTTTGAGTATGATATAGTGTCCTTCCTTATCTCTTATTATAGTTTTTGGCTTAAAATCTAATTGATCTGATATAAGGATTGCCACTCCTGCTTTCTCCTGATGTCCACTAGCATGGTAAATTCTTTTCCACCCCCTCACTTTAAATCTGGAGGTGTCTTCAGGCTTAAAATGTGTTTCTTGGAGGCAACATATAGATGGGTTTTGTTTTTTTATCCATTCTGATACCCTGTGTCTTTTGACAGGGGCATTTAGCCCATTAACATTCAGGGTAACTATTGAGAGATATGAATTTAGGGCCATTGTATTGCCTGTAAGGTGGCTGTTACTGTATATGGTCTCTGTTCCTTTCTGATCTACCACTTGTAGGATCTCTCTTTGTTTAGAGGACCCCTTTCAAGATTTCCTGTAGAGCTGGTTTGGTGTTTGCAAATTCTTTCAGTTGTTGTTTGTCCTGGAAGCTTTTAATCTCTCCTTCTATTTTCAATGATAGCCTAGCTGGATATAGTATTCTGGGCTGCATGTTTTTCTCATTTAGTGCTTTGAAAATATCATGCCAGCTCTTTCTGGCCTGCCAGGTCTCTGTGGATAAGTCAGCTGCCAATCTAATATTTTTACCATTGTATGTTACAGACTTATTTTCCCGGGCTGCTTTCAGGATTTTCTCTTTGTCACTGAGACTTGTAAATTTTACTATTAGGTGACGGGGTGTGGGCCTATTCTTATTGATTTTGAGGGGCGTTCTCTGAACCTCCTGAATTTTGATGCTTGTTCCCTTTGCCATATTGGGGAAATTCTCCCCAATAATTCTCTCTAGTATACCTTCTGCTCCCCTCTCTCTTTCTTCTTCTTCTGGAATCCCAATTATTCTAATGTTGTTTCGTCTTATGGTGTCACTTATCTCTCGAATTCTCCCCTCGTGGTCCAGTAGCTGTTTGTCCCTCTTTTGCTCAGCTTCTTTATTCTCTGTCATTTGGTCTTCTATATCACTAATTCTTTCTTCTGCCTCATTTATCCTAGCAGTGAGAGCCTCCATTTTTGATTGCACCTCATTAATAGCTTTTTTGATTTCAACTTGGTTAGATTTTAGTTCTTTTATTTCTCCAGAAAGGGCTTTTATATCTCTCGAGAGGGTTTCTCTAATATCTTCCATGCCTTTTTCGAGCCCGGCTAGAACCTTGAGAATTGTCATTCTGAACTCTAGGTCTGACATATTACCAATGTCTGTATTGATTAGGTCCCTAGCCTTCGGTACTGCCTCTTGTTCTTTTTTTTGTGTTGAATTTTTACGTCTTGTCATTTTGTCCAGATAAGAGTATATGAAGGGGCAAGTAAGATACTAAAAGGGTGGCAACAACCCCAGGAAAATATGCTTTAACCAAATTAGAAGAGATCCAAAATCGTGAGGGGGGAGAAAGGGGATAAAAAGTGGTTCAAAAAGGAAACAATAAAAAAAAAAGAAAAAAGAGAAAAAAAAAAAAAAGAGAATTTTTTAAAAAAAGAAAACACCTAAGAAAAATATAAAAAAGAAAAAAAATATATGTATTAGATAAACTAGTAAAAAATCATTAAAAAAGAAAAAGGTAACAGTTAAAAAAAAAAATTTTACCCGAAGGCAATAAAAAAAAAAAAAAAAAAAGAAAAAGAAAAAAATTAAATTAAATTAACCGCAAGACTAAAAAAAATCACAGGGAAAAAGCCATGAGTCCATGCTTTGCTTTCTCCTTCTCTAGAATTCTGCTTCTCTCCTTGGTATTGAAACCGCACTCTTTGGTAGGTGAACTTGGTCTCGGCTGGATTTCTTGTTGATCTTCTGGGGGAGGGGCCTGTTGTAGTGATTCTCAAGTGTCTTTGCCCCAGGCGGAATTGCACCGCTTTTACCCGGGGCCGGGGTGAGTAATCAGCTTGGGTTTGCTTTCAGGAGCTTTTGTTTCCTGAGCGCTTTCCGTAGAGTTCCGGAGGACGGGAATACAAATGGCGGCCTCCTGGTCTCCGGCCCGGAGGAGCCGAGAGCCCAGGGCCGCACTCCTCAGTGCGCGCCCAGAGAACCGCGCTCAGTTACTCCCGTCTGCCTGACCTCCGGCCGCGCTCCGAGCTCACTGAGCCTGCGACCGGTTCAAGGTAACACCGAGCTGCGAGCTTACTGTCGGCTCTGTCTCTGTAGCCGGCTTTCCTGTTCCAATACCCGCAAGCTCTGCGACACTCAGACACCCCCGATCCTTCTGTGACCCTGTGGGACCTGAGGCCACGCTGACCCCGTGTGGGCTTTGCCCCGGGTAGCCTCTGGAGCGATGTCCCTCAGCGGAACAGACTTTTAAAAGTCCTGATTTTGTGCGCGGTTGCTCCGCTGCTTGCCGGGAGCCGGCCCCTCCCCCCAGGGTCTATCTTCCCGTCGCTTTGGATTCACTTCTCCGCGGGTCCTACCTTTCAGAAAGTGGTTGTTTTTCTGTTTCCAGAATTGCTGTTCTTCTTCTCTTTGATCTGCTGATGGATTTGCAGGTGTTTGCTATCTTTAGATAAGCTATCTAGCTGATCTCCGGCTAGCTGAAGTAGTCTCGGCCTGCTACTTCTCCGCCATCTTGACTCCTCGGGAGTCCTGGTATATCCTTTTTGTCTTGTTTGTGTAAATGAGCACCACCATCCACCCACTTACCCTGCCCCCTCCCATAGCTCCTTGCCCCCTTTGTAAACTGAGAAAGCCGGTCGCCTCAGACTACACTGCATCAGACTAGAAGTGACTCTCCCAAGATAATCACTTTGAAGGCTTGAACTGAAATGATATACTGATTTTCAATAGTTCAAAATTTTAATATAAGAAGTGAAAAGCAATATATGAGTACTGGGGTGTAAATACATCTTCTGTGTGCATAGTCTGCCTGGACCAGAGGGTAAAATAGGAGGATGGTATGGGAGGCTTCCCTGAGGTTCCTTCTCATCCCTCTGCCCCATCTCCAAACACAACAAGACAGCTTTACCCTCTTCTGCGTCATCCCTTACTCTGCTATGTAGTTTTCCTCTAAAGAATCTGTGGGTATTCTTCAACCTCCTATTCTCTCTAAGCTTTCTCTACCTACTTTACAAAGCCCTTTTCCAGGGTGTTTAGCCATGTGTCCTTCAAACATGTTGTCCTTCGACAATGTTGTTCTGTTCCTGACACAGGCTCTTACTCTGGGTCTTGCCATATAAAGTGACTTCTAAACAGTAGATAAGGGCTAAATATTATCAGAGGGAGTATTATCATACTTTGTGTTTGAAATCATAAAATCTTATCTTTGTTTTCTCACAAGAGTACCATTATCCCATTTTCCACAAGGGAAACAGATCTAGAAAGATCGAGCGACTGCCTCCTTCAAGTCAGTAGCAAGCTTGGGACTGGTGCTTCCATGCTTCAACTTCATTATGCTCTCCAGTTAAACCCATGTGCCGGTCATTAAAAAATCCTTTCATTCAAGAATTATTTACTCTTTCTTTCAGATCGTTAATAAAGACATTAAACAAAACCAGACCTCCCGCTGACCCTACAGTCAACATGTTGCCCTGAGTCATTAGGACTTGTCTTCCAGCCAGTTCTCAGTTCATGTGACAGAGCACACAGCAAAGCCAACGCTAATGAGGTTGGCAAATAAGGTTTATTGAGAAACTCTATCAATTGCATTACAAAAATATAAATATATGTGTGTTAAGGTACATTCATTGTGCTCATGGTTTTTAATTCTATTGAGAATGCCATCAAGACTGTCTGGCACTATTTGCTTTGGGTAAATCTATTCTTTGATAGCAGAGCTCTTTTAGCTCTTTTGATTGAAGTATCCTCTTAGTGTTTCAATCTTAACAGCGGTGCTATTATTTTCTTTTAAAGGATTGATTTCACAATGAGAATGCAAGTACAGATTCCTTATTCCAAGATGATTATTAGGAAAATTCATAATAACAAATGCCGGGGAAGAACACTAGGCCAGAGAGAAATTTGGACATCTTAGTAAGTGCCTCTGGCCCCAGATCTTCTCCCTAGCACTAAACAAAGTGGTCTCAGGGCCAAGATGGTGACACCTGAGAAAGAAATCAAGACAGCTGTGCTTGTAAGTGTGTCCTCCAAGTGGAGCACCTCCCATTCACGTGCCTGATTTTTACACCAGATTTTCTATGGCTCTACTCCATTACATTGTTTTTCTTGTCCTACAATTCCTTGTACTTATCTGCCGCATATGAACCTTTGTTGATACACTTTAAGAATTTATCTACGTATTTTCTACCTGTTTAAGCAACTTGTTTGTCTCTTAGTGAAAATTGAGGTATCATGAAAGGCAAGGAATTTCCATTTCAGCCAAAGTAAAGTAGTCTCCTGGTGACTACCCCAAAGCATATTTTGGAGGAACAGAAATTGTGTCTGCTAGGAATTAAATTAACAACCACCATTTTTCCCTAACCACAGTAGCATAACCTTATGCCCAGGATCTTCACAGCTGAGGACTTTGCCAGTGACTCTCCAGAAATTGCTATACACATATAGTTTTTGGCCTGCCTTTAAAAAGGTCCCTTCTGGATGAACTTTCTGTTTTCACTATTGGCTTGAGCCATTTCACAGGGACCATACACTGTACCTATGTTCCAAGTAACACAAGTTTTAAAATGGCAATATCCATTTACTAAATAGTTATATTGGAAAGTAATATCTAATTTTAAAATGTAGGTATCACATATAAAGCTCTCCACTAATTAATGGCCCTACTCGTTGGAGTGAGAGCAAGGATGTTTCCAGTATTTTGATTATTTTATTACAAGTATATGATATTTAAAAGGGCTTGAGATTTGCATGGAAGGGAAATGAGCTACACTTTAGCACACTGGGTCAAGAGATTACCCAACTTTTACTATATTTTCTGAAATATATGCATAAGGGCCATTTTATATGTAAAATACTATGAATTCATTTCTGTATGATAATTGCAAGAATTGCTACAATTGTAAGTGCTGTTTAGTAATATTGATTAATATGAACTGATATTTATAGGCAAGAAAAATGAGTGATTCAGATTTGAAGAGTTGCTTGTGGGGTCCTGTTCCATCTGTTGATCTTGATTTATGCCTGAGGGACATTCTGCACAGACAAGTTTACAGTTGTCTTAGACTGAAAGACCAAGGTGCTTTATTAGCAACAAACGTATGCGTGTTTTCCTTTACAGATATCAGCTGCTACAAGAACAAACTTGCAAAGCTTTTTCTGGGTTGAATCCTATGTGGCAGTGCAATAGCTTTCTCCAAACTGATTCTTTTGAGTGACATTATGTCATCATTTTTATTAACTGTTGAATTACAGAAAATGAATATTTACATAACTATTCTAAATGCAAACATGAAAGTAATCTCATAGAAATTGATAATATCAAGATCCAATTCAGAATGTGATTTTACATTCTTAAGTAACATGGTTTCCCTATTGATTTATATTTGTTTACAAGTTTCATAAGAGTGTGATATGAAAAGAAAAGTGACCCATTTCACGTATTGTGAGTTGAACTGTCTTATGAAAGAATAAATGCTAATATTTTTTAGCATTTCCTTGGTTTTGCTCTGTGCTAAGTACATTATGTGCACACCTTGTATCATTTCATCGCCAACAACAAATCTCTGAGGTCAAATCTATATTATCTCCATTTCATAGTTGAGGAATAGGAGGCACGGAGGGTATTTATATAAGTAACTTATCCAAAGTATACAGCCAGAAAGCAGAATCCGAACACAAGCAGTCCTATGCAGAGCTCTGGCTTTTGAACTCATGCCACCAGAAAGTAAGGTAGGTTAGTGGTTCTCAGACTTGGGTAGAGGTCAGAGTCACATGGAGGACTCATTAAAACACAGACTGTTGGGCCTCGCCGCCAAGAGTTCTGGGACAGTAGGTCTAGTCTGAAGCCTGAGAATTGGCCTTTCCATCAAGCTCCCAGGTGATGTGTTTCTGCTGTCTCAAGAACCACACTTTGAAAACCACAGAAGTTGCATCACCACTTCCTCATATCAGGGAGATCATATGATAGTTGTCTTTCTCCACTTGACTTATTTCGCTAAGCATGATACGCTCTAGTTCCATCCATGTTGTTGAAGTGGTGATGCAACATGGGGGCTTAAGTGGGTACGAGAAGAATAAATGAAAGAAGATGGGATTGGGAGGGAGACAAACCATAAGTGACTCTTAATCTCACAAAACAAACTGAGGGTTGCTGGGGGGAGGGGGGTTGGGAGAAGGGGGTGGGATTATGGACATTGGGGAGGGTATGTGCTTTGGTGAGTGCTGTGAAGTGTGTAAACCTGGTGATTCACAGACCTGTACCCCTGGGGATAAAAATATATGTTTATAAAAAATAAAAAATTATATATATATATATATATTATATATATATATATATATATAAAAAGAACACGAAAACCACAGAAGTGGTTGACTTGAAGTCAGAACAGCTGAGATGGGCTGTGGAGATTTCAGGAGCTGGAGATGCTCCCATGTGACTGGAGAGAGAGAAAAGGGGGCAATGAGACATTAAGGTAGGCAGCAAAGCAGGACATTCAGGAAGAGGGAGTCTGAGGAGGAGGAGCACAGGAGAGAGGGGGGCTGTGTCGGTGTGCGAGTCTGTGGTCAGGAAGAGAGGGCAGGTGGAAAATCCCACCATGAAAGATGTCAAATCCAAGGAGGGAACTTTAAAAAGAAACACTGAAAGTGCCACAGGAATTTTTCCTCCAAAAACTCAACCTTGGGAAAATATTTGACTTTTCTAAAGCGTAAGGACATAGCAAATAAGAGACAATAGCGGCAAAGGCATCAATCTGGGAGACAGAAAATGACCTTCAGCCCTAAAATTCTGGCGATCCTGTAGCAGCCACTTTGCCTCTCTGGGCTCAGTCCCCTAGATCTTCATCTTACTTAGTCCAGTCCACCTCTACAGTCCTTTCTTGTTTCAATGGTCTGAGTTTGAATTGATGAGGATATTGGGTTATGACTTTCCAGTGTATTTGCTGTACAAATCTCCTTCTTTCCTTCATCTACATTGCTTATGAACTGATAATCCCCTTACCCAGCCTGACTTAGAATGAAGTATAAACTTATTAATGACTGTTTATTAAGAGGGGTAGCATTTACATTTGTTTCTGGCTTTGGTTTAAGTCTTTAGATAGCACTGCAGTTAAACTGATGTATTTTTAGCAGCATGAAAAGAGAGGTTTGCCTAATGTTTGTTGCCTTTCGGGGCTATCTTCTATGTAGAAGTCTGGGAAAGCCATCAATATAGTCAGTGAAAGAAGTGAGGTGCTCCAAGCTTGTTTCCTGGTTATAATTAACAGAGGCCATTCGGGGACATGTAACATTTACTCTCAAATTAAGATGACATGCACTATCTCCTACCCACCCAATTCTTTCTATTAAAGAGTTGAGACACTTTTTAAAAGCAGTAGGCAAGGTATATGGGTTTATTTCCATGTCCAGGTCTCAGAAGAATTTAAGAAGGAGATGTTCCAGGCCAGGAGACTGGCCGAGGAATATCAGTGTGCTTGTGTTCCTCTTACCATCACCCTGTAGATGCTGTCTTCTCACCCTGTGTCTCTCTCTTCCTGTACTATTTTGACCAGAACCCAAAAAGTATGTGACAAGGGGGCTTGAGCCTGTTTTTATACTTCTCAACCCTAGCCTCCTTTTTTCCAGCTGTATATTCACCTTCTAATGTGTAGTAGGGCTGATTAAAGAGAATCAGGATGGCAATGTGGGGGTACTTTTTGTGGTAGAGGGAGTTTACAGTACTTTTCATATACTCATTTTTCAGGTATAAAAACTGTGGTCTACAAGACAGAAAGTGGCTTCTCTGGATCACTCAGTGAGGGGGTCACAGAAACTGAGCTAGAGTCTGACTCAGTTTTTACCAAGAGATCCTGTGGCATACCATGTGTCTCAGACCTTGTTACTAAGTTTTCCTGTTGTGTTTATTTCCCACTTGTACACACACACACACACACACACACCACACATACACAAGCTTTCGTACTTTCGCATGCTTATAGTCGTTCACTTACTTCTTTGCTCTCACACTCAAACACACTCATAATCAACACATACACTCCCTCCCACATACTCCTTGACTGTCACACCCCCATACTCTGAGACTCTGAGTAACTTCAGGAGCATCGAAATGTCTGCTTCCCCATGTGGCCTGCTGTTGGAGGACCAACTCGTTCTCAGAGATTCCTTTGGTTGAATCGAAGTGATCCACGTGGGGTTTGAGACCTCGTGTGAACACCCAGCCATAGGTTCAAACCAGGACTTGACTTGCATGGGGGTTCCCCATGGAGGCTCTGGCTCCTGGGGGGGTTTTTGTGCTAGATTAGGTGGCAGTCAGTGAGAAATGGAACTTTGAAAAGAAAGAAGTCTGAAGAGGATTGAGTGACGAGATTCTAAGATGATGTGGTCAGAAGGGAATTGATGCCAGCGAATCACTTCAAGAGTGAATTTTAAAGATGAGAATCCAGTGACTATACAGAACCAGATTCCAGAAACAAAATCCAAGTACCTAAAAGTGAGGTGGTCAAGAAGAACTGGATGGTATGAAGGTTTCTGTGGCGTCAGAGGATAACTGGGATGAGGAGATGGATGTCCTAAAGCTCTGCACTAACCATAAAGAAAGGTGATTTGCTTGTAGCTGGGTTCCACTGGCCTCTATCTGGTGAACTCCTTGCTCTATTCTGTGGCAACTTCTGACATTTAGGGCCTTCACTTTTTCCTTGGACAAAAGAGGAACAGGGGACTGTAAGTCACACAGTGGCCAACCTTAAGGAAGACTTTGATTTTATTATTCTTTGGGGGAAGTAACTGTAGATCTATCCCCTTCTCTTCTGCCCTGTTTGGCAGTCAGA
The DNA here is from genome assembly GCF_964662115.1 of Mustela nivalis. Taxonomy (NCBI): domain Eukaryota; kingdom Metazoa; phylum Chordata; class Mammalia; order Carnivora; family Mustelidae; genus Mustela; species Mustela nivalis. The sequence goes on along the minus strand of NC_139022.1, from coordinate 60,074,958 downwards.
CAACTGTCACCCAGATAAGATGGGCCTTCCTAAAGGTGCTTTGAATTCTGCCTGAATTTTCTCAGGAAAACACGTGACATCTGGTGTGAGAACAATCTAGAACATGTTCTCACAACCTCCCAGAAGCTGAATATCAAGTTTATCCAGACTTGGATCTTGTGATCCTTATACACAGCTTTTAATTAATCAACAAATTAGTCAACAAGATGCAAATAGGTATGATAATTATTTGGTACATCTATCACCTTCTGTATTTATGTAGCCTGTTTTATGTGTGGGCAAAGTGAGTGGCCAAAGGCCTGGTGGGATTTAAGCAGTACAATATATGAAAGGTACTGTTCCAAAAAATAGAAATGGAAGGAAAACTTCCAAACTCATTTTATGAGGCCAGCATCACCTTGATCCCAAAACCAGACAAGGATCCCACCAAAAAAGAGAGCTATAGACCGATATCCTTGATGAACACAGATGCGAAAATACTCAACAAAATACTAGCCAATAGGATTCAACAGTACATTAAAAAGATTATTCACCACGACCAAGTGGGATTTATTCCAGGGCTGCAAGGTTGGTTCAACATCCGCAAATCAATCAATGTGATAAAACACATCAATAAAAGAAAGAACAAGAACCATATGATACTCTCAATAGATGCTGAAAAAGCATTTGACAAAGTACAGCATCCCTTCCTGATCAAAACTCTTCAAAGTGTAGGGATAGAGGGCACATACCTCAATATCATCAAAGCCATCTATGAAAAACCCACCGCAAATATCATTCTCAATGGAGAAAAACTGAAAGCTTTTCCACTAAGGTCAGGAACACGGCAGGGATGTCCATTATCACCACTGCTATTCAACATAGTACTAGAGGTCCTAGCCTCAGCAATCAGACAACAAAAGGAAATTAAAGGCATCCAAATCGGCAAAGAAGAAGTCAAATTATCACTCTTCGCAGATGATATGATACTATATGTGGAAAACCCAAAAGACTCCACTCCAAAACTGCTAGAACTTATACGAACTTATACAGGAATTCAGTAAAGTGTCAGGATATAAAATCAATGCACAGAAATCAGTTGCATTTCTCTACACCAACAGCAAGACAGAAGAAAGAGAAATTAAGGAGTCAATCCCATTTACAATTGCATCCAAAACCATAAGATACCTAGGAATAAACCTAACCAAAGAGACACAGAATCTATACTCAGAAAACTATAAAGTACTCATGAAAGAAATTGAGGAAGACACAAAGAAATGGAAAAATGTTCCATGCTCCTGGATTGGAAGAATAAATATTGTGAAAATGTCTATGCTACCTAAAGCAATCTACACATTTAATGCAATTCCTATCAAAGTACCATCCATCTTTTTCAAAGAAATGGAACAAATAATTCTAAAATTTATATGGAACCAGAAAAGACCTCGAATAGCCAAAGGGATATTGAAAAAGAAAGCCAACGTTGGTGGCATCACAATTCCGGACTTCAAGCTCTATTACAAAGCTGTCATCATCAAGACAGCATGGTACTGGCACAAAAACAGACACATAGATCAATGGAACAGAATAGAGAGCCCAGAAATAGACCCTCAAATCTATGGTCAACTAATCTTCGACAAAGCAGGAAAGAATGTCTAATGGAAAAAAGACAGCCTCTTCAATAAATGGTGCTGGGAAAATTGGACAGCCACATGCAGAAAAATGAAATTGGACCATTTCCTTACACCACACACAAAAATAGACTCAAAATGGATGAAGGACCTCAATGTGCGAAAGGAATCCATCAAAATCCTTGAGGAGAACACAGGCAGCAACCTCTTCGACCTCAGCCGCAGCAACATCTTCCTAGGAACAACGCAAAAGGCAAGGGAAGCAAGGGAAAAAATGAACTATTGGGATTTCATCAAGATCAAAAGCTTTTGCACAGCAAAGGAAACAGTTAACAAAATCAAAAGACAACTGACAGAATGGGAGAAGATATTTGCAAACGACATATCAGATAAAGGACTAGTGTCCAGAATCTATAAAGAACTTAGCAAACTCAACACCCAAAGAACAAATAATCCAATCAAGAAATGGGCAGAGGACATGAACAGACATTTCTGCAAAGAAGACATCCAGATGGCCAACAGACACATGAAAAAGTGCTCCATATCACTCGGCATCAGGGAAATACAAATCAAAACCACAATGCGATATCACCTCACACCAGTCAGAATGGCTAAAATCAACAAGTCAGGAAATGACAGATGCTGGCGAGGATGCGGAGAAAGGGGAACCCTCCTACACTGTTGGTGGGAATGCAAGCTGGTGCAGCCACTCTGGAAAACAGCATGGAGGTTCCTCAAAATGTTGAAAATAGAACTGCCCTATGACCCAGCAATTGCACTATTGGGTATTTACCCTAAAGATACAAATGTAGTGATCCAAAGGGGCACGTGCACCCGAATGTTTATAGCACAATAGCCAAACTATGGAAAGAACCTAGATGTCCATCAACAGATGAATGGATCAAGAAGATGTGGTATATATACACAATGGAATACTATGCAGCCATCAAAAGAAATGAAATCTTGCCATTTGCGACAACATGGATGGAACTAGAGCGTATCATGCTTAGCGAAATAAGTCAAGCAGAGAAAGACAACTATCATATGATCTCCCTGATATGAGGAAGTGGTGATACAACATGGAGGCTTATGTGGGTACGAGAAGAATAAATGAAACAAGATGGGATTGGGAGGGAGACAAACCATAAGTGACTCTTAATCTCACAAAACAAACTGAGGGTTGCTGGGGGGAGGGGGTTTGGGAGAGGGGGGTTGGATTATGGACATTGGGGAGGGTATGTGATTTGGTGAGTGCTGTGAAGTGTGTAAACCTGGTGATTCACAGACCTGTACCCCTGGGGATAAAAATATATGTATATAAAAAATAAAAAATTAAAAAAAAAAAAAAAGAAGAAAGGTACTGCCTCAACTATAAATTTTGTCCCACTTGGGGGCATAGCCATAATCTGCTTTATTCAAGTATTTAACCATTTGTTTACCAATAATGAAGGCAAAAGTTTTTCACTCCACAAAAAATATATTTTCAATTAATCATGTCATATGCTTTCCTAAAAAAATTTTCTTAGTATGAGGCCACATAAACACAACAATGGAGCTACCAAGTTTCAGTTCAATTCCGTATGCCACAGGGAGTTTGCAAGTATGGAGGTCTCACATTTTGACAAGACAAGGTAGATATGACCTCTTAGAAATAAGAAACAAGAACCATTTCCTAGTGGTATTTACCTTTTATTCTAAGTTGCCATCTGGACAAATTAGCCAATGAAGGCTTTATATTTTAAACCTTGAAAAGGAGAAACAAATAGTCCAAGTAAATTTTATTTTAGGATTGACCTGCTCTCCTAATTTTTATCTCCACACAAACATTCAGTTAAGGTTAAATTATGATATGGCTCTTTGATCTTTCTACATCAGTTGAATCATGAGTCAGTTCTCAGTATTTATGGTTTCATGATCATGAAAATATTGTAGCAGTTTTCAAAGAAGTGATCCTAATGCCCAATGAGTAATCGAAAATACGAAGTGTTTTTTCAGTTGCTAACGTATCAATCACAAGAAAATCTGTCTGTAGGAAAATTACCCCTCTACTAGGGAATAAAACAGCAATCAACTGTGGAATGATTTTTTTTTTTTTCAGTTAGCATGTTAAATCTGTATAACAATCAAAAATATAAATATCATGTTTTTATATAATGTTCACTGCTTATAATTCTTTCCTATAGTCCCTGATAAGTTATTGTTACAACTCATGTTCACTGTTTTTATTTTGATTTTTTTTGTATTGCCAAAACATATGCTACTGACCATATAAGGCAAAATTGCTCTGTGTCTAAAAAACCACATGGTGAATGCTTGCATTTCAATTAAAACCAGATCTCTTGACATCTTTATGCATCTGAGCCCTAGCCACATGAGGGTAGCTCTGTCAGCCTCCCCCACTCTTGATCAATGTAAGCACATCTATTCTTAGACTATGAAAGATGTGCCTTAGGTGCCAAGGGAAGGATTGCTGGCTTGTCACAGCTGCAGCCTGGTGGGGAGTACTTTGTGTGGTCTGTGAGCACAACTTTTCTGCCTTCCCTCCTGGCTATGCACCTCTGAGTGGGAGAAGGTGCACTCCAGGCTCATCTTCCTTCTTATGTTCTCACGTCAAACTGGGAGGTTGAGAAGAACGTATTAAGGAGGCCACACACTTGTTCATCATAGGTTGCCTGGAAAAAGACAGAAGCTGCTAAATGAATGAATCATTCTTTGGGAGTGGCTGTACCAAGCTGATCACTCCATTTGAGTCAAGACTAAATAACTTTAGGGGGGAAAGAATCTGGAAACTGTTAGATAGAAGATAGCAGAGGAAAAAAATAAAAGAACATTTTATTTTTATCGACTGGTGGTTAACTTAGAATAGAGTCATTTGATGACTGCCAGGATTGTTGAAATGGTGAAAAGACATGTTTCCTGCATCTCCAAACTAACCAAAGATAGGGTTTTGTATTTCTACACCAGACTGCGGTTTCTTACAAATAGTTTTAGCTAAAAACAAAACAAAAACACCCTATTTTTTTGAAGTCCATTGTTTCCAGAATCAATCAGAGGAAATAAAAAAGTATATGTGAAGTGAGAGATGAGAATTTTTATTTGGGTTAAAACTAGAAGAATAAACTGGACCCTTAGTGGTGGCAATCTCTACTAACATGTTCCAAACCATCTAAAGCCTAGAACTTACACTGCTGCCTCCCCTGACTCAGGCTTCTAGAACCTGTTAGATAGACATCGTCATGAAAAGATCCAGAGTTTTCTGATTCTTGTTCCTTTGAGGATATGACCATTATTCATTTTGTTCATTAAATAGTCTAAAATTAAAGAGCCTAACATTCAAAAAATCAAAATCTGAAAAATTAAACAAGGTAAAAATGTCTTCCAATTTTTCTTAACTCTTTCCTACAATTTATTTGGGTAACGTTTCAAAAGACTGTATGACTCAGTTCACCACCACTAGTACAGAGGAATCAAACTATAACACAGATTTTTCTAATGATAATAAAAGTGTCCTTAGACTTAAATAGCAATCTTTGAAGAAAAATTATTCTTAGTTAGTTGATTAAGTTTGCCCTGGTAGCTAAAAAGTAAATTATTTTTGTGGGAATCCACAAAAAGTTTTAGAATTAGAAAGTTGTATTTGCTTTTATTATTAGGTGACATAACATCCTTTAGGTTCAAGCTGTTCATTTGAAGACCACTTTTGTCTTCCTTTCAGAGTAAAATTTTTTCCAGATACCCTGCACCTGTTTTCACAACCATGACATAGCCGGAAAGTTTTCTTCTGCTTATCGTTAGTTGCTAAGCAGAATATATTTCAGTATGCCAGCTGCAAAATTGTCAATCAAGCAAACATTGCATGTGTTTGGTAATCTGATAACACTTAACGGCCATCCTCTGATATCTAGGAATCAATGCGAGGAAATTTAGCCTGAGCAGAGTCATGCTTTGTATTGTGTGAAATCAGAAAGGTGATGAAAAAAGCCTGAAATTTCAGCAGATCCCCGTGTTTTCACTGGGGTTCTTGTTTGACTCACTTAAAAGGGTTCCTCTCCAGTATCTACAGAATAGAGATTGTTTTGTAAAAACACATTTTCACTTCGTTGTGCAAAAGATTTAAATTTGTTTCCTAATTTTGGTCATTTATTCTTCCCAAATCTAAGGCAACATGCAGAGGAAGCATGCCATTTGTACACCCTGGCTTTAAGGGCTGCTTTGGAAGGTGTGGGAGTGGAAATTTATCACAGATTATTCATCGCCACAGCCAGGATGGTGTTAAGTAGAAAGCTTTTGTGCGTGAGTGTTCCTATGAATATTTATTTTGAATGTGTGTTAAGCAGTCACTATGCAGTAAAACAGGAGGGACCATTGGAAGCTATTCCCCTTACCTTGAATCCAGAGATACCATGTGGGGGTTGTATGCTGGAACGGGACTTGTTAGAATGGAGCTTGGTGCTGGGTTTGTTATTGCCTCTCCGTTTTTCCAATAGATTGCATGTGACTGTGATAAAGAAACAGTCTATGATAGCTAAACAAAGGAGTAGTCATTTCATTTTATGTTTGGACTTCCACTCTTCTGTACAAATCAAACAAAGTGATATCCAGCTGCTTACTTACTCCAACCATAAAGCCCTGTTTTATCATATACTTCTATGCATATCTATAAAAATATTATATAAACCATTGTAATATGAGAAAGTTGAGGTTTCACTTGCATCAGAATCAGGAAACACAAGGTTAGGATTGCCAAAGCAATTTAAACTTGGACCCCCCTCCTCACTATCAGCAATATAATAGTGCCTTTCATTTCATAAACTCATAGTTTGTTACCGTTTGTATTATAGTATGAGCATCTGGTTATGGGTGACAGACAAGATGGAAAACCTGGGGAGAACCATTCCTCCCTAGGATCCTACCATGTTCTAGTGTGCCATTTTTACACTGACGGTCCCCAGGTAGTACAAGCTTGAGATGGCCTCAAGAGTCTTCTATTGGATGTTCCTACCCCAGTACCCATAGGATAGCATGTGAACACAACCTCTGAGTTTAAGCAAATCACTGGACTCAGAGAAAGCCCTTTGAATATTAATGAGGTTTTTGGGGTCACATTTAGGTATGGTATCGAATCACACAAGAAAGCACTCAGAAAAGAACTTTAGAAAATATTTTAAAAATATGGAAAGAAAAATGTTTTACATTTTTTTTTTTTTTCTTTCACAGCTTTTTATTTTTCTGACCCAGGATCCAATCAAGGTTGATACATTCATTTGTAAATCTTTTTAGTCTGTCTCAATCGAGAGTAATCCCCCAGCTTTTGAAAGAAATGACATCCACTTGTTCATGTAGATTGTCCCACACATTCTGCATTTATCAGTTTCTTCACAGATGATGTCATGTATTGCATCACATCAAGGGGCACATAATGTCAGGTTGTCCTAATATTAGTGATGCTGTTTCATCACTCTGTTAATGTGGTGACCCACCAGAGTTCTCCTTTGTGAAGATGAATTTCCCTCTTTGCAATTAATAAAAAATGATGGGGTGATATTCCGGTATCCTCCAAATACCTAATTCACAACCACTTTTTTCCCCGATGGTTTTAGCCTCTATTTATAACCCTTCCTGTATTATGTACGGGATGTTGCAAAATGGTGATTTTTTTTTTATAAACATATATTTTTATCCCCAGGGGTACAGGTCTGTGAATCACCAGGTTTACACACTTCACAGCACTCACCAAAGCACATACCCTCCCCAATGTCCATAATCCCTCCCCCTTCTCCAAACCCCCTCCCCCCAGCAACCCTCAGTTTGTTTTGTGAGATTAAGAGTCACTTATGGTTTGTCTCATTTTGCTGAATGTTCTCCCTACCTTTCTGGATGCTTTTCCAAGTCTATTTTCCACAATAGACATCCCATTCAAGCAACTTATAGGTCACATCTTTCAGTTGTTTTTATTTTATGACAGTTTTTCTCCCAGAATGAGTATCTTTTTACAGAATAGTTTTTTAAAGCCACATATTTAATTGTATGGATGTAGAAATAATTTGTTTACCTCCTCCCCTAGTTTTGGACTTTTTAAAAAATGTGCTATTACAAATACATCTACAACAGACCGACTTTCTTTTTTTTTTTTTTAAGAATAATTTTTTAGAAATAGATTTTTGGTTCTGCCATTTTTTTACTGAAGTACAGTTGATATGTAACTTATCTTAGTTTCAGGTGTACAACATAACAGTTCAACAGTTCTCCCATCCAAGTACTAACCAGGCCCGACCCTGCTTAGCTTCCGAGATCAGACGAGATCGGGTGCGTTCAGGGTGGTATGGCCGTAGACCAGTTCAACAGTTCTATGCATTACACAGTGCTCACCACAATGAAAGTAGCTACCATCTGTCACCATACAATGTTATTATAATATTGTTGACTGTATTTCCTATGCTGTACTTTTCATCCCTGTGACTTATTTATTTTATAACTAGAAGTTTGTATCTCTCAATCCCCTTCACTTTTTTGCCCATCCCCCTCAATCTCCCTCCCCTCTGGCAACTACCAGTTTGTTCTCTGTAAATAAGGATCTGTTTTTGTTTTTATTTTCATTTTTTGGATTTCACATTTAGTGAAATTATATGCTATTTGTTTTTCTCTAACTTATTTCACTTGGCGTAAAACCCTCTAGGTCCATCCATGTTGTCATGAATGGCAAGATTTCATTCTTTTTAATGGCTGAGTAATATCCTATATTGTGTGTATGTGTGTGTGTGTGTGTGTGTGTGTGTGTGTGTATGTACACATATACATGTGCATAACACATATATATGTACATGTACACATCTTTATGTATATGTGTACATATACATATATATACCACATCTTCTTTATCCATTTATCTATCATTGGACATTTAGATTGCTTCCCTACTTTGGCTACTCTGAATAAAACTGAATAATGAATAATGAATAAACATGGAAGGGAGCATATATCTTTTCAATTAGTGTTTTCCTTTTCTTTGGGTAAGTACCCAGAGTGAAATTGCTAGATCACAGGATAATTCTTTTTTTAACTTTTTGAGGAACTTCCATGCTATGTTCCACAGTGGCTGCCCTAGTTCCCATTCCCACCAACAGTGCAGCAACAGTTCCTTTTTCTCTACATCCTCACCAATACTGGTTATATCTTGTGCTTTGGATACTAGCCATCTGACTGATTTGAGGTAGTTTCTCACTGTGGTTTTGATTTGCATTTTCCTAATGATGAGTGATGTTGAACATCTTTTCATGTGTCTGTTGGCCATCTGGATGTCTTCTTTGGAGAAATGTCTATTCATGTCTTCTATTCATTTTTAATCAGATTACTTGGTGTTTTGCTGGTGTTGAGTTGTAGGAGTTCTTTATATATTTTGGATATTAACCTCTTACCAAATATATCATTTGCAAATATCTTCTCCCACTCAATAGCTTACCTTTATCTTTTGTTGATGGCTTCCTTCACTGTACAAAAGCTTCTTGGTTTGATGTGGTCCTGATAGTTTATTTTTGCTTTTGTTTCTTTTGCCTGAGGAGATAGATCCAGAAGAATGTTGGTAAGGTTAATGTCCAAGTGATTACTTCGGAGCAAGACAATTTTAAAGGTGAAAGCTATTGTTGTATTATCTTTCAGAACACTTTTCCTGTACCAATTTACATATCTGGCTCAATATATCTCTAAGTATAACTGTTTATGAAACCTTCTATGCTCATATTTTACTAAGAAACTTTTTTCAATAAATTTAACAGTTATGTCTAGTCCTACATCATAAACAAAAAGTGATGAAAACAACATCTAGATGGAGGCTGTTATTCTTCTACTGAATGAGGGCAAACTGGAAGTTACAATTTAACAATGTACCTATTTCAGCCATGCTGACATGATTTTGCTCTCTGCCTTAATATCCTGACTTCTACACACCCACAAAAGTCCCCTTGAATTTGTAAAGGTTTCACTGCTGCTGTAAGTGTCACTTCTCATTTCCCACACTGAAGGCTGCGCATGAGGGAGCTGTCTTCTTTAAGCGACCAAAACTAGTAGAATTGCACCAAAAGTACCCAATTTGACAAGACTACCAATGCTCAGTTGGCATTCTTTACACCACAGAAGTGAAGCCGACAAGTGCATTTTGGCTTTGGTCATGGGTTATGCCTTCTCTGCCCTGCACGATGATGTACAGTGGTCTATAAGTGGTGTGGGGTGACTGTGGTCTTAATAGTGGCCTCCTCCCTTTCTCTCCCCCATCCCTCCCCTCCCTCACTCCCTCTCCCTCAGTCCCTCTCCCTCTCCCCCCCTTCACTCCCTCTCCCCCTCCCTCCCCCTTCTCTCTCTCTCTCTCCCTTTCTTTCTTCTGTCTCTTTTAAGATGAAAGAGTCAAAAGAAGGAATGCAATCAATGAGAAAACACTCCAGTGAAGGTAGATGACAAGCAGCTGTTGCCCGGTGCCCAAAAATGCACTGATCAGGCCCAGCCTTGTTTTGCATGTGAGTTTGGATGGATCACAGCCTTTGGCATAATCACTTGAGGATAATGTTTCTTTTTTAAAAACATTTGAATCTCTCATAAATGAAGAGTAGAAGGAAAACTTGGTCATAAAGTGATGCAGAAAGACTGAGTGTGTGAGCTCACCAATAGAGGCATGTCTTGATGCATATTTGTGGCATTATCTGAAACTGATCAAACATGCAGTCAACTGATAGGTAGCTAAATGGTCAAGAATATAGAACATAGAAAATAGAGTGCAATATTTGAGATGTTTTACAACCATGATCTTATTATCCCTTTGGCAGAAGGTAACAGACTTATTTACAAAAGCTAAATTTACAAAACTAAATCTTCTGATTTTTAAGTGAATGACCCATATTTCTGCTTGAGTGCCTCCAGCAGCATCCCTATACATTTCTCTTTGAAAGAGTATTTTATTTCTCTTTGTCTCACATTTCATCCATGTTCCCCCACCCTTTCCTTTTTATTAACTGTAGATGGATTCCAAGCAACTCACCCTGGTAAAGGAGGCAGATTTTTCAAGCTTGTAGCAACTGTTTATCTAATTGCCTTTTAATGGGCTGGACATTGTTGTTGGGAATTTTGCTGCAGCACCATTTTAACCCTTACAGGGAGTGGGTCTTGAAATGGTGTGTTGTTGTCCTTCAAAGACTCCAAAGGTCTATACACACTCATGCACACACACACACACACATGCACGCATACATTCTACACATAAAGCCATGGGAAAGTTAAGAAGAGCTGCTATTGAAAGGAAAAGCTATGTTTGGGCAGTGAATATCCTGACTCAAGAAAGCCAAAGTATTCAAAAGCCAGCAGTTTTCTCAGGCTCCATCTCTCTTCATGAAAATTCAGTCTCAGGAAAACATGCGTGTGCACGTGCGCGCGCACACACACACACACACACACACACACACTCACTCAGTCACTCACACCTGCACCTGGGAATCTTAGGCACTCCATAGCCTGCAGCATCATTCCCCAGTGTAGGAAATGAAAAGGGCTCCCCTGAGAACCCTACATACTCACATGGTGTTTCAGTTTCGTTGTTTTGGTGGTAGTGGTGGTTGGTTTCTATTGGACCCCAGGTGCAGAGAGAGTCGACTTAATCACCAGTGGTCTGGACAAGGCCCCTCAAATGTATGTATTTATTCCCTTTGGCCCCATTCTCTCTCCCCCACATAGATAGACATTCTGGTATGCTTAATATATATTTTTCATTTGAAAGGGTGCTCTGCAAGACATTTGTTAAGTGTGTGCTATCATTCTCTTAAATTTTCAGAGGCAAAACATCCCCTGTTTCAGCTTTTAAACATTTCAAAGTGTATCTTGTGCTCTCATCTTCATTTAAAAAAAAAAAAAAAAAGCCTCTTCATCTAATACTAGCACTGTTAGAAATGAGTTAATCCCCCTAGGTGACTTTTCCATGTAGTCCAGCCTATCTGCTACTCTCTTAGGACAAGTCCCACAGATCTTTGTTCCTTTCCTCATGTTTATCTTCCAACACTTTACCAAAATGCAGTGAAAATTATACACATTTTTTTAAAGATTTTTATTTATTTATTTGACAGAGATCACAAGTAGGCAGAGAGGCAGGCAGAGAGAGGAGAAAACAGGCTCTCCACAGGGCAGAGAGCCCAATGTGGGGCTCGATCCCAGGACCCTGGAATCATGACCTGAGCCTAAGGCAGAGGCTTTAACCCACTGAGCCACCCAGGCGCCCCATTTATACACATTATTTGCAGGAATATTAATGCATAGATAGAATCAGGAAATTCCAAACAGTTTTTTCTTATTAAGCTTTATTTATCCTGACTCTTTTATTTGTGTGTTTTTCCATTTCTATCCCCTATACACCATAGTTTGCAGAAAGCACTTAGTATGTGGGAAAACAAAGAAAAATGCTTTTTCTTGAATCACTTTATTCTTGCTATTATATTAAGAGTTAGGAAAACCGGGGCACCTGGGTGGCTCAGTGGGTTGGGCCTCTGCCTTCAGCTCAGGTCATGATCTCAGGGTCCTGGGATCGAGCCTCGTGTCAGGCTCTCTGCTTAGCAGGGAGCCTGCTTCCTCTTCTCTCTCTGTCTGCCTGCCTCTCTGCCTACTTGTGATTTCTCTTTCTGTCAAATAAATAAATAAAATCTTTAAAAAAAAAAGAGTTAGGAAAACACATCTTAGAATATAATCAAAACAGTTTTTAACTAAGAACCAATTTTTCTGGGGCACCTGGGTGGCTCAGTGGGTTAAAGCCTCTGCCTTCGGCTCAGGTCATGATCCCAGGGTCCTGGGATCGAGCCCCACATCGGGGGGCTGCTTCCTCCCCTCTCTCTCTCTCTCTCTGCCTGCCTCTCTGCCTACTTGTGATTTCTCTCTCTCTGTCAAATAAATAAAATCTTTAAAAAAAAAAAAAGACAAGAGAAAAAAGAAAACAAATTTTCCAGATCTTATTTTTTATCACTTTAGCAAAATCATTGGCATTGATGTGGCCAAACAGATCGTTACTCTAGACCTCTTCCCTTTTGCCACAAATCCATTATTTACAGATTTAACCCTAATATACAGATGAGAGAATTGAGACTTCAAGGCTGCTTACCCATGACCATATAAATTTTCAGGAGTGAAATCTATTTTTTTAACCCTGAAGTCCATGGCTGAGGGAGTGATGTTGAACATCATGAGTTCTCCAATAGTCTCCAATACTCCAACTACTATGGTCAAAATATGGTTTGACATTATAGGTGTGCCTACATTACTCTGTAGTATTCCTTATTTGGTTACTCTTGTCCCAAGCCATGTGCTACGTGTTGTGCTAAACATTGGAGATGGAGGGATTGGCTGGCACTGAGTCTTCTCTAGTGAGCTCAAGACCTAAGCAAAAACAGCAAAGTGTTTACCAGTCTAAGGCCAGACATTCTTACTCAGGCCAGCTTCAATAAGGAGCACACCAAGGGCATCCTTAAAGGGGTAGAATGTAATAAGGAAGCCTAAAGAATAATGAACACAGAACTGAACCCCCTTGAGTTTCCCATTCCTGACTACAGACTCACCCCTGACTGGTTTCCACATACTGGACTCAGTATTGGACTCTGTATGTGAGATACTAGTACACATTTATTATCCTGATTATCCAAAACAATGATTTGGATGTTAACATCTGGTTCCAGATTTTACAGATATAAAAACAGGATATTAGAATCTGCTGTTCATTAAAAGAGGAAGACTTCCTAAAATCCATGTAATGACCTACTTGTTCTAGTCCTTGAAAAACTGTTCACTAAAGCCCGTAAAGCATCTACAGACTAAAATCAGGAAAGTGCCATTTTGAAAGTCATTTCCTAGAATTGTGTGTAGGTAAACTAGAATTTACTGCTTGTAAAGCCATACTTTGGTCACCCATCTGATGCTACTGGTCAGATCAGATCATCAAATGCTATAAGCACCATCCTAACAAAATAGACATGATATGGAAACAAATACTGGTCGAGAGGCTCCCTCAGGTCAGCTCTGGGTCACTCATCCCATGAGCAGCATTTTATGATTTGGTTCAGTACTGCCCTGAGGTACACATTAACTTTAACTGAGCGAATTGCTAAAAATTTCCTCAGAAATGAGTCCAAGCAATTTCCCTTCTTTCTTCATTTATAATGTGTTGACATTAATTAGTACCTAATTCCTGGAGTGTGTTCAGGCTTCAGTGACAGACAGAAAGGAACGATTTCTGAGCAGATTAGGCACACAGCCTCCTGGCCCAGTGCCAGGGGATGCAGGTACAGCCTGACTGCTCTCAGGAGCAGGTCCTCATCAGCCTGGCCCACATTCCTCATTAGGATGCAAAGATCTTAAGAAGACTACGGGAAATGGTCCTACTTAATAGTAATGATCACTTTTCCTTAAGAAACTCAAGATATTCTGAGTTATTGGCTAAGATCTATGAAGAGTAAAAAAGTAGAGTCACTTAATGACCACGCATGGTGACTGAGCAAGCCAATGTTATCAGCAGGTCTGCTTCCAGCACCTTCTGGCTTTATGCTATTTTAAAGTAGTATATTTCTTCATGCATCCCAGATCCCACATCTGCACAAGCACCTTCTATGTTTCAGTGAAAATGGATGCTCTAAAGGATAGCTTTATAACATCAGTTGGGCTAGGTTTAGATTAAAGCATGGGGAGACTGGAAGAGTAATAGAGGGTATTTCCTGTATTTTATGTCTTCATCTAATAATGGAAGTCCTCTCTTTGGTCAGAGAGCTGTGATGTTCCTGTGCCATTACAGAACTTCACTGGGAAATGTTAGTAAAGGCTGTAGTTTTCCCTCTTTCTGGTACATTAAGATCTTCATTCACAAACCATTTTGATTATTAGAAAGATAGAAATAGAGAATGAACACATTAATAAAGACAACCCAAATTGTGCTTTTGAAAAGCGAGGATGAATATTACACAGATCCTAATAAATGATACAACAGTGAGCAGCCTGGAGGAGTTAAAAACAGCCAGCAACATATATAGAACTGGAGTGAAACAGAGAAAAGCAGATTGAGATTTATAACTAAGGCCCACTTATGAAAATTAAAAAAACAAGGACATAAAACAACACACATTTGACCATAGCACAAACAAATATGCATAACAAACACATTAGGTAATTTTCTGGAGGAAAGAAAGAAATAGGCATCGAAAAATGGAGACAAGAAAAGGAAATGGAAGGGCTTCCTCTAGAAATAGTAATTCTTATGAGATAGGGAGGGGATGTGATTAGCTCGACTCTACACCTGAATTTTAGAAATATATATGTGTGTACATGTGTCCCACTAATGTCGTAAGCAATATAGACAGCTTGGAATTTTTAGCTTTCAGTTTTAATCCCATGCTGTTCTTTATGAAGATATGAGGCCGGTGAACCAACACATCACACTCTCCTTGCCATGGATGTTGAGGACTACCAGTGTTCATGGTCTATTTTAAATACACAAAGCCGTTACATTACGACCCTACCGAGACATTTGTAGGAGAGAAGACTTTGCCTCTGCTGTACATGTCGCCTTCTCAGATGTGACCCAGGAAAAGCACAACTTTCATGCAGTAACAGAAAAAAGCAAGTGTCTGAGTACCTGTGATTTTCTTGTATTTCTTAGAGTTCTTTTAGTTTGTTACCATTTATTAGAGAAATATCAACAGGGATGCCTGAGTGGCTCAATCAGTTAAGGGTCTGTCTTCAGCTCAGGTCATGATCCCAGGGTCCTGGGATGGAGTCCCACACTGGGCTTCCCACTCCAGGTGGGAGCCGTTTCTCCCTCTCCTGCACCCTCTGCTCGTGCTCTCTCCTTCTCTCTCTCTCTGTCAAACAAAACAAACAAACAAAAATCTTAAAAAAAAAAAAGTATTAGCAAAACTTGATCAATATTCAGGTAAAAGTAAAATTACCTATTATGATCCATTCATTTCCCAGCCAAGAAACAGAGATTCACTAGTCAGAATCTATATATTTCACACACTGTTATTTGTAGTAACAGAACAAATATTCTTTCGTTATCTTACATTTAGCCCATGCTCCATGCCCATATTCATCCACAATCTTTAAGTATAGTCTAACATTATGAATAACTTCCCCAGAGAAGGAGGAAATAGTGACATTATTAAAGTAAGATGTCACAGCAATTGTAAAAATAGAATCCACCTGCAAATTAATGTTTAAAACAATTAATGGATATTTTAAGCACCAGCTTGTTGTCTTTTTTTCCTACCATGATTTACATGAAAGTTTTAATACTTTAGAAGCTTTCAGATTTTAAGTACCAAAACATAATGCATATGAATACACACCCATGGAATCCTCCAGCCTGAAACTTCTTTTCAGAGAAAAGTCTGAGTATTGAAAATGTAGCAGATCTGGTTTTTAAACAGTTGAGCTTTTCAAGGGGATGGGTAATCTATCATAATGGAACATTTAGCTTCACTTTAAAAGTATACATTTATGGTTTTCTTTTTATGACATCATTATGATCTTTAGTCCTAGAATTGCTATTCTGTGATCAGAGTGTGAAAATGACACAGAAATAAGTCACAAGAGAGTTCAGTTGCCAGTTAGTTAAGGTTGTAGTTATTGGCCATTAGATTATTAATACAATATAAAAAGGCGGTTATTATCTATCATTGTCAAAGAAATGTAGGCTGTACTTCACGTAATTAAAGTAACTTCTAATTACATGAGATTGGATTTGCTTTCTCCACAGTTCATTTCAAAGGAAATGAGTCAAAGAACTCATCCACTCTTTTTTTAAAAAATATCAGTAGACTGGTGCCCTTTTTCTGAACAAGATATATGACATACCTGGGATGTGATGTGGATCAACCTAGTAACATGCCCAAAGTGAAAGAAAGTCCTAGCATTACCTCCTCCTGAATCTGGAAGTTATTTGAGGGGAGATGAAAAGAATTCCAGGCCTTTCTCTTTCTCCTACTGTAACTTGGTATACGCAGATTCTTTTTATTTAAATCACTGATTCATTCCTTTGAATCTTTATTTATAAAAGAACCCTAATTATACAGTCAGTCAAAAAATATTTATTCAGCACTTACAACAGACCAACCATTGTTCTAATCTCTAGAGGTGTTTCTCCAAGTGTGGTGTCCACATCCCCTGCAGCTTAGTTACTAGAAGCCATGCAGATAAGGTGTTGACCATCTCCCACCCCACACCAACTCAGTCCTGTCTTGCAAGGTGGGACCCAGGAATCTAAATTGTTAGAAGTACTTCAAATTACCTTGAAAATTCCAATAAGAAAATTTAGTCCCTGTCAACAGGCCTAATAAAAATTTGGAAATGCAGATAGGAAATAGCAGATCCAAACTTAGAGTCAAACAACCTGAGCAATGATTTGTGTCACTTCTGGGATAAACCATTTAACTGACAAAGCTCTACTCTGTCTCATCTTCTTCTGACATGGCAAACCCTGAAACCTCATAGTGAGTTGGTGGTATAAAATATTAGCATCTTGCCAGTGAGTAGAACCTTGTTGCCAATCCACACTGGCCATGTAACCATGAGAAAAAAAAAATACTTTTGTTGTTTGAAACCAGTGAGATTTAGGGGACTATTTGTTACTGCAGCATAACCAATTTATCCTGACCCATTCACATGATTCACCTTCCATCATTTTTCTCATAGGGAGTGTTGTTATCACACATCTTTTCCTTCAAAGATCCTGTTAAAAATTTTTCCATGTACTGCTTCTCCCCCAGCTCATGCTCTCTCTTTTTCTGTCTCTAATAAATAAATAAAATATTTTTTTAAAAGTTTTCCATGTGAGAATCTACAGATAGAACTTGCCGAGCAGAGGTAACTGCAAGAGCAAAGATCCTAAGATCACAATGAACTTCCCTGTTTGTGGCATAGGAAAAAGAAAAAGGCTAATATAACAAAAGAATATGGGAGCATAGGGGGAAGTGGTAGAGGAGGGAGGTAAGAAATAGGATGAGAGAATTTGTTAGGGATCAAATTACAGAGACTTTGTGAGCCATGATAAACACTTCAGATTTTATTCTTTGTGTGAGGGATGCCTCTGAAAGTGTTAAGCAAGAAACTATATAATATGAATTACATTTCCAAAAGATCACTCTGACTACCTGGGGGACAGTGCAGAGGAGACCAAACCATCAAACAGAGAGGGAAAAAAAAAAAAAATGAATTTCTCACCAAAAAGCCTTGTGCTTAAATTCCATCTTTGGTCCATTTTATTTCTGTGCCCTGTGTGGTTTAGTCAAATGTAATCTAGGTTTTATTAGGGTATTATTTCTCCCAAATTGACATTTAAAAAATGCTTGTCTCTGTGGTCGAATTCCAACAATAATTCCTGCTTCATTTAGCAACATCTGTAAGGCCTTTTTACGTGACAGACAACTGTGGTGCAAAGATAATTGGAACAACATAGCAAGACTCTGTGGGGAATCTCTGCAGGGTCCCCAACCCTTACTTCATAAGACCATTTCATCTTCTTTCCAGTGAATCTTCTGTTTGTCTTCAACTACCATCAGTCTTCTTTGTTTACAGACTTGGCTGTAAATTCCTCAACTTTCTTGGTTCCTTGTCCCTCTACTCCCACCCCCCCATGTTTAACACCATTGACCTGACCTTGACTTCAAAGATGTATCCTATTGGAACTATCATAGAGACTTGGCCCTATAGGACTTGAGCCTTTATTTTTTTTTTTTTTTTTTGGTCACTATCCATGAGATGGGGCGGGGGGGCACTGTCAGAGTATGAGAATCATAGGAAACCCATGTTGGACTGAAATCCTCACTGAGTTTTGCTATGCTGTGACATCAGAGGAGGGAGAATTAATGTGGGATGCTGTGGTTAGTGACCTAAGTGCAACATATCCTTCAGATTCCATAGAACCAACGTCGCCTCCCAGATAGCTTGGAATAGGGAGAGGTACTGCCATTTACAGCCTATGAAACCAGTTTGGAAAGCCATCCCCCTCACTCATTATTTGTAAATATATACCGGCAGTCCTCACGTTGCACAGTCCCAATATGCACATTTAGTTACCACGGTTTAGTTAAATTTCTAACAACCTGGTCCACATTTCTATTACCACAGCATATTAACTGTGAGTAATTGTATAAAGTAAAAATTTTGCTGCTTGTCTTTGCATCCTAAATCACTACATGAATAATAGAGGCCTATCCTCATCAGTGGCCAATCATGTCATCTCTTTCAAAGTTGGTCAGTGATGAGTCACGGCCCATGAGACTCAACCAGGTACAGGCAGCAAAGCAGGTAGTTTTGCTTCTTTGTTTCCCAGTGGTAAATCCCCATGAAATTCTACAAAAATGGATAATAAGAGAAGGAATTGGTTAATGAAGATGAAAGTACAGCAAAGAAATGAAAAGTGATAATGCTGAAAATGAGATTGAAGTATAACCTTCATGGAGTTATAGGAGAAAAGGCTGACAGTGGTAATCTTGCTCCTACTACTGTGGGACACACTCTAGATATGCAGGTACAGGGGTTTGGGAAGGCCAGCTTGTGGACATAAATGAGGAAAATGGTTGTGACAAAGAGAAGGCAGGAGTCCCGGAGGAAATGCCTGATTTGTGCAAAAGATGTCAAGTCAAAGGCATTCTCAGAGATACTACATGACATTGAAAAAGCCAAGGATTAAATGTCTGAAGCTGATCAAAATTTGCCAAGGCACAGAAGAGATGCATTGAGTACATCATAAGTTATTTACGTGAATATGGCAATTACTGTTCAAACAACTTTTGAGAAGTTTTTACACAGAAATAAAAACACTGAATTCTCAATATTTGTACTATTTTACATTATGATGTACTAAATAGGCATTAGTTTTACTATTCATTTTCATTTCACTGTACCACACTTTTATCACTGATAGAGAATTTTCAACATTTGACAGAAATTTTTAAAGGTCATCGAACAATCTTATATTTTCTCATTCACTGTATTACTTTGCACGGTTTCAGTCTGAATGGCTGTTTTCACAGTCCTGTACTTCTATGCAAAGTGAGAATTGCCTGTACAGAGAAACTCAGCATGCATCCATATTATATACTCTCTCTATTCTGTGGAGCTTGTAGCTCCTGTTTTTTTATGCATTTTGTCTTGGAAACTTCTTTTTATTCCCTTATGTTGTTCTCTAATGCTGGTAAGTGATATCAAATACAATAATTTTATTAGATAACCTTGATAGAATAGAAAGTTTTCTATGTGACTCACTCAATTCCTTCCAAAATTGTCTCTTTTAGCTAAAAACTTTTAATACTCATTGTTTAACAATAGCAGTAAAATTGAAAAGTAACTCTCAAAATGTAGGAGATTAAGGAAGTACCATATCACTTTTGTGGTGGATTATCTACATCTATTTAAAAGAATCATGAAGAATAACATTAAAATTATGTGAAAGAGTTTTAGGACTACCTTACATAGTGGGAAAAGTGGGTGACAAAATACTTTCCAGTGTGATTCCATTTTTTATAAAATACGTATATGTGTGCATGTATATATGTGCACATATGCGTGTATGTATGCACATAAATAATCATAATGAAGAATGTAATCAAAATGTCAAGGGTAGTTATCCTTGAGTGGAAGGATTATGAAAAATTTTTTTCCTATTCTCTGTGTTTTCTGATTTGTCCACAATGGGAACATAACATTTTGTAGTAGACTGTCAAAACACTTCTGCTCTTACATCTACATTTTCTTTCTTTCTTTTTTTTTTTTTAAGATTTTATTATCTGTTTGAGAGAGAGAGAGAGAGAGAGTGAGAGAGAGCACACAAGCTGGTGGAGACAGAGGGAGAAGCAGGCCTGAGCTGAAGGCAGAGGCTTAACCAACTAAGCCACCCAGATGCCCCACTTCTACATTGTCTTTATAGCTTAGTAATAAAAACAAGCAGTGAAGCAGACATTAAATTGTGTTTTTTAACTCTCTCAACCTTTCTCACTTGCTGCCTTCCTATCACAGACTCAGAACATTCCCTAATGAGTCAGGCAGCCATGATGGTGCTGACTCTGTAAAAATATATATATTTAGAAAGATCAACTTTTCCAGGATTGGAGGTGAAGCATACCAGAGTTTAAAAACACTCCAGAAGTCTCAAGATTCAAAATCTCAAATTTCCTTGCCTCTAACTTTTAATGTGCCCAGTGCCAGCATTGCCACACCCAGGCATCGCTGATGGATTGAAGAAACCATCTGTGCAGCGTCGATGGCATTGCCTGTGTCTGGTTAACTGAAAATAGTTGACAAAATCCACATGGTTAAATAAATCAGGAGAATAGCAACTAAGGCACAGATGTTTGCAATCTTCCTGCACGGTCCTATAAACATAATCTGCTAGGAAAACAGTACCTGCTGGACTGCTTCTCACATTCACACACTCAAATAGTTTTTGTAAACTATTTATTGAGCATTTACTACGCACCCAGTCCAACGCTTACTGCTTACATTCATTTTCTCCTTTAATCCTCACAAGAACTCTGTAAACAGAATAATATTGGGCACCTGGGTAGCTCAGTTGGTTGGGCAACTGCCTTTGGCTCAGGTCATGATCCTGGAGTCCCTGTATCAAGTCCTACATAGGGCTCCCCACTCAGCGGGGAGTCTGCTTCTCCCACTGACCTCTCCTCTCTCATGCTCTCTCTCTCTCTCTCAAATAAGTAAATAGATTCTTTGAGGAAAGGAAGAAAGGAAAAAAAAACCCAGAATACTATTATTTTCATTGTATAGATTTATAGGAAATTACAGCTCGGAATGTTGGGTAACTCATCCAGGGTCAGACAACAAACACCTGATACTAGCCCCTGAGTGAACAAGAATACAGGGTTTTCTTTCAGTTCTTTATTTAGAACAATATTTGGTTTAAAAAAAAAAAACAACTTTCATCCTCAAACAACCAACAAAACATGACATGCAGACTAGCTGTAAAAGAAACAGTGACTATGTGTAAAAAATGTATTCTAGAACCCCCCCCCACATATAAGTATCTCATTAACTTCGTGTATAATTGCCAATTGCTCATAAGAAGGAAACAGATTTTATTTGAAGCATAAAAATTTAAGCACTGTTTTTAAAAGCAGTTTTGGATAAAATTTAACAAAAATGTAATGAAAAACACTAAGGGGAAATTAAAAATAACTTCTTAGTATTACTAAATAAAGAGAATTGTTTTGATGAGCCAAAAGTACTATTTCAATGAACAATCCTATGACAACAACAAAATTAACCCAAAAATGTTCCTTGTAGACATGTCAGTGTATCTCCCACCTCAGCAAATAGAAAAAATTCTATCATGTTGAAGATTCTCACAGAAAACATTGCTCCTACACTTCAGGAACTGCCATTCTTGCTCGATGAGTGGTTCTCACTGCAGAAACTCAAAGCCCGTTTCATTCCACCTTGGCCTTCCATCTCTGATCTTTCAAGTCTTCCTGAAATTGCCAAATCCCGTTTTCTCCTTGCAGAGCACCTCCTAATCCTCCTAATGTAATTTAGGCTGACAGGACTGAACTACAATGTTCAATAGCATATCTGCAGATGAAAAGAAGGGTGGCCCGAGGGGTACTCCAAGCAAGCTTCCAATTGGACAAACCAGACTAGAGAAGGCCTGTGCCTGTCCCCATCCCTGGGTGCGGGCACTCCAACTGCTACCCATTTGTAGCTATTACTTGTTCTTGGTCTCCAGAGCTGGGAACTCAGGCTTCTGACTACATGGAGACAGATTATTTTTATTAAGACTAATATCCTTATTTACAGAGTACTTATTATGTGCCAGTCACCTTGCCAAGTGATGTTATATGTCTTTATAGGACTTATCTAATTAAATTATAGATCTTTCTGCTTTCTGCATTTGGGGAGATTAGCAGGTTTAGTCAGTGGCCAAAATAGGGAGTAAGAACAAAAACAGTACTTTGTTTTCATCTTTTCCTAATCTTTTACTAGTAAACTTTTATTGAACACCTATTATGTGTTAGGAATTGCACGGAGTGTAGTTCTCACCTTTATGGAATAAAAATTTCTTGGAAGCAGAAAAATGCAAAAAAATACTACAATGTAAATATGTTAAGAAATATATATAATTCATATTTTACAAAATTCACCTTTTAAAAATGTACAACTCAGTGATTTTTAAAAAGTTTATTTATAATGTGCAGCCATCTAATTCTAGAACATTTTCATCAATCCCCCCAAAGAACCTTTTTACCTATTACCAGTCACTTCTCATCCTCCTGCCCTTGGAAGCCACTCATTTACTTTCTGCCTCTATGGATTTGCCTTTTATGGACATTTCAAATAAACAGAATTATATTTAAAAAAAAAAAAGAGAGAGAGAGAGAGAAAGAAATATATAGAAAGCAATCATATTTAAAAAGTGGAGGTTGCCTAAGTAAATTAGTTAAAAGGTTCTTCTGCCTTCTCTAACCTGCTTCATTAGTAAAGTTCTGTAAGGGGGTGGCCTACATAAGATTTTTTTTATCACCTTAAGTCAGTCTCCTTGCTACAGAACCATCTAGAAAGATCTTAATCACAAATAGATACTAATGACTCTCACATTCAGAACAGTATTTAACACTTTGCTCCTAGATTCTTTCTTTCTCCAAGGTTAGCTGCCACTGACACAAATAATTTATGTTTTCAAGATTATTTATGAATATGTATAAATGACCCCATACATAGGAAACAACAAGGAGAAAATTGTATATGAGTTATGAATCCACATAGAAACAAATAGAAAAATCCAGGAGATAAATACCTATATGCAAAGACAAATAATGGAAAATGTGATACAGCATTAGAATAATTAAAAACTTTGTTTTTCTCCTTATATCATTCTATATTGTGCACATCTATAAGTATAACTGTTTAGGAGTTTTACAATTACAAAAAGTAAAAATTTTGTACAAATTAAAACCAAAAGAAGAATGAGTAAAAGTCTGCTTGGTATAATATATTATTGTTTTATTGAGTTTACCAATGAACCAGTTTATGATTTTAAGTAGTATGGTTATGTTATTTTCAAATAATTTTTTTAATCCTGAAAGGAAACAAAAACAAACAGGTTTTGTTTAGGTAGAAGTTCCCAACTCTAAATGGATCCTATTCACTATCTTGTCACCAGACTTGAGTTCACACAAAATGACCTCTCACTACCTACCTATTAGAGAGAAAAAGAGAAGAAAGGTGACTGGCTGCTCAGACTGATAGTTTCACACACTCCTCTTTTAGAGACGAGAATTTCCTTCAAGATTCAACTTCCTTCAGGAGAAATTCAGCATCCAGACACATAAGTGCACACACACACACACATCTAAGCCCCCCTAAGAATTTATGCATTTTAAAAAATTGCTTGAAAATATAAAAAGCGCAGAGCTGGTGATGAAAACAGGAAGTAATTAGAAATGGGCATGTAAAATCTGTTTGGAGTGCTGGAAATGGTTTGGAACTTGACTGTTGTGATGGTTGCTTGCATAATTCTGTAAACCTAGTGATAATCATTGTACTGTACTCTTAAAATAAGTGAAATTTATACCTCCATGAAACTTACAAAATAAAAAACATAATTTCATTGGATATAGGAAAAAATTACTATAGCAGAATAAGATGTTTGAGGAATCCTAAAAGAAATTAAGGAATCAAGTTTGTAGTGAAAGCCATATTAGGGAGGCCCCGCTATATGTTAGTCCAGCTATATATTAGGGAGGCCCCGCTATATGTAGTGAAAGCCACATTAGAGAGTCCCCGCAAAATGAAAATCTAGCACCATTATTTAAAAATCATTAAGAATTTCAAGATGGCAATATTAAACCAAGTACAGGGCCCTTCTGAGTGCCAGGTAACATGCCCTGAGACCAGCCGTGAGGACTGGAGAAAGCATAGGCTGAAACATGGAAAGGGGAATTCTATGAAATTTGAAGGGTACTCCAAATGAAGAGTAAATGGATCGAAAGAGTGGCTAGGGCTTGGTGGTGATTACCAGGAGAAATGGGGAAGACACATGTAGCAACATGGTGGGTCAGCACCTTCTTCCACTTGTGCTTATGCTGAACAATAGCTGAGAATTAAGAGTAGCATATACTGCTGAACTAAAGCATTCCTAATGTAGGAAATTGGGGTTGCAGAGGCATTTACCAAGAGCAGGAGGAACTCACAAACTGAAAAGACACACCGCCTTCACTTCCTACCCCAGAGGCACAAACTAACCCTCTTTTAGGATAACAGAAAAGGAAGATGCCCTAAGGAGAACCTTCATTCACAAATGGGAAATCAGGAAGTTTAAATGCCCGTGTGAAATGAACAAGCAATAATCATAACGTTTGCAAAACCCAAATACAGTGAAAGGAAGAAACTGCAAACAGAAAAATGAATCCACAAAAATATAGAAACCATTTAAAAATTAGCATAATTAACATTTGCAAATAAATGTAAGGGATGACCTTATCTAAAAATATAAACAAAAGAATGTTTATGGAATAAAAACATTCAGAGATCTTAATTTTTTTTAAGATTATTTATTTATTTATTTGACAGACAGATCACAAGTAGGCAGGGGGGAAAGCAGAGAGAGAGAGAGGAGGAAGCAGGCTCCCTGCTGAGCAGAGAGCCCGATGTGGGGCTCGATCCCAGGACCCTGGGACCAAGACCTGAGCCAAGGGCAGAGGCTTAACCCACTGAGCCACCCAGGTGCCCCAGAGATCTTAATTTTTTAAAACACAGACAATGGCTTACCTGTTCAGTCCATTAAAAAAATGTTTAGATAGGTGATTCTAGTTTAAACTTATTTTAGCTCATCAATCTTACCTTTTATGGCTAGTGATTTTTGCAACTGTGTTTAAGAAATCTTTCATTATCCTAAAGTGAAAAAGATACTTTTGTATCTAGCAAATGCCATCTTTCTTAGTCTTCTACATGTATAATTACAGTCCACCAGGAATTGCTTTGTGTGCTTTGCAGGGTGAGAGGAGGGGAGCTTGTCAAGTTGCCGCCCCCTCCCCACTACCCACAGATATTGAACATACCCAGCACCATTCACTGAAAGAACTGTTCTTTCCTCACTGCTCTGCAGTGCTGACTATGTCACATAGTATCCATATGTGAGTCTCTCTCTGGGTTTTCTATTTATTTACCCTGGGATTTCATTTATACTTTGTACAATGTCAATGTGGTAATTGTTCTAACTTCATATTAAGGCTTGATGTTCAGGAGTTTGTATCTCTCAACTTTGTGTTCCTTGAAGATTGTCTCAACTATTTTGGGCCCTCTGATTCACCATGTAAATTCTAGAAACAGCTTTTTTATTTCCACTGGACCAAAAGAGAATGCTGAGATTTTGAGTGGAAATGAAATGAGTTTATATATTCATTTAGGGAAATTGATACCTTTAGAATATTGACTCTTTTCATCAGTGAACATCCCCCCATTAATTTAAGTCTATGATTGTCTCCATAATGCTTTCTAGTTTTCTTTCTTGAGGATTTGTCTGAGTACTTGATACTTTCTGATGCTATTTATAAAAGGCATTTAAATGATTTTTAATTTTTAAAATATTATAGTCCTTGTTGGTTAGAAATAAAACTGTTTTTATTATATTAACCGTATCTATAGACTCAGGATTTTCTACATGAAGAAACATATCATTCAATAATAATGACAATTTTATCTATTATTTTCCAATCATAATTCTTTTTTAAAACCTTATTGCTCTGGCTAGAAATATAGTATAAAGTTGAATAGAAGTGGTGACTGCAAGAATTCTTATCTCATTTCTAATCTCAAAAGTTTTATAGGGTATAGCTAAGTTGACTTCAGTAAACTATACAATATAGTAAACTATACAATATAGACTTTCCAAAGTCATTTTATGATTCTGTATTTCCAATGGCAGGGCAATAGTTCTAGTGGGAATACTAAGAATCTATGTGAATCTAGACTTCTTGTATTTTATTTTATTTTATTTTATTTTATTTTATTTTATTTATTTGATAGAGAGAGATAGGAGATAGGGAACACAAGCAGAGGGAGTGGGAGAGGGAGAAGCAGGCCTCCCGCTGAGCAGGGAGCCCAATGCAGGGCTCTATCCCAGGACCCAGGGATCACGACCTGAGCCAAAGCAGACACTCAATTACTGAGCCAGCCAGGCACCCCTGAATCTAGACTTCTAATAGTCTGTTTTAATATGTCTCCATTTTGCCTTCCATTTCAAAATTCAACCATTGGAAGAAAAAAATAAAGCCATTACAGAGATTTTCTTCTGAGCCTGAAGTAAAAATGAAGAGGTTTGAGGACAGGGGTGGGGTTGGACAGAAAGCAAAGCCCAGAGGGTATATTTGGTTTACTCCATATTCTCCAATATTGTTACATTCTTCATATCACTAGTATATTCTATGGTGTTGTTTTTTTAATTACTAGGGAATAAATGAATAAAAAAATAGGATAAAATAAAAATAGTATTCCAAATGAATGAACTTAAAAACATTAAAATTACTTAAGTGTACATGAGCAAAAACGTATTTTTATTTTTACTTCACAGAGTCTTGGCTAATGACACAGAAAAAGACTAAGTGCGAGTATGTACTCCACAAATCTGGATATAATTGCATCTTTCCACCGCCCTCATAGTCTGAGGCTTTCCTTCACACCCAAGAGAGGCTTCTGGCAAAATAAAATATGAAGAAGACACATCTTCACAACTTACATTTCATTTGAAGTTTTTTATTTTAGCTTTTCTACAGATTATTTGGATATTTAAATATGGGTTTTATAACATTAAATAATTATCTGGATCTGAATGTTTCTTTTTAAAAAACTGACTTTCTTCCCAATACAATTTCATAGTGAATTTCCATGGATGGAAAGCACACTCCTATTTCTTTTCCTACATAATGAGACTCTGGAAACCAGAAAGTATATAATCTTCAAAATTGCACTTAAACACTTATATTCAGATCTCCTTCCTATTTTAACTTGCTTGAAGCTCTCTTCCACAGCACAAAGATTTTATTGGAAACTATTGGAGAGCTTATCAGCTGGCATGCTGTTACTTCCGTCGTGTGAATATTGCTTTCATTGGTGCAACAAAAAGAAAATTACACGATATCTCCCTTTTAAGTACAATTCCTATTACAAGTTTTGTGTACTACTCTCTTTCATGGCAAAAATTTTCCTTTAAAGGATGCCAAATTCTTATGAGAATTTAAATGCGATAGTGATGAAAGTAATGTTTGAGGGGGTTTGTGGCCTCCTCATTTTAGCAGACTGCCTAGAAGACTAGCCTTTTGATACAGGAGGACTCCTGAGCATGTCCTTTTAGTGGGATCCTTTCCCTAAGCCATCCCTTTTTATAAGAGATGTGGTATTGACCTATTGTTCTATTTATAAATCTCTCCATAATGTATAAAAACAGAGCATGTCATTTCAGGCACATATTGAAGAGAGGATGCAACTGTGCTACAGAAGACCAGGTTTTATTCTTGCTTAGTTTCTACTCAAAACGTAGATGATTCTTTTTTAAAATTATTTTTATTAACCTATGATATATTATTTGCCCCAGGGGTACAGGTCTGTGAATCATCAGGCTTACAATTTCACAGCACTCACCATAGCACATACCCTCTCCAATGTCCATAACCCAACCACCCTATGCTGACCCCCACCACCCTCCAGCAACCCTCAGTTTGTTTTGTGAGATTAAGAAATTGTCTTCCTCCTGATCCCATCTTGTTTCAATTTTTTTCCTTCCCTACTCCCCACAACCGCCACTGCCTCTCAAATTCCTCATACTAGAGATATTATATAACTGTCTTTCTCTGATTGACTTACTTCACTCAGCATAATACCCTCTAGTTCCACATCACTGCAAATGGCAAGATTTCATTTCTTTTTGATAGCTGCATAGAATCCGATTGCATATATATACTACATCTTATCTTTCCATTCATCTGCTGATGGGCACCTAGGCTCTTTCCACAGTTTAGCTATTGTGGACATTGCTACTAAAAACATTCTGTTACATGTGCCCCTTCGGATCACTACATTTGTTTAGGGTAAATACCCAGTAGTGTGACTGCTGGGTCACAGGGTAGCTCTTATTTTCAACTTTTTGAGGAACCTCCATGCTGTTTTCCAGAGTGACTATACCAACTTGCATTCCCACTAACAGTCTAGGAGGGTTCCCCTTTCTCTGCATCCTTGCCAACATCTGTCATTTCCTGACTCGTTAATTTTAGCCATTCTGACTAGCATGAGGTGGTATCTCATTGTGGTTCTGATTTGTATTTCCCTGATGCCGAGTGATGGTGAACACTTTTTCATGTGTCTGTTGGCCATTTGGATGTCGTCTTTGCAGAAATGTCTGGTCATGTCTTCTGCCCATTTCTTGATTGGATTCTTTGTTCTTGGGTTGTTGAGTTTGAGAAGTCCTTTCTAGATTTTGGATACTAGCCCTTTATCTGATATGTCATTTGTGAATCTCTTCTCCCATTCTGTCAGTTGACTTTTGGTTTTGCTGACTGATTCCTTTGCTGTGTAAAAGCTCTTGATCTTGATGAAGCCCCAATAGTTCATTTTTGCCCTTGCCTCCCTTGTTTTTGGCAATGTTTCTAGAAAGAAGTTGCTTTGGCTGAGGTTGAAGAGGTTGTTGCCTGTGTTTTCCTCAAAGATTTTGATGGATTCCTATTTCACATGGTGATCTTTCATCCATTTGGAGTCTATTCTTGTGTGTGGTGTAAGAAAATGATTGGCTTTGGTTATTCTGCATGTGGCTGTCCAATTTTCCCAACACCATTTATTGAAGAGACTATCTTTTTTCCATTGGACATTCTTTCCTGCTTTGTCGAAAATTAGCTGTCTATAGAGTTGAGGGTCCATTTCTGGGCTCTTTGTTCTGTTCCATTGATCTATGTGTCTGTTCTTGATAATAGTATCATAGTTTTTGTATGATTACAGCCTTGTAATAGAGCTTGAAGTCTAGAATTGTGATGCCGCCAAGTTTGGTTTTCTTTTTCAATATTCCTCTGGCTATTCGGGTGTCTTTTCTGGTTCCATATAAATTTTAGGATTATTTGGTTCCATTTCATTGAAAAACATTGATGGTATTTTGACAGGGATTGCATTAAATGTGTAGATTGCTTTAGGTAGCATAGACATGTTCACAATATTTTTCTTCCAATCCATGAGCATGGAACGTTTTTCCATTTCTTTGTGTCTTCCTCAGTTTCTCTCCTGAGTACTTTATAGTTTTCTGAGTACAAATTCTTTGCCTCTTCGGTTAGGTTTATTCCTAGGTATCTTTCTGTCTTGTTGTTGGTGTATAGAAATGCATCTGATTTCTGTGCATTAATTTTCTATACTGACACTTTACTAAATTCCTGTATGAGTTCTAGCTGTTTTGGAGTACAGTCTTTTGGATTTTCCACATAAAGTATCATACCATCTGCAAAGAGTGAGAGTTTGACTTCTTCTTTGCTGATTTAGATGCCCTTTATTTCTTTTTGTTGTCTGATTGCTGAGACTAGGACCTCTAGTACTATGTTGATGAAGAGCAGTGGTGATAATGGATATTCCTGCCATGTCCCTGATCTTAGGGGAAAAGCTCTCAGTTTTCCCTCATTGAGATGATGTTCACTGGGTTTTTCATAGATGGCTTTGATGGTATTGAGGTATGTTCCCTGTATGCCTACACTGTGAAAAGGTTTTATCAAGAAAGGATACTATACTTTGTCAAATGCTTTTTCAGTATCTGTTGAGAGTATCACTTGATTCTTGTTCTTTCTTTTATTAATGCATTGTATCACATTAATTGATTTGTGGTTATTGAACCAACCTCGCAGCCCAGGAATAAATCCCACTTGGTTGTGGTGGATAATCTTTGAATGTACTGTTGGATCCTATTGGCTAGTATTTTGGTGAGAATTTTTGTATCCATGTTCATCAATGATATTGTTCTCTAATTCTCCTTTTTGATAGGGTCTTTCTGGTTTTGGGATCAAGGTAATGCTGGCCTCATAAAATGGGTTTGGAAGTTCTCCTTCCATTTCTATTTTTTGGAACAGTTTCAGGAGAATAGGTATTAATTCTTCTTTAAATGTTTGGTAGAATTCCACTGGGAAACTTTCTGGCCCTGGGCTCTTGTTTGTTGGGAGATTTTTGATGACTGCTTCAATCTCCTTACTGGTTATGGGTCTGTTCAGGTTTTCTATTTATTCTTGGTTAAGTTCTGGTAGTTTATATATATCTAGGAATGCATCCATTTCTTCCAGATTGTGAAATTTGCTGGTGTATAGTTGCTCATAATATGTTCTTATAATTGTTTGTATTTCTTTGGTGTTGGTTGTGATCACTCCTCTTTTTTTCATGATTTTATTAATTCAGGTCCTTTCTCTTTTCTTTTTGATAAGTCTGGCAAGAGGTTTATCACTCTTATTAATTCTTTCAAAGAACTAGCTCCTAGTTTCATTGATTTGTTCTACTATTTCTTTGTTTCTGTTTCATTGATTTTTGCAATGATCTTTATGATTTCTCTTCTCCTGCTGGGTTTAGGCTTTCTTTGCTGTTTTTTCTCCAGCTGCTTTAGGTGTAGGATTAGATTGTGTACTTGAGACCTTTCTTGTTTCTTGAGAAAGGCTTGTGTTGCTATATACTTTCCTCTTAGGACCACCTTTGCTGTGTCCCAAATATTTTGAACAGTTGTACTTCTATTTTCATGTTTCCATGAATTTTTTAAATTCTTCTTTAATTTATTGGTTGACCCATTCATTTTTTAGTAGGATGATCTTTAGCCTCCATGTATTTGAGTTCTTTCCAACTTTCCTCTTGTGGTTGAGTTCTAGCTTCAGAAACTTGTGGTCTGAAAATATGTAAGGAATGATTCCAATCCTTTGGTACTATTTGAGACCTGATTTGTGACCAGGATGTGATCTATTCCGGAGAATGTTCCATGTGCACTAGAGAAACATGTGTATTCTGTTGCTTTGGAATGGGATGTTCTGAATATATCTGTGATGTCTATCTGGTTCAGTGTGCCATTTAAAGCCTTTATTTCCTTGTTGATCTTTTGCTTAGATATCTGTCCATTTCAGTGAGGGGGTTGTTAAAATCCCCTACTATTATTGCATTATTGTCAATGTTTCTCTTTGATTTTGTTATTTATTGCTTTACATAATTGGCTGCTCCCATGTTAGGGACATAGATATTTAAAATTGTTAGATCTTGTTGGCCAGACCCTTTAAGTATGATATAGTTTCCTTCTTCATCTCTTATTATAGTCTTTTGGCTTTAAATCTGATGTAAGGATTGCGACTCCAGCTTTCTTGTTATGTCCATTAGCATGGTATAAATTGTTTTCCACCCCCTCACTTCAAATATTTGAAGTGTGTCTTTGGGTCTAAAATGAGCTTTTTCCAGACAGCGTATTGGTAGGTCTTGTTTTGTTTTTTTTTTTTAAGATTTTATTTATTTATTTGACAGACAGAGATCACAAGTAGGCAGAGAGGCAGGCAGAGAGAGAGGAGGAAGCAGGCTCCCTGCTGAGCAGAGAGCCCGATGTGGGGCCCGATCCCAGGACCCTGGGATCATGACCTGAGCCGAAGGCAGCGGCTTTAACCCACTGAGCCACCCAGGCGCCCGGGTCTTGTTTTTTTATCCATTCTGATAGCCTCTGTCTTTTGATTGGGGCATTTAGCCCATTTCCATTCAGGATAACTATTGAAAGATATGCTCTTAGTGCCATTGTATTGCCTGTAAGGTGACTGTTACTGTATATTGC
The DNA here is from genome assembly GCF_964662115.1 of Mustela nivalis. Classification (NCBI taxonomy): domain Eukaryota; kingdom Metazoa; phylum Chordata; class Mammalia; order Carnivora; family Mustelidae; genus Mustela; species Mustela nivalis. The sequence continues at coordinate 60,042,534 of NC_139022.1, read as the reverse complement.
CTCTGTTCCTTTCTGGTCTGTTACTTTTAGGGCCTCTTTTGGCTTAGAGGACCCCTTTCAATATTTCCTATAGTGCCGGTTTGGTGTTTGAAAATTCTTCTAATTTTTGTTTGTCCTGGAAGCTTTTTATCTGTCCTTCTATTTTTTAAGGGTTTTTATTTATTTATTTGACAGACAGAGATCACAAGTAGGCAGAGAGGCAGGCAGAGACAGAGAGAGGAGGAAGCAGGCTCCCCACTGAGCAGAGAGCCAGATGCGGGGCTCGATCCCAGGACCCTGTGATCATGACCTGAGCCAAAGGCAGAGGCTTTAACCCACTGAGCCACCCAGGCACCCCTGTCCTTCTATTTTTAATGACAATCTAGCTGGATGTAGTATTCTTGGCTGCATATTTTTCTCATTTAGTGCTCTGAATATATGGTGCCAGTTCTTTCTGGCCTGCCAGGTCTCTGTGGATAAGTCTACTGTCAATCTAATATTTCTACCATTGTATGTTACAGACCTCTGGTCCCTAGCTGCTTTCAGGATTTTCTCTTTGTCACTAAGACTTGTAAGTTTTACTATTAGATGATGGGCTGTGGACCCATTTTTACTGATTTTTGAAGGGGATTGTCAGTGCCTCCTGGATTTTGATGCTTATTCCCTTTGCCATGTTAATGAAATTCTCTGCTATAATTTGCTCCAATATACCTTCTATCCCCCTCTCTCTTTCTTCTTCTTCTGGGATCCCAGTTATTCTAATATTCTTTTGTTTTATGGTATCACTTATCGCTCAAATTCTCCCCTCATGGTCCAGTAGTTGTTTGTCTTTCTTTTGCTTAGCTCTTTATTTTCTGTCATTTGGTCTTCTATATCACTAATTCTCTCTTCTACCTCATTTATCCTAGCAGTAAGAGCCTCCACTTTTGATTTCACCTCATTAATAGCTTTTTTTTTTTAATTTCAACTTGGTTGGATTTTAGTTCTTTTATTTCTCCAGAAGGGGATTTTACTTCTCCAAAAAGTGATTCTCTAGTATCTTCCATGCTTTTTCAAGCCCAGCTAGCACCATAATAATCATCATTCTGAACTCTAGTTCTGACATATTACCAATGTCTGTACTGGTTAGGTCCCTAGCTGTTGGTATTGCCTCTTGTTTGTTTGTTTTTGTTGGTTTTTTTTTAATTGTTTTTTTTTTTTTTGGTAGTGAGTTTTTCCACCTTGTCATTTTATCCAGATAAGAACGTATGAGTGAGAGAGTAAAATACTAAAAGGTGGCAAAGATCCCAGAAAAATAACCACTGAGCAAATCAGAAGAGACCCAAAACTGGGGGTAGAAGAGAGGGGGAAAAAATTTAAAAATTAAAAACTAAAACAAAACAAAACAAAACAAACAAACAAACAAAATATATATTAGACTGGTGAATAAAACAGAGTCATCCACTTGACTTTGGGTGTATTCTGGGCTCTTAGAAGAAACAACCTCCCATAATTTTAAAGGAAGAAAATTTATATATATACACAAAAATAAGGGTAAACACAATAAAGGGATGGGATTTGACTGTAAATATGACAATTAATGATTCTAAAAAAGGAATTGATAAGATATGTTTGTTGGGGGGGGGAGGAGATAATATGATCAGGCTGGAGCTAGATTTAGGTTATATATTGATTAGAAGAAATTATATCCCAAAATTTTAAAGGAAACAAACCTATATGTATATAAAAAAATAAGGTTAAATAAAATGAAGGGATAAAATAGGACTATAACCATGAAAATTTTTAAAATTTTTTTAAAAAAGTTATTGATAAGATAAAATAGTTAAAAAATATTAAAGGAGGAAAGAGGAAAAGTTAAAAATAGAATAAGAAAAAATAAATTTAAAAAAATTTAACTTTGCAAGACTAAGGGATCATGGGGAAAAAAGCTATGAATTCTATGTGTTGCTTTCCTCTAGCTCTGGAGTTCCACAGTTCTCGTTGATCGGTGAGCTTGGTCTTGGCTAGATGTTCTTGCTGATCTTCTGGGGGAGGGGCCTGTTGCAGTGATTCTCAAATGTCTTTGCCCCAGGCGGAATTGCACCACCCTTGCCAAGGGCCAGGCTCAGTAATCTGCTTGGGTTTGCTCTTGGGAGCTTTTGTTCCCTGAGCACTTTCCATAGAGCTTTGGAGGACGGGAATGAAAATGGCAGCCTCCCAATCTCCGGCCTGGAGGAGCCAAGAGCTTAGGGCCCCCCTCCTCAGTGCACCCTCAGAGAAAAGCTATCAATCCCTTCTGTCTCCCTGGTCTCTGGCCATGCTCTGTGCTCACCCAGCCTGTGACTGAGCATTTCTATCTCTGGCACACAGCTCCATCTGGAGTCTCCAAACCCAGCAGATTCCTGTCGTGTGCTCCTGTGCCACTCCTCCCAGAGGATAGAGGAGGGTCTCTCTGGATCTGCCGGTTGTGGGGTCCCTGCTCAAAGAGCAGTGGTCTGACTGTGTTTAAGGTAATTCTGAGGTGAAAGCCCCCACCTTGGCTCTGTCTCTGTAGCTGACTTCCCCACTCTGACTCCTGGTAGCTCTGCCACACTCAGACACTCCCCAGTCTCTCTGTGACCCTGAGGGTCCTGATACCACACTTCCTCTACTTATCCCCTGGAGTAACATCCCTCAGTGGAGCAGACTTCTAAACGTTCTGACTTTATACTCCACTGCTCCACTGCTTGCTGGGAATCAGCCCTTTCCCCCGCGATTTATCTTCCTGTTGCTTCGGATTCACTTCTCCACACGTCCTACCTTCCCCAAAGTGGTTGATTCACTGTTCTTAGAATTGCTGCTCTTCTTCTCTTCAAACTCCTATTGAGTTTGTAGGTGTTCAGAATGGTTTCATAACTATCTATCTGAACTTCTGGGACCTAATGCTATTTCAGTTTCCTACTCCTCCGCCATCTTGCTTCCTCTCTCCAAGCTAGATGATTCTTGAGGACTGTTGTCTCACCTGGAAATGAGGTATTTGTATTTGATGATGCCTAAAAGCCATTCCAGTTCTAATAATCTATATAAATTAGGAAGGAAACTATTCTATCAATTTCTTAATGATGCAGCTTTAAGCTGTAGTAGAGGGAGAAATAAGGGGGCTTTAAAATTTTGTTTTTATTTAGAATGGTATCAAGCATTTAGGTGAGAACACTGATATGTAGCAGTGATATGTTTTTTGATACCTTTGTTGAAAGAAACAGTTTGGAAGGATGCCACAAGTTTGCTTTTTCCCCCCCTCACTACTGGACTTCCTATACAGCCCTCAATTTCCAGAAATAAGAGGAATAACAAAGTCTTGAGCAATTGGTTTCAAACTGGGCTTGTAAAACCCTAGAGTTCTACATAGCCCTTCAGAGATTTTATAACATTTAATATGAATTTCCCTTTTAAAAAAATATACATAACATGTGTATCTTTATTTTAAAGTATCATGTTTACTTATTCAGCAAATGCTCAGAGTCCATCTTATGTGTTGAAACAGTCCTCAGGGGGTGCCTGGGTGGCTCAGTGGGTTAAGCCGCTGCCTTCAGCTCAGGTCATGATCTCAGGGTCCTGGGATCGAGTCCCGCATCGGGCTCTCTGCTTAGCAGGGAGCCTGCTTCCCTCTCTCTCTCTCTGCCTGCCTCTCTGCCTGCTTGTGATTTCTCTCTGTCAAATAAATAAATAAAATCTTAAAAAAAAAAAAAGAAAAAGAAACTGTTAAAAAAAAAAGAAAAGAAACAGTCCTCAGGTCTCAGAGTTCAGGAATAAACAGAAACAGATTAAAAACCCCTACTCTCCATTGAATTTATATGCTAGTAGTAGTAGCAGAAAAGAAAGGAAGGGATGGAGGGAAGAAGAAGAAAAATGAAGGGAGGAAGGGAAGAAGGATAGAAGGAAAGAAGGGAAATATATAACATGAAAATTTTATAAGGGTAACAGGAAAATTAAACAGAGGCTACAAAACCAATGAGGAAATTAGAGTATGTCTGTCTGAAAAGATGTGGTTTAATAAAGATGTGAAGGAAGTGTGGAGAGAGCCAGGGGAACAGCAGGTGCAAAGGCCCTAAGGCAGAACAGAGTATGCTTGGTGGGCTGAATCAAGAGGGCAATGCAAAAAGAACCCAGGGAAAGAATACAGGCCTATGGACCATCACACTTCTCTGGCTTTAACACTTTGGAAAACTTTAACCCCTTCATCAGTGCTATGTGGTCTAGTACTTTCATGTGAAGCTTACCTATATTCTCTTCATATACATTTGAATATGGTACTGAACAAGAATATTTATTTCTATACTAATCTTGTGCAAAATCAGGCCTGTAGAAGTCCATTCAAATAAAAACTATATATTTTGGGGACACCTGGGTGACACAGTTGGTTAAGTGTCTGCCTTCAGCTCAGGTTATGTTCTTAGGGTTCTGGGATCGAGCCCCATGTCAGACTCCCCACTCAGCAAGGAGTCTGCTTCTCCCTTTGTCTCTGCCTCTCCCTCTCGCTTGTGCTGTCTCTCTTTCTCTCACTTACTCTCTCTCTCTCAAATTAATAAATAAAATCTTAAAAAAGAAAAAAAAACTATACATTTTTATGGCAACAAGTGTGGTTTAAGTTAAATTATATGCCAGGCAAGACTTAGGTATAACTGCTTACTTTTCCCACAACAAGGAAATTCAGAACATATTATAAACATTAAATTGTAATTAGCTCTAACCATCATTTTAGGTTTAGATTACTTCTAATATAACATATTTATTGATAAGAATGCAAACTATTTTTTAAATAATATTATTACATGCAATTCAAGATAAAAATTTTTATTTAAATCCCTTTCAAGCTTCCAGAGTGGTTAATTATTGTGAGATGTCACAATAAACTGCTATCTCTTACAAAATTAGTATTTTTTTTTCTTACTGGATAACCAAACAACATTCAACTATAAGTTGAGTGTTGAAACAGACATGACCCCCAAATACTATCCAAAGACCCCAGTATCAAGTTATTATGTTCATTAAAACAGTCTCATAAACCTCACAAATAAGATTAATAAAAAATAAATGATATAAATTTGAAGTTATAGAATAAATTCATATTAATGAAATTGCCCCTTTATCTGGTTAATCTATGTAATTTTTACAGACTTGGTGCCTAGTGAGAAATGCATGAAAGGTGATTCTGGAGAAGTCATAAATGCAAGCAGGTAAGGGAGTAAATTCTCTTTTTTTCAGTCTTCATTTATTCATCCCCCCTGTAAGTAGAAAAATGAGTTTTTCATTAAAAGATATACATATTTCCATCCTTATTATTATTTGGGGGCTCATTCTAGAAGAAGCCACTGATGCTAAAATCATTTGGAGAAAGTTTGGTGGAAAATAGAATATTGACATTATCTATATGATGACAAAGTATTACCTCATAGGTTAGTTAATTTATAAAAGAAAAATGGTATCTTTGTGAAAGTGAGAGCTTTCATAAACTGCTTCAACCAAGTGATTAAGTTCTGTATTATGTGCCTCCAGGGATGATGAAATGTCAAGCAGACGTGGTATTGTCAAGTATATGTAGTATTGTTGAAATTTCTAGAATCTAATCATGGGGGAAGAATCAGTAAAACCTGAACTGTAAGCTATTCAAAAACCACTGGACTATACTCTTCAACATGTTTCTGTGACAAAAGACAAAAAGTGGCTCCAGGGGCACCTGGGTGGCTCAGTTAGTTGAGCATTGGACTCTTGATTTAGACTCAGGTCATGACCTCAAAGTCCTGGGATCAGACCTGGCATCAGACTCTGTGGTGCTTGAGGAGTCTGCTTGAGATTCTCTCTCTCTCCCTCTCCTTCTGCCCTTTCTCCCCCGTTTTTCCTCTAAATAAATAAATAAATAAAATCATTTTTTTTTTTTTAAGTGGTTCCAAATGAAGGAAGGCTGAAAATATATCACAACTAAATGTAATACATGAACCTTGATTGGATTTTTTTTTAAAAAACCTATAAAGAACATTGAAAGGATAATTGATTTTTTTTAGCCTGTACTCCATATTAGATGTTATTGTATATTACACCACTTTTTAAATTCTTGGGAGTGAAAATGGCATTGTGATAATGTGGGGAAATGGCTTTATCCTTAGGTGATAAATACTAAGATATTTAGAGGAAGAGTAACATGATGTTATACTTTACTTTCAAATAGCTCAAAGGAAAAAAAGGAAATTGGAAAACATGTGTATTTAGATAGATAGATGATGATGATATATAGATAAATAGATAATAAGTAAAGAGCACACATAAAATTAACTGTTCATGAATTTAAATGAAGGGTATGTGAGTCTTTATTGGGCTATATTCTTTCAATACTTCTGAAGGGTTAGAATTTTTCAAAACAAAGATTGGGGAAGACAAAAGAGAGAGACTGGTGTCACTGGAAAATATAGTCTGAATAACTCTGACTTCAGAGTCACTTTTCAAATGAGGGGGATGTTTGCCCGCACTGGTCACCAAATGAGGCAGATTAACAATGTTAGTCAAGATAGCCTAAATCAGGTTGTAGACTAATTAGTTAGCCTTATCCAACCTCAGTCCCATTAATTTTATTGCCTTAATTCACATTTAAAAAAAAAAAAAATTTCCTGGGCAAAAATGTAAACCTCCATACCCAAACTCAAGAAGGAGCTTTAGAGCACATGGAATTTAGCACCAAAGGAATTATGAACTGATATTTGCTCAGATTTGTTATGTTTATTTACTCACCCTAAGAAAAATATTTGCCTTTTGTAACAAGATTCTTTGAATTCACGGGAGAGCATAGCTGATCCTGCACATTTGGTGGTGGGGAGTGTAGGGGAGAAGCAAACATACATTTTGGAATCCTACTTCACAGCCTCCAGGAAATAGAGACCCTTTGCTTTCTACCCTCAAGACGCTACTCTCAAGGTTGAAGGAAAAGGTGCCCACTGTTATACAAGCCCCAGCTGCCCAGAGGTCATCATAAAGGGAACATTCATGCTGACAATGGGACTCTGGCTTTCCATTCGAATCTGCCCTGTGGTGTCAGATCTATGCTAAGGGCCCCCCCCCCCCCCCCCCGCTCCCGGGCAGCGTTCTAGGAAGCCTGTTAGAATCCAAGGGGTCATGAACTAGAGCCATACCAGAAACCAAATGGGATAGGCAGTCACCCCAACTGTCATTTGTAAGGCTGGGAGAAACAATGAAACTATTGAACAATAGAAAAGGGCTTTTCTTCCTCTCACCAGGGAAACAAATCTTAAAATATGAAGATCAAGAACTGCTAGAGATAAGAGACACCAAAGAACAGAAACCTCTTAACAGCAGGTGGTAACAGTGGGGTCCATCCTTTGAAAAATGTGTCAGATCCTTTTAGGACTATGTGAAACACTTTTGGTTCCTATGGTGACACTGATAATACTTTGTCAATCATTGTGATATCGAGATCTACATTAAGCAGTTTAAAAAGCACCTTGAAGTGCTTGGAGGTTCAATTAGTTTCCCCTCTAAATTGCTTGGTGTCGATTGTAGTTGAGATAATTGGAGGAGATACACTGGGTATGTGAGAAATACTGACCAATGTGTCTTACCTCTTACAAAGCTCAGAAAGGGAGGAAGCCATAACTGTGAGTCCTTTTGCAAACAGCCCTGGATGCTAATCAAAGTACACGTCTCCAGAGTGAAAGAGACTGAGTAATTCATTAGTCTTCATGCTGTGCCCAGACACTCTCTTAAGGAATGCCATTCATTGCAGCATTGCCCATTCTCAAGAAGAGCAGTTTATTTGTCTGTCTTCCCTTAATTAATTTGTTTCTCAGGAAAGGGCATTCTCTAATAAAACTCTGTGGAAACATTCCACGACTCCAAGGCAGGACTCCTGCCGTTAACCCATATCAAAAACTGTTTTTTGTGGTGTTAGATTAACCATCAACCACAAATCTTCTACAAGTCTGGAAAAGTTGGGTTTTCTGGGGGTTTTTTTCCTCTTTTACTGGCTTTTGCACATAATTCTAGTAACAGTAAATAGGATTTTGTCAAGTTGTGAAGTAAGAAACTGAATTTCCAGGTAGGCAGATCCCCAGGTTTGTTAGCTGCATTCCTTTGAAAGTCTAGATTGGTTACTATATAGTTTTTGTACCACATTCTGAACTTCTGCAGACTTACCTTTTCCATTGGAGCTAGACTGGCTGGAGGGACTCTTCCTCCCAGTTCTGCCCATGCCCATGTTTTCCACATGTCTCAATGCTCACAAACTTACTGTGTGACTTCTGTGCCACTTTGGAGAAGTTACGTTTAATGAGTTTGTGAATATCCTTCTATCAAAACAGGTAATTATTTTTCAGAATAAGGAATACATAATTAAGTATTTAACACACTATAGGACCTATACTGAAAAAAATCATTTTAGTATGCTATTTAAAAATTTCTGGAAAATAGAGGATTTCTACCACCAATTTCAAAAGAAAAAGAAAAACTAGGCTTCATTTGCACTATTAAATCAGAATGGCACCAAATCTTTTATGAGTATAGCATTTGTGATTTTTGTTTATAAAAGATAATAAACATGTTTGTTCATTTTCAGGACTGAAACTGACCCAATGTTTTGTCTATTTTCATGTCATAATAATAGTAATAATAGCTAATATTAACTAGCACTTAAGGCCTGATGTGACTCTATTACACATATAATCAATCTCATTAAGTAGAATGTATTACTGTTCTAATTACGCAAATGAAGAAACCAAAGTCTGGTGAGGTGACAAAACAAAGAAAATGGAAAAGCTATTCTGACTGACTCTAGTGTCTGAGATCTTAATTACCACACTGATAATGTGCCATAGCCACCTTTGTCCCTAAATTTCATATTTTCTCACATTTCATGCAAGTTTACAGGTGTATTAGTCTGCCTAGGGTACCATAACGGAATATCATAGACTGAGTAGCTTAAACAACAGAAATTTATTTTTCACAGCTCTAGAGGCTGTGAAATCCAAAATCAAAGTGCCCGCAAGGTAGGTTTTCTTCTTGGCCTTTTCTCTTCACCTATAGGTGGTTACCATCCTGCTCACATGTCTACTCACATGACGTCTTTGATCTGCATTTACACACACACACACACACACACACACACAGGGAAGGAGAGAGAGCTCGAGTGTCTCTTCTTATAAAGAAACTGATTTTGGGACGCCTGGGTGGCTCAGTTGGTTAAACAGCTGCCTTCGGCTCAGGTCATGATCCCGGGGTTCTGGGATCGAGTCCCACATCGGGCTCCTTGCTTGGCAGGGAGCCTGCTTCTCCCTCTGCCTCTGCCTGCCTCTCTGTCTGCCTGTGCTCACTCGCTCTCTCTCCCTCTGTCTCTGACAAATAAATAAATAAAATCTTTAAAAAAAAAAAAAAAAGAAACTGATTTTATCTTAACCTATCAGATCAGGACATGGCCCCCCACCATGATCTATTTTAACTAAATTACTTCCTTAGAAGTCCCCCTCTCCAAACACAGTCACATAGGAGGTTAGAACTTCAACATATGACTTTGGTGGATGGGGGAGAAACACGAACATTTAGTTCTTCATAACAGGTAACTTAGTGTATTTCCAAAAGAAAACTATTCCAAGTTCATTAAAATGCTAACAAATAGGAACTTCTCAACTCCCAAATTTGCCTTTTAAAAAAACCTGCAATATCGTATACTGTAGACCTCATATGGACCACAGTATTGAAGAAGTGAAATTCATCATTGTTCACATTGTCCTAGCCAACTGGATGGTGATAGGTGACCCCTGAGAGTGGGCAGCATCAGACTACTAAAGCAAAAATTCAAGCAAAACAATCACACCCTGCCTGAGTCAGTCATTGGGAAGATAGCTCTGATCAGATTCTAGATGATTTCATTGGCCAGTAGTGTTAGTGGATACTTTTCTTCCTGGGCTGTGCTCTGCTTTCACTTATTAGGAGAGAAAAAAATGCATAATCTAATCACATGCTATAATCCAGGCACATGTATATTTATGCCCTTAGAGATTAGCATACAGATTCCAAATAACAAAGTAAGAAATAATCGGTTGTGGCATTTTCTAGAAACATAATTTGTTATTTCCTTTTTAATTAAGCCTAGTCATTGAGTGATTCATGTGGAAAAACAAGACTAGGTACATATGTTGTACACAGTTGTTGATTCAATAGAAAGCAAAATATCTAGAAACAAAGCCCTGCACCTCTGGAACAACATGTGCTCTGTTAGAATTTCAATAGTCTGACATGGTTCAGATCCTACTCAACTCATTACAATGTCCACGGTCAATATTTCTATTGAAATACTGAAGCATGCCACAGCATCTGAAACCATAGCCTGTAAACGCTACCGTTAACACAGCCTTCTGCTCCCGCAATGGTAATGCAAGATAAATGCTATGGATTTTCTCAAATTTATTCTTTCCACTTTATACAGTAGCAGGCTGATCAGGCAGAGACATCTCTAAGCATCTATGCAACAAATTCCGGGCCTTCCAGGCAGCCACAGTATCTATTAGCAGGTCCCAAATTAGAGTATTCTATTAAGAAATACTCAAGAAACACTGTCCTGATGACTATAGTGGCAGCTTCCCAATCTCCTAGAATTTCAGTGTGAGGGATAGCAAGTTGACTGGAAGTGCAAGTCGTTTACCAAGCGTATAATTAAATAGACAGATGAAAAGTAGATGATACATGGTGGACAGACAGACCTTCCCATTAGTCCACTAGACGTCCAGTGCAATGGCAAGTGGAAAAGCTAGCAGTGTGTGTGTGTGTTTGTGTGTGTGTGTGTGTGTCGGCAGAAAATGGGCTTAACTCTGAATTTTATTTCCTTTTGGAGTCACACATTTTTTTTTCTTTCTCCCTACCTGTGTGTCCCACTACAGTGTTCCTTGTGAACCAGAGCAGAGTCAAGAAATATCATACTTAGAGGAGGAAAATCATTCACACACTTCTAAGCTGCTAATTCTTTCCAAATCAGGCAGACAAAGCACTTTTCTCTTTGGAATAAGTATGTTGGGATCAAATGAATTGCCAGAAAAAGGTGTTGTACTTTGTCCTGTTTTAATTCCATTGCACATGGCTTGACTTTTGTTTGTCTTCCTGTCAGCCTTCTACACTTACCTTGGCATTTCTCCTAATCAGCGAGCAGGACTATATAAGAATGTTTGTCTACAAGTCAGTTTAGGTGAACCTGGCCACCTGCCATCCTGTTAGGACTTTCTCACCAACCATCGGCTCACACTAACCAGTGCCAACCAGACAGAAATAACCACAGGATTCTAAACTTGCCCTTTCTTTGGAAGAGTCATTCTCCCTCTTCCCACTCCTTTCTATTGGCTCTTCGGGATCAGATTGCTGGCTTCTTGAGTACCTTGCGCCATTGGCCAAGGAATATTTTCCATCATTAGACCATTGATACTGAATGAGACACTGTGGACAACATTATTTTTCTGTCTTTTAAAAACTACATTTCCTGTAAAGATTACCAGATTCTACCCAAATTCCATGGATACTTTGCAGCATAAGATGTAGTTCCTGCCGTAGAGAAAACTGTGCGTAAGTAACGACACTGTGACCCATGGCAAGTAACATACGAAAGGTAAAAAAAAGTTCCAGGTGTAATGGAGAACAAAACAAAAGGAGAGATTAATTATGAATGAGAGAACTACCACTATGGGGAGAAAGAGAGCATGTGAGCCACGTCTCAGCAGGGATGCCTTGAGAATTGAGGGGAGTGGGGAATAATTAAGAAGCTTGTGGGCAAGGCATGGAAGAGGGAACTTCCAAAACGCAGTTGTGAAATAATAAAGAACTATATTGTGCCTACACAAACCAAAGCTTCCTACAAGATTGGATCACAAGTGCTATGCTCATAATTCTTACTTTATTCTGTAGGCCAGTAATTTCTAAAAGCTGGCCATAGACCAGTGATGGTTGAAGTCTAAGTTTTTACCAGACTGGGGAGAAATGAGAAAAATAAAGACAATTTGTAAGATTTTCTTTATAAAACAAAGTGCGTTCAAATCAAAGGTATTTCCTTTATTATGGGATTGTATCTTTCTTATATTTGGAACCAAATGCAATTGCTGTTTTGAAATTATGGTAAGGCTAGGTGGCAGCTTGGTAGGAGGCTTTAATGCTCTTACTTGGCAAGATAAAAATTGGCAATGCTGTTTTGAGATCCTAAGTATATTTTTATTTTACTTGGTCCATGTGATCCAAAATTTGGAGGCTACTTTGGGATAATGTAGATTCTAGGAAGGGCAATAATGGGATGGATATTGTTCTCTAGGAGACACAATTACAAAAGTAATAATAGAAAAATAAAGGAAAAAGAGAAAAAAGGAAGGAGGAGACAATAAATTAGATAGATAGTATAAGGATACAAGAAACCTAGTTAGAAATCTAGGGCAAGAAGCAATGAGAATCAAGGTGTCTGGGTAGCTCAGTCAGTTAAGTGTCTGCCTTTGCCTCATGCCATGACCCGGGGCCCTGGGATCCCACCCCACATTGGGCACCCTGCTCAGCAGGGAGTCTACTTCTCCCTCCACCTTTGCCCCTCTCCTGACTTGCACTCTCTCTCTGTCTCTCTCTCTTTCTGTCTCTCTCGCATAAATAAGTAAAATCTTAAAAAACAAAAATAGAAAAAAACAAAAAACAGTGAGGACCTAATCGAGAACACTGACAGAGAATTGGAAAAAAACAGTGGATGCAAGGGATAGGATCTATAGGATTGTCAGTTGTGTAAAAGAACAGGCGAATATTATATTATGGGCCAAGAGTCTGAGCCACCTGGCTTCCCGTGCAGAAAGATGGGAAAGAGCGAGCAGAGATTTGGAGAAGGACTGGAGATGTAACAGACTGGGCCTGGGAATTTGATAAAGCTTAGAGAGATACACCTGGGAATCATCTGCATGAAAGGAAGAGCTGAAAAATACAGTGGAAAAGAGAACTAAAAGAGAACTCTGAGTAGAGAAGACCTCTACCACTTGATTCTCCTTCATTAGTTCAGGTCATCTGTTGAGAACGACCAAGGTTGAAATTTACGTTCTCTGGATGTGTTATGATCAGTGAACTTTGATATTTGCTAACATGATGTCCTTACTTATCACCCTCTAATACTATCATCTTGAAAAATCTCATGTCTCTCAAGATCCTATTAGCCCATTTCTCTGTAACCACAAACTTCAATTAAGTCAGCATCACATATTGGAGTGAGCTGAGAAGTTAGGAAGTAACAATTATTGAGCTTAAGGAATTTAACTCTTTCCATGAAATATAAGGAGAAAAAAGGGCACCTGAGTGGCCCAGTTGATTAAGCTACTGCCTTCGGCTCATGTCATGATCCCAGGGTCCTGGGATGGAGTCCCAAGTTGGACTATCTGCTCAGTGGGGAGCCTGCTTCTCCCTCTCCCTCTGTCTGCCACTCATCCTGCTTGTGCTCTCTCTCTCTGTCAAATAAATAAATAAAATCTTTTAAATATATATATATATATATATACATATATATATAAAGAGTAAAGTTTGAACTAGAATGACTCTTCAGCATTGTAAGAAACTATGTAATATTAGCAAAGAAGGACACTAAAATTTTAAAATTCTTTGGAGATATATTTTTTTGTCCTCAATATTAGGGTTGTGGTACAATTTATTTTTTGCATGTAACAATAGTTAATATTTATTGAGCATTTACTATAGGCAGGCACTTGACAAGCACAACCTTATTTAAACTTCATAAAAAACCCTATCAAGTGGGTAATTTCCGTGTGTGTGTGTGTGTTTCTAGTAATAGAAGTAATACTGATAGAAGATAAATTACTTATCCAAAGTGACCAAGTAGAAAGTGACTGACCTAGGATTAGAATTCTCTTGTATCACTTAGACTTCATTCTTTGGCAAATGACAGAAAACCCAGACACAACGGTTTAAGGAAAAAGGGTCTTTATTAGTTTCTATAACTAAAAAGTCTAAGAGCTGGACAGGGGTTAACCCCAGAAGGAATGTGACAAATAACTCAGACCATGTCGTGGGCGTACAGTGTCATCTATTCATCCTTACCCAGATGCCTCTGAGTTGGCTTCATTCTCAGTCATCCCTCCTGTTGTCAGAATGTCTCCAGCAGATCTGGCCTCATAGCCAGGCCTACCCAAGACCAGCAGGAAATCACTACTGGCTGTAGCCCAGCAGTCCTAGGAAGAATCTCATTAAATCCTTTCCTTGTGATTGGGCCAAAGCCTGCCCCTGAAGGAATAGTGGGCATCTGAGCAATGTTACACACTACACGGCCAAGCCTGGAGCCAAGGATACAATAAACCAGGACGCTATTAACAAAACTTGGGTGCACATGGGGCGCCTGGGTGGCTCAGTCATTAAGCGTCTGCCTTCAGCTCAGGTCATGATCCCAAAGTCCTGGGATTGAGCCTCGCATCAGGCTCCCTGCTTGACAGGAAGCCTGCTTCTCCCTCTCCCACTCCCCTGATTGTGTTCCCTCTCTCACTATCTCTCTCTGTCAAATAAATAAATTAGATCTTTAAAAAGCTCACTATCTCACTCTGTCAAATAAATAAGATAAATCTTAGAAAAAAAAAAAAAAAGAAAGAAAACTGAGATGCAGAGATGCTGGGTGGCATGATCAGTAGGGAGTTCTGATGACTGAACTTTCTTGCCCAACAACCTGAGGGTTAATCACTCACTGTATTTTGCCAGCTAAACAATGAAGATCCACAAAGAACAGAGATGAGACTTTGAACATTAAATAGAAGACTCTACTCTTGGAACATACTTTATGTTAGGAGTTAAAGGCCTGTAGGAAGAACCAGATCTATTTCTGCTGTGGTAGCAACATACATGAACACATTCCTCCAAAGAGACTTCATTTTGGGGGTCAGGAAGGAAGGGAATGTACACGATACTTTTGTCCCAGACTGGTCTTGAGGTGAATGAGAAAGAGACTCAGGCCTCCATTTCTCCCTTCTAAGCAAGGTCCAGCTCCAGACTCCTGTCCATCTAGATTACCTTCCATTTTCTCTCTAATACACTGGATTTAGATTGAGGTAGGATGGCATTAGTATCCATTGCTTCGTTTATCCTTTTAGAGCCTGCTGAAGATCCCACAAAAGAACCAATCTCATTTTTGTAACAAGCTCCTCCTGTGAGAAAAGGACAAAGAGAGAAAGCCCTGATCCTATTTATGATCGTCTCTTTCTATTTCTCTAGGAATATTAACTTGCTGGTTGCCTCTTCATCTCAAAGCCTTTTTTTTTTCTTTTAATTTTAGCTGACTTTCTGACATATTATGGTAAGAAGAGAACAAAGCATGTGGGTGCTTGTTATTTCAAGGATATGTTGATGAAATGGTTTATAATGCAATTAAATCCTAGGTCTTTGTGCTTAAAAGAAAGAGGAAACACTCTTTTGGGGCTATCCTCTAGCAGTAAAAATTCAGCTGAAAGTCTATTACTTCCTTTTCTTTAAAACTCCAACTTCCTAGTCAGTATTGCCAGACAAATGAAATAGGTCATTTCTGTTCTTTGTGTTGTAGTGAATGTAGAAAAGAGTTTGTGCTTCAATGGGGGTAGGTTTTAAATGAGACCTGAAAAGCTTGTGTTCTTTTATAGTTTCATTAGCTTTTTTAACACTTTGCTTACCTTCAAAAATCCTAAAGGAATAGTGAATGTATACTTTTGCAATAAAATGTAAAAATATAAGGGCACCTAGGTGTCTCAGTGGGTTAAAGCCTCTGCCTTCGGCTTGGGTCATGATCCCAGGATGCTGGGATCCAGTCCCGCATTGGGCTCTCTGCTCAGCAGGGAGCCTGCTTCCCTTCCTCTCTCTCTGCCTGCCTCTCTGCCTACTTGTGATCTCTGTCTGTCAAATAAATAAATAAAATTTTTTTAAAAAATGTAAAAAAATACATGCCTATTGAAATTTAAACATAAGACAAATAGCGAACGGGATCCAGAAAGAGAACTGGGTTATGGTTTCTCTTTTTTCCAGAAGGTTGTCAGATACAATTGTAACAGTTCAGTGAAACATTTCTTTTGTGGGGTCCTTTTATTCCTCCAGTGTTCACTTTTCTCTTCCCAATTTCTTTTTTTTTTTTTTTAATAGTTTATTTTTAAACCAACTCCACACCCAGTGTGGGGCTCGAACTCACAACCCCCAGATCAAGAGTCTCATGCTCTCCCGACTGAACCAGCCAGGTGCCCCCTAATACTGATAATTGCTTTCTAATATTGCTTCTAATATTGAAAAATAAAATTACATTTCTTTCTAATATTAAAAAATTAAATTTAGATTTCTCAAAGGAAAAGACAAAGGAAGTAGAGACGATAGACACTCCTGTTCTTCACTTTCATTGTTCTGCTCTCAGAAGAAAGTGATAAACAGGGAGTCCCCGGACTGGCTTCATGCAGCAACCATCCCAAACTTCACCCCAGCCGAACTGATCAGCACCTCTCTAAGTCCTACACTCTGACCTTCCCCTTCTCTGTTGCCTTCTGTGACGCTAACACCGACACCACAACATTTATAACTCGTTGTATGATAGGTAGAGCTTCAGAACAAATGGGATGTCCAGTCAGGAGAAGTCTAGATAAATCCCTTGGCAGAGTTGGCAGGCGCTCGGGGCTCCAGCAACACTTGGGCACTAGACACAGAAACAGAAACAAAGAAAGCAAATGTGTCTGCCTTGATGAATCTACTCACAATTCCAATTCTTGCAATCAGAGTATCCTTAAGAAGCTATTTTAATTTCAGCATGTTGATAGTTTTTCATGACATCTGGAAAACTGAACTCTTTTATACTAAATATGAGAGGATATTGTCATCTTTTTTGGTGCTCTTCAAATCACTCTCTGAAAGCCAATTGGCAGCTATCGCCTTGACAAGATACAGAAAGCTGCAGCCTTCCTTTAATCCTGGAGACAACTTCTGGAGAGGGAGAGGGTCTGAAACAGTCATGCTTGGGAATACAGAGTTCCCTGAAAGCAGCTTTTCTAACTTCCTGGGTCTCATTCCCAGGGACCCTATATTGTATCATCAAAAAGGTTAGGACCCTTTTCTTGCTTCCAAAAGTAACACATACAGCAGGATGTCTCAAAATGGAGTATGAGTCACCGGCCTCAGAATCACCCGGAGTGCCTGTTTTCAGAAGCGTGACCCTCCGGCTACTCCATCTGACTCTGCGGTTTGGGATTGGACATCTGCAATTATACGAAGTCCTACCAGACCATACTAAATTTTGAAAACCACCATGTAGGGATGTATGTCCATTCATATCTATACACATTATATTAAAGACATGCATGAAAGAAGTCTGTGACACAACCATTGAATCTTGCCAGAAGCATCTCTTATAAAACTTAAAGCAGAAATCATGACAATTAACCTCAGAAAACTACTTAAACCTACTAACAACTCTCCTGCCACCCATCTGTGTGTCTCCTATCGTTTAGTTTCTATTGACATAAATAAATAAGTCTTACATGATGTCAGCATTGTTTTTTTTAAGAGGCCACATTTTATTGAAATATATGGGTCACAAATTGTATGGCATTTAAAAAACTGTTAGTAGAGGAACATAGAAAACAGAATGGTAGTTAAATGATAAGGAAATAGAATTCTTCCCTAGAGTGACTCAATTATAGCAGGTAATTCATTTCAATGATGAACTATGAAGTTCAAGTCTGGAAGCAAAAATATAAATTTTGAATATCTGGCTGTCTTTATATTAACCAAAAATTTTTTTAAAAATCATTCCCTCCCCGCACAGAGCTATTTTCTATTTTTCCTTCAAAATCCAACCAGCTAGAATATCGAGATATTTCAAAGAGCTTTATTCCAGTTGCAATTCAAAGGGAAGGCGAAGTTCACAGCAGAATCCTTGACAGGAGCTAACCTTATATGAGAGAATCTAATAAAGGATGCCATGAATTAGTAAGGGAATAAGGTGACCTGAAACATTTTCACTGACAATGCCCAGGAAGAGCAAAAAGCTATTGTGGCATAAACAATTCATTGTTCAGATCGGTTAGATGACACTGTGGAAAAACGGACATATTGAGGATAAATCAAACTTTGACAATGATCGCCCTGCCATCCTGTGGATTTCAAGTACCCAAAATCTCCTGCGGGTAACATGCCTACTTCTGCCCCTCTGAACACTAACAATTGCTGCCATAGTCTCCCAATATCAAATTCACTTCTTCCCGCTAAATAGAAAGACCCCAGGCCAATGAAAAGATCTTTGGGATTTTTTTTTTTTAAACCACAGTCTAATAAAGGCATGATGTAGGTAAACTTGCCCAGGTAAAAATATTGGGGAGTTATCTAAAACTGGACAAAATGTGACTTGTAAAGTTCTATCTCGTATCAAATAACAGTAGATGCGGTTGATTTTGATCATCATCTAGGCTTTTATCTATATGAGATTGGCTTTATACCAAAAAGCTTACTGGCACAATAGAGCAGGGCGCTTCAGTTACAGGAGCGGCAACCTGGCTCAGAGAGTCCTTTGGCACCGTTCATTCCTTTATTCCCTACCTGTTGATTAATCGAGGTCTATGTGACAAACACTACCTGGTAAACAAGAAGGACCCTGGCTTCCCAACCTTATGGGAACCTTATGTTTCACTGCAGCAGATTAACGAACAAAAAACAAACAGTAAACAGAAAAAATACGGGCACCGGCTCAATCGGTTAAAGCATTGGACTCCTTGGTTTAGGCTGAGATCATGATCTTAGGGGTCCTGAGATGGAGCCTCTGGTCGGGCAAGCAGGGAGTCTGCTTGATGATTCTCTCCCCAACCCCTCCCCACGCTCTCGCACTCTCTTTCTAAAATAAATAAATATGTTGTTCTTAAAAAAAGAAAAAATCATTACAAGTTATAAAGGTATTATGGAATAAAGATACAGAAGCTATGATAGAAAGTAGGTGTGGAGGGCAGGGAAGGCCCTGCTTTGCACTGCATGATTAGGACAGGCCTCCCAGAGCACAGGCTATTTAACAGAAGTATGAAGATACTAAGAAGACATCCATGTGAAGAAAGGGTGGAAGAGGCTTCAGGCTGGAGATGGCATGTGCAAAGAGCCTGAGCAGCAAAGAGCTTGGCATCCTCAGGGAAGTATACAGTGCCTAATGTTTCTCAAGTATAGGGAGGAAGAGACAGACACAAGGGGAAATCAAAGACATAATAGTTAGGGGCCTGATTCAGAGTCTCACAAGCCATGGTAATGAAATTGCAACATATTCAAGTGTGAGAGGAAGCTATAGGACAGTTTCTGCACAGAAGTTCTTGGGACATTTTTACATGTTCAGGTAGAGTCTGAACGTCATCAAAGCTTATCCCTACTGCCACACTCCCCCTGTCTGTGACCCCTGTTTCCTTACAGTGAGGCCGGTCCCACCTACCTGTCTGGAGTCCTATCTACCTATATGCCCAAGGAAACACTCCCTACACTCAGTACCATTCCTTCATGGCCCACGTTGAAAAGTTCTTCTCTCTGCTGGTTTCTTCTGGGTTACAGGCTCTTCCGTCTTCCCCCCCCCTTTATTTCTGTCATTTTTTCATAGCATGATCACAATGTGCACTGTCTGCTTGCTTGGTTTTCGCTTATTTACTGTTTCCACTATGAGACTATTAGCTCCATGAGGGCACGAATCATGTCCAATTTGGACAAGATTATACCCTCATTCCCCTGCAAAGTGCCCGGATGTGTTGAGTAAATGAAAGAGTTGATGATTCTTCACTTCAGCTATGAGAATGTTAACAGCCACTCGGGTTATGTTGAAAACTTTGGCAACTCTCACTACCCAGCTTTGATAAAAGGACAAATTTTTCATTTGCTGTTGGACTACCAAACTCCTATAGAGACATAGAAATTATACATACAGCCTCCAGAGTAGCCCAGTCTTTCTTTCCTTTGTCTATGTTTCTGGACCCTTTGTCTTCCCTGATGTGGGGAGAGTAGACTCTACTAATCAACACTCTTGAAATCTTCAAGAATCCTATGCTAATGCACCCATGATTGGTATTTCAAAACCAATAATAGATAGGAATGTGAGAAAGGCATTAGAAAAAAAGAAACATAAATCCGCTTATCAAAACATGGAAGACAGTGGGGAAGATATACCAAAATATATACCAACATAAATTCCCAATCTAGTCAAATAAAGCAACCATCCTCTTCTGGATCAATGTTTTCTTCTCTTCCTCAACACTAAAACAATGAAGGAAGACAAATAAGAGCCCAGTGCTTTCCAAAGCCCCTGAGTCCTCTGGCTTTTTAGGATAGAATAAGAAAAACAGACACAGTTAGTACCCAACTATCACTTCACAATTTTTATTTTTTTAAAGATTTTATTTATGTATTGGAGCAAGAGAGAGATAGAGAGAACACAAGCAGGGGGAGCAGCAGAGGGAGAGGGAGAAGCAGATTCCCCACTGAGCAGGGAGCTCGCTGCAGGGCTCAATCCCAGAACCATGGGATCATGACCTGAGCCAAAGGCAGATGTTTAACCTACTGCACCATCCAGGCGTCCCACTTGTAAAAAAATTTTTAAAGATTTTATTTATTTATTTGACAGAGAGATCACAAGTAGGCAGAGAGGCAGGCGGACTATGGGGGAAGCAGGCTTCCTGCTGAGCAGAGAGCCCAATGCGAGGCTGGATCCCAGGACCCTGAGACCACGACCTAAGCCGAAGGCAGAGCCTTAATTCACTGAGCCACCCAGGCGCCCCCCCCACTTCATAATTTTTAATCAATTATTAATTATCACTGACCTTTGCCTATGACAAGAATGAAAATTTCACAGATTTTGTTATTTCACCCAACTAATTTGTATTTTTATTAAATTTTTTAATAAACAAGTAGAATGAACATATTTTTTTGCCTCTAAACAGGATAAAATACTCCCAATAAGAATAAAAATATTTATCATTTGGTGAGACAAGACAGTTCTTGTATACAATCAGTATTCAATAAATATGATGGAGGAAGTAAGGAAAGGTTTTTAACATCTTACAATGTAAAATTAAGAATCTAAATATTTTCAGGTCAGCCAGATATATATTTATGTTGTTGATTATTCTGCAAATCAGGAGGACTTTTTCCATAGGTGTATCATCATAAATTGGAGCATAGAGGTACGCTTACTCCCATAAATATTTTTGGAAGTTTTTTGGTAATTTTTATAATAACAATTCTGTACCATGTGGATCAAAATTCCAAAAACAACTGGCCCACACAAATAAACTAAGTCTATTTACATGTAACAAAATAGCATTTTCCATAATAGGTTCTAAAAAACTGTGAGCCATTTCATATTCTAACACATCTGTTCAGGAGATAATAATGAGAAAAACTTAACAAAATAACTTCAAGCTACCATCTTTCTAGGAAACGACACGGAGTTAAGTAAAATCATCTTTGGCATTTTCAGTGTTCTTCTTTCTTGGGACATTCACTCATCGAAGATTTTCAAATACCAGGGAGAAGCAAACAGGCTGAGGTGCACAGATGTTCACAAGTTCTTGTTCAGGTTCAGCACCAGTGAGATGACTGCAGTAATTTGCTGCAGTTCAAGATTCTGAGATCTAAAAAAGTGCCTTAGAAATTCGTCGAAGCTTCACATGGAAGGACGTCTCAAAATTGCACGAAGCATAGGGCCTGAGAGAAAGCTTTCCTTCGTAATTTAATAGGCAAAAAGCTGAAAGTAAGATATCTTTGCAAGCCTTTTGAACTATTTTAGCTACCTGGCAATAATTTTATTTGGACAATATTAACTACTAATAAGGTATGAGGGGAAAAACCCTCTTAATGACATTGTCTACCCTGATCAAATGACATTTGAAAAGCTGAGTCAAAGTTCAACAGTAAAAGAAAAGAGAACTTCAGTATACTGATGTATTTTCTCCTAAAATAGCTGGGCATGCACAGTAATGAACCATGAACAATATTGTAATTTAAGTTACCTTCTTATTAGGATGTTTATGTTAAATATTCTCAGACTTACATAAAAGCTGCAAAAAACTACTAAGAACTTTTTCTTCCAGAACTGTCGAAGAGTAAGATATTGGTTTGATGTTTATACTCTTGGATACTTCAGTTGGTAGTGCCACAAGAAAGGGTGTTCTTTTACTAGATAATCACAATATAACCAAAAGGCTTGGGAGATTACACTGATGTATTACTGCCACCTCATCGTCATAACCTATTCATGTTTTTCCCATTGTCTCAGCATCTATTATACTAAAAGAAACACACATCATATTTATTTATGTCATTTCAATGTCCTTCAGTCTGGGACGATTCCTTGGTATCACGATCTTGACAGTTTTGACCATACAAGCCAGTTATTTTACAAAAAGTCCCTTAATTAGAATATTTTGAAGTTTTCTGCTTATGATTAAATTAAATCATGCATCTTTGGCAGGAATACCACAGAAATGAGGCTGTCACTCCTTTTCTCTTTGTAATTAGAAATTAATTTTGTGAGAAGCTTCTTTTAAACTATGTAAGAAATTCATTTCTTATCATATTGTCAATGTATTCATTTATTTATATCAGGATAGAGTCATGCATTCTAATTTTATTAAATGGCATACATCCACTATTACTATTGCCCATACTGATGTTCAATTTATCCCAAATTTAGTTAGTGGCAACCTATTTCAGCTGGATCCGACACCCTTCTGATATGTCCCTGTCATCTTTTGAGTATTCCTTTAGCTTATGGCATGAGATGCCCCAGCATCCTCTTGTAATCCCCCATTCCAAGCCCTGAAATCGGCCATTCTTTCCTTTCATGCCACTCCTTTAAATAAATGGCGTTTAGAAATCAAGGTCTGGACATCAGATGTGCCACTATCCACATCAGAGAGTGTAGCTACGAAATCCACTTTGTGGGCAAATCTCAGGAAGACATGTACGTGTGTGCCCGTGTGTGCATGCGCGCACCCGCGTGCCTTCCTTTACAGTGATGTCTATTTCTCGGTCTACGTGCTGAAACCTGTATATTAAATGGTTTTTTACACCAGTTCCACTCTACTGCCCTAAGATTCGCTCTAGTTTCTTCCCTTTGTGTATATGTAACTCTCTTTGACGGCAAGAAACTTGGTTTGAGTTAGCCTTAGCATACCTACTCCTTTTTTTTTTTTAATTTTTTAAAATTTGTTTTCAGCATAACAGTATTCACTGTTTTTGTACCTACTACTTTGATCAATTCCCCCATAATTTTTTTTAGAGATTTTATTTATTTATTTGACAGACAGAGATCACAAGTAGGCAGAGACAAGCAGAGAGAGAGAGAGAGGAGGAAGCAGGCTCCCTGCTGAGCAGAGAGCCCGATGCAGGGCTCGATCTCAGGACCTTGGGATCACGACCTGAGCAGAAGGTAGAGGCTTTAACCCACTGAGCCACCCCGGTGCCCGTCAATTCCCCCATAATTAATCAGTTGCTCATGACTATTGCCTCCTTCTCCCTTGCATGGGGGCTCTCCTCACCCCTTTTGAGTTTCACGACCTGCTCTGGGCTGCCCTCACATACGGATGTCCTCCTATTTGTGGTGAGTCCCAGTGTGAAGCTGACCCCTTGCATACATGCTGTCCTCCCCATGCTCAGGCTCTGACCCTCTACAGGGTGCAGAAGTCCTCAGACTCCCAAGCTTTGCTTACTCCCAGCCGCTGACACCCCTGCTGAACTTTTATTTCCTCCTAGCACCTCATCCTGCCCCCGAGCTAGACCCCTACCTTGCTCTGCTCCTAAAGGGCTTTTAGACCAATTGCTTAAGAGGAAAAAACAAGAGAACAGATAGGGAAAGGAAAAAAGGAAGGAAAGAGCCACTGTTGCTCTCTAAAATCACTTTGCAGCTTGCTGTGTGGGGATGGAGGTCAGTGGTGCAGTGAGAATATTTGTGGCAGATTTGATGACAGAAAGTCTAGGTTCTGCTTACCGAATGAATAGGTCTTTTACCCTAATTGAGAAAAGTGCATGTAGAAGTTATACAGTATTATTTGATATATGTCACCTTTTAAATTACATGTTAAATTAAGTATTTTCTAAAAGGATAGATTTAATAATGCAAGGAGGTACTCTTTTTGTCTACTTACACTGGGATCATTAAGGTGGTATATTCACACTGATAAAAATGCAGTAGAAGAGTGAAGAAATTATTTGAAGAGTTTAAAACAAAAAATTTCATATTAGCCAGATATGGACAGAAGACAGGATTATTTTGCAGTGGAGTAGCCAGATAATTGTTTAAATCCTCATACTATAAAGTATCTTTCACTACCAGAATGCGTTCCCTAATTTATTAAATGTAATTATTCCTTAATGCAGGCTCTGACAATTTTCTACCAACCCAATATTATAGACATACAAGAGTTTTAAAAATCAGTATCAGAGAAAGAGAAAGTAGTATTATAGATGCATTGCCTCTAAGGGGATTCCATGCATTTAGTTCCAGGATAGAGCGTGCAAATAATGTTTTCTCACTTATTATAAAATATTTCTTATTTTATAATTCTTAACAGTTTCATTTAATTGGAAGTGAAAAGTATAAGAATTATGGAAGTTTGTTGGCCAACTCTGTAAAGATGTTCCCATGGTTAGCTATAATAAGGCTTTACATTGGATTTGCAGCCAGAACAAACACATCTTTTTCCAAAACACACACACACAATATTTCATGGTATATAAAGGTTTTTTATCCAAGGAAATCTCATCACTCTGTCAGGATAAGTATTCAATCTCTAAAAGAATCTTCATGATGATGAGAAGAACTTTTGTGAATAATTCACCCCATTTTTTTCTATCTATGAAATTAATTAAATTAAATTAAATTAAAATTAATACACCTCATCCCATTTGTCCCTATGGACATTTGTTGTGAAGAAAAAATGGTGCAGGGAAAGAAAGTAAAAAGAGGCATAGGGGACAAAAACAGTAGTACCCACTAGTGTTTCATGAAGTAAAGTTATACTGTAAGGGTAAAAGATACATTAATTCATAACTTCCCAAGGATCCTTTACTAAAAAGATCCAAAGAACAATGTTTTCTCAACTCTTTATTTTTCCTGACAAGTAGAAACAACTTTTTCTGGTTTTGGATAAAAGCCTGGTTTTAAAAAGCATGAGAAAGAAATGGTTGTGTTTTTGGTATTGTTTTTGTTTCTTCACTAAGCAGAGTCAATTGTTTTATATAATCTCTTTCAGTACGTACTACAGTCCCACAATCTCCTTGCAATCTCTCCTACCTTTGAGCAGACTCTCTTTCTCTCTCTAGAGATAAGCCTCCCCTCAGCCTTAATTAAGTAAAGAAATACAGTAGGGCTCATACAGAGCCCTTTAATTTGCTGAATCATGTCTCTAGAAATGTAGTACTCTGTTATGTATATCACTGAGATTTTTACCCCACTCTAAAGTATGAAGCTGAAGTAATTTACTTTGTAACTTGAACGATTAGCAGCTTCTGCAGGTGAAATCCCTTTTTTCAAATAATAGAAAATTACCTCATGTTTTTAATCTTGGAGTTATTTTCCCCAGAATCCATGTCTCCTCTGTCTCTGTCATCTTCCAGATCTAATCTGGTTCTAGGTCCAGGTCAATCTTTGTTCTGGATATCTCTTGAATATGTTCCATCCTCTCTGTCTATTTTTAGGATATCTTAGTATTCTATATCTTAGTATATTCTATCCCTTCCTCGTCTCTCATTTAACTAGGCTCTCTCCATACCCTCTTTATCCTACCATCAGAGTAATCCTTTAACACTACAGGGATGGTATGACAATTCTCTAAAACCTGTAGTGTCTCTATAACAAGATATCACCTATACGTCTATGGGTATGAAAAGGTAAATAATAATAATAGTAATGAATTTAATTAAATCACAGGCTTCTATAGTTAGAAATTATAATATATCCTTAGGATACAGAGAGAGAATTACTGAGTTCGTATTTTCCCAAATTAAAGTAGTTTTTTCAACTTGGACTATAGTAATTTTCTGACTTTCTAGAAAGCCAAAATAGCTGTCAATCCGCTTTCCTCTGACCAGGCTCAGTAAGATTGGAAATACTAGGGTGCTCTAATTGATTGGACGGGCATCTAGAGAGAGCTATGTATAAAGGCAAGCTCTTTCCTGGGTAAGAAGTAACTTGAGGCAGATATTTATAAATTATGTTCGGGACTAATAAAATCTCCCTGGAAATATAGTCAATAAAAACTGTTCTTAGCAAAATCAAATTTATGCAACCGCAAGCTCTAGGACTTCTAGAAAAGACGCTAATACAAATAGGCAGTCGTTTCAGAGTGTACCACCCTGGAATCTTCAGAATAGCCAAAAAACACAGTATTTAAGGCAAGTCATATAAAAATTAGAGCAGAAAAGAGACATTTTTCTTGATCATACCTAGATAAGTTTTTTCCGATTCTCTAGCAAAATAATCTAAAAGTTAATGCCAGCTTCAGATGTACCATATATGTGTATACAGACAATGTATGTGTTATATACATATGTGTACTATATATAGTTAGATTATATAATAAACCTCATCTCGTTCTCATTCCACAGTATTTTTAGGAACTCTGAATTAATCTTCTGTTGCATTCATAAACTGCATATAATAAAGTCATTTTAGTTATTGTTTTAGGTAGATGGTTAGACTAGGTGGACCTCACATTGAAATTACGGGAAAAATTCTGGGGCCCAGAGTGAACAGACAAGATAAGCTAATTCTCCACTAAAGTAGGCACCATACATTCTCAGTGAACACAGAGTTCATTCAAATATCTGTGCCTCCACGTATACTATACCTTATGCCAGGAAAATTTTACTCAGTCTTAACGGCCACACTCAAAAGTCACATCGCCGCTGACTCCTTCCTGAACTGCCCAGTCTAGTTTTATTTTTTTTACTCCCCTCTCCTCCCGTTGCCCTCTATACATTTCTCTATAGTATTGGCCACAATGTACTATAAATACTGGTTTATTAGGTAAGATTGGGGGGATTTTGAGACCTATTCTGGATATTATCAGTTTTAGATCTTAGGATAAATCAACTTGGCTCTGCATTTAGTTCTGTTAAAAATTTCTCCTCAAGGGGCACCTGGGTGGCTCAGGTGCCGCTGTCTTTAGCTCAGGTCATGATCCCAGGATCCTGGGATCAAGCCCCACATCAGGATCTCTGCTCTGCGGGGAGCCTGCTTCCTCCTCTCTCTCTGCTTGCCTCTCACTGACTTGTGATCTCTGTCTGTCAAATAAATAAATAAAATAAATCTTTAAAAAAAAAAGAAAAAGAAAAAGAATTTCTCCTCAAAAAGGCATCTCTTCCATATTATGAATGATTAGATTTTTAGAAGAGATGAAATTCACAGAATGTATGGAATGTGCCCTAAAAAAAACTGACGGAGAGAATGTAAAACTAACAGAAAAGCAGAGTAAAAACTAAATCGATGAACACTTTTTAAAAATATATCCCTAAAGAGCTCTTCAGATACAAAAGAAATCGTACCAGACACCTTCTGTGCTCCCATAGTTTCTGGGCACCCTTTCTTACTACAGCCGTACCTGTGGTAGCATGCATCACACAAGCTTGGGTATATTTATGCATAAATACCTGAGAGTACCATGACTTTGGATCAAAAAGTACTCATTTATCTTCTTGCCCGGGAATTCTCGGACATTTTTTTTGCGTGGGATGCCCATAAGAACCTGTTCGATACTTGGGTATGTTCAGTCTTGAAGTGCAAAGGACTTAAAGACCTCTAGAACTACCCTTAAGCTATTAAAATTGGAAGCCGATGGGTCAACATATCCCCATTTTTTTTTTTTCCAGGTAGACAATTCTAAGACATTTTTTCAAAAGTCTTCTCAAAATGTCTCAGGAGATTTAACACCTGTACCTGTCTTGATGATGATACACCCTGGTCTTGGCATTTCTTTCTTCCCTAGTCATTCCCAGTGTCCCACACACCTGATGCCCAGAGTCGCATTCCCAAACTGAGTTTTTTCTCAAGCACTGCTTTTAAGGAAATCCAGACTAAAATGTAAATTGAAACTGCTATTAGCATCTATTTAGAAATGAACATAAATTTTAGATACACTGTATCTCAGAAAGGGTGGGAGATGGCCAAAAAAGAACTTGAAAGAAAATCTCTAGCCAAGTACATATTCTTGGGATAACAAGAGAGAATGAAAATAAATTAACTAAGGTTTTATTTCAAAAAGCTAGAGAAGGAACCACCAAGCAGACCCAAGGAAAGTGCCTAAAAAAGCGATTATTAAAGGGGCACCTGGGTGGCTGAGTAGGTTGAGCCTCTGCCTTCGGCTCGAGTCATGATCTCAGGGTCCTGGGATTGGGCTCTCTGCTTGGCGGAGAGCCTGCTTCCTCCTCTCTCTCTCTCTCTCTACCTGCCTCTCTGCCTACTTGTGATCTCTCTCTGTCAAATAAATGAATAAAATCTTTTTTTTTTTAAAAAAAGCGATTACTAAAGATAAATTCAAAATGTAAGTAAAAATAGAGGGGCAGCTGGCTGGCTCAATCGATATAGCATATGACTCTTAAACTTGGGGTTGTGAGTTGGAGCCCACATTAGGTGTAGAGATTACTTAAAGATAAAATCTTAAAAAAAAAATTGTTAGATTTTTTTTCTAACAAATAGAATACAATTTTCTTTTTTTTATTATGTTCAGTTAGCTACTCTATAGTACATCATTAGTTTTTGATGTAGTGTTCAAGGTTTCATTAGTTTTGTGTAATGCCCAGTACTCATCACAACATGTGCTCTCCTTAATTAATAAAAAAGAAAACATAAGTGTAGACACAACCAACAAATGTCCTAAATTAGTAGCAAAAATCAAGACTCTAAACAAAGCTAACCCTTTGAAAAGACAACCTGAATAAAGTGTAATTAAGTCTAATCACGCTCATTTAATGATTAAAGCAAAGAATGAAATGGGTTTCCACTGTTTTAATACATTTATTCTTCTAGAAAAAGAAAAAAAAAAGATAAGCATTCCCCCAATATCCACCTAGACTCAAAAGAATACTAGTAGTGAAACAATGAGCATGTTCTTTATGCATTTGTCACAGCCTAAGCCTGAAAAAGTAAAAATATCGGAACATTTATTTGGAAGCATATCTTTCATCTTTCCATTAAATATGTCTTTGAAAATTGCTTCCTGGAAAAATCCACTCTTTAAGTGTAAGTGATCAATTATTTTTCTCTTTTCCCTTAGTGAAGTAACATGCTTTTCTCTATTTCAGCAAATGACAATGAGCATCTAAGAGTGAAGCAAAGACACAACTACTATCTCTTGACTATGTCCCTACCAGGTGAAGGACAAAATAAACAAAACAAACAAATAGAACAAAACAAGAACAAATGACATTCATTCGGATGGTACTCTCTCGTTATCACTGAACTATCAGAATCAGTGATCAATAGTAAACAGGAAAACGCCATTTTGAATTTATTGGTTAATATTTAGTGGGCACTCACTCATTTGGAACTGTGTTAAATTTTATAGATGCATATACATATAAAGCTCTTATTTAAGACAAACCTGGAGTTAAAATATGGCTCCCACTTGTTATTGTGCAACTTTGGGCAAGTTTTTAAAAATTTTCCATGGTCTTAATTTCTTCATTAAATAGGAATAATAATAATAAAGATTTCCAGTTTCTGTGCAGATAATACCTATAAACACTGGAAAAAAATACAAAAGACAACTACTTGAAGACTTTAGAGATTTTGGAGAAAAGTGAAATTTTAACTAAGTGGTAAGTTTCTGATTTTTCTTGCTTTCCATAGAAAAATTCAAAGGAATCAACAAAACTACTTACTAACAGAACTAGTAAGTAAATTTGTCAGAGTCACCAGATATAAGGTTAATATACAAAAATCAATTATATTTTTACATATCAGCAGATGGATAGAAAATAAATATTTCTATGTACATCAAAAAATGTAACATATTTAAGGAATAAATATTTACAAAATTAACAAAAATTTAACAAAAATTTTAATAAATCTAAAGACCTTTAACACTAAAAATAGAAAACATATTCTATTTTCTAAGAGAAATTAAAACATAAATAAATATAAAATTATATTAATTCATGATTTAAAAGATTCAATATTGTTAAGATATCAATTCTCCCTTAAACTGATCTAAAAATTCAATGCAATCCCAATCAAAACTCCCAGGAGGATTTTTGTGGAAATTGCCAAGTTGTTTTTAAAATTTACACAGAAATGCAAAGGATCTGAAATAGGCAGTCATTTCTTAAAAAGAATAATGTTGGAGGACTCCTATCTGATTTCAAAGATTTCTATAAAATTATAATAATCCAGGTGCCTGAGTGGCTCAGTGGGTTAAACCTCTGCCTTTAGCTCGGTCATGATCTCAGGGTTCCAGGATCCCTCATGGGGCTCTCTACTTAGCTGGGAGCCTGCTTCCTCCCTCCCCCTCTGCCTGGCTCTTTGCGTACTTGTGATCTCTCTCTCTGTCAAATAAATAAATAAAATCTTAAGGAAAAAAACAAAACTCTAATGATCAAGACACAGTGGTAC
The DNA here is from genome assembly GCF_964662115.1 of Mustela nivalis. Taxonomy (NCBI): domain Eukaryota; kingdom Metazoa; phylum Chordata; class Mammalia; order Carnivora; family Mustelidae; genus Mustela; species Mustela nivalis. Next base: position 60,011,969 of record NC_139022.1, on the reverse strand, counting down.
TGGTGAAAGACTAGACCTATAAATCAGTGGAACAGAAGAAAACTCAAAAATAGACTCACATGATCAATTGATTTTTGACAAGAGTACCAGGGCAATTTAATGACAAAGGGAAAAACTCTTTTCAACAAACTGGTACGGGAACAACTGGGTATCTGTGAGGGAAAAAATAGACATCACACCCTACCAAAACTTAACCAGAAATGAATCATAGACTTAAATGTCAAACCAAAAACTATAAAACTTTTGAAAGAAACTGTAACAGAAAAGCTTTATAACTTTAAAGAAGGCAAAGATATGTTAAATACCACCCACAAAAAATTGACAGAAAACTCATAAATTGGACTTCATCAAAATTAAAGATGTTTGCTCTCTGAAAACCACTGTTAAAATAATCAAAATTCAAGACAAGGACTAAAAGAAAATATTTGCAATACATCTGTATGACAAAGGATTTATATCCAGAACGTATAAACTTTATAAGAAGACAAATGGCTCAGTAAAAACTGAGCAAAAGCCAAACACTGGAGGAAAAAAATAAATGAACATCAGCAAGTTAATGAAGAAACAAAATATGACATTTGTACCTATCAATAACTAATCGATTGACTGATTAATTAACTCCTGATACAGACAACTATATGTATAAATCTCAAAATCATTATGTTGAACGAAAGAAGCCAGACCCATAACAGTATGATTCCACCTATATAAAAATTTATATAAAATTCTAGAAAATACAGAACCAGAAAGGAGAGCTGTGGTTGCCTTGGACTCGGGACAGAGGGAAGAATGAACAGCAAAGGGGCGCAAAGATACCTTTACAAGTGACAGAATTGTTCTTTATCTAGATTATGGTCATGGCTTCACAAAAATATATACTTCTCGAAACTCATCGAATTTATTACACGCAAATTATACCTCACTAAAATTGATTTTTGGAAATAAATAAAATAATAAAAATAAAGTTGGGATAAATAGTACCACTTCATAGAGTTGTTGTAATATATGAGATAATGCACTTAATGCATTTATTATAATGACTAGCCCATAATAAATATTTAATGTTTTCCATTTTTATCATTATTATTGACATGACTAAGATTAATCAATAGTCCTGTTGTGTGTAATGAGAAGCTGAGTAGGTTCCCATCTGTCCTTGACAATGGTACTAACGTGCTTATTAAGCCTCCTTATGAGCCTCCTTCAATTTTCTCTTTTTAAAAAAAGATTTATTTATTTGAGAGAGAGAAAAAGAAAGAGCAGAGGGAAAGAGAATCTCAAGCAGACTCCATACTGAGCACGGAGTCTGACATAGGGCTCCATCTCGAGAAACTGAGATCATGACCTGAGCTAAAAACCAAGAGTCAGACACAACCGACTGAGCCACCCAGACACACCTGACCTTCCTTACAATTTTCTATTTTGTTTCAAAACTGAGGTCTTGAGCTTAAATGACATTAGAAAGTTGATTCTTTTGCTTTAACTGCATTCATGGAGCACCTGTCCTGGTCAGTTGCAGAAAAGTGAAATGAGTAGAAGCTCATTTTTCCAACATCATTCCTGTGTTTTTTGGTTTTTGTTTCCTATTTTCACTTCAGAGGCAGGTAACTTATGGGTGCTAATGTCTTTACCTTCAAAGAAAACTACATGTAGATCTTTTTCTGGCATTTTTAGATTCCTGTTGCTTACTGAAAAAGACCAAGTAATGGCAGGGATTCTAGCACCAGATTTTTTTTTTTTCTGCCACCAGATCTTAATTAAAAAGAGGAGTAAAAAGTGCTCCATATTTTACATTGTATCATCTCTAAACCTTCTAGATAGCCTGCTAATAGACCAAGAACAGAGATATTGCATGTCAGAATAATCTTGAAACACTTCTTTGACTCCAAAACTTAAATAATCAGGAGATAACAATAGAAATGCTAACAGAACCATACAGCCATACCTGGCTTTTAAAACTCTTGAACATTACAACCAGGCCCTGAAAAACTAAAGATTAAAAAAATCTTAGAAAGTAGTCAGGGACACCTGGGTAACTCAGCTGGCTAGGCTTCTGGCTACAGCTCAGGTCATGATCTCGGGGGACCTGCGATCAAGCCCCGCCTCCTGAGTCTCCCAGCTCAGGGAGATTTCTCCCTTTCCATCTGCCCTCCGTATTCCCACACTTCACTGGTGCTGTCTCTCTCTCTCTCTCTCTTCTCTCAGACAAATGAATAAAATCTTTAAAAAATATATATTAAGAAATAGTTAACTAATCTATTTAAAAAGAATACATTTTGTGGATTTTTATTCAAAAGGGAAGGGTTATTTGTTGTTTGTTTCTTCTTGGCATTATAAAGATTTTAAGTTTTATTTATTTGCTTGTATATCTCAATAAATTCAAATTGTATAGGCTTTAGGAGTTATGACTCCTTGAGTATTTCTGGAAAAAAATGTTTAATAGAGACTGAAAAGGAGTGGCCAGTGCTCTCTGAATGGATCTAAAAATCCACAAGAACACTCAAGACACTCCCCGGACAGTTTTCTTTGCCCAGTTTGCAAAGCATCAAAATTAAACTATAGGACCAGTAATTCTTTGCACATAAACAAAAGCCTGGAGCACAGGACTCATGGGAACATTTAAAAACTGAGTGCAGGGACCTCTGGGTGGCTCAGTGGGTTAAAGCCTCTGCCTTCGGCTCAGGTCATGATCCCAGGATCCTGGGATCGAGTCCCGCATCGGGCTCTCTGCTCAGCGGGGAGCCTGCTTCCCCCTCTGTCTCTGCCTGCCTCTCTGCCTACTTGTGATCTCTGTCTGTCAAATAAATGAGTAAAGTCTTTTAAAAAACCAAAAACCAAAAACAAAACAAACAAACAAAACTGAGTGCAAAAGTACAGTGTGTACGAGTGAACGTATGCATAAAGTATACGTGTGTATAAATGAACATTTACTACAAGATTATCTGTGGTTGATTGAATTGGGGAAGGAAGATTGGAGTGGGGGCAAGAGGAACATCTAGAATCTGGAGAAAACAGAAACTTTTGGACTCCCCTGCAAGCTTCACGGATTGTTCTCCTGCTCGGCGCATTTCTTTCAGAATAAGATATTGCTCAGGGATGGCCTATTTATCTAGTAAGAGTACACGTGGGTCTTATGCCTTCTTTTAGTGTACGAATAATCTGCTTGCTTTTTGAAGACTTTCAGTCTGGAATGCATCCAAAGTATTTACATAATTATCAAGCACTTCATCTGATGGATGAGAACCCATAAACATGAAGAAATCGTGCAGTCTTGGGTCAGCATTACCAGAGCCGTGAGTGTCTTCCAGAGAGATGTCTGTGCTAAAAGTCAGGAAAACATTCCTGGATGTGAGAGTCATTAGGCTCTGGGCTCTCCGGAAAGGAAAGCCTAAGAAATTTTGCCGATTGACTCACTTAAAACCAGACTGCAACTGGCTCTGGGGCACACTGGCACCATCAGAAAAGGGCTGAACAACCCCAACCAAATGGGCCTTTTCTTCTCCATTTCCTGGATTCTTTCTGGACGTGTGTTCTCTGTATTAGTAAATTGAAGACTATGAGTAGCTACAGAAAAACCCATATGGTTTACCCGTATGATTTTCCTGTTGATCTAATGAAATTCAGTTACGTTTCTCTTTTCTGGAAGTCCCTTATTTGTATCAGAACAAAAAGCTTTTAGTCAAACTAAAACATATGGAGTGATATTATTTCTAACTATGAGGCCACCTGCTTGAAATCCAGATATTTTGATCACCATAGATAGCTGCTGAATCAGGCTACCCAGAGCAAAGTCAAAGAAAAACAGCACAGGGGCGCCTGGGTGGCTCAGTCTTTAATTGTCTGCCTTCGGCTCAGGTCATGATCCTGGAGTCCTGGGATCCCCCGCATCGGGCTCCCTGCTGGGTGGGGATCCGCTACTCCCTCTGCCACTCCCCCTGCTTATGTTCTCTCTCTTGCTCTCCCTCTCTCTGTCAAAAAATAAATAAAATTAAAAAAAAATAAAAACAGCACAATAAATATGGATACTGCCAAGTCCATGTAAGAAAGCTCCAGGACTTCAATCACAGAATATTCCTCAGGCTCCTTCCATGATCATTTCAAAGATTTTAGACCTAATTTTCATAGTCTAATAGGATTTAATGATATAAGAAGAAATAAATATTTGGTCTTTGTCCCCTCTTCGTGGCCTAGAGCTTGGAAAACCCTTGTTAATTTCTGGAGTGATAGGGGAAACTGTCATCTTTTGTTATAATTAATATGTTAAAATATAATTAATATACTATAGGCAGTCAGTCGCAAGCGGCCCAGACTTGCACCTGGTGTCTGACGTGGAGCCATCTAATCTGACTGTGGTTTGAACTGACCCCTGAAAAGTTCATGTCAGAAGTGAACTGAATTTTAGGACACCCAGTTAGTGTCTGGAGAGTTGGATAATTGGTTGGTGTGCGGGGGGGTACCCACATATTTGGTATCAGAAGTGTTTTGTGTAAGAAACAGAGCTGAGTATCTTCTTAAGCTGAACCTCAGGCCTCTCAGAAATTATTAGAAGCCACAAAAATGAGCTCAGAAAGAAAGATTCACAGAAGCAGGCACATGGACAGAGACAAGTGACCCATCCCAGAGCGATATGGAAAGGGAATTAAAATTATCAAGAACACCAAAAGCTTATGGTCTCTTCATTGTATTTAAGTCTCCGATATGATGGAAAAAAACCTACATGACACAAGAATCCTGAGGAGTCTCCCAGAATGCACTATAGCATTCTGATTAAGTGCATAGACCCTGGGACACACAGCCTGGGTTCAACCTCTTGTGCCTCTGGTGTGTGCCTCAGATGTAAAAGGGGGATCATAGTAGTATCAACCTCAGAAGACCATTGTAATAGTTCTATGACTTAATACACATAACATTCTTTGAACAGTGCCTAGCATATTGTCAGCCGTATGGAAAGTTTAGCTACGATAATTATGCATGTGTATTTAAACTGAAGAGTCTGGATCCTAATAATAATTATACTATAACGTTACAGAGTGCTTCAGAAGATCCCCGAGAGGTAAGCAGGACAGACATCATTATCAAAAACTCCCCCTCATTTTACAGATTAAAGAAAGCAAAGCTCATACCTTAATTAGTGCCATCTTCTTCGAGTCATGAGAATAAAGAAACATGGTGAGATTTTTAAATGGTGACGTTATATGGTTCTTTTTTTTTTTAAGATTTTATTTATTTATTTGACAGACAGAGATCACAAGTAGGCAGAAAGACAGACAGAGAGAGAGGAGGAAGCAGGCTCCCCGCCGCGCAGAGAGCCTGACTCGGGGCTCGATCCCAGGAGCCTGGGATCATGACCTTAGCTGAAGGCAGAGGCTTTAACCCACTGAGCCACCCAGGCGCCCCCATTAGATGGTTCTTAATCCATTTTCTTAAAAGTAATTGAACTAGGAGATTTTTTGTTGCTGCTGTTTAAAGGAATAAGGTGGGGATTCCTGGATGGCTCAGGGGGTTAAGCATCTGCCTTCAGCTCAGGTCATGATCTCAGGGTCCGGGGATGGAGTCTTGAGTCCAGCTCCCTGCTCCCCGGTGGGGGTGAGGGGGAGCAGGTGTCTGCTAATCCTTCGCCCTCTACTGCTCCCCCTGCTTTTGCTCTCTCAAATAAATAAATAAAATCGTTAAAAAATAAAGGAATAAGATAGACATATCTGGAAAAAGTCACATATGTAGATTTTTCACCTAATGTCACTGGATGAAAGAGGTGACTCATATAGAACCCTTATATACTATACACTTCATTCTTGATTGTATTGTATAAAAACAAAATAACCGCGAGAGACTATGGACTCTGAAAAACAATCTGAGGGGTATGAAGTGGCGGGGGGTGGGAGGTTGGGGGAACCAGGTGGTGGGTATTAGAGAGGGCACAGATTGCATGGAGCACTGGGTGTGGTGCAAAAACAATGAGTACTGTTATGCTGAAAATAAATAAAAAATATTTTTTTTTAAAAAAAGGTAACATGATGTTCAAAAAACAAAACAAAATAACCACAACAAAAATCTTCCCACTTTTCTATCACCTCTCTTACACAAAGATCACTCCCTAAAAACTCAAACAAAATTTTGACCTCAAAGATACTCCACTGTGGGAACCACTAACAGGTGATCGTTGGCTCGATTACTTAAAGAAAACACTCAGGAAATTGAAAAACACCAAGAATCTGTACTAGAACTCACCTTCTACTCTTCATTCAACTTGGTCATTCTCAATGATGTGATATATACAGATTTACAACAGATTTGTTGTAACTGAAATATAATGTCTAGTAGATGGCAATACTTCGAACATTCTAAGCAACTCTCATTAACTGACAGACAGGAAGCCAACACACAAATTTCATGGGACAAGGTTTTAGATTTAACCTTACGGCTAAATTATGTACTAGGAGCTGAGTTAAACTCCTAAATATATCATTTCCCAGCTATGTGGTTTGCAGTTAAGTCTTTAAACTCCCTAAGCCTCAGTTGCTCCATTTTATTAATAAGAGGACTTTGAGGTCCACATGGGCATAGTCAAGGTTAAATGCCTAGGAAGTGGTGGGTGTAGTAAGAGGCGGTGAACAATAATTGTTAACATTTATCGAGAGCTATCCATATTCCAACATTGTACTAAGCACTTTCTCTGCATGATGTCTTTATCCTTTAGAATTTCCTACGAGGTAGATCATTATTATTCTCCCCATTCTGTAAGTAAGGAACTTAAAACTTGGAGAGGTTGAATTTTCCAAGGAATATTGTTACCAGTTGCAAACGCTGTAATAATAGAACAGTACCTGGCAATTCAGTAAGGTTCCAAATAATGCTCACTGTCATTACAGTTATTAATATCATTAGGCCACCACATGCAATCCTGGACAAGGAACATAGTATTTCTGGGCCTTACCTATAAAACTTGAAGTATAATAATGTCTGGCCTCTTATCTTCTAGGCTTACTGTCATGATTTGATTAGAAACGTGTGGAAGCGCTTTGTAAATTCAAGAGTGTGTAGTTGCCAACTTACATTAATGGCTTTAGAAGCGATTATTAATGTTTTCAGTTCAAAAGCATTCAGTACTCAAATGGAGGTAAAGAAAAGAAGGAAAATATACAGATCTCTTGTTCCGAGGAAGCCAACACGGAATGGGTATAATAAAGTCACAGACTTAAAGAAGAAATTGAGCTGCTCAAATGGAAGTAGGGAATTCGGTCACGATTTATAGAATGCCCAAGGACTGATTCTCTGTTTTTTTGTTTTTTGTTTTTTGTTTTTTTTAAGATTTTATTTATTTATTTGACAGAGAGAGATCACAAGTAGACAGAGAGGCAGGCAGAGAGAGAGAGAGGAGGAAGCAGACTCCCTGCTGAGCAGAGACCCCGTGATTCTCTGTTTTGATGGCCTTACCAATATGATTACATTTGCTTTCTCTCGTCCCACAGTTTTATGTCTGTCCACTTCTGGATTTCTCAGGATATTCTAGACGAGACAGAGAGAGAGATTGAGAGAAATAACTTTTCTATCATCTAAATTGGAAATTTCTAGGACTAACAGATAGCTTCAATCTACAGTTTTCTATCAAGTATTTACAATATTAAATTTCATATTCCATAATAAAGAGTCAATAGACATGCCATGTAACTGAACTATCAAGACTAAAGTATAGTACTTCAAATTATAAACGTCAAAAAAGGGGAAAAAAACCTAACATGATACCTATGGTAGAAGGGAAAGGGAAAAATAGTGTAGTTATGCTAGTTTCTTTATCTTTTTTAATAAGAAATTAAATGACCTTGTCCAAAGGGGAAAATCACCAACATATTGTGCACATTTATACTAAAACAGACACTGGTAGTATCTGTAGCTTCTAAGAAATAAAAGCATTGGTTGAGGGGTAAGTAGTAGTATTGGAAAAAAATAATTTTCTTTCTTAGATTCATTCTTGTATATCATTGGAATTTTTCAAACTTCTTGAGTAAAAGAAAATTGGTTTAATTAAGCCAAGAATGATTTTAATGACTCCTTTTATCTTTAGGATAAACTCCAAACTTCTTGGAATGCCTATTAGTCCTCCCATAATCTGGTCTCTATTTCTCCAGCCTTCTCTGCCTGTAGTCTCTCACACTGAATTTTTCCTCCCTACCTTAACAGTCTACACATGTACATTTATAAGCACATTCTCCTTTCTTCTGGAAAAGGGAGATCCGTGCCTTATCTATTGACTATGATGCACAGTAAGAAATATATTTGATAATATGACATATACATATTTAAAACAAATTTGTACAAAACAATATTTAGCCCACCCAGTGCCTTCTGGTATTATTCATTCCATTCTATTTTATTTTTTAAATGTCAATTTTGATTTTATTTTAATTTGACATTTATTTCATGGACATTGTCACCAGTGTAGGAAAACCACTGCCTCAGTACATCTTGATTCCTTGATCACTCACTTGATCTGATCACTTGTTCACTCCTTTAGGTAAATCACTTCCCGCCTCCAAATGTCAGCCCAAGTATCCCCTTCTCTTAAAAAAACTTCTGTGACCAATAGTCAGATGGAATAGCTGTTTCTCCCCTATGGTCTTCCTCTGTATTCCCATAGCATTACTATTGTGACACTTTCTGTTCTGTGATAATGTCCTCAACTCTCTCTTCCACTAACTATAATTTGTTTACTGCTGCTTCATTCCGTATTAAACATCAAATCCCTGACATACAGTATGTGCTCGTTAAATGCATTATTTTAGTATTGAATGAATGATTCTGTGAGTTTGAAAGCAAAGTCAGTTTACTGAACAATCAATTTGCCAAATTACAAATTCATCAAATTCACTAATTTACCAAATATGTTTTAAGGAACATTTTAAAAATGCATTTAGTGGTTACAAACATATTATCCCTCTTATTGTATTCAAATTGTTGTTATTGAATTATCGTTTAGTGAATTGACTTGTGGAAAATTAGCTTTCAGCAAATTGGCTTTAGAAAAATAGTTTTATTTATGAATTAATCTAGAGCCATAACTTTTCTTATTTAGTAAATAGTGACATTGCTATCCCTTCTTCCAATAATATTGTACATGACAAAATAACTTATGTGAAAATTGGATAGGAAGTACTTTGGAAATGTCTACGTATTTCAAAGAAAATAGTATTACCTATTTTTATTTACATGGTTAATATGGACAAAACTAATTCTACCTGAATTGGCTATATGCTACTCAGAAAAATATTTTTGCTTGTCTCAATCTTGGAATCTTTCTACTTATTGACACAAAATTGTTTATATCAACTTGCAGCTACCCCATGTGAAGTCCAACTAGAGAAAGAGACTATCTTAGTCTGTTCTGCTGCTATAAAAAAATACCATAGAGTAAGTAGTTTAGAACTGAACAATAGAAATTTTTTTTCTCACAGTTCTGGACACTGGGAAATCCAAGATTAAGGCACTGGCACATTCAGTGTTTGAGAACACATTTCCTGGGTCATAGACAGCTGTCTTCTCTAAATAACCTCAGTTTCTCCCCCAGAAAACTCGCTGGGGTCTCTTTTCTAAGGGTACTAATATCATTCATGAGATCTCTGCTTTTAGGAACTAATTACCTCCTCAAGCTTTCACCTCACAAAACCACCATAGTAAAGGTTAAGACTTCAACATTTGAATTTGGGGAGAATATAAGCATCCCATCTTTAGCAGATCTTAAGGTAAGACTACATTGAGTATTGGGCACTGAATATGCCACCTTGCTGACCAGTTGAAGGGAGCACTCTCTCTCACCACTATGGCTTGTTCATAGAAGGTGGCTTTAGAAATTACTTATTTTGGGGGACGCCTGGGTGGCTCAGTGGGTTAAAGCCTCCCTTTCGCTCAGGTCATGATCCCAGGGTCCTGGGATCGAGCTCCTCATTGGGCTCTCTGCTCAGCGGGAATCCTGTTTCCTCCTCTCTCTCTCTGCCTGCCTCTCCGCCTGCTTGTGATCTGTCTGTCAAATAAATAGATAAAATCTTTAAAATTAAAAAAAAAGAGAGAAATTACTTACTTTTAATGGGGCACCCGGGTGGCTCAGTCGTTAAGCATCTGCCTTCAGCTGAGGTCATGATCTCAGGGTTCTGGGGTTGAGCCCCACATCAGGCTCCTTGCTCAGCAGGAAGTCTGTTTCTCCCTCTCCCTCTGCCTGCTGCTTTCCCTGCTTGTGCACGCTCTCTCTCTCTCTCTCTCTCTCTCTCTGACAACTAGATAAATAAAATCTTTGGGGGGAAATTACTTTTTTTCAAAGATTTTATTTATTTATTTGAGAGAGAGCATGTGCCTAAGTCCCCCCTAAGTCATGAGGGAATCCTGATGCAGGGGGCTCTATATCAGGACCCCAAGATCATGACTTAAGCCTAAGGCAGACACTTAACCAACTGAGCCACCCAAGCAATCCTAGGACAGATACTTATTTTTAAAATTCCAAATTAACTCTCAGGAATTTACCACAGGGTAAATAAAAGCCAGTTATTTTTTTTTATTAATTTTTTATTTTTTATAAACATATATTTTAAAGCCAGTTATTTTTATTGTTGTTATTTTTACTCACTTTTTGGTTGTGATTTAACCTAATCTAATATTTTGAAACAATAATACGATTAAACTTTAAATCAGTCATATCTCCTGTAACATTCACAATAAAATATGGCAGGAAGTGACTGCAATTCACAAATCATAGCAGCTTAAAGAAGTGTATCACCCTTCAGGGCATCCAGAGTTTTTCATCCCTGTAATCTTCAATTATATTCTTCTGATATTCGTTTAACTACACTTTATTCCCTAAAGAAAAAGGAAAAAAAAGTGAGGAGCTTAATAGTGTCTTCAGTTAGCTGAATACACATAATACCTCCACCAAGGTAATTAGAAAATTCTCTCTCAACCAACGTTCTTTACTCTCTGCTGATAACAGGTATTCATGCTAAGATCTGTGTAGTAGTACTTCTGTCTACAATTCAGCGATACCATTTTTTCACATTTCCTTATGAGCTACTATCTAGTAGTAAGAGGAAAAAAGAAGGGGTATTTCTCCTCTCCCCGGACGCCCTCCCATGCAAACTACTGCAAAGATACTATTAGGGCTGCCAAAGAAAGCAGAACAAATTAGGGAAAGGTACCACAACTCCTCTGGAGGAGAAGATGTGTATTTCCTCTACAATAAAAACTATTAATTTCACATACACAAAATATGAGCTAGCTATGCAGTTGTCAGTTCTGTGATGGCTATAGTTCAGAAATGGATACATTCTGAATATTCATAACCAGCTCCCATCACATTGAAACAAATTAATGTTCACTCTGTAGCAATAAAGCCGTTTGGAAGCTTTTCCTTACTAGCATCAACACTCTGGTTCAACAGTAGATATTCTTCCTGCTTCATAGTTATGTTTTTTTCATTCCCACATATTTTCACTGGGTGTTTACTATGATGATCACACATTGTATGTTCGTTGATGGCAGAGACCATGTCCAGTCTCCTAGGTCCTCATCCACAAACACATTCGTTGTCTGTCGGTGTTAAGACAATGCTCCTTCATTGACTAAACATGATGCAATTAAAGGTATTCCTTAATAAGTATTCTAATGATGTAAAATATCCTGCAGCTTTATGGAGCAATAGTACTTGCCTTGTTTTTAAGTATAGTTATGGGCTTGCCATTCCTGACCTGAATGTGACCCGGATGTCATGTCTTGCTGTTCTCTGAACAAGATGAATAAATGAGAGGACCTTGGGAAGAGGATTAGAAGGGCAGCATGGCTAAGAGAAGGAAAGTCTTAGAATTTAAAGTATCTTAATGTGTTTACAAGAAGGAGCCGTGTTCCAAAAACCCGGGCTGAGCAGTGAAAAAATAATAGATATTTTCCAACTGTGAGCACACCCAGTGAAAGGATGTATCCGAAACCTCCAAGTGTATGGTTCCCATGAAAAATGTGAGAGTCAGATGATTCAGCAGATCGTAAAGTGCTTGTTTCCTTAGGAGGAGGTTAAACTTCATGTCAAGTGTTGAGTGAGGTTTGACTGCTTTTCCAGGTGTCCAGCACATCTTTGTAAACACCGAGGTTAGAGACAAATACAGCTCATTTATTCATGATATTTGTATGACTGAAATCTTTTCATATGTGCCTGGAACAGAAAAGATCTGAAAAGTCCAAAGAAATCCCAGCATGACTTATGGAGAGGCCTCCCAGGGCACACCAAGACCACAAACATTTAAATCAATGAAGTGGCAAGAGAAGCAGTTTCCTCTACCAACTTGGAGCAATGGGTGTGGGACATTCTAGGAAGGTCAGGAAAGCTACATACCACTGAAAAGATAATCTGCTTAATAAAAGCTAAAAAGGCTCCTGTTGGAAGAAGAAATCTTTTCTTTTCCTGCTGATGCAATTACATACCTGAACACCTGGGTGAATAACAATAAGACATTTTATATTTGTGCTCGGATAAAAGAGAAGAAACAACATACCACAGACTTGGGAAAAGGTAATTAGGAGGAACAGAGAAAAGGATTAGGATACAAAATAGGCCTATTTCCCCCAGTGGAATATTTTTGAAACAAAAGATTTCTCCTTTAGGGAGAATTCAGACATTCTTTCCTCTTAAAATCAGCCCTTCGATGAGCTAACACTCCCTTTAGCCTCTTACAGTTCCCCAGTCTCACAAGCCCCACCAAGGAGCAAAAGTTGAATGTGTTTCCTCAACTTCTACTTATGAACAGGGCAGTAGTTTATTCAAAAACCTTTGGAGGCAAATTGTCTTCTTTATCATAAATTGTCAAGCACTAAATCATTTTACATCATGGATGTCCAAAGAAAATAACTTTTTTATGTTCCTTTTCTTTAAAAAAATATTTTATTTATTTATTTGACAGAGAGAGAGATCACAAGTAGGTAGGCAGAGAGGGGGGAGAAGCAGACTCCCTACTGAGCAGAGAGCCCAACGTGGGGCTCAATTCCAGGACCCTGAGATCATGACCTGAGCTGAAGGCAGAGGCTTAACCCACTGAAACACCCAGGTGCCCCTTATATTTCTTTTTTTATTGTAAAATATGTATAACATAAAATTAACCCCTTCAGCTATTTTTGAGTGGGCAGTTCTAATGCTGGTGTGCAGCCATCACTACTACCCATCTCCAGCACTTTCTGTTTTTTTATGGGGTTTTACTGCGATGTAATTGACATATAACACAGTGTCACTTTCAGTTGTCCGATGGCATTGATTTGATGCACATTCAGTGCAACACTTGGGTATTGCATTACCTAACACCTTTATAATGTCACCTAATTAACATTTCTTAGTTGCGATGAGACCCTCAAAGATCTACTCTCTTAACTTTCAAGTGTACCATATAGTATTAGTAACTGTGGTTACCATGTCATACTTTAGATCCTCTGAATTTATTCATCTTGTAACCGAAGTTTGTACCCTTTGACAGACATCTCCCCACTTTCCCTAACCCTCTGCCCCTGGCAACCAGCATTCTACTCTCTTGATTCTTTGAGTTTGGCTTTTTTAGATTCCACATATAAGTGAGATCATGCAGCATTTTTCTTTCTCTGTCTCACTTAACATACCATCCTTAAGTTTCAACCATGTTGTCCTAAATGGCAGGATTCAAGAGAAAAAACTTGTGATTGGCATCAGTTGACATGGAAATAACTTTAGCAATTTAAGTGTAAACAATGACCATAATGTTCTGAACAATTTATTTTCACAGAGTTTTGATGAAATACATATTCAAAATATCTCAAAATATGGAATAGTAAGTATTCTATAAAATACAAAAAATCTGAAGCACATTGTAAGTCATTCATTTAATTCCCAAAGTCTGTTGTAATCACCAAGGCAAAAACTAAACACAAACTTCAATGACAATTTAAAAATATGTTGCTCACTTTGAACATCAAAACACTTTTTCTTAAAATGTACGAGATAAACTTAAATCTTAAGAATCATAAATTTCATGAGCGTGTCTCCAAAGTCCACATCAAATTGGTAGGATGAGCCACTCGTCTGCTTGTAACTAAGACTACGGAAAAAACAAACAAACAAACAAATCATGCAGCATTTTTCTTTCTCTGTCTTACTTAACTTAACATACCATCCTTAAGTTTCAACCATGTTGTCCTAAATGGGTAGGATGTCCAAATGGGTAGGATGAGCCACTGGTCTGCTTGTAACGAAGACTACGGAAATTGTCTTGGGGCAATTAATTTTTCTCCCTTACTATTCCAACTCCAAAGGCCAGGACAATGGAACCAAGGCCCATTTCCACCCACCTTGCCAGAAGGGCACGGCAGTGGGAGAAAACCAAACTAATGAGGAGTGGGGGAAGACATTCAGGACCAGCTGTGTCCCAGAAACAAAGCCGAAAAAGCTTCCAAGGAGGTTGCCAGACTGGAACGCCGCATCTTGGGTATTATAAAGTAACCACTCATAATTGGTGGGTTCTTGATCATTTTTGCAAGTATTTTTTTTAATGATCATTGCAGAGTCTAAGGCCACAATCCTGTCACACTACCTATGTGACAAACATTAGTAGGTGAATTAAAGTAAACAATAGTAGGTGAATTGTTCTTCTCTGTCAACCTGCTTTTGACAATGAGTGGAATCAAGCTGGTGAAGGACTAATCAAACCTTGATGGGCATGGACCTGTCTTGAAATAAATGCCTCCCCCGGGTTTTTAAGGCATCAGCTCTGGCAGATGAGACCAGCAGTCGATCAGATGTGTGATTGCATCATGTAAACGACACCCGCTGGACTTGCCTTATTTGCTTTTATGAAATTCCTGTCAGTTTTGAGACATAAATAATTCAAGCAAATGGCTTTGGACACGAGAGACTGCCAATTATTATTGTGTCACCAACCCACCACCATTTGTTTTGGTCACCAGAGTATTTCTTTGGAAAACAAACAAACAAACAAGACTTCGGATTTAGAATAAGTTCCACCTTCAAACAATTTCCTTTTCCTGCAATTTCTTACAAACTAGCTTTATTTGTATTTTGAAAAAAGAAATGGGAATTTATCATTTAGCATGCCTTTTGTGTTTCCTTGATTCCTCTGCAAAAGTTCAAATATAATAGAGTTGGGAATTAAACAGTACGAGCAATTACATCAGAAAAATGGAGCAAAGCACTTTCAGTATTTTTAAAAGAACCATAAAATTCCCAGAGTACAATCAACACATTTAAGAATTCAAGAGAGAGAATTACAATGCTTACATCAGCCTAATAACTGAAATGAATCCAGCATTTCCATTTTAAAGCCACTAATCCAAGAATAAAGGGGAGATAAAACAAACTCAGACAGCTATAAAAGTGCTATGTTTGGGACTGAGCATTGTGGCTTTGCCTCAAGTTTAGGGTTACCTCCGAAAGAGCCAGAAGTTGCTAGGTGGGCTGCAAAGTCATGCTGCTTTCTTGGCTCTGTCCCCTCTGTTGTTAACAGGACGATGAACAATGGCACTGATGCCTACATCATTGATTTTACCTAATACAAATGTTATTACGGCACATTCTCTTCTCTTTTTATGAGCTCTGCTTTGTGCATTGGAAGTCACAATCAGAATGTTCTTTTTAATATACTTTAAAGTACAACGCCACAAGTTCTATAGCTTCAGCTAGCTGCCAAAAAAACTCCTAAAAATTATTAACAGTCGCGTGTCTTATCCTTGAGCACAAGTGATTTCCTGAATGAAAGCTACTTCATTTTAGTTCTGCTCTTCACACTTCCATAGGAAAACAAAACAGAACAGGGCTCCAGATTTTGAATTAGTCATTGACCTCCCGTAGTCTGTGGTGATTAAATGAAGCTCCACGAGGTGCTCAGCCAGTGCCATCAATAAGTCATTTGTCCCATCAACACTCTTCTGTCATAATTAAGACCCAGATCCAGGGATTATTCCCATTATCCAAGTCTTAGTCACTCCAAGAAGAGCAGACTTGATGTTTCTGAAAGAGGAAACACACTGTTCAAATGACTCGTGATGCCTTCCCACAAAGTCTGAACTGCATTAGCCCTTTTCTCGCTGCTAAGATCTGAAGAGAATGCTCCTGATGTAGGATGACCGGATCAGGCCAATAAAAATAAAAATAAAGGATGCTCAGTTAAATCTGAACTTCGGATAAACAACAAATCATCTTTAGTGTGTCTCGTGCAAAATTTGAGACGATGTACTTAAAAATGATGTCCCACACAAAATTTGAAACTCACATATACAAAAAATTTACTCCTTATTTTTCTGAAATCCACATGTTACTGAGCGTTGTGTGTTTTAGTGGGTCCGTCCACCCAATGACACCACACTGTGTGGACCAGCGAGGCAGCCGATGAGAGAGTCAATGGCTGCAGCTGATACTAGAAGCTAAAAGTCAGGTAGCACATGAAGCCTTTAAAGATACTTTCTTCCTGCAAGCAAAGGGAGATTGGGCCTGCAAGGTTAATGAAGCTAGGCTCTGGAGAGAGGCCAAGCCCTGGGGAGAGCGGTGGTGAACTACAAAGGCCTCAGTGGTACTCAGGGGCTCTCCATAAAGGACACGCACCTGCTCCAAATGTGTTGTCACCATAAGGTGGTCTCCCTGCGAGGTTCTTTTCAAAACTAATGATGTGCAACCAAAGTAGTCAAGCAAGGCCTGAAAAAGACCTTGAATGGAGAAATTAGCCATTCAGCTTGTTTTCATAATCACCTCCTCTTCTTTTAGGAATATCTGTTCTACCCAGTCATTCAAAGAAATCAAAGGTCAAGGGGCAGTCATTTCTGACTTGAAGCCAACTTTGTTTTGAAGAAATTCCCCTAGTGTTTTAGCACAAATTTCATATACATCATGTGTTGAAAATGTATTAAAATAGTAGAAAACAAACTGCGTTTATATTACACATGTATGCATACAACTGTGGGTGAGTGTAGAGATGGTAGAAGGAGATAAGTGATGACCAAGGTTAACTAATAGTCCAGAAATAGTTTTTGCAGTTTTCCTAAAAACCACAATTTTTGAGGTGCCTGGGTGCCTCAGTCAGTTAAGCAATTGACTCTTGATTTCAGCTCAGGTTTTGATTTCAGGGTGGTGGGGCCCCACATCAGGCTCCATGCTGGGTGTAGAGCTGCTTAAGATTGTCTCTTTCCCTCTCCTTCTGCCCCTCACACCCCCCCACAACCATCATGTGGCTGTGCGTACACATTCTATCTCCCTCCCTCTCTAAAAAATTTAAAAAAAAAATGGTTATGTTTATCTTCATCTTGATGACTCAAAGCTCTACTGTGTCCAGTGCCTGTGAAAATACCTATGTATGGGTTTTATGGTCTCCCAAAGAATCTACTTTATGATCTTCTTTGCACATGTAGAAACATTGTTGGACAAAGAAGCATAGGAGATTGAGACTATGGATTCCCCCCAGTGTGGTTTCTCTCTCCTTCGTGTCCCATACCTTATCTCTCCTTTAAATCTAGTCGTGTAGGAACTGGTGTACAGGTATATTTATAACTAATGAAGCAATGAGTACAATTTCATAATAAATATTAAGGTGACCTTAATGAGTGAGTGATTCAAGATCTATGCTGCCCAATATGGCAGCCACTAACCAAATGCAGCTGTTGAAATTTAATATAAAGTTAATTAAAATTAGGGGCTTCTGGGTGGCTCAGTGCGTAAAAAGCCTCTGCCTTCGGCTCAGGTCATGATCCCGGGGTCCTGGGATAGAGCCCTGCATCAGGCTCCCTGCTCCGCGGAAAGCCTGCTTCCTCCTCTTTATTTCTGCCTGCCTCTGCCTACTTGTGATCTCTGTCTGTCAAATAAATAAATTTTTTAAATATCTTTTTTAAAATTAATTAAAATTAAATAAAATTTAAAATTCCATTCTTCAGCCACACTAGCTACTTTTCAATTACTCAATAGCCACACACAGTCAATAGTTCCTATAATTGCACAGTGTAGATATAGGATTTTTTCCATCATTACAGAAAGTTCTGTTGGACAGTGTGGTTCTATAAGTTATTTCATACAGAACCAGGGAGGAAATGCTTATTTTTAGGTACCATTCTGTCCAACAGTCATTATAGGGAAATAGAAAAACAAATAAATTTAAAAAGATATAGTTAAACAAAATAGTTGGAGAAAACTTACTAGATTAGCCAACAATTTCAGGACAGCTTTGGGCAAATAAAGGCAGAAAAACAACAGATATGTAAGATGTGCAAATATGCATTTCCAGTGTTAGTCATGATTGCAATTGCCGCTGTAATTAAAAATAGGCCCATTGGGAGCATTCAAGCAAGACTGCCAGGGTAAACCTATTTACCACTTCCCAGCTGTGTGATCACAGGCAAGTTATCTGATCTCTCTGTGCTACTATTTTCTCATCTGTCAAGTGGGATAATGATAATATCTACATTACCAGCAGGACCACCTCATATATGTAATTGGTACCCCCCTGAAGTTGTGTAGCATATGTAACTCTATAAGTTGACTCTCCTCCATGGAATTTGAGGGGATCAAAAAAGCAAATTCATTTAAAAGACTTAGACAGTATTTGGTTGACATATACTAAAGCACTCCATATAAATTAGCTATATTTAAACTATTTCCCAAAAGGAAATTTCCCAAAGGAAAAAAATCATATAGTAGAATTCGAAAGCCATTCATAACTAGGGTTCCCAACAGATGTGGTTTGTCCCAGCCGAAGCAGATTCTCAGCATGCAGAAATTTCAGTTTGAAAATGAGGAAAACCAGGATAAGTTAGTTACCCATAAGAAAGAGAAGGAATATATTTCACCCCAAGTAAGATCCAAGAGTGGAAAAATTTTACTCACTCTGGCCAATGATTCCCAGTATTAGTAACAGCATCTGGCTAAACATTATGCATTCTTCAAACTAAATATAAGGGTCAGGGGATGAACAGGATTAACATGGTTCTTCTTGGCTTTAATGCAAAGATTTGCATGAAAGTCAAAATTGTCCAGCTGGAGCAGAAAATAGCACAGTCTCTGTGGCTTGTGGCTTTAAAAATAACAGCACTGAATACCTCAGCCTAGGATCAGATAGCTGAACTAGGACTGCCTTTTTTTTTTTTTTTTCTTTTCTTTTTTGACTGAAGTGAAAAGGTTTGATGGGATCCCCCTAGCCTCTTGCCCTGGAAACCTCAACTCCAAAGGAAACGGCTGACCAGAAATGTTTAATTGCTACAGAGCAGCTTGTTGTGATGCTCTATATTTTACAGACCACAAAAGAGGAACTGTATTTTGTCCCTAGTATTTATTACGTCCCCATTGTTCACAAGTAATCTGTATCTTGGAAAGGAGGCTAGAAGTGGTGTTGGTAATGGTCTTAATTAAATCAAGTATTTATGGTCTCCTGTAAAGCTCTCTATTCACACAGACTTGAGCAAGAAAACAACAGGGCAGCAGCAGTTGAGTCAGAAAGAATCAGCATGGTGAGCCGAAAACTCAAGTTGCCATCTTACTCTACAAGTCTCCAACTGAGCACTAAATTTTATTGGATGAGTCCCAACCACCAATGCTTTTATGAGTCCCACCAACCACGCATTATTGCTCATCCACAGTGCACTGGAATGCTAAGAGATAATAAGGGAGGATAACAGGGCATTCTGAAAGGAGATCTTCTTACTGTATAGAAGTTGAATGTGTCCCTTTTCAGTGGGAATTCTTCTTGCCTAATAGCTTTCTTAAGTGGTGTACAGGTGGCTTCCTCATTAGGAGAGGGCTCAGTGTGAGGTCTTGGGCATAAAGAAAGGGAATATTATCCTTTTTTGCCGTATATGCCTCCAAGTCAACATCTTTGATCTTTGTCCTTATAAATAGGTTTGCAAAATTTTATACCAGCTCGTTCATTTATCAGTTCATGCTTACCGTGTGAATCACGAAGAGCGGGAGGGGTGGCAGGAGTAGTTCACTTAGAACACACTAAGGGGAAAAGGAAAACATGAATACAGAGAAACCCAAAGTCAACCTCCAATTTGGGGTGATCATCAATGATGGAGGGCAGCAGGGATAGAAATAAGTTTCTGAAAGTAAAAATAGATGTCATTTTTATTTCACTTTAAATTCTTTGACATAGTTTGAGGAGACATTAGGGAGGAATGGTAGTTTTATCCTTGGGATGATATGTAACCAGGATCAAGGTTAAAAAATGTTTTCACTTGGGGCGCCTGGGTGGCTCAGTGGTTTGGGCTGCTGCCTTCGGCTCGGGTCATGATCTCAGGGTCCTGGGATCGAGCCCCGCATCGGGCTCTCTGCTCCGCAGGAAGCCTGCTTCCCTCTCTCTCTCTCTCTCTCTCTCTCTCTGCCTGCCTCTCTGCCTACTTGTGATCTCTCTCTGTCAAATAAATAAATAAAATCTTTAAAAAAAAAAATGTTTTCACCTCTGAAGACTAATTGATAAGCGTATCAGTTAGATTCAGAGAGTACTAGGGGACAAGAGGAGCTATTAAAATCAGATGGCAGATACCGCTCACTATAAAGTCTCCTGTCGGTAGGAGGCAGATGACTGTGCAAGATTAGTTGGCTTTAAAGGCCAGTAGATGATTTCTCACTGCTAACAATTTTAACCATCAAGTTTTTATCTTGTAGTTTATATCATTTTTAATAATAGGTTGAGGTTTGAGTTCTGTTCATGGAGTCCACATCATTAACCAGGCTCGCAGTATTAGGTTTTTGGGGTTTTTTTTTTCGCAGTATTAGTTTTGCACAAATATCCTTACAAATCTCGAGGCAGAATACTAATCAGGCCAGGTGCTCATTCTTTCAACTCCATAAAGGAGAGACTTTGAAGTAAATGAAGCTTTGTGCATGGAATAGATGAAGCGCTCCATGCATTGGGAGGGAAATCAGACTGAACAAGAAGTTAACAAGTCAGAGATTTTCTGCCTTGATAGTGAGTTAAATGACGGAGGTCTAATCTAGCTATTCTGTTAACTTGTGGTGCAATCTTTCACTTTATTATATCCCCTGGTTTCCTGTCTGCCAATTAGAAGCAGTAACCTACACGGACATGTGGGGAATTCCAGGTTATCTCACCAAGTTTTCCAAGTTATCACGGACACTTGGGTCTAAGGCTTGAAAGAATTTGGGCCAAACCTAAAAGAAATCACATCCCAAGATGATAAAGTTGTTCATAAAAATTAAAATTATTGTCCTCGGCAACGGTACTAGACTTCTCAAAACATGTGATACTCACAGGAACCAAACTCCGACACTATTGAGGGAGAGAAAGACTGTGGACAATTTTGTAGATTAATAAAATTTCTTAACAACTATTTTTTTCTTTAATCTGTCTGTAAAACAATATTTAGAGATACTTGTTGGATTCAAGATAGTAAAGTCAAATCCATGTCAACACGGGCGAAAGACTTTTCCTGTAAAGGAAAGTTTCCGTAAAGGAAATGCAATTAATAGATCCAAGCTTCCTATATATTTCATATAGTTGTTGACATCAATAACTAAGAAAACTGAAGATAAAGCAATCTGCTAGTAGAAAATACCACATTAATGCAAGTGCTCATCTTAATATTGCAGGTGTGGCTCTACCACAGGCTTCGAATTCACCAATTCTGGTTTCTAGAAATTCTATCTACCGTTGACCCTCTGTTCTTCAAAAATTGGATAAAAGTAGAAAACTTTTCCCTCAAAAGGAAGTTTTGAGGGGATTTTCAAAATCAAAATTTCCTTTTTTATAACCTCCCACATTTTAAAAGCAAAAAATAAAACAGTGGGTTTTAAAAAGCAAAGAAAGACGTTAATAGCTGAGCTGGTAACAGCTTAGCATTCTGATGTTAGGCAGGTACAGCTGGAAACTAGTTGGATACAGAAATGTTATGCTCAAGTGGTTCGGAAATATAAACCATCAGGAATCTGAGTAAAGGGTAGAGTGGAACTCTGTATTTCACTACAACTTCTGGTAAATTTGAAATCATTTCAAGACAAACACTTTTTAAAAATAGAAGTAGTTTTTAAAATAAAAGAAGAGTCAAGTGTTTTTCT
Organism: Mustela nivalis; assembly: GCF_964662115.1. Taxonomy (NCBI): domain Eukaryota; kingdom Metazoa; phylum Chordata; class Mammalia; order Carnivora; family Mustelidae; genus Mustela; species Mustela nivalis. Next base: position 59,989,915 of record NC_139022.1, on the reverse strand, counting down.
AGACCAGTAATCCCAAAGGGTGACGTCTGGATCAACATCATCACGTGAAAATGTGTTAGGAGGGCACCTGGGTGGCTCAGTCGTTTAAGCGGCTGCCTTTGGCTCTGGTCGTGATCTTGGGGTCCAGGGATCTAGCACCACATTGGGCTCCCTGCTCAGCGGGGAGCCTGCTTCTCCCTCTCCCTCTGCCTGCCTCTCTGCCTACTTGTACTCTCTATCTCTGTGTCAAAAAAAAAAAAAAAAAGAAAAGAAAATGTGTCAGGAATGCAAATGTCACATTTAAGGAAGAATCTTCTATTCATTGTGAGACAAACTTTGCCAGACTCAGAAGCCAAAGGGTAGAGACAAGAAAGGGAAGGATGCATATGCAGATAGTCCTCCTGGTTAGTAGGGAGACATCTCAGGTACAGGGGAGAGATAAGATCCCAAGGAGAATAGCATCTGAGGGAGTGAGTACAGGGGCAAACCATAGTTCTGGGCTCCCTTTGTCTGATGTTGGGGATGATCTGGCCTATGTGAATGTAGAAATCTCACTACTCAGGGAAGTTGAAAAAAAAAAAAAAAGAACCTGGCTTTGGACAAATAGGCAGAGAGGAGATAACATGCTAATTCTGGATTAGTCCTGGAGAGTACATGCTCCTTGAAAAATCAGTACATTCATACATACAGCTCCAAAATAGCACTTTTAATATTTTACCAACTATGATGACTTATAACGAACTTTCACTTTTTTTTTTTTTTTTTGTAATTTTATTTTTTATTTCAGTGTTCCAAGATTCATTGTTTATGCACCACACCCAGGGCTCTGTGCCATACGGGCCCTCCTTAATACCCACCACCAGGCTCACTTTAAATGTGAATTTTGTAGGGGTGCCTGGATGGCTCAGTCGGTTAAGCACCCAACTCTTGATTTTGGCTCAGGTCATGATCTCAGGGTCATGAGATTGAGCCTGGAGTTGGACTCCATGCTGGGCATGAAGTCTGCTTGACATTCTCTCCCTCCCTCTCCCTCTGCCCTTCCATACCTCACTTGCGCTTGCTCTCTCGTGCTCTCTCTCTCTCTCTCTCTCTCTCTCTTTCACTCTAGGAAGGAAGGAACAAAGGAAGGAAGAAAGGGAGGAAGGGAGGGAGAAGGAAGAAGTCATGTTTAAAAAAAATCTGAAGACTATACAGATGCTCACTGTGTTCATATAACATACAAGTAGTGAACATAAGAAAAGTACATAGCAGCAATTCTTTCATAAGAGACATACAAATTTCCATTTTAGTGGAAGGGCAGTCATCATTCAGTTGTGGCAGAGGGTCAGAAAAGGAAAATGTGAGTAGTGTTTGCAGCGGCCCTAGAAAGCACAGTCTTGAAAGACAAACCACACATTTCTCTCTTCACAAATTCTAATGAAGAGAAAAGCTTCTGGTAAAGGGAGTGCCAGGATGGGAACTTTTAGAACGGGACTTGTATAGCAATGGTTTGAAGAATCAGGATAAGAAACAGAACTGAGAGCCAAAATGGAACCTGAGATTTTTAGGAATTCATATAGGAAGAAAACATTTCCGATTTAGAGAGTCTATGGAAAATAATGATTACAACTGAGCAGAGAGACAGAATTTCCCAGCATGGCACAGGGCAAAGAGCTCTGGACCGGGACCAACAGCATGGGGCTCTCATCTCCACAAAGCCATTGAGTAACTGTGTAGTCTGGACAACTCATTGCCCTTTCAAGACCTCAACTCCATTTATAAAATAGGAGGTGAGAGGGGGTCTGGATAATGATCTCTAAAGTCTTCCTTTGCTGAAAGCAATATGTCCGCCAGAACACAGAAGCTCAGGAAACATGGATTGATTTAAATGACAGCTAAAAAGCCTGCCTCTCCCAGTTCCTTTTGGAGATGGCCTTCCAGAATTAGAAACAGAAATGAGCTTTACCAGTTCAGCCTGGACCTACAGGCTTTGTCTACTCTGGTCAGCACATCCTCATACCTGGACTATCTTCAGAAAGGTAGCTAGCGTCTGCCATTTTGTGGAGAAGTCATTGTAAGACAAAAATCCTGACACCATCAAAATACAGCCTCCTGAGAGGAGTGATCCCTTCAGTCCACTAAATCAAATAGTTTTATTTTCAGTTATAGAATAAACATTTTCCAACCAACCCACCTGAGTATTAAGATTCACACAAATAAATGAGCTGGTTGTAGAGAGAAATCCATGGACTAAATTCTTTTTTAAGCCATTGTACCCTAACGTCCCCAATTTTGCCTGGCAGAATGAAGCTGAGAGAACCCATCCCTCTTCATGACCTCCGAATAAGGAACATCAAACTGGAACACCTGGGCCCAATTAGAACCTTCGTTTTCCTTACAGAGTATGTTTTATTGTCAAAACTATTGCTCCAGCTATCCACTGTGTTTTACCTGGCTCTGGGCAACCAAAGAGACTTAAGTTGGAAATTACCTGTGAAATCTCCCTACTATGGACAGATAAAAGATCCAGGTGTTTCCTGTGACAAGCAGCACTGAATCCTGCAATATTGATTGGTTGCCTAAATTTACTAAGAAAATCTAGGCAGAGCAAATTTACTTGTAATTTATATGCCAGTGAGTGCTGGAAATAGAAAAGAGAAAATTCACACTGAAAAAAAAAATGTCCTTTACTTTTATTTACTTTCCTCCATTAGTGATATGACCTTTGAATTTGGAAACCAAATTACTGTAGGTAGACAAACTACCTATTGGCTAAAATAATAAGAAGGATACCTTTTGTGCAGCATTACCAAGTTAATATCTTATATTTAGTTATCTTAATGAGCAGTTTTCTTAATAGTATCCATTACTAACTACAAGAAGAAAAATAGGTCTCACATGCAGAATGTTTATAAACACTAATTACTGGAGACACTGTTCCAGTCTTAATGGCTATCTTTCTATTCCAAGAATATAAAAACAGGGGAATATAATACTTTAATGAAAGTGCTTCTAATTAAATTTGGCTTAAAACTAACCATTCTCCCTTCCTCCAAAAAATTCTTGAACATTATACTTTCATAACAACCCCACCAACAAATAATATCGTATAAAATTCCCAAGAAACCATTACTTAAGAAGTTTAATTCATGTTTGTTGAATTTATTTTTATTATCAATTTGAAAAGTTAGTTTGCTATACAATTTTCAGAATCTTTTGTGGGCTTTGACAGATTTGAGTTGATGCTTTTGTCCATCCTAACTAATCCCCAGGGACCCCTTTCTAGTGCCCTTTTGAACAGCATGAAGAACAAAGAGCACAGTTGTTCCGATCTATGACATGATTATTTAGGAAGAAATTTGCTTTAAGAGCTAATCTAATTAAATAGAGGATTACATGTGATGGACTAGAGCTACTGTCTGCTAGATGAAGAAACTGTGCTTCTAGAAGCCAAAGCATCAAATAGAGTGCAGGCTTCATTCTGCATGTTAGTCTAGGCTTCTTTCTTAACACTGGAAACCCATGCACAGGGATAACGAAAATTCTTTCTCATTCTTTGCTTTCCAGGTACAAGATGCAGATTATTTTTATAGGGCAAGGATAATGAACTATTGCCTTTCATAAAATAAACATAAATTCATAACATCTTTTACTTACTTTTTTAAAGATTTTATTTATTTATTTGACAGACAGAGATCACAAGTATGCAGAGAGGCAGACAGAGAGGCAGGCAGAGAGAGAGAAGGGGAAGCAGGGAGCCTGGTGCAGGGCTTGAGCCAGGACCCTGAGATCATGACCTGAGCCAAAGGCAGAGGCTTAACCCACTGAGCCACCCAGGTGCCCCCATAACATCTTTTAAAGATGTTACAAACTTCACATTTTCAATGTATAACAACTTTGGTAGATTTTGTTCTCCTGAGATAAATACAGTCAGAAATATGGAAGACTTCTGTAGTCTGCTTTGGAACAGAAAAATTGAACCATAAATTGTAGGGATGTTAATCATAGATGACTATCTTAAAGAATGACAGAAGACTGGTACATGAAGGTATGGAAGAATGAATATATTAAGAGTTGAAGGATTGGCAAGATGAATGGAGGGACAGAGTTTTCAGAGATGATTCTAGATGAAGGTAGGGGTTCTGAAGAATGAAGTACAAAAGAAAACGTGGAGCTTTGAGGGAATACTTTAATCCAGTTTTAAAGCTATTTGAAAGAAAATACAAAAATAATTGAAAAGAGCAGTCAACCTGGGATTATCATAGTAGAACCGGGTGCTGCATTTCAAAAACAAAGAAAAAGCAATGTGGGTAGTATTTGTTAGAAACTTTGGCAGATCAGAATTCACTTAATATCTAGAAAAGGACTTGCAAATAAAACTAGATATGGTGCCTTGAAGAAAGAAGATTCTTACTACTGAAGGATATAAAGAAATTATAAGAAAGTTCCATAGTGATCTGGAATGCAAAATGGTTAAGAAGTTAGAGACCTAGGAAAACCTAGATGTCCCCAGGAAGATAGTCAGTTTAAAGGCATGTAACGTGAAGACTTGGAGCAAATGTATTATCTTCGGAGAGAAATTCCTCCTCCTTCAGCACACATGTATTCATGCATACATGCACATTCACACACACACACACACACACACACACATTGAAATTTAGCTAATTTTTAACATAGGGAACAGTGACCAGAATCCTTTTTGGATGCTGCCCTTTAGTGAAATACATTGGTATGCATTATATTAAATATAGATACATATGTATATATATAAACATTATATTTAATATTACATTGTTTGAACCAGTGATTCTTGAAGAAATACATCTCTTCAATAAGATTTAACACTTGAAACTAAGACACTAAAAATAAATAATTTTCTTCATCATTTCCTTTGTCTCTGCCTTCCCCATCAAATTTTCCATTCTCCTAAATTGAGTCAGCTTCATGGGAAAATTGAATGAGAACTTTTATAGCAACTATGCCTCTTGTCAATAAATGTCTGCTGTAACATCTGACTTAATTATATACAGAGAGAGCTGTCATCATTACAATGATTTCCATGCTTCAAAATCAAATAATTCATTTCAGGAATGAATATTTCATGACATAGACACACGTTGGACCATGTTGTATCTTAGTCTTTCGAAAAGGTAAGAAACAAAGGTGCCTGGGTGGCACAGTCGGTTAAGTAACCAAAGCTTGGTTTTGGCTAAGATCATTATCTCAAGGTCATGGGAAAGAGCCCCCCTCAGCACGGAGTCTCTTGAGACTCTCTTTCCATCTGCCCCTCATTTCTTTCTCTGCCTCCTTCTCTCTCTCTCTCTCAAATAAATACATCCTTTAAAACGTGATGCAACATGGGGGCTTAAGTGGGTTCGAGAAGAATAAATGAAAGAAGATGGGATTGGGAGGGAGACAAACCATAAGTGACTCTTAATCTCACAAAACAAACTGAAGGTTGCTGGGGGGAGGGGGTTTGGGAGAAGGGGGTGGTATTATGGACATTGGGGAGGGTATGTGTTTTGGTGAGTGCTGTGAAGTGTGTAAACCTGGTGATTCACAGACCTGTACCCCTGGGGATAAAAATATATGTTTATAAAAAATAAAAAATTATATTAAAAAAATAAATTAAAAAAAAAAACGTAAGAAACAATTTTTGAAAGAGAAAAGGGGGAAAGTATCCATGCTTTGTTTGATAATGATTTCCATTTTGAATTCTCTTTTTGGAAGCTAATATCTTACTTTGAATTGTCTAAGAATCTGTCCTAGTGTCATTAAGCCCTATATGTTTTAATTGCTCTGTAATCAAGGAATACCATCAAGGGTCCTGTATCTGGGTGGCTCTATTCTTTCATTTACCAACATTTTCTGGGCACATATTTTTTGCCAGGCAGTGTGACAGGTACAGAAAATACAGAGACAAACTATCCCATATGCATTCCTAAAGTTCAGTGTCTCTTGGAAAAAATGGACAAGAAAAAACAATGATTACAAAGCAATATGATCATTGATGGGATTCAAAGATTTTATTTATTTATTTGAGAGGCAGAGATCACAAGTAGGCAGAGAGGCAGGCAGAGAGAGAGGAGGGGAAAGAGGCTCCCTGCTGAGCAGAGAGCCCTGTGCGGAGCTGGATCCCAGGAGCAGGCTGATCCCAGGAGTGGGGCTCAATCCCAGGAGTCCCAGGAGTGGGACCTGAGCCCAAGGCAGAGGCTTTAACCCACTGAGCCACCCAGGCACCCTATTGATGAGATTCAAGAAAGATGTCCTGGCTGCCTCGGTACTTGAAGTATCAAGCAGCTGGTTGAAAAGGAGAAGTTGGTTCTCCGGGCAGTAGTATCTACAAACACAGTGGCCTAAAGGTATGAGACTGCTGGTGCTTTTGAGAAACTAATTTGTGAAGGGAGAGAAGGAGAATGGAGAGTGGAGGATGTGAGATTAGAAAGTAGAAAGAGTAGAAAGATTACTCTTGTGTGACAAAATAAGGAGTTTGAACCGAAGTCTACTCCCTGAAAGTTGAAGGAAATTTCTGGAACATTGTAAAAGGAGTAACTTGAACAGATTTTCATTTTAGACTGCTCATTCTGTAAGCGGCATGGAAAACGAGTAAGGGGGTAAAATCATAAGAAGAGTTATGCCACAAGAGGGTATGTGGGCCTGGCCACGGATTGGGCAAGAAAACAAGTTCATTACTGGATCTTTTAATTTACAACTGAATAAACTCAAATAAGCTCATTTTAAAACCACAAGGAAAAATACCCAGTATTGGCAGTTATAACTAGAAAGGCAAGGGTGAATCTAGATTTACTCAAGATTGAATAAATAGGATCAAAACGTCATCAGAACTCACTTCATCCACCCTACATCTGCCTATGTGTTGAACTCACCTTCTCAGGCTCCTCTGTGCAGAGAGGATCATGCCTTCTGGGCTTAGGAAGCATAAGTAAAGAAGAGAAGTCCCACTCTACATTCAATTCAGAAAACTCTGGAGGCAGATGGTCTGGCTGGATCTTGGGCTTTTTTTTCACCAAGCACTGTGGTCAGGAGGATGGAGCATTCCAGTTGGCAGGGCTTGGGTACTCATCTCCATGACCACAGGGGCAGAGGACTATGACAGGCAAGCCCAAAACACCTGAAAAGGTAATAGGTAAGGAAATGTTACCTAAGGGAAGGTGGGGGTACTATATGCAGAAAGGGCAAGGAAATTTTATATAGACAGAAACAGCAAATGTCCACTATGGTTTAGCAGCTAGTTGGAAACTGACAATGACATGAACTAATTGGGGGAATTGTTGATTAAAGAAAAGAATAGGACTAGGAGATATTTAGGAAGCAAATGGATAGGACTTGGCAAGTGGCCAGTAGGATTGTGGGTAACTGGTTTTGAACCAGATGGTACGGCATTTGAATTTTCTGTCAGGAATAGAAATTATGTAAACAGGAGAAACCCCATCACAAAATGTAGGTGTGCCTGACATTCTGTTTAACAGTTACAGTGCTGAAAGAAAGATTTAGAGGGAGGTGAGAAAGAGGGAGAAGTTAGAAATCACCTCTATTTTTCCGATGGAGAATGGTGCCATTTACCCGAGTGGGAAATAAATGATCATTGGGAAAGACGGTCTATTCTGTTTTGGTCATGTCTGAAACATTTATTATAAGTCTGACACATCACAAAAGGGGAGAAAAGGAATTGGTGCTAAACTGTCATCCCAAGAGAGATCCTAATTCAGTAGTTTCAGAGCATTTGGACCCAAAGATATATCTGGGTAGTTGTATGACTCTAAGCAAGCTGACTGTCAACTGATTCCTCAAATATAAAATGGGAAGAACTGCAACAAGCACATCATATATCATGTACATAAGTTATCTTGCATATAAAAAAGAATTCAGTAAATGCAAGCTCCCTTCTGACAGACACCCAAAGGAAATAAAGACTAAATACTAATTCAGAGTACAAAGAGGAGTGTTTACCCAGTCCATACTCTGTGCCAGGCCTCCTGAGCTTATAATGCTATGCAAAAGAGGCAACACTTCTAAACTCAACAAGTTTGCATCCTTATTGGGATTAACAAACAAAGACTATAATTTCAAAATGTAAGAAGTGTTTTGAATGAAGTGCACAGGGTGCTATGATAAGAAGAAACAGCAGCGAGCCCTACTGATTGACAAGTTGATTACCTTGGAATTTTCCATCCTGGAGAGGACAGAAATTTATCCTTAACAGAAATGATATCTACTCCATACATGGGAGTACCTTCCCAATTCCTGTGCACAGGAATTCCCACCCACACCACCATCCGGAGACTTAAAGAACGCCTGAATGGTTTGTGTGGAGTTTCACACAATATTGCCTCAAACCAATTTAGAACATTTAGGACCTCAAAAAACTGCAAGAATGAGAAAATAACCACAGGATCTACCCGCCCCACCACATACCATGCCACCCTTGAAATAGCAATGTAATAGGCTTGTTCAAGTTCAGGTAAGAGATCATCTTACCTGACAACACCCTTCAGACTTGGGGCATATTCCTCAGAATATAGTATATACACTGAATCAGCAACAGAAATATATTAGTGCATCCCCAACAACTAGAATACATGAGTACTCTAGAGACCAAGGAGTGTAAATATGGTAGTCCCTTAAACCGTTACTCAAAGAACCATTTGCACAAGGTGTGCTTCTCACCCCCAACAATATGGGCTCTACCAAGTAAGAGGTCTGGTTCCCAGAGGGAGAATGCTTCCCCTAGGAATAACTCCACTATAAGAGTTCTATCAGCTTGAAGACATAACCACCATCTATTAATTTGGCTGCCTATGCCAGTGGAAAATACACTAAGAACATAGTTCCTATATATTGTTAATGTTAATAGATACAGATTGTCTTGAAGAGCTACAGTTTCTGTAACACAATGAGAATGCACTACTTCTGGAACCAAGGGGATTCAGAGTGGTACTTGGTGCTTATGTGTCCAGTGATAAATGTAGGTGGGAAATTACAACTTTTGGACCAATGAAGGTAAGACAAATAAGGGCTCAGGTGCCTTGTGGATGAAGGTCTGTCTTTTCCCACTAGGTAAACAACCTAGGCCAGTTGAAAAGCTTAGTTGGGAATGACAAAAATCTGAAACAATTAGTGGAGGAGAAAAATAATGAATACCAAATAAAGTCAGAAAACTGTTAACAGGAATCAAAGAGTGTTATACACCCACACCCACACCCACACAAATGATCTCTTATCGTAAGTTTTTTTTTTTTTTTTAAGATTTTATTTATTTACTTGAGAGGCAGGGGAGTGAGACAGAGAACCAGCTGGGGGAGGAGCAATGGAAGAGGGAGGGGCAGGCTCCCTGCTGACAGAGAGCTGACCTGTGCCTTGATCCCAGGATTCTGGGATCATGACCTGAAGGCAGATGCTTAACCTACTGAGCCACCCAAGTGTCCCATGTCATAAGTCTTTTATAGAGATCCTAGCTGGTCCTACCACAAAGATTCCTGACTAATTAGATTTAATGGAGAACATAAGAAGATATGAAATCAAGGGGTAGACAGCTTTTGTGCCCCATCTCACATCCACTCAACCACTTTTTTACTCCAGTCATTGCCACAGCAAGTGTTATATAGGTATAACCTGGAAGCATCTCACCTCAGCCACACAACCGTATCTCTTGCTTTCTGCCTCGGGGCTTCTCTAACTCTGTGATATAGAATCTTTGATATAGGGTCACTAATAATTATATGTGTACAATCTGTATGCAAAGAAATGAATGCCTCATAGGATACCTCTTTTCCAGTGAGGGCAGAGAGATTGTCAATGATATCTGCTATTTTCTGACGCTGGTGGAATAAAGTTCTGAGATGTAATCCATATAGTTCCTCAGAACTTCCCCCCAAGGATCAAGTAGAGTTGACCACGGCATTGTTCAGCTAAAGAACACACCATTTTGAATTGCCTTTGGCTTTCTCTCTTTCCCTGTTTTGTTCTACCCTGTCCTACATTCCTATCTCCGGAGCTAGATCACCTCCCCAAATACACAAGCTCTTCTCTCTAGCTCTGTTTTCTAATGACTCAAGCTCAGACCCTACATTTCTTCTATTCCCCTTCCTACCCTTAAAAACTATTTTGGCCAGTTCTGTACATTTACTATCCAGACTATTGCTTGCAGATATTTTGAAAGATAACATAATGCAGTATGCTATTTGTAATGATTATATAATGAACTTAACCCTTCTACCTTCCAGTAACACATCAAACATGACACAAAAAGTTCTTTATTTTGGATGACAAATTTTGTGACATTTAATTTGAGATGTTCTTCGTTCAAGCTGAGCAACTTAAATAGAAGTTTTCCTTTAAAGGATGTTTTTGGATTACAGATTTTCAATTGCTATGAAACATACCGATTGCACACTGGCCTCTGATCATTCAACTAAAAACTGGGACTCTGCAATGAATTCTTGATCATCCATATTAATTCACATGCTACTAAGAGGCTCCCTTTAAAGTCTTTGAAGTATAACAGGTATTATCTCCAGATTATTAGTGTTCAAGAGAACTCACTGTTTGCCAGTCTGTGAGCTTAACCTTACACAAATATTATTTTAATATCTGTTAATCCTTTAAGTTGAATGATTTTTTTTTCTTTTTAGCAGCAAAAATAAATTTACTCTTGTTCCTGGGATAAGGGATAACTGTTTCCCTAGACGAGGATTTGGGGAAAAGCTGATACGGTGGTGCCGGGCTACTTGCATTGTTCACGCAAAAGCTCGAGGCACACACAATATATTGGCTTTGTATAAAGATAGAGGCTTAAGAACTGGAAGGTGTGAAATGTCTTTCCTCCGTGTTGTTTGCTCACATCCTGGCAAGGCACACAAAGCTGATAAAAGCTGAGCAATCAGTCATTGGAGGGTTTGTACAGGCTCCTGTGTGGGAACACTGCAAACTCAACATGGCAATGAAAGGATGTTAAAAGATCACCTAAGAGAAGTTTCAAAGAACTTTCTGAGAGCATGCCAAAAGGAACCCCAGAAGAAAAGAACTGTGGATTGTGCACAGTGGATGAAAATTCAAGACCTTTGAGTCAATCTCCATTAAGTACAATTGCCCTTCTCTTGTTTGGCTGCCCCATGGCAGCATCAATTATTTGCACCTCAAGGTAGAAAATTTCCCACTTTCCTGGTCTTTGGAGAGAGCTCTTTGGAGAACTTAATACAGATTTTCCTTTTACTTCCATGGACTGAGCTACCTCTAAGTTGTACTTCTTTATTTCAATTATTTTGAGTAAACTGCAAGAAGACCTACCAAGGTGCCAAGTAAGTTCAAAATATCTTACATTTACCGTTTCTTCAACTAAAAAGCTTCCATACCTTGAAATTAGGGAGCCTTTACTCCCTCCAAGCACAGCTATGGTTGGAGAAATTTGTGCGGTCCCTCTGGATTATATGAGAAGTCAACAATTGAGAAGACACCAGCAGGGATGTCAGAACTCCAAAATCAGTAATAACCCCTTCTGACTCATAAGTGATGAGACGTACAGACTGAAATCCTTTACTAATAGCAATGCCAGCTTTTAACAATCTACTCTTAAATCGCTCATTATTTGGGAAGTAAAGTAGTCACATTGTGATCTTCAAGAGAATTCTCAGTATGCTTAATGGAAAGTTTGCCCTTTAAGATGACTTAACACAGTACATTTTTCAAATTGCTGTGAAATCCAGAGAATACTTCAACATGGACCTTTGCATCTTGGTGTTAAAATTTATTTAATGAATTGTTGAAACACTATTATAAGATTATGATTTCCTGATATTTTCTTTCCCCCGAAAGTCTGAAGACTCTATGATAGTCAAATTTAAACCCGTTTATATGTGGTATATTACTGGGAAAACTACAATTGTACATTTATTATTATGATAGGTTTCTGTGTAATTACTAATATTATTTCTCTCTGCACATAAAACAACTCACCAATAGACAGGCTAAGGGGCAATTTATGCTCAGCAAAAAAGGGGGAAAGTATTGATTCTACAGTTTTGGTTTTGTTTTGTTTGTTTGTTTTAAAGATTTTATTTACTTATGTATTTATTTGACACAGAGAGAGAGTGAGAGAGGGGACACAAGCAGGGAGAATGGGAGAGGGAGAAATAGGCTCACTGAGCAGGGAGCCCCATGTAGGGCTCGATCCCAGGACCCTGGGATCATAACCTGAGCCAAAGGTGCCCCTTCATTTTACGGTTTATTACCTGTTTATTTTTAAAGAGACAGCATACAATGAAAATTTAGGGCAACTGTCTTTTAAAAATATTTTCCTGTTCCTTTGTTGTTTGGTAAGTCTCATTAGTTTTATTTCTTTTTTTAATTAAAATTCAATTAACCCACATGTAGTACATCATCAGTTTTAGATGTAGTATTCAGTTATTCATCAGGTGCCTGTAACACCCAGTGCTCACCACATCACGTGATTAGTTTTAAAACAAAACTGGTTGTAGAAGAATACAAAATCCCTTTGTCCCTTTGTATTTAGAAAAAAGAATCAGTACCTTTCATAATTTATCCAGTGCATGGACCAATATAGGTAAAATATAATATGTTAGACCAATCATTGGGTTTTGCTTATATTTTGTTCTTTCTTGGATATTTGGGAATACAAATAGGTCATGATAAAATCAAGTTGTAAGTTTATGTAGAAAAAATCTTGAAAATGCATTCTTTCATTGAACTAAGATTTGCTAAATATCTTAGTACTTAAAACAGTGGTTTTGCCAAACATTTGTAATTCCTCCCAACACTTTTTTTTAAGCACATGGCACAGAAAACCCTCAATTAGAACTGAATGAATGAATGAATGGGACAAAGAGAGCAGTGGGTCTTTTTAGGCCTTGCATAGAGTAAAATCAATAGATTTGTTTCCTAAAGGGTATTATTGTTTATTTAACATTTCATATAATATCTATTACATATGATATTATGTATTATGTACATTACATTCTTTAGCCTGTATATTACCTATTCTCTATTTTATTTAAGGATTTAGATTTTATTCTGAAATCAAATGAAATTATTTTATTAATGCTGAAAGTGTATGGTATAAATAGAGTTAACATGCCTAGAATAGGCTAAAGATGTGATTATAGGCATTGTGTTTGGAGACATTATGGGCTCATGACATATTTGAATCCACGTAAGTTAAAAGGAAGACCTATGACAAATTTTAAAAGACTTGTGAAAACCAATTTTATGCATATTTGTATCTCATTTGTGAGATAAGAGATGATCTTGTTTGTCATTTTAAAAATATAACATTAATTAAAGTTAAGTTCAGGAAAAAGAATTGAATTTGACCAACATCCCAACAAATTTTGAGAGGCACAAATAAATCAAAAACTGCATTATTCTTCTGTGAAAGGGAAGAGCGTGGCCTTCCCTGGTTATATTCAAAATAACTCTGAGAATTATGACAATCCAATCCTAACCATACAACCCTGCCTGAAATTAAATTCTGATTTTTACATTTTTCACCGTATTGTGTGACATCTCATATGAATACTGCAATCTTCCCTTTCATTGTAAGTATAGTGTTCCTGGATTCCACCATCGGGACTCCCCCTGTCTTCTGTTGCTTCATACCCTTTTCTTGTCCATCTTCTCCACTCCCTCCACCTTGCCTGATAATCCTTTAATCCTACTCCATCACATAAGGGCTTTTAGAAATTCCAGAGTCCTTGTCCTGTTCTTCCAACCTTCTGTTCCAATCTGCACTGTCAGTGTTTTAAAGTAGATTAAAAGTGGTCAAATTCTTCTTCGGGTTAGGAAGACTCAGAACTGCAGTCCTTGGAGCCAAGATTTCTTTACTCCTCATGATTCACTCTTTACAGAAGAAGAATTAGTGTTACTGAGGGAAGGTTCAAGAGGAAAGACAATTGCTACAGCCTGTTTTTTAAAACTCAGCACATCTTATCTCCTTATCTTGCACTCTACCCTTCCTGTCCTGGCTACCATACCTGAGCTAACTGATGCCCAGAAATGAGGTCTAAGCAACTTCTATTGCAAGAATAATATGGTCAAGGATCAGGGTGGGGAGGGAGAATACGGTATTCTTTGGAAACCACTACGTAGCATTCACAGCAGCAAGACAATTAACAATTACAAAGCTGTCCTTTTATTCATGAGGATACCACTGGCCCAAGACTGGACATTCCCCTCGAATTATTTTCTGAAAGTGGAGAATGACATACAGAGTCTTCCCCAGCTCATCGATCATTTGCTTTTTTCAAGCAAGTTGCAGATTGACTGCCTAGGATAAGTAAAGGCTGTGACCACACACCCTCACATCGAGAATCTGTATTTTTTTTTAAGATTATTTATTTATTTATTTGACAGAGATCACAAGAAGGCAGAGAAGCATTCAGAGAGAGAGGAAGCAGGCTCCCTGCTGAGCAGAGAGCCCATTGCGGGGCTCGAACCCAGAACCCTGGGATCATGACCTGAGCTGAAGGCAGAGACTTTAACCCACTGAGCCACCCAGGCACCCCAAGAATCTGTATTTTTATACATAAAGGCGATGTTGATTCAAATTTTTTGCTGGTTTCCCTTTTTATTTCATCTTTGGGGACTCTCAGCCACTATCTTTTCTTTCTTCCTTGCTTTGATTTATTTTTCTTCCTCTCGTCTTTTGAACTTACTTGTTCATTCTTCATGTCTTGACACAACTTCATTGTATATTTTCCTCATTTCATCCAAAATGGATTAAAGTTCTCATACCATCATTATGATCAAGTGTCGTTGCATCAAATATTCCTTATTTGTATACATAGAATTTTCTTTCCATGGATGTGATCAAACAAGGTGGTCTTTAAAACTTTGTATTATGTATCACAATCAAGTCTTGCATTTTTCAGTTAATCTTGGCAGAAATCCCATTCCTATCTTAATACTCAATGTGAAAGTATTATATTACTAATAATTTTGCACCTGAGCATACTATATTAACATTGGATCACACAACTGAAGTGTGAAATCCTATTAAAGCTTGTTTTCCCTTCAAAACACAAAAGACAGCATTGACAGTGTATTTTGTCAACACTGAATACTGTGGACAAAAAGTACTAAATTACATTTTTAATCCATGACATCACCTTGAATAACACAGTGTTCAGAATTTGTCTAGATATTATAGGGAAATAGTAGAATGCTGTGAACAATGTATATTAGTGAGTAACTAGTGGCCAGAGTTTCAGGTGGCAGCTGTAGCTAGAAAAGCTTTTCTCCCGCTGTCCTTAATACAGTGATTGAAACCCTCTCTTTCAACTGTAGACCTCCCACCCTCATTTTAGCAGTCTGTGAAATTTCCTTTGCGTTGCTGAAACACACTCTAAATGGGGTTTTCTTTGAAGACCACCCAGAAGTTACAGCTGGAGTAAAATACTGTTGATTGGTCCAATTTGCATTCATATTTAGTCCAGAGTGGAACTAGGCCTATGTGGCTTTACTTAAAATTGCCTATTTCCTGTAGGTCAAAGTGACAAGAACTGCTGAGAGATCCCTCGGCGTTCTCTCTTCAAATTCTATCTAAAGTTATGATATAACCATATAATTTATCACCCACTCTGGAATACTTTCCAGAATAAAAAAGGGTGCTGCTAATAATTATACTTCAAGCAAACTGAGTCTGTCAGGGCAAAGAACAGCACAATGGGGATATCCTTGAAAGATCAACAATCATAGACTCCTTTGTCCTCAATGAATTGACATCAGTCTACTGGCCATCACCAAGTCACTGATACTTCACAAATAACATACACTGATCCATATTGCTATGGTTTACAGAATCTGATCATTTGTTATTAGCATATGATTGCAACCTATATCAGTCTGTTTCCCAAGTC
The DNA here is from genome assembly GCF_964662115.1 of Mustela nivalis. Taxonomy (NCBI): domain Eukaryota; kingdom Metazoa; phylum Chordata; class Mammalia; order Carnivora; family Mustelidae; genus Mustela; species Mustela nivalis. The sequence continues at coordinate 59,974,064 of NC_139022.1, read as the reverse complement.
ATAACTTAGTTTAAAAATATATAATGCAGGGGCACCTGGGTGGCTTAGTGGGTTAAAGCCTCTGCCTTCGGCTCAGGTCATAATCCCTGGGTCCTGGGATCGAGCCCAGCATCGAACCCCTCATTGGGCTCTCTGCTCGGCGGGGAGCCTGCTTCCCCCACTCTCTCTGCCTGCCTCTCTGCCTACTTGTGATCTCTGTCAAATAAGTAAATAAAAACCTTTAAAAATATACATATATAATGCAAATATTTTTAATAGATCTTAATTTCCTACTATTTTTTTCCATAGCAGAACACTTTTGCCTATATTTAAACTCTACAAGATTAATTAAGGATAAATTCTTTCTCACTTTTTTCTCTGTCTACTTGTAGATAAAGTTATGGCTGGGAAATACCATGAACTAACCATAGCTTTTTTTTTCTTTTATTAATTATTTTTATTAACATATAATGTATTATTTGCCCCAGGAGTACAGGTCTGTGACTCGTCAGGCTTACACACTTCACAGCACTCACCATAGCACATACCCTCCCCAATGTCCATAACCCAACCACCCTCTCCCTAACTCCCTCCCCCCAGCAAACTTCAGTTTGTTTTGTGAGATTAAGAGTCTCTTATGGTTTGTCTCCCTCCTGATCCCATCTTGTTTCATTTTTTCCTTCCCTACCACCCAAACTCCTCACTCTGCCTCTCAAATTCCTCGTATCAGGGAGATCATATGATAATTGCCTTTCTCTGATTGACTTATTTTACTCAGCATAATACCCTCTAATTCCATCCACATCATTGTAAATGGCAAGATTTCATTTCTTTTGATAGCTGCATAGTATTCTGTTGTGTGTGTGTAGACACACACACACACACACACACAAACACACATATCTTCTTTATTCATTCAACTGTCAAAGGACATTGCTGCTATAAACATTCGGGTGCACATGCCCCTTTGGATCACTACGTTTGTATTTTTAGGGTAAATACCCAGTAGTGCAATTGCTGGGTCATAGGGTAGTCTATTTTCAACTTTTTGAGTAACCATAGCTTTATTTAAAAAAAAAAAAAAAAAAAAGCCTCTTTATTCTCCTCTTTGTATCCTTTGCATTATTTTACATTGTTATCTTCAAGCATCCTGTATATTGGTGTTTTGTTTTGTTTATTTGTTTGTTTTACAGGCCAGGGAGAATTCAATTATTTAACGAGTCAGTTTAAAATATCAACAGAGGACCCTCCTACACTGTTGGTGGGAATGCAAGCTGGTGCAGCCACTCTGGAAAACAGCATGGAGGTTCCTCAAAATGTTGAAAATAGAACTGCCCTATGACCCAGCAATTGCACTATTGGGTATTTACCCTAAAGATACAAACGTAGTGATCCAAAGGGGCATGTGCACCCGAATGTTTATAGCAGCAATGTCCACAGTAGCCAAACTATGGAAAGAAACTAGATGTCCATCAACAGATGAATGGATAAAGAAGATGTGGTATCTATACACAATGGAATACTATGCAGCCATCAAAAGAAATGAAATCTTGCCATTTGCGACAACATGGATGGAACTAGAGCGTATCATGCTTAGCGAAATAAGTCAAGCAGAGAAAGACAACTATCATATGATCTCCCTGATATGAGGAAGTGGTGATGCAACATGGGGGCTTAAGTGGGTAGGAGAAGAATAAATGAAACAAGATGGGATTGGGAGGGAGACAAACCATAAGTAACTCTTAATCTCACAAAACAAACTGAGGGTTGCTGGGGGGAGGGGGGTTGGGAGAAGGGGGTGGGATTATGGACATTGGAGAGGGTATGTGCTTTGGTGAGTGCTGTGAAGTGTGTAAACCTGGTGATTCACAGACCTGTACCCCTGGGGATAAAAATATATGTTTATAAAAAATAAAAAATTAATTAAAAAAAAGAATAGAGCGTATCATGCTTAGCGAAATAAGTCAAGCAGAGAAAGACAACTATCATATGATCTCCCTGATATGAGGAAGTGGTGATGCAACATGGAGGCTTAAGTGGGTAGGAGAAGAATAAATGAAACAAGATGGGATTGGGAGGGAGACAAACCATAAGTGACTCTTAATCTCACAAAACAAACTGAGGGTTGCTGGGGGGAGGGGGTTTGGGAGAAGGGGGTGGGATTATGGACATTGGGGAGGGTATGTGCTTTGGTGAGTGCTGTGAAGTGTGTAAACCTGGTAATTCACAGACCTGTACCCCTGGGGATAAAAATATATGTTTATAAAAAATAAAAAAGTTAAAAAAAAAAAAAAAAGAAATAAATATCAGTCGGAGAAAGACAAAAAAAAAAAAAGATATCAACAGAGGGGCACCAGGTGGCTCAGTGGGTTAAAGCCTCTGCCTTCGGATTAGATCATGATCCCAGGGTTCTGGGGTTGAGCCCCATATGGGGCTCTCTGCTTGGCAAGAAGCCTGCTTCCCACTCTCTCTCTGCCGGCCTCTGTGCCCTCTTGTGATCTCTGTCTGTCAGATAAATAAATAAAATCTTTAAAAAATAATAATAAAATAAAATAAAATATCAACAGAAAATTTTTCTCTCTCTTCATTGATCCTGGGCCTTTTCAAACCTCATCATCCAAAATGTATTTGCATAATTCATTTTCTGTTGTCTGGAATGAAATAACTGGACTTGAGTTTGACACTAACACAATGTGATTTTAACACAGAAATAAAGCCTAGAATTGTGAGTACAGGAAGCTGCTTTCTTGTGACAATATACTGCTCTATGAAAGCCATAAATATTGTGCTATTGAGTATGTTAATCAATCAAATTTTTATTGAGCAACCCACATGTCAGCTGACCTGACGATGCAGGGTATTGTGGCCTGGCTAGGGTGGGTAGAGTATCCCATGGTAAGGTGGCTGGTTACAGAATGTCAGAGCAAGGGTGGGATAAGGAAACCCTCTGCATGTGGGAGGGACTAGGAGCTGCAAAGGAAAACTGATTATATACAGGGGATACTGATCTAATGATATCAATGACAATGAGAGCCAAGTTTCTCAGTGCTAGGGAAGGAAGTTACAATAAGAAAAATAAGAACTCTAGAGAGAAGCCTAGAGTTTGAATTGGAATTGGAGGTATCAATATAAACTGACGGTTTTAAATATATACATATAGATTTTAAAATAGAGATTAAAATGTGCTTGCAAGGTGCCTGAGTGGCTCAGTTAGCTAAGCATCCGGCTCTTGATTCTGGCTCAAGTCTTGATCTCAAGGTCATGAGATCAAGCCCCCTGTCAGGCTCCATGCTCAGTGTGGAGTCTGCTTAAGTCTGATCGCTCTCTCTCTTTCTTCTCTTTCTTCTGCTCACATTCTCAAGCTCTCTCTCTCTCTCTATCTCTATCTCTCTCTGATAAATAAATCTTTTTAAAACTGTGCTTATTGCACATTTTATATTTATATTTATACTTAGATTCCCTTGCTCCATCCACTGAAAGGTATCAAGAGCAAGCAGCAGTATCCCATGTCAGATATTGTTTCTAAATACCATGGTAGGGGTGCCTGGGTGGCTCAGTGGGTTAAACCTCTGCCTTCAGCTCAGGTCATGATCCCAGGGTCCTGGGTCCATCGGGCTCTCTGCTCAGCAGGGAGCCTGCTTCCCCCTCTCTCTCTCTGCCTGCCTTTCTGCCAGTTGTGATCTTTGTCTGTCAAATAAATAAGTAAAATCTTTTAAAATAAATAAATATCCTGGTACATTAAAAGGAATAAAGACACCTTGCAAACGGGCCCCTGGATGGCTCAGTCAGTTAAGCATCTGCCTTTGGCTCAGGTCATGATTCCGGGGTTCTGGGATTAAGTCCCTCATAAGGCTCCATGCTCTTCTGGGAGTCTGCTTCTCCCTCTGACTATCATTCCCCCTGCTCTCTCTCTGCCAAATGAATAAATAAGTAAGTAAGTAAATAAATAAATAAATAAATAAGAAATAAATAAATGGACACCTTGCAGAAAGGACTGATTCCTGACCATTAAAGCTGGAAAATACTCCCCTAACCTCTGACTCTTCATAGGACTTCATCCTAATGCAGTGATAATGATGGCCTACTTTGTACTACAGGTATCTGCATCCTACATTTCCCCCAAGATATGAATCATGTTCTTTAGATCTTTTAGATATTTCTGAATGCTCTAGATCTTAGTGCTTCTTGGACAAAATGGGTTCCAAATAAATGATAGTGGAAGGAAGGAAAGGAGGAGGGAAGGAAGAAAGGAAGGGAGGGAGGAAGAAAGAAAGAGAAAGGAAAGGAAAGGAAAGGAAAGTGAGTTTTCCAGATTTATATATTTTTAAATATGTATTTAATAAAATGTTTTCACCAAAGTTCTATAGGCTATTGCCTATGAAATAAAATATTATTTCCAAAAATATGACATCCCATAGCATGGGACAAAAGTTTCCAAGTCAGTTGGGCTCTGTCCATATATATTGATGATTTACCTGATTGATCTCCAATCAGGCACCATTCTTGGTGTCATTTGACAAATTTCACTACCTGCTTTCCCACCTGCCAAACTGTCTAGGACCTCCCTTATTCCTCAGAAAAGAAATTTCACATCTTCATGGAAATAAAAATTAGCACTTCTTAAAATTTTTGAGAACTTCTAGTATAGAGTCTTAGATACACCCATCCCATGCATTACTCTTTTGAGGAAAAAAACTACTAAGAAAAGTAGCACCAGGACTAATCATAAATGGCACAATTTTCCCTTCTACTTGCTACTTGATGCTGTTACTGCTTAGTCACAATCTTAGTCAATACAATGACCACCAAGCATTCAAATAAAATTGTGGAATATCAGGTATAGTTTTTATTTGTGGAATACTAAGACGGAGTACAGATGCTACATGCACATCCAGTCACTTTTAAGAAATGTTTCTATTTCTTAATGAAGTGTAATAAGATAATCTGTTTTTCCCAAGTTTCTATAAAAGTGTCTGCAGAAAATATTGGATAAGAAAAACAAAAATAAACCTGGGGGCATCACGTTACCTGATTTCAAGCTTTATTACAAAGCTATGATCACCAAGACAGCATGGTACTGGCATAAAAACAGACACATAGACCAGTGGAACAGAGTAGAGAGCCCAGATATGGACCCTCAACTCTATGGTCAATTAATCTTCGACAAAACAGGAAAAAATATACAGTGGAAAAAGGACAGTCTCTTCAATAAATGGTGCTGGGAAAACTGGACAGCTATATGTAGAAGAATGAAACTCGACCATTCTCTTACACCATACACAAAGATAAACTCAAAATGGATAAAAGACCTCAACATGAGACAGGAATACATCAGAATCCTAGAGGAGAACATAGGCAGTAATCTCTTTGATATCAGCCACAGCAACTTCTTTCAAGATATGTCTCCAAAGGCAAAGGAAACAAAAGCGAAAATAAACTTTTGGGACTTCATCAAAATCAAAAGCTTCTGCACAGCAAAGGAAACAGTCAAGAAAACAAAGAGGCAACCCATGGAATGGGAGAAGATATTTGCAAATGACAGTACAGACAAAAGGTTGATATCCAGGATCTATAATGAACTCCTCAAACTCAACACACATGAAACAGGCAAACATATCAAACAATGGTCAGAAGATATGAACAGACACTTCTCCAATCAAGACATACAAATGGCTAGCAGACACATAAAAAAATGTTCATCATCACTAACCCTCAGGGAGATTCAAATTAAAACCACATTGAGATATTACCTTACACCAGTTAGAATGGCCAAAATTAACAAAACAGGAAACAACATGTGTTGGAGAGGATGTGGAGAAAGAGGAACCCTCTTCCAATGTTGGTGGGAATGCAAGTTGGTGCAGCCTCTTTGGAGAACAGTGTGGAGATTCCTCAAGAAATTAAAAATAGAACTTCCCTATGACCCTGCAATTGCACTCCTGGGTATTTACCCCAAAGATACAGATGTTGTGAAAAGAAGGGCCATCTGTACCCCAATGTTTATAACAGCAATGGCCACGGTCACCAAACTATGGAAAGAACCAAGATGCCCTTCAATGGACAAATGGATAAGGAAGATGTAGTCCATATACACTATGGAGTATTATGCCTCCATCAGAAAGGATGAATACCCAACTTTTGTAGCAACATGGACCAGACTGGAAGAGATTATGCTGAGTGAAGTAAGTCAAGCAGAGAGAGTCAATTATCATATGGTTTCACTTATTTGTGGAGCATAACAAATATCATGGAGGACAAGGGGTGTTAGAGAGGAGAAGGGAGTTGGGGTAAATTGGAAGGGGAGGTGAATCATGAGAGACTATGGACTCTGGAAAACAATCTGAGGGGTTTGAAGTGGTGGGGGGGTGGGAGGTTAGGGTGCCACCACCTGGTACCCTAACCTCCCACCCCCCCCACCATTATAGAGGGCATGAATTGCATGGAGCACTGGGTGTGGTGAAAAAATAATGAACACTGTTTTTCTGAAAATAAATTAATTAATTAAAAAAAGAAGTATAATATCCATCATTTATGGATTAAAACCAAATAAAGGAAAATTTGATAGATCTTATGATATTATAGTCATATTTCTGGCTTCAGGCCATGTTTGTAAAATGCTTATCAAAGAGACATTGGGTGTTACAAACTCTTTATTTTATAATTGGAGAAACAGGGAAGTGGCCAATTCTATCACTGCAAAAATAATTTAGTACAAAGTTTAAGCAAGCCATTATTCTTTCAACATCTGGTTTCATATGGCTTAGTATATGCTATTTTATATGTAGCATATATGAATCTTTTCATTTTGATGGCAGCTATACCTCATAGACAAATAACAAAGAGAATGCATCATAGCACAACAAAAATGTAATGATCTTAGATTCACGGTCACTTGAAAGCCCTTTGCCAACATAAAAAAATCAGGATTGACTTATACCCAGTATATATAGATTCTTTATATGTAGAAGGTCTTCAATAAATATATACTAATTTGATTTTCCTGTTTAACTTGAGGCAATCATTATATCTTCATGGTTGATAACATTTTATTTTTCAGCAGGAACATAAAAATTATTCAAAGCTTTCAACTTCTAAATATTTTATGAAACGATCAATGTGTCTTTTTGTGGTGAAATACAGAAGACAATGACAGACTGATCTACCAGTGAACAATTTTATATTTTACTTTAATTATCCCTCACAAATCTTTAATTATGAGTAGAAGGAAAAAATAATTGTCAGCTCTTTTCCTTTAGATTGTCTTGTGTAATTTAAATCAATGTTAATAATTAAGTTATATTTAAAAATGTAAAACATCTTGGACTGTCTTGGAAAGGACAGTCATCAAATATTATCTTGCAAAAATGCTGCTTTGTTAAGCATTTTGAGATGTAATTGATACTGTCCTTTCTGTCTACTACCCTTATCCCATTGCCCCATAGAGGGTTTAATAAAATTATGGAGACAGTCAATTTATGCAGTATTTCCTATGTGTCTACTCAACTATCAGGATTACTTGGCTAAATTAAGGCCACAAACATGATTTAAAAATTTAAATCATGAGGTTGTCCTGAGGACTTCTCTTCAACTGCACAAAATGGAACAATATATCCTTTTATTTAAATAATATAAAACTCATACAGATATTTGGATTAATTATTCATGTCATGGACAAATGCAATTACTGTCTTATATCAGTTCCCTGTTTCTCATGAAATCAATTTGAAGATTTTTGCTTTCAAGTTGTCTTTTTTTAATGTGCTTATTATGATATACCTAATTCTAAGCCCAGTGCCTAACATAGAGTAAACATAAAATACAATTGATAAAATAATGTTGTATGTTTTTCTCAGCACTTACAATCCTCTTGTTATTAGAATATGGTTATCAGTATTAGAGTACTGGACAGATGGATAAAATGGTGGATGTTTAGGTAGATTACCTATGTATCATTCATCTTTGAAAATATGTGAGGCATTAAACCTCTATTTGTAATTAATTAGATACCATAGTTTTAGTGAATTGAATAATAATTTCTGTCCTATTGACAAATATTTTAAGCTCCAGCCTTCTTATTTTACCCAATTATAAAATATCAGCACAATAAATAATGTATATAATTTCATGTGGGAGTCATTGTGCTAGTATTTGATTTTGACTCCCAAATATTGGCTTATGACTTTAAATATTATAGTTATAGTACAGTATTTATTATAATAGTAATATATTTAAATAATCTATTTAGATATTAAAATGGTAGCATCCTAACATCTCTTGGAATAAGTTCTAATAAGGAACATAGATTTTGAATGTTAATTCCCACCCTATTAGTAATATACCAGATAATCCTGAATGAATTGATTAATTTTTTTTCTTGCTTTTGGCTGGGACCATTTTGGAGTCCATTTATATGACACTGTAAGAATAAACAAGCCCATCTTATTTATTTGTCATAACCACATGTATATTACATTAGAGAGCTAAAAGATAATAAAACATTTTTTCTTACTCTTAAGGTCATGGATGATTTTCTAATTATCTTAGTCTTAACCTAAGCTCCTCTCCCCTTTTTCTTATTTCAGCCATTTTTATTAAAGTCTTTAAAAAACATACTACCATTCATGTTACCTTAGTCAATAGAATGTAATAAATATCATATAATCTTTCTTTTGATTTTGTATGTTCCAGGCCATCAGGGTTATCTCTGTCAACATCAATGACTTTATAGAGAATGACAGGTATAGACATGTACTGATCATATAAAAGTACCGGACACGTAACAAGCAAGACACATTCTAGGTTGATTTTTTAAATTTAGCTTTTGAATAGCAGCTTTGTTGATTTGATTCTTTCCCAAAAAAGACAGTTACACTTTAAAACTCCCATTCATAAGAATTCTATTTAAATAAAACCAACCAATGTCTTATTTAAAAACTGTATGATTAAACCTAAATTATTTTAGTTCCATTTTTTAGTTTTGTAATAAGTTAAAACAACTATAATTACTTAGGCAGTATCTATAAAGACTTCTAAATTTTAGTGGAATTTAACCATGAATATTTCTCAGGCTATACAGTAAAAAATTATTATTTTTTTTTAATTTTGTTTATTTTTTAGAGAGAGCCCAAGTGGGGTAAGGAGCAGGGGAAGAGAGAGAAAGAGGGAGAAGCAGACTCCCCAGTAAGTGCAGAGCCTGATGGGGAACTTGATCATGACCCAAGCTGAAGTCAGATGCATAACCCACTGAGCCACCCAAGCGCCCCAAGTAAAAAATTATTCTATGAAAAAAAAAAAAACATAAAACCAACCAAGTCCTTCAAAGAAAGCATATCTGTTAGAAAATACTATGCAGCAAAGTATATGTGGCAAACATCTAGAACGTTTCTAGCTACAATTTTTAGTATTCAGGGTAGACATTATTTTGTCCAAGTCAAGATGTAATTATAAGTTTATTTCTTATGTTGTAGAAAGATGAAATATCTGGTTAACATTTAGAATCAACATTCAAATATGTCTTCCAATATCCCTTGTCTTCTCTGGATCATGTTTTCATCCTGTTACATGTGCATGGCTCAGCTTGATCTCAAAAGTTCTTCAAATCAAGGACTTTGGCACATGAAAGAAGGAAAACTGGGCTTTTGAGCACAAGTATTCACACTCACAACAGAGAGAGACTAAAAGAGAAGGGTCACACAGCTGAAGAGAGAAAATATTTTTAAAATTCCAAAAAGATGTTGAAGAAATTGAAATAAAACCACCTCATTCTGGTTTTTAGGCTCATAGTTACCATTCTAAGATCAGTACTGAAAAAATACTGAACTGAAAGCATTTTTAATGCATTTTTATTGTTAATTCATGTTGAACCATCTGGGAGAAAATCCTAGAATGATCCCCTTTCCTTCTTGCCCAGTAAATAACTGGGTTGAAGAAAAATCAACTTCATCAATAAACATATGTTTGCATGTGCCAACATAAAGGTGGCAAACTATTAGATTCTCTCAAATCTGTACAAAAACAACAAAGTTAGCAGCATACTGAGCTTCCTAGCAGTCTGAGTTTCCCACACCAAGGTTCTTTTACTGACAAGGAGCTATGATTTGTGTTACCAAAAAATGTCAGCTCCTAATTCAGACGAAGCTGAGATGAATTATACATAGGTCATTAGAAGCGGTGTGGTCTACAGTGAAAGGGATCTCAACAAAATTCAACCACTGACATGCTGAGTGCTTTGAATAAATCAATCATTATCCATCTGCCTCAATTTAAGCCTTCAAAAACGGGGGTGTGCAGAGAACTAATTATTAATGTATGCTCGTAAATTATTTTGAAATTCTTTTAGTAAAAACATCAAACAAAAAGAAAATATTCCTGTTCATCTATAGTGACCATTATTTAATTATCTTTTGGAATAAAATACGCTTCTCCTACGTTTTTAATGACTCCCTGAGTCATTGTTGCCCTACTGTTCCTGACTGATTTATTTTCTAAATGATCACTTCGAATGATTTTTTTTTTGTCATCTCTTATAGAATATTGTGTATCATCTCCTACATAGAAAAGTAACAAAAAAGAAGTAGGGCGTTGGGAAGTGGGGGCAGGGGTTTGGTCTGCATCATTATAACGTTTATATCAAGCAATAGAGAAGTCCCAATTAAGGAGGGGACAATTAATTCTCTTTTCAGGAAATATTTTATAGGGAGATCTAGGCACAGGCTAGGATCGGGACTAGGAACAGAAAAAAATGACACAGGACACTGTATCACCATGAGATGGACTGTGATAGATAATTCCACTAAGAATCCAAATAGCCAAGTATTACAGAGTTGTTAATTTCTAAGAGGAGAAACCACTGAGCTACAATGGCAGTTAGATGAAATCTAAAATCCTGAAAATAGTAAAACCAAAGAGAGTCAACATCACCTTTCAAAAGCAGTGGTGCTGAGATTAACACCAGGAATTCCAGACTCACATGCACCCAGGTATCTCACAAACACATGCTATTGGGATCAGAGAAGTGCAACGAAGAATAAATGTGATCTGTTCTAGAAAAATGCATCATCTCCCCTGGGAAAATAACTCAAAAGACATACTTGTTGATATTACTTAAATCTATCATAACCAAAAGCTCCATCTTGCCTATACCATCAAGCAAAATAAACAGGTTTTCATATGATACAAACTCCATATGAAGGAATATAGCTCTGACTGGCAACAATATGAGCCCACTATACATAAAGGTGAGTTTGTTCCTATATTCCCAACTCCTCTTCCTCAGTGAGCTTTGAGAGAACACCATTTTATGAGGAGAGAGAGACCATTAGAATTGACATTGCTGAAGAGACTCCAGTAGCAAAAACCATAAGCTGGGAAACTTAGTATGAGCCACAGAAGAAAAATAAGACGACTAAAATTTTCATAAACCAAAGACGGCTTATCTTGGACATTTTGCAAATAGAAAACATTATATTAAATCTTGTGTTATTTATTCAAGGTCGATACTTTACATTTTGAATTTACACCACCGGCATTTTATAACATCAAAGCAAGTCTGTTCAACCTTTTCTTCCCTCATCCTCCTACCAACATAAAAGCTGAAGACGAAAAACCAATATGGCCAACTATGGGTAACTTAATTTATTCTAGTCTACTTTTCTTTCTTTTTTTTTTTTTAAAGATTTTATTTATTTATTTGACAGAGAGATCACAAGTAGGCAGAGAGGCAGGCAGAGAGAGAGGGGGAAGCAGGCTCCCTGCTGAGCAGAGAGCCCCATGCGCAGCGGCTCGATCCCAGGACCCTGAGATCATGACCTGAGGCCGAAGGCAGAGGCCTAACCCACTGAGCCACCCAGATGCCCCATCTAGTCCACTTTTCAATATGAAATGTCAGGATTGTGGAGAGAGAAGGAAGTGGGGAGAGAACATCTAAAAATGAAGAGTGAACAGTGTCTACCTATTGGGGATCTGGTCCAGAATGACCAGCAGCTGACCATTAAAGTTGCCACCCATAATTGGAAATGGAGAATTTGCCCAATTCTGAGTGCTCTCATCCATAGCAAAGCCCCTGGGATGCCAGCTGTCATTGTTTTGGCACCAGCAGGATTGTTTCTTCTCTTGCCAGGCCCACACATCTCATTTGCTTCCCCCAGTTATTTTTCAAGCCAACCAGCCCTCCTGACAGCTCTCCCGGCTGTACCTGAGGCGCAGTCCTTTTGAGGTTTCCTCCCTAACTTCTTTATGCTTCAATGAAAAGAAGCTAAAATTTACTGGACACGAAAAGACATTTCCTTCTCTTATTGTTGTTTTTACTGTTATTATTCTAAAGGTAATAGAAAAAAGATTCTAAGGTAGGGAATTCACAAGCAGCCATGTGGCTTGAACAGCACACCCCACAATACCATACAACTCCATAGGACAACTTTCATATGAACTATGATGTCAGTGGTGCCTCCAAAAATTATGAAATGCAGTGGCTCTGTTCTGTGGGCCTATTACAGTATAGAGAGTTTAACAATCAGACAAAACTGGTTCTCTCTTCTCAAATATCTTCCCTGCGTTCTTCTTAAAAAGTTGTATAGGGACATCTGGGTAGCACAGTTGGTTAAGCATCTGCCTTCGGCTCAGGTCATGATCTCAGGTCCTGGGATCGAGCCCCACATCCGACTCCCTGCTCGGCAGGGAGCCTGCTTCTCCCTCTCTCTGCCTGTCTCTCTGTCTACTTGTGATCTCTCCCTCTGTCAAATAAATAACTAAAATCTTTAAAAAAAAAAAAAAGAAGAAGAAGAAGCTGTATAAATCACTCTTTTATTTTCAAGTTATTCAGAGACCCTCCTTAGAACACAATTTCCATATTCTCCCATGATACATTATTAAAAGAACTAAGAGGAGAAAAAAAATCTTAAACATCCAATTTTCTTTACCAAAGAGAATATTTCAAAAAGAAGGAAAGGTGTTTAGTTTTATTTTTCAGCTGCTGTATTCATCAGAATTAGACAAGAATATTCTTTATTTTAATGTACAAATGTTTAAACTGCATTTTCTGAGGAGAAGAACATGTTAATTCAGTAAATAGTCTTCACTATATTATGTCGAGCGGCAATTTTAATTTATCAAATTAAAGAATTTTAGACTTAAATGGTTCTATTTACATCTACTAACCTTAAAAGGACAAGAAAATGATAAAAATTTTTATTGGATTTAGTTTGCCTTTTCCCAATCATTAAATGTGTGTCAATTGTTTACAAATGCTGTCGTAAATCTAAAAATGTTGATCTTAATGATGGTACCCTATTATATTTGAGAAAGTAAAGGCTCTTGGGAATGTTATGTCTCCTTTTCCTATTCCCCCAGGCAGCACTGAGAAGAAAGTCACAAATACATTAAAAAGATCTCACCAATACCCCCCCCAATCTGAGGGATGCGTTCTAGTGAGGACAAAAGCATAACAAGGCAGAAGATACAGAATGTCCTTTTAGATCTGAGACCCTTTTCTCCACAACAGAGAGAATATAACACATCAGAAGCCAAAAGAATTCCCTAAATCACCAATTTGTTTTTCTCTCACTTCAAATTAAGCAGGAAATACTCATGTTCTGACTTACCAAAAATACTTGAACCCACTGCAAATGTGTAGCAACATTGAATCAGAAAAGGGAAAAATCAAAAATACACTAAAATGCTAATCAACCTAATGAAAGAAAAGCAGAAAGCCTATGTGAAGATCATCCATTTTGTGCAATTAAATAGCACCAGAATTACCTGGAAGAATTCTTAAAATTTACTTGTCCTTTCACCTCCACAGACAAAAGAAGCAAGGCAGACAGACACCTGGAAAGAGAGAGATGGATGAGAGATGCCAGATATGAAGTCTTAGCAGAAAGAAAGCTGGAAGCCAACGACAAGGTAGGGATAACCATCTGAGGCCAATGATCCCAGTGGAGGACCCTGGAGGATTCTTCAGATATGTCCCATGGCGCAAGACGCTCCCCTGATCCAGGATCTTCTGCTGGGTGTCTCTTGCCCCGGATTTAGCCCATTGGGCTGGGTCATGAGAAAACCCAATCTCCTTCATGGGCTCATTTGGCCTGCAGGAAGACTACTGAATGTGTGACTACCACCAAATTAGGGTGGACAGCTTAACCAACTGCTGGCTCTTCCATCCTTGCCTCACCAGCAGAGGAAACATGCCAGTCTAGTTCCTGCCGTCAGTGTTTTCCAAACAAGAGGTAGTACAAATCTCCTTGTTTTGCAAACAGATTTAATTTCCTAGATGGTTCTTTTGAGTCCTCCCTCACTTGTCTCCGGGAATAGGGAATGAACAACCTTCTCCCATCCTCTGTTTTCCTTCCCATGAGTCAGAGGGAGAAAAAATGCCACAGTATTCTCCACCCCTAAAAATTCAAGAACTCACTTGATTAATCTCTAGCCCTTTTAAACATAGACTAGAGTTCACTTGATTAATCTATAGCACTTTTTTAAAAAGATTTTTATTTTATTTATTTGACAGAGATCACAAGTAGGCAGAAAGGCAAGCAGAGAGAGAGGAAGGGAAGCAGGCTCCTGCTGAGCAGAGAGCCCCATGCGGGGCTCCATCCCAGGACTCCAGGATCATGAACCAAGCTGAAGGCAAAGCCCTTAACCCACTGAGCCACACACACACCCCCTCTAGCCCTTTTTAATACAGACTAGAGATGAGTGATACTCACAGATCTATACAGTCACTTGTTAAGCACATGCTTCAGAGATCTATCCAGGACATCTATTCAGATCATGAAGTACTTACCATCTGTTGGCTAAAACTTTGAGATTTAGCCAATTTTCGGAACTATCAGTATATCCTATTTACTTTACTATCCTATTTATTTTATGTTACCTAGTATTTGAAATGTTTTGTTTATAACATTTGTTTGGGGACACATATTTCAGGTTGGTCTAACTCACATTTACTAAACTAGAATGCCTTGCTTTTCTTCAATGATTGGAAAAAACTGACTTATCTTTATTCTCACAGAGGAGCCATGATTTGATTCTTTTGATTCAATGGTTCACTGACAGGTCAAACAAGAAATTCTCTCTCTTCCTTAGTTAAAACAACCAATTGTTGCTAAACTTTAATTTTAATGTCATGTAAATTGACTCTTCTTCCATAATTCCAGATTTTCTTTTAAGATAACAGAAAGAGGTGAGATATGGTTAGGTCTATTAAATGTATTTTCTGAATGTCATGCTTTCGTCTCAAAACCAAACTAAAGGGTCAGCTCTTCTGTCTGGAACACAGTATGGATGCTATATCCACAGACTTGGAGATTGTTTTGGAGGCAAAAGGTAAGAAACGTAATATTGTAGGGAGAAATTGGACTCTATGCTGTGTGACTTTTGGCAAGGCACTCAATTTCTCTAGGCCTTACATTTTTAAATATACACCAAATATGTCAGATGTCCCTCAAAACCCATGTTTCCCTCTTTTTATTAGGTACACAACTAGACTACATTTCCCAGCTTTCCTTGCAACCAAATGTGACCATGTGGCTGAATTATAATCAATAAAATGTGAACACAAGTGATGTGTACCTTGGAGGCCTGTACCATAAAAACGTCCCAGATAGGGCACCTAGGTGGCTCAGTGGGTTAAGCCTCTACCTTCAGCTTGGGTCTTGATCTCAGGGTCCTGGGATCGAGTCCCGCATCGGGCTCTCTGCTTGGCGGGGAGCCTGCTTCCTCCTCTCTCTCTGCCTACTTGTGATCGTTTTCTGCCAAATAAATAAAATTAAAAAAAAAAAAAGACAAATACAAAAACAAAAATAGTCCCCGATACACTTCTCTATGTTCTCTTTTCTGGCTGGCTGGAAAGGAGATGACCTTCAGGGAAACTTCAACAGCCTTGCTTATCGGACACAAAACTTTGTGCCTTCCTAGAATGTCTGATTATCTCATTCTTATGTGCTCCTTATGGCTAGGTCATCCTCTCCACTTTTGCATAAAAAGCCACACTGAATCTTTAGTGCCTGGCTTCCTAGGTGGTCACTACAGGGTAGACCACAAAACCTAGATGTGCTAAGGAGTTAGAGCCCTATAGCATGGAACGTGACCACTGAGAAACATGAAAGAGGAAGACCAACCTTGGCTGGAGAAATGGCTCCACATTTAAAGAAGCCCTCTCTGCTGATTCCTTTTTCTTCTAGGATGTGTCAAAGAAAATGTCCAAAGAGGGATTTTCTGCTTCTCTCCACTGCTTTCCCTCTCCTGAACCCAGCTGCCTTATGCCTTTTCTACTTATCCATTGTATTCAATGTACTTCATATACATATACATATATATATGTGTGTATATATATATATTTGTGTGTGTGTGTATGTGTGTGTTTCTAAGTCCCGCCTTTCTTATATTGGCTATTTCTATCTCAGAGTGGCGATATTCTAACCCATGTATATTTTAGGGGAGAAATTCCTTCATAGAGGCAAGAATTATGTATTATTTTTCATGAGTTCCTTCCCTATGTCTGAAGGGTCAGTTTGGCTAGCAGTGAAATGAGTGAGAACATATTTATCTTAATATTCAGACTATTTGAAGTAGGAAGAATGTGATGACAACTCTAGGTCAATACTTTAAAAATATGATCTTTAAATGAATGGAAATTTCCCCCCTTGTGAGGGGAGGTTGAATTTATTCAAAAAGAACAAGGACATAGATAACAGTGCTACTCCTCTGATTCTGTGAAAGGAATGATTGAGCTTTCCAAAAAGGACTGCAAGCAGATTTGATTCCTCACAGGTGTGGTACCCTTTTTGCTTTCTTCTTCAGCCCTTTTTATGCCAAGCTTCTATGTTTGTTTTGTGCCCAACTTCAGCAACCATCTCAACTTACTAACCATATCATCTTCCACAAATAATTAAATTGTTTGAGTTTCAACCTTTCACCATAAAATGTAAATGCTATTTACTTCCATAGGTTGTTGGGGGGATCGAATATGATAATGTGCTTAGAATGTTCTAATGTATGATCTGTCACATGATAGATACTCAGTAGAGTGTGTTGGGTCTCTCCGTTTCCAGAGTCTTCATCTCTCTGTAAAGTGTAACTGTGAGACAATGCTAAGCATGATCAGGAAAGAGAGATCATATCTGACCACAAGTAAGAAACTATTCTTGCCATATGTGTGTGAGAGTCCTGAGGCTGGAGAAATGCCTACTATCTGAGTAAATAGACTGCTTATAAATGTCTGCTTTGATAAGGCCAGTGCTTCTCCTAGGAAATCAAATCCTCCATTAATGGGTCTGCCTTCTTTCTCCATCACACAAGGAAGTATAGAACCTTGCCTGGAAGTTTCTCTATTCTTTTAAAATCACTGCATATTTCTGCATTTATCTTTCAAAGGCAAAACAGAATGCATTAAGACAAGCAAATAGAAAATAAACTGTACAAAAAGATGCTTTCTCTTCATTAACAACTGCACAGTGATAGAAATAAAACAGGGAGGTAGACTGTTTGGTCAAGTGGTATGGGTGTGATTAATGGTTTAAGCAATTTCTAACCAAGTCAGACCATGTATTTTACCACTGATTAGCAGATCCTAGGGCACTGGGTCCATTAGTTTTGACAGGCTCCAACCAGAATCCTTAAAAATAAACAAAAACCCACTTTCTAGTCTAGAAACAAAGGAGTTAGGTAAATAATTAGAGAAAGGAATTAATCACTTTTGTCTTTATATATTTTATATCAGTTTCAATCTCTGATTAAGCTTGTTTCTCATAGGTATGTTACATAGTGTCTCCCTATATTTATTTCCATCACCATCTGTAAAATGGGATCATAGAGTCTTACTGCTGAAAGGAGACTCTGAAGATTCTATACTGTGTGATTCTGTCTCCCAACGGGCAAAAAAGTCCTAAGTCAATTAGCATCTAACCTCTTCAAATAGCTAATGACCTTCAATGATCACCTATTCTCATATCTAATAATTCAAACAATTAAATAAATAAATAAATAAAGACAAGATTTGGAGGTTTTAGTCTATATATTGTGTCCATTTTAATTAGGGTAATATCAACAAGCACTTATTACTTACATTTCTTCCCATGTGCAGACAAGAATATTAGGTGCAACATGTAGTTTACTCAGGTTACACATGGCGCTAGTGGGACCACATTTGTAATTCAAGCTCCCAAAAGATCCAGTGAATACATATCTATTATCTGGTCACAGAGTGCTTACCGAATTCTGGCACTACAAATTAAATGTATCCTCTCCTAGGAGAAAAGGAAAAGCAAGCAAGAAGCTATAGCTATTAGACAAAAGAATCAAGGCACAAACCCTACAGAAAGTGAGCAAGTACCCTCGAAGGGAAAGACAAAAGTACCAGCGGTAATTCCATCAATTTCCTTTCCTCCACACACCCGAAAGAGAAATTCTGACCACTGATTCAGTACCTGTAATTCTGAGTCTTTTAAAGCCTTTCTCAGATTAAAATTTCTTTGGTTTACTGCCACTTGCCAACATTGGAGCATGTGGCAGGACCCAGGAGCTTTGTTTCTAACCCTATTCAATTGTCTTACTCTTATGCTGACACCATGTAAACAGAGGCTTTATTATATCCTTCATTACACCTTACCATAATGAACTCCCCATACAAATACTTTCTAAAAAATAATAGTGTTTCCTGTTGCTGCAAATAGTTTTTATATTGGATGAGTCTTGGCTGCCCAAGAATAATAAAAGGGAAGAAGAAAAAGAGATGCCAGAACAGTTGATTGGCTCTGGTTACCAAAGTCTTAAAAACATGATTCTTTCTCTGAGGGCAGATACCTAATACTGTATTTTTATCACTAATGTCTTTCAATTGTTGTTGTTTTTTTTTTTTTAATATATGCTTTTTATTTTTATTTATTTTTATTTTTTTATTTTATTTTTTTTTAAGATTTTTTTTATTTATTTATGAGAGAGAGCGAGAACGAGCACAGGCAGACAGAGTGGAAGGCAAAGTCAGAGGGAGAAGCAGGCTCCCCGTGGAGCAAGGAGCCCGATGTGGGACTCGATCCCAGGACGCTGGGATCATGACCTGAGCCGAAGGCAGCTGCTTAACCAACTGAGCCACCCAGGCGTCCCTCAATTGTTGTTTTTTATTTGAATGTTATATTTCTGATCCAGTCACTGTGGTCTGAAGTGTGGAGTTAGATAACTGACTTACTTTGAAATTGAGGGTATGAGGGAATAATCCTTAGCAATTGCACATTTTTATAGATACTGTTAGCAATTACTGTAGTTTCATAAATGTTTTTAAGTGCTCGATTTTAAAAAGCAATTGAGACTTTGGGGAATAGAGAGTAAAACTAATTTTAATGGATCAAATTACTCTAAATCTTTCTATAATTTTTACTTAGAAAGAACTCATAAGTCTGCAAACTTCTGAGTTTTAAATTTTAAGGTTATTCCATTAATTTTCTCGAGATGCACACTTTTCACAAAAACAAAACCTCTAAAAGAAGCAGAGTTGCTGAACTGGTCCTATTTTCTCTAACTGGGTTTTAAATAGGAGTATATAATTGAAGATCATGTTCTATCTTTTTCTTTTCATTTGGAATATTAGGAATACAACTGAAGATTGTACCGTGCCAAGTCCTAAGTACAGGTTGACACCTGTCAAAATTAAAATGCAGGCAATCTTCCTTATTTATGGACTCTGTACTTGTTAATTTGTTAATTTGTCTAGTCAGTAAAATTTACTTGTAACCCCAAAATCAATACTTGCTGTGCCATTGAGTTTACTCACAGACATGTGCAAAGCAGTAAAAAAAAAAAAAAAAAAAAAAAAAAAAAAAAAAAAACCCTGTCATCTGATGACCACATTCTTAAAAAGTTGAAAAGGTGACGCTCTACCTTCTTGTTTCAGCTCTCATGGTATAAACCAGTGTTCTTTCTATGGTTTATTTAGTGCTACATGTGTTTCACATTTTTGTGCTTTCTGTTGGTCATTTTGCTGTTTAAAATAGCCCCCAAGTGAAGTAATGCAGTTCTGTCTAGTGTTTCTAAGCACAGGAAACCTTGATGTGCTTCACATAGAAAGTATATGTATGAGATAAACTTCTTTCAAGAGTGGGTTATAGAGGTGGTGGCCATGAGTTCAATGTTAATGTGTCAACAATGTATGTTAAACAAGGTGCCTCTAAACAGAAGCACACCTTAAAGAAGGTATGTATTGGTCAACCATAACACTGACCAATGTTGTGATCAGAGGCTCACAAGGGACCTAACTCTGTTTTCCCTTAGCTCACTATTCAGTAATCCAGGGTTTGTGGCAACTTTAGAGAACATCCCTACTGCAAATAATGAGAATCTTCTGTGAGTACTTGTGGTCAGAATTAATCTATGAATGATCAGATGATGGGTACAAGATGCCTTCAGTTGATCTTCAATCTCCTCCCACACAACTAAGAGTTCTTCTTTCCCTACCTCCCTGGACCATTTGCTAACTTGGGGTCTCCTAATCAAAATCTGAAGCCTCCTTGGGATTTCTATAAAAACCCAAGCATATGTTTTCTTGTTAACTTCCGGGGCTCATTCCATTGGTTTTGAGGGTTCCATTCACTCTATGGACTGCCTCACCAGGCCATTTACATTAAAAAATATAAATACACAAAAATCTCACATAAACCATTGATGAGGTTAGAGATATTGCTCAAGTTTGGGGCTGTAGAACAAGACAGGATCACAGTTTAGGAAAACAAACAATTTTTCAGTAACCACTATGCATTCTTATTCTTGAGATGTCCTTTAGCCATACCACTACTGGAGAACTTTCAGAATTCAGTCCTCCTCCTCCATTCCCTAACGTCACAACACCATACTTCATAACTATTTCCTCTCAGGAGCCAAAAAAAAATTTATTTAATTTTCTCCTATGGAGAAGTTACTATCCGATTATTTTGTCCTGGAGCAATATGATAAGTGATACCTTAAGAGTTTCATCATCTATACCAATGGCATATCAAGGTCTTTTTCTGAATCAAAAGTAAGTTTTCTCCCTAAGAGGAATTCTGTTGCCAGCTGTTGAATATGAGACTTAGAGGGGTTTACCACCTTCTCAGTATCATAGAGCCAGTACACGGTGGAGCCAGGATGGTAGCCCACACACTTGGACTCCACAGACTGTTAACCCCAAAATTCTAATGTGTCCTCTTCACAAACACTATCCCTTCTTCCCCTATCGCTTTCTTCCCCTTCCCACCTTACGTGTAAATACTCACTAATTCCACCTTCTTCACCTTAATTCTAAAGTCATGGATGCTTGGCTTCATACAAGCCAGGCTACATCATCTGGCTTAAGCAAAACAATGGAAAGGAAAACTTAATGTATTTTCTGATACATAGAAATAGAAAGGAACAAGTAAAAGAATATATAGAGGCATTCTTGTGTATAGTAGAGAGGATAGAAGATCTTGAATTGACTTCAGGGTCAAACTTGGGCAGTGGGACCCTGCTTTGTAAACACCCTCTACTCAAAACATACAGCAATAATGGGTGAACTATTTTTTAAGAGGGGTGAGGGGTAGAGGGAGAGAGAGAATCTTAAGCAGGCTCCATGCCCAGCATGGGGCCCAACATGGTGCTTGACCACCATAACTCTTCAATCATGACCTGAGCCAAAAATCAAGAGTCAGGTGCTTAACTGACTGAGCCACCCAGGTGCCCCTAATAATGATGAAAAGAGAAACCAAAAAGATGCATTCAGATTCATATAAAAGATAATATCCATACTATCCAAAGAGTGGATAGGGCCTGAAGTGTTAAGTGTGTTGCCATTCAGGTCAGAAGGGAGCAGTTGCCACTGGGAATTTGACTCCTGTGGAAGAAGGGATGCTGAAAGTGTTTCATGCAAGATGGTGGCAGTAGTGTCACTGCTTAATCCTAGGGCCTTTTGTGGGTTCTCTCACATGTAAAGCAAAGAAAAAAGGTGGCAGACTTGTTGATGGGGACTTCAGCTTTATCAGTAGCACTGAGCCTAAGCATGGTGCTAAAAGCTATGCTAAACTGCCTTCTGGGTCTTCCATACTCCTACTTATCAGTGCAGCAGATTATAAATCCTAGTTTTTGATTGGGGGCCCAGAGAACTAAGTGGAAGCAATCCTAAAACAGGTCAATAGCACAGGCGGATAGAGAAAACAAAAAACAGACAAAGCATTCAAAATAAGCCTACAAATTCTAAAAGGGCGGGGGGTGGATGGAAAGAGAGAAGCTGAAAACAAAACAAAAACCATGAGAAAATAGATTACCCTGGAGGTGGAATTTATTTAATTAAAACATAAAATTGAGCTTGAAATATTGTATGGAGGACTTAAAAAAGAAATGAAGGTACAACTTCTATTTAGAAATAACAAGACATCATGAAACCAATATAAGCAGAAAGGATATAAGATCAAGTTAATCTAAAGAAATGCAACTGATCTCTGTGCACTGATTTTGTATCCTGCCACGTTGCTGAATTGCTGTTTGAGTTCTAGTAATTTGGGGATGGAGTCTTTGGGTTTTCTGCATAAAGTATCATGGCATCTGTGAAGAGAGAGTTGGACGTCTTCTTTGCCAATTCGAATGTCTTTTATTTCTTTTTGTTGTCTGATTGCTGAGGCTAGGACTTCCAGTACTATGTTGAATAGCAGTGGTGAGAGTGGGCAACCTTGTCCTGTTCCTGACCTTAAGAGAAAAGCTCTCAGTTTTTCCCCATTGAGACTGATATTCCCATTGAGAATTATTTTCATAGACAACTTATATATTGAAGTATGAAGTAAGAGTTTTAATCTAGAAAGGGCGCTGTGTTTTCAAATGCTTTTTCTGCATCAATTGAGACGATCATAGAATTCTTCTCTTTTCCTTTGTTAATGTGTTGTATCACATTGATTGATTTGCAGATGTTGAACCACCCTTGCAGCCCAAGAATAAACCCCACCTGGTCATGGTGAATAATCCTTTCAGTGTACAATTGGATCCTATTGGCTAGGATCTTGTTGAGTATTTTGGCATCCATGCTCATCAGGGATATTGGTCTGTAATCCTTTTTGATAGGGTCTTTACCTGGTTTGGGGATGGGGTAATGCTAGCTTCATAGAATGAGTTTGGAAGTTTTCGTTTCAGTTCTATTTTTTTGGAAAAGCTTCGGTAGAATAGGTATGATTTCTTCTTTAAATATTTGGTAGAATTCTCCTGGGAGCCATCTGGCCCTGCACTATTGTTTTTGGGGGGGGGGGGTTTGATTACTATTTCAATTTCCTTGTTGGTTATTGGTATGTTCAGATTGCCTATTTCTTCCTACTTCAGTCTTGATAGTTTAGAAGTGTCCAGGAATGCCTCCATTTCTTCCAGATTGCCTAATTTGTTGGCGTATGGCTCCTGGTAATAAGCTCTGATAATTCTCTATTTCCTTGGTACTGGTGGTGATTTCTCCCCTTTCATTTATGATTTTATTAATTTGGGCCCTTTCTCTTCTCTTTTGGATAATTCTGGCCAGAGGTTTATCAGTCTTATTAAATCTTTTGAAGAACCAGCTTCTAGTTTCATTGATCTGTTCTACTGTTCTTCTAGTTTCTATTTCATTAATTTCTGCTCTAATCTTTATTACTTCTCTTCTGCTTGGCTTAGGGTTTATTTGCTATTCTTTCTCCAGATACTTTTGGTGTAAAGTTACCTTATGCATTGGGGATTTTTCTAGTTTTGGGGAAGAGGCTTGGATGGGTATGTACTTCCCTTTAAGGACAGCCTTTGCAGTATCCCATAGGTTCTGAACAAATGTGTTTTCATTTTCATTGGTTTGCGTGAGTTTTCCCACTGGGAATAATATTTACTATGGGCTTTTTTATGATATTGAGGTACGTTTCTTCTATCCCCACACTGTGAAATTTTAATCAGGAAAGGATGTTGCACTTTGTCAAATGTTTTTTCTACATATATGCTTTTTTTTAAATTTCTAAGACAAAATGATATGCATCACAAAAATAGGCAAAATCTGACAATTTATATGACAGATTTTTTTTAATTAGGTACTTTTAAGAACAAAGTAGTTAAAGAGAATGCAGTTCATGATGAAGTTTGTTGAGTTCCCTGCCATTACTTTGACCTGTCACCAATGTCTGTGACACTGCTTGAAGCTAAAGAGATGAACTTCATGAATTCCCAATGTCCTCTTTGTCCTTGGGAAAATAATGTCTACTGAAATACTCTTCACTGAAAAGCAATTGTCTGAAAAGCTGAGAACTAGTTAAAAAATAAAAAGAAGAAGAAAGAAAGAAAGAAAGAAAGAAAGAAAGAAAGAAAGAAAGAAAAGGTAAAAGTAAAAAAAGCTAAAAAGAGCATGCTCCTGTCTTCCATAACCCTGCTATCCAAGGCAAACAATTCTGATGAGACCTGGGGCACCTGGGTGGCTCAGTTGGTTAAGGGACTGCCTTCGGCTCTGGTCATGATCCCAGAGTCCTGGGATCGAGCCTGGCATCAGCCTGTCTGCTTAGTGGAGAGAGCCTGCTTCTCCCTCTCCCTCTGCCTGCTGCTCTGCCTACTTACTTATTCTCTCTGTAAAATAAATAAATAAAATCTTAAAAAAAAAAATTAAGTCCCATTCATTGGCCAGAAGGTTAAATTATGTCAACAAAATATAAGAAAATGTAAGTTAGTTATTTAGAGATAAGAGAGATTGTTTTCTTGCCTCTGAACTGCTTGAGAGTAGGATTCATGTCTTTTTCAGCTGTTTCTCCAGGGAATAACACAAGGCCAGGCATAAAACAAGTATTCAGTGATTGATTGCTAAATGGAATTGAATTGAGAAGGCATTGGTGCCTTTAGCTGGATCTCTCATGAAAAGGGAACACGAAAATATCCAACATGTATGAAGAACCATGACTTTGGTAAATGGCTGTTTTTACCATGCAGTGCTTGCTTGTGTTTCTCCCGGGAACAGTGCCCTGCTGTAGTTCTCCTCCCTCTCAGTGCATGGGTTCCAGGTGAGCTCCACAGACTGCTTAGGGATAGTGTCCAGCACAGACCGAATACAGTTGGCACGGCACATTACCCTGGGCAGTAACAATTCAGTGATGGGCGCCTGACCTAATTAGAGACAAAGATAATTCTAAGCATCGGGGGTCAGAGGTTCTCTTTTGTATATGGAATTTGAAGACCGGACCACAAAAAATTAACAGCTGCTGCTGATCATGAGGGGATACCCTCTTAGGATCAAAGTCAACCAAAACAATACAGAGATGAGAGAAAGAGAAACCTCAGCTCCAGTTGGCATTGCTTGAACCCCTAAATCCAGCTGGACCATGTGTCTGTCCCACAGATTTATTTTGACACACAGCTTTCAGCAAAGAAAAGAGAACCATAGTATTTTCCCCCATCTCACCCAACCTTTAACTTTCTCTGCTCTTGTCAGTTCTTACTGATACACTCTTTCTCTTTTTTGTTTTCCCCCTCATTTGTGAACGATTCCTGGTTCTCTCAACCATCCTCCTTATTTTCCGTGAGTCTGCTCCTTCTACCTTTTCCCAAATACTTGTACTTGTGTTCCAGAATTGTCTTATTTGTGTATAGGCCTGTTTCCCTTCTGAAATATGAGCCCTCACAGTCAAGGGTGAGGGCTTTCATATTCAGAAAGCCTACACGATTTAATTTCTGGAACACAGTAGGTATTCAAAGTAATTATAGAGATAGTGTGGGTGGGTGTGGTGCTGTGGAGAGAGCTGTAAAGCAAGCCCAGCTGGGCTCCAGCTAGCTACTTAACCGCGGTGTAAAATATCTTGCCATCTCAGTTTCCCCATATGTAAAATAGGAATAATAATATAACTTTCATGACTGTGCATGAAAAGCAAATATTCAAAACAGGTTTCTGTGATGCCTAGCTTACAGGAAGTCTTCAGTAGTTATTAGTTTTTCAATTTTATTCCCAATAAGTTTTGTATAAGTTGATAATTCAAGCAGGTGGTCATGAGAATGTGATGGAAAACTATAGTTACAGGAAAAGAGAAGACCAAATTTAGAAGAGAAAGTGAAAAGAACAAATTTTGGGAAAGAATCAAATAGAGTGAAGAGCACAGATAGTTAAATATAACCTAGAAGATAGGAGGACTCAGAGAGACCACTAATGATTTCACTACAATGCAGGGAAAAAAAGCATAGAGCATATTATCAGCTGGTCAAGAAATCCTCCTCCGGAGTACTAACAATGTAACTGACAATGGCAATGTTAAACTATAATTTAACTGTGTAAACACATTGATTAGCCAGACTCTAATTCTCAGTTAGGGTTACCATCAGCTATTCCAGTAATTAATTGCCCAAATTAGTTGCAAGCATTGAGCTCATTGATAAACAGTTTAATGATAATGAAGCATATAGCAGGACAAAAAAGAAACAGCTGAATATCCAACATAGGGTAGAACTACCTTCTAGAAATTATCTTAATAATTAGTTGGTATCATTCCCTCACTAATTACTTGAGATCCCGGACCTTCCAATAGAATTTCCACTGAAACTTTCTGATGAGATTTGCTGACTGGAAACACCAGCAATAAATCTAAATATCAGGGAAAAAAATCTAAATATCAGAATGAAGCAGATGTCAAAACATATGTTCGATACACACATACTGTACAGATCAATGAGTGATATATCTTAGCCCACTAATCTCTTTTTCAATACTAAAGAAGAGCAAAGTTTAATTATGACAATGTATTTCTGCTAACAGAGGGGACAGTGCCAATAAGGCATGAGATTAAATGTAGATTATCTCTAGTTTTAACCATTTTATTCAAATAATGTAAATCCAGATACACAAATTTAGACATAGAGCATAGCATCTTGGCTATGGGACCCTTGGTGAATAGAAATTTCCAGATGGCTGACATTTTTTGTGAAAGTTGACTTCATAATTTTATATACCCAAACTCTTTTATTTTCATTATCTTGGGCAGAATTCTTTCCAAAATAAATCACTTTTTTGCCTGACTCCTTATACAAAGAATATTGACTCAAGTTTATCATGATAAATAACAATTATTAAAGTCTTAAATATTTGAATACCTTTTAAGTTAACATTTGCACTACTAAGAATGTGTCTTTATAGCATAGTCTTAAATTTTACAAGGTTATTCATGTCAGGTTGGTTTCATAAATAATTATTTATAAGACGTATACTCAAAAACCATCAAAATAGTACAGATAAACGGTGAATAAAATACACAACATTTACAATACTTTTACAAGATGAAATATGACAAGAAACATCACATTTTTAAAAAAGGAAAATATGGGGTACCTGGGTGACTCAGTGGGTTGAGCTTCTGCCTTTCGCTCAGGTCACGATGGATCTCAGGGTCCTGGGATCAAGCCCCACCTCGGGCTCGCTGCTCAGTGGAGAGCCTGCTTCCCCGCTCTCTCTCTCTGCCTGCCTCTGTCCAATAAATAAATAAAATCTTCAAGAAAATAAAAATAAAAAAGGAAACTATGTTACTACGAAAATATTGTGATACTGTACAATGACAGGGGTGATGAGCATAGAGCATAGAGCTCCAACACAGTGAAAAATCAGACGGCCTTCTAGTCCTTTTCAGGTCTCGTGACTGAGTTTTTAAATGTTTCTGCCTTTCTCCACTGCAATACAGCGATGTGCTCTGTCTCCTCAATATTGATAGTACCTCTGTCAGTAGCAGCCCTCCTCCATTCTCATTCTCCTAGACTCATGAACTTGAGTAAGATGTCAGCGATCCTTGAACCAATGACCTTCTGAGTGCTCAAGTCACCTCAATGACAACTCTGTCAAATGCCATGCAGCTGAAACTCATACCCATGCACTTACAACAACTTCTCCCTCTGCCTATTGCCTATTTTCAGTTCTGCAAATTTCTTTCTATTAGCTCGCCTACAATGTTAACATTTTGGTTTTAAGGATAACCCTTGAAGCCATTCAAATCTGAACACCTTTCCAGTTACAGTGCTCGAAACATTTAAAAATAACTATCATAGTACCCAAAGTCTTCTCTATTCCTTCATTTTTTTTTAAGATTTTATTTATTTATTTGACACAGAGAGAGAGATCACAAGTAGACAGAGAGGCAGGCAGAGAGAGAGAAGGAAGCAGGCCCCCCGCTGAGCAGAGAGCCTGATATGGGGCTCGATCCCAGGATTCTGAGATCATGACCTGAGCTGAAGGCAGAGGCTTAACCCATTGAGCCATCCAGGTGCCCCATCTGTTCCTTCATTTTTTGTTCAATCAGTGAGTCATTATTTACCCCCTACTTTCTACTGGGCACTGCTGTAGACACGGATAATATGGTAATAAGACTAATAAGGTCCCTGGCCTCATCAAACTCACAGGTTAGTGAGGAAGATAATCAACAAGAAAATAAATAGGTAAACAAGATAATTACTGATGACAGTATGTATCAGGAAGAGCCTAAGTAGGCTTTTGTTACAGAAAGGTACTGGGAGAGACGGGGCACCCTATCTGAGGAGATGGGAAAGTTGAAGCTCCACCCATGGGGAAACCTAAGGAGAAAGCGCTTTAAGCAAAAGGAACAGAATGTGAATTCACTCTGAAATAAGAAAAGTCTCGAAATGATCAAGGAATATAAAGGAGGCAACAGTGGGTGGAGAGAGTGAGAAATGGGCAGAGCCGGGGGTATAAGATGGGGCGGAAGAGGTAGGAAGGACCAGATCATGTAGGGACTTGGTAACAGGCTTAGATTTCTTTCCAGATACAAAGGCAAGTGACAGGCATGAGAGTGATAACATCTGATATAGTTAAAAGAATCTTCTCCCTGCCTAAACTTTACAAATTCCTGTAACCACTTCTCCCAGGAATGATTTGCATTGCTTCTCTTGGTCCCACCCCTCGAAACATGCTCCAGTTTTTCTACATTCTTCCCAGAAGGGAGCCCACAGCTGAAGGTGGTGCTTTGGGTGTAATCTGATCATTCAGAATAAGGTGAATAAGGTGAAATAATCACCTCTCTTATCTGGGATCTTCTTCTATCAATTTAGCTAAGGATTAAGATCTCCTACAGTGTTGGAAATCATATAAAGTAGCATATTAGTAAATACACTCTGTTTGAGGGCTCAAAGAAGTGGTTCTCAACCTTGCCTGCCCATTAGAATTACCGGAGCAGCTTAAAAAAAAAAAATTCAGACCAATTAAATCAGAATCTCTGAAGGTAGTCTTAAACACCCCCAGGAGGTTTCATTGGGCACCCAAGGCTGAACGCTGGAGCAGAATGACTAGCCCTGTGCTTCCCAAACTTTAATAAGCAGAGGAATCATCTGAAGATCCAGTTAAAATGTATATTCTGATTTCATGGGTCTGAGCTCTGTATTTCTTAATAGCTTCCAGGTCCACCTTTGCTGCTGGGGTAGCAAGAGGCAGCCCAAAGTTCTCACAACATGCACCAGAATCCCTGGATGCTGTGTTTTAACATCCTCAGAGATTCTGATTCAGTAAGTCCAGGGTAAGACCTGAGAATTTGCATTTTTAACGAGTTCCCTGGTGATGCTGATGCTATTTGTCCAGGGTATGACACTTCAGATCCACTTCTGCTCTCCAGCAAGGAGGAAACACATGAACTGTGGGCTCTGACGTTCAGAGCACAGACTTTCTAGTTTTGACTTGTGTTATGCAGAAAATTTCTCATCTCTTTTCATTCTCCCCTGAATTCCATCTAGGCACATCGTTATGCATGGTCTCAACAAGAAAATGCTAGCTAAAAGGCAATTTATTTCAGGAAGGAAAAAATAGAATGGTGACAAGCCAGAAAATGTACTTTGGTGAGAGGGAAATTAATCTGAAACATTGAAGCCAGTCCCAAGATGTTTCATTAAGAAAAGCTTATATTAAATTTTGAATTGTCTCCTTCTCATAAGTTTTTGTTTTTATTTGACAGAGAGAGGGAGTTCACAAGTAGACAGAGGCAGGCAGAAAGAGGGGAGAAAACAGGCTCCCTGCTGAGCAGACAGCCAGATGTGGGGCTCGATCCAGGACCCTGAGACCATGAACCTAGCCAAAGGCAGAGGCTTAACCCACTGAGCCACCCAGGCGCCCCTCCTTCTCATAGGTTTTAGCTACAGCATGTAACCAATTCCTCTATTTGGTAAGAGCTTGAATATTCTGGATTTTTTTGTTGTTTTGACTGTCTATCTGCCTATCTACTTTCTTGTTTGCTTGGTTTCAGTACATCTTTGTGTCTCTTGCTTGGGAACATGCTGCATAATACAAACTAATAACAATATATGGAGTGGAGAGATGAGTACCATAGAAAGTAAAGTGAATTGCTCTTCCAGCACCAAGTGTTTATCAGGAAGCATTTTTCTGAATAATATTTTTCCTTCAGGCTCAACAAAAAGTTGACACATTATATTACGCTTCCCCTGTTATATATATATATTTCTGACATGACATCATTTATTTCCTTTTGTTGTTAATCTTCCTAGGAGTGATTATTTAAATAGTTTTATTTGTAAAATATGTTTAATAAACCGGAAAGTTCAGTTTTTCCCTATATTAGAACTTACTTACTCAACAAATATAGTCTTTGGTTACGTCCAGGAACTACAAAATAATAAACGATTAACTGCCTATAATGTAGTTAAAAAAAAAAAAAAACTACCAAGCTTAGCACTCTTCTATGAGTCAGTTAAAAATTCAATGTTTTGCTATAATCAAAGTCTTAAAAAAAATAACACTAAAAGGGGGCACCTGGGTGGCTCAGTTTGTTAAGTGTCTGCCTTTGGTGGTGATCTCAGGGTCCTGGGATAGAGTCCCGCATCAGGCTCTTTGCTCAGCAGGGAGTCTGTTTCTCCCTCTCCCTCTGCCCAACCCCTCTGCTCATACTCTTTCTCTCTTTCTCAAATAAATAAATAAAAGCTTTTAAAAAAATAAAAATAAAAAATCCTAAAACAATTATGGAACAGTTCTCCTCAAAATAGCATGGATTTTTACAGCTCTATATTATAGTATGATGATGCAAACTATATATTGCCAAACCAGACATGAGAGGTAGATGGGCTTAAGTGGGTACGAGAGGAAATCTCTAAGTGTTCTAACAACTACCTGATATTTTCCGAACAAAGGACAGTAATAAAAGGTACCTAACAGAGGTTCTTTTCCTACTTGATTTAAAATATCAAATTAGGGTCCCCGGGTGGGTTAAGTGTTTGCCTTCAGCTCAGGTCATGATTCGAGAGTCCCCTGCTTGGTGGGGAGTTTGCTTCCCCCCCTGCTTGTGCTCTCTCTCTCTCTCTCAAATAAATAACTAGAATCTTTTTTTAAAAATGAAGAAAGAAATAAAATGTCAAACTATTTTTTTAGCCCTTCTGATAAGAAACAGTCTCTGAAGAGTTACTAAAAAGGAAGAAAGGGAGGAAAGAAGAGAGAGAAGAAGGAAGGGAAAGAAAGAAAGAATGTTCTCTTCAAATTGCATTTTATTATTTTTAAGAAAAGAGAAGAGAAAGATTGACTTGAGGACTTACTCATAATAAATCTATTCTGGCAGAAACCCAAACATGCACTAGAAGTTTCATATTAGAAAATGGCATTTGATTGACATTTTGCTTGCCATCAGTCTTAACAGTTTAAGAAAATCCACGAGTTAATATGGAGTGCCTGGCAAAGAAGGATAGAAGAACCAAAGAATAAACCCAGGCTCAGAATCCTTGTACTAAATGTTTAAAAGGTAAATTTGAGGGGATGAATTCAATGACATGCTAAATTTTGAATTATCTCTTTCTCATAAATTTGAGCTATAACCTGCAACTAGCTTCATGGTTTCATTACTGGCTCACTTAGTGGATTGCTCTGTGTTAACCGGCTCCAGGATTCATGGCTGGAACTGCACGGTTGAAGTCACCAGATTCTGAGTATTGGTGGTGCACACAGCCTGATATGTTTCTCCAGTTAACCCTTTCGGGAAACCCTCGGAGGTTATTAGCATTTTGGCAGCTAGGGAGGCAAAATGACCAAAAGCCCCTGCAGCCAAGATAGCTCTATCTATGAATTACTATTCAAGCCAATATGTAGGGTGTGTCATTTCTTCTGTGACAAGAGATGGGAGAAACTGAAATTGAACTACTGGTGAGACAACATTGCTTTAAAAATAAAAACAAAAGCCATTTCGGGGGAGGGGGCGGGAAACAGCCCAAAAAGAAGTAATTATAAATGTAAAATATCCTGCTTGAGAGAAAACACTACCTAGAGTTTCACAAAATCCTTTAGAAGCTAGTATAAATTAAAACTTTCATTAAAAGCTCAGAGTGAAGATATTCATAGTAATCAAACTTATTTGATTAGATTAAATGATTAGAAGAATTACACTTTTCTGAAAATTAGAATTAAAGTAGAATATGAGCCTGAGAAATTGGAGAAACAGGTTAGAAACAATAAAAATGATTCTTTTTTTAAAAGATTTTATTTCTTTATTTGACAGACAAAGATCACAAGTAGGCAGAGAGGCAGGCAGAGAGAGAGAGGAGGAAGCAGGCTCCCCGCTGAGCAGAGAGCCCGATATAGGGCTCGATCCCAGGACCCTGAGATCATGACCTGAGCCGAAGGCAGAGGCTTTAACCCACTGAGCCACCCAGGCGCCCCAAAAATGATTCATTTAATAAAGGAAAAGAGGGACGTAGTTCACACAGAAAACAGTGAGTACTACAAAATGCTAATGAGAACAGAACACAAAAGAGCTTGAGAAAAATGAAAGATGCCAATAATGTGTCACCAACACAAAAATTCTATAATACATT
The DNA here is from genome assembly GCF_964662115.1 of Mustela nivalis. NCBI lineage: Eukaryota > Metazoa > Chordata > Mammalia > Carnivora > Mustelidae > Mustela > Mustela nivalis. Next base: position 59,941,331 of record NC_139022.1, on the reverse strand, counting down.
TTATCCTTCATTAAGGATAGTATTTAACACAATGGAGTGAATTTTATTTGCACTGCTCTGGTTAAGTACCAAGTGAGGTTTATTCTAGGAAAATTATGTAATAAAAGACACTGATTGTAACATTTTGAAGGAAAGAGAAGAATTAGAAGTTAGGAAAGAAATATCTTCAATACGAAGGTCACAGGAATTTGTTAGTCCAGAAAAAAGAAGGCTAAGTGAAAATGATAGAACTCTTGGCTAATACATACATGGAAAGTAGTACTCGGTGTGATAGTTAAGAGACTTTATAGGCAGAGAGAGACGTAGTCCTACTGTTCACAGAAATGAGCATGACTTGGTAAGTTACCTCACATTCTCAATTTCCTGATCTGTAGAATGCAGAAAATAATAATATCTAGGTTTTTAGGACTGTTGTGAGAATAAGTGAGATAATGTATTAGAGCCTCCACTGGTTTCTGAGTCTCACTTCCTTTGTTCATTAATAAAATTCAGTTACAGGGGCACCTGAATGGTACAGTTGTTTAAGCACCCCACTCCTGGTTTCAGCGTAGGTCAGGATCTTAAGGTTGTGAGATCCATTTCCTTGAACCTCCTGCTTGTGCTCTCTCTCTCTCTCTGTAAAGTAAATAAATCTCTTTTTTAAAAAGAGAGAGAATTTAGTTACAATAATGCTTTCCTAAAGTGAAAACTGGGAAATACGAGACTACATACCAGCCTTGGATTACTTTAAAACCAAGTCGTCCTTTACCCGAAATAAAGGGAATGGTCTAAATCAAATTTCCAAACTTGCAAACAAAGTTTATTTCATATATACCATTACATTTTACCAGTTTGGGCTACAGCTTGCTCTCACTCTTTTTGTCTTTTGTGCATTAAATTTATTATAAGATTTCTAAACGTAATGTGTTCTTTCCTACCTAAAACCTCTTCTCCTCACCCTCTTCTCATTCCTCATAAATATAATTTGAAGTTCACTGTTTCCAGTGTCTTTCACAAAAGGCCTACATTTCTTGTTACTTCTCTCACTACTTTGATCAAACGTTGGTTGTCCAGAATTTCATATGAAAGGTGAGGCACTCCATGAGGTTAAGACATGAAAATCTAAATAAGTAACCTCTTACACTATAACCAAATGCGCCATTTCGTGTATTTTACTGTGTATAATCATCAAAAAGACTTCCAGATATCTTTAGGAGAACTTACTAAAGAAAGGTATGCTTTTTCTAATTCACTGGACACCTAAGTGCCCATGGGAAAGAGATCATATGATGCACGTGAGACATGGGAATACAAACTCAATCCTAAGGCGCACCCAGCAGTCTTTTGTGATTCAAGAGTCCTTATCCCTGAGACCCGGAACATCTGAAGTGTCAGATGAAGGAAAACTTGGCTCCAATTTCATTAAAATAGATCTTTTAGTAATACAAATGCTGTTGAAGATGAAAATGCTTACATTAAAAAATAATAATTCAGAGACTTCCTCTGATTTCTGAAATAAAATTATTCAGTCACATATTTCTACATGCAATGTGAGAGTTTAGGGCTAGATAGAGCAAATATCTTGATGTCAGACAAGAAAATACTGAAGAGATTTTTGCTAGGAAGTCTAACAAAAACCTTAAACCCAATAAATCCAAAAACTGAACTCTTGCTTCTCCCCCAGGCAAAATTGAACTTTACCTGAGCCCTGTGCTCCCACTACTTTGCGTTTAAAGAAGTGGATAACCCAAAGTACTACCCTGCACTCCAATATTCCAAGATAACCCATCTCTACACTTCCTCAAGGACTCAAGTAACAGTCTTCTCCATCCTTCCTCATGACTCCTTCCATAAGACAACCTGAAGATTCCCTTGCCTCCCCACCACTCCCTCAAAGCCCCTTTCTTTCTCCTTGAGATAGTCCTTGTTTTTAATCATCTTTCTCCCTATTGCCACAGACTAAATAAAACCATCTCCTTAATTGTCTGGTGCATTTTGGTTTTCACCAGAAACCTGTTCCAACCCTCAGCTCGCCTGAGGCAGTCCATCTTGATGATGGCTTAGGCCACATGCCTTGGGATCATCTTTGGCTTCTCATCCCCATCTGATCTATCAAGAAATCCTTTGGATTCGAACATCAAAACAGATCCAGAGTCTAGCCACTTCTGAACAATTTCTTCAGTACCATTGATCTGAGCCACTACCATCTTACACCTTACATAGCTTATTAAATAACCATCCTACTGGACTCTGAGCTTCCATCCTTCCACCTTCCATCCTTGGGATATTCTCCACAAACCAACATGAGCAAACTACTGAAATTTAAATCACGTAATCTCAAAGGTTTTCCACAGGTTCCTAAATTCGGTCAGAATCCTTACAGTGTCCTAGAAGTTCTCTGCAATCCAGGCCTCCATAGTATCTCTGACTTCATAACCTACCACTCTCCCTGGCTCACCTCGTTCTGGCAAATAAAACTGGCCTCTTTTCTCTTTCTTGAATATGCCTCAGAATCTTTGCCCTGGCTGTTCTTCTGCCTTGAGCTCCCTTCCTTCAGATAAGATACTTAGGTCATTCAATCAACTCCTCCAAGTATTTGTTCAAATCACTTTCTCAGTGAAGCCCACCTTAACCACCCTTTAAAACATTGGGCATACAAACCAGCATTCCACATCCCACTATCATGTTCTATTTTTCCCAGAGCACTTTGTTCCTCTAAATATACTCTAGAATGTTTTCCTGTTTATGTTTATTGTCTTTCTCTCTCTAGGAGGGAGAGGAATTTTTATGTTTTATTCATTGATGTATTTCTTAGCTCCCAACTCTATTCTCTTTCATTGATATATCTGTAGTACATAGAAGAGTTTTGGTACATAGTAGGTGGTTTAATAAATATTTGTTGAAAGATCGACCAGATAACTAACTCGACTGATTGAATGAATAAGTAAGACATAATAATACTGTCTCTCTATAGTAATAATGAATGCAGTAATGCAGTTGTGCACTGATGACCTGGATTGTTTTCCATTACGACTCTTTTGGACTTTTTCCACATCCCAGTTCTCTTTCCAGGCTCTGAATGTGGTAGGAAACACTAGTATTACTGTATATCTGGAAGCATGGACAACTCTCATGCGTGACCATAGTCACACAGTCCTAAGTAATAAGGAAATGGCAGAAGCTAAGTTGTGAATCAGGCGAGAGTATGTCCATAAGATAAATTCTGTTTGTGAATTCGTTAGAAACCTAGAGGCCTCCGTTTGAAGGAGTGTATACCAAAACCTGTACTTCAAAGATCAAGCCATAGGGTACTACTGGGCATTCAATCAAGTCCACAATGTTCATTCAGGTCTTGATAATAAGAGTTGTAGGGAGGAGCAGAACGTGAGTTGGGGAAATTAGAGACTCTTCAGCTCTCTGCACCCCTGAGGAGAGATTCTTGATCGGGCTAGAAGGGGATCACAGGTTTTATATAAAATTTCTAAAAATAATTTTTGAAAAATCTTTTATTTATCTATTTATTTGAGAGAGAATGAGTGAGCAGGAGGCAGAGGGAGAGAGAACGTGAAGACTGTACAGTGAGCTCAGAGCTGGACATGGAGTTGCTCCTACAATTGGAAAACCATTACCTGAACCAAACCCAAGAGTCAGAAGCTTAACCAACTGAGACACCAAGGTGCCCCTCTAAAAATAAGTCTTAAGTTTTTTTTTTCCCAACCAGTTCATTTTCAATTCACCTATTACTTACACTAATTTTATTTGTCTGTGGCTTAAACACTTTAGGATGAATCTGTGTGCATTCTAACAAGACTGCCCAGTAAATAATCTAGAACAATAAGTCTGAAGGAAACAACTGGGGCTTAGAATTGGAAAGACTCAGTTCAAACCTGTACCAACCACTTACTAAGTATATTTGGGCGTGTTCTTAAATCTTTTCATTTAAATTTCCTCATCTAGAAAATGAGAACAACAATCTGTGCTTCAGAGCAGTTGTAAGGGTGCAGATAGATCTCCAGAGAGTCACATACCAGGTGGTGCTCCTGCTAGCAATGAAATAAATGCTGCCTTCATTTTTCTATCTTCCTGAGGTGTGGGACCAACCCAGAAGTCTCCCTCATTCAAATGCCAACTGGGAATTAAAGAACTCTGCTTAAATTGCTAAAAATTCTCCCAGCTTTAGGTACTTTCTGCTGTAGGTTTTTCTGTTCCTTGAACACTCCAAGATTGGTCATACTTGAGACTTTGACCTCTGCCTGGAAGCCTTTGTCCCTTTTCATTACAGGCCTTCATTACAGATGTGGTATCTCAGAAAGTCCCTTTCAGGAATGGTGGCTTCTTCTCGGCCGTCTTACTCTGTATCATAGCCCTCTGTTCCTTAAACTCTATAGCATTATTAAAGCTATTTTGTTCATTAACTTGTTTACCTCTTTATTCTCCCACCACCACCAGCATGCACATTCTTGAGGGTCTTGTCTGAATTGTTTACAGCACTATCCCCAGGACTTAGAAGACTGGTAGGCTCGTTAGTGAGTGCTCATAAATCAGTTGCTTAATGAAAAAATTAGAAAGGATTTATCTAGTCAGTATCAGATTCCTGGCTTTAATAAGGAGCAAGTATCTCGGATGCTAACTGCTTACCAGGGGGTCTGGTGCATGCATCCCCTCTCCTCCACGGACCCTGCCCCCAGGGCACAGGGAAAAGGGAAGCTTCATCCAGTTCACATAGATTCCTCCATCACTCACCCATTCCTCACATTCTTTGTTGATGGACAGTCCCAACTGAGACAGCTGAAGCGCACATTAACTACTCAACAGCAAGAACCTGACCTCCGCTGATCCTTTCCGACTCCTAAACTATTCTCTTCTTTTGAAACAAACCCCACTCCTGAATTCAGCCAGATTTATTTCACTCAAGCTTCTGATAAACATGCAGTTTTCATCCCTGAATTCATTCTTGGGCTTGAGTCTAGCCTTGCTTCTGGCACAAACACTACCTGAGCCTCTGATACAGCTTGGATGATTCAAAATGATGGGATGATGAAATATGAGAAAAGAAGGAAGAGAAAACTTATTATTTTTATACTTGTGATTATTTGAACAGATTCCTTTGGTCCCACTACTGTTCCAATTTATTAAATTGAATTAAAATGTATATTTTTGGAATTTTCTCAAGCATTGATAAAGTATAACCATAATCATCTATTATATTAAAACAGCAACTAAAATTCTTAATTGGTAGTGTTGACTATTAGAATAGAGGGTATCCAATTTCCCATATACCTGAGATTTCATGGAATTTCAAGGATTGAAGTATATTCCATTCTGTAATGTTTTTATAATGTTCTTGCCACTCTTGTTCTTACAAGTGAGTGTCTGGATAGAGATTCTGCCTCTAAAAGAAACTATCAATTACCGTGGTAGGTCTAAACTGGTTCACAGAAGAATAATGTTGCATTTATTTACGTCTCTAAAAAGGTAATTTTCCAACTTCTGGGAGTTTATTTTTTATAGAGCAAATATAATATAAGAGTGGATATACTTTGCCTCTTAAACTTTATATTATAAGATCTAGAAAAGATAGTCTGTGTGTATAATGACTGCAATTGAAATAATCAACAAATATAACCGGGAAAAGGCTGGTCCTTGCAGTTTCATGTTCTACTCTTTTGCACTGTGCTGAATGGCTAAAAGGTTCATGACAAAAGATTTTCTAGTAGCACACGGGCAAAAAAATATGGTTTTTCTCCTGACACTTGAAGGAGATTATGGTCCATTGTTTGAATCGTATTTTTTCATGACTATTGACTTTATTAATTTAATATACCTTCATTTACCTATTTTATTGTATACATATGCAGGGATATTTTAGTAGTGCAGGATTTCTCTAGAAAATTAGACTTACATTGCTGACAGAATGAAACAGTGTCATGTTTTGATATTATTTCATTTATTTGTTTGTTTTCTTTGTTCAATAGCTCTGTGTCTAGATGTTTCATTTTTTTTTAAATTTGCAATTTACCAGAAATTCTTTACCTTCACTATCATATGAGCTGATGGTTCAAGTCAGCGGTCTTACATCTTTGTACAGAGGGAAAAAGCACAGCAAGTTCTCATCCTTTTGAAAGCAGAAGTAGGTCTTGGATCCTTTACGTGGCTACTCAATTTAAACAATGATCCTCTCAAACAAAACAGGTATTGATGAACTTCAATAATATTTATCTAAATAAACTATTTTTCTTAATCACATGTAGAAAGCAGGATTTCTCCTAAAGCATTATTTTATAAATGTTCTCTTTCTTACCAATCTTATTAGAAGTACTATTAATATTTAAAATAGTATAATTTATTAGCAATAATAATAATTCTAAAACATTATAAGTACATAAAGGAATTGTCAAATTGAGAATCAATCTGAAGCTAGAGAAGAATTTCAACAAAATATACAGGAAAACCAAAACAAGAAACACTAGAAAACAGATTCATATGCTACAAGATAATTGAGATGACGCCCCCAAACTGCAAAAGGAAAAATTTAGAAACATCAAAAGTAAGCAAATTATGTATGATCTTAACAACTGGAGAGTGTGATGTATACATTAGCTGAACATTTTAAAAGCTGAAGTTCTATCACATTTAAGTGGAAATTCAGAAGATGGTGCAAAGACACAGTGCATCTTCAGGTCTCTTAACAGTCAACAGACAAATGCTCAGTCGATTTTACCGAAAAGTGACTTCCTAACCCTTTTCTATTCCCGTCTTTGGCTTATATTGGTTGGTAGGAGAAAAAAAAGAAAGATTCAGGTAAGATAAGAGAAAAAATAGTAGAGCATTAAGCAAGATAAAAAATTTGGGGAGAAAAAATAAACTATGTCCTTTTACTAATGGAACATCCAAAGTCCAATTAGGAATATAGTAGTTTATAGCATGTATGAATGGGACCGTGGGTGGGTCCCATTCAAAACAAATGAAAGAAACCATATTAGATAAGCACAAAATATTTTCCCACCACTATTGTTAAAGAACCTTTTTTCCCCCAATGAAAAGTGTACTCTTTAATGGATACTTTTTTAAAGTGTGCATTGCTATGAAAGCTAAGCAATTTTCAAATTTTGGTTGAAATTGAAGAAGCAAGAAATTTGTAATTTAAGAATTAATACCTGATTGTGAAATTTCACCCTTTTTTGTCTTGGTTTCAGAAAAGATTCCACAGAAAACAGCCCGGGGTTGCCTAGAGGGAGAACTAAGCCTCAAAGTTCCCAAGTGGACAGTGAATTGAAAATCCTGGCAAGTATTAGGACGCTAAGGAAATGGTGAATGTATTGATTTAATGAATGCATTTACATGATGATTGACAAGTGAGCATCCAGGTTCCACTGCCCAATATTTCTGGGAAGGGAAGGGTGGGAAGAGGATTCTGGCAGCTTGTGCCTACTATATCCATGCCATCCAGACCGCTTGAGCAGAGAAGTAGGGAGAGACTAGGTCTGCATTAGGTAGGAAATAGATCACAAAGCTTTCTTTGAACTCTTGTTCACCACTTATTTATGTGTCAGCTTGTCTTTGTGTTGGTAGAAGGAAAAAAGAAAAAGAAAAACATAAGACTGGCCTTTAGATTCTGAATCAAAGCTCTGCTCTGCTGATTGCTGGTGTGGCTTTTCAAAGGCAAAGCAAGTGGGGACATTGAAATTCCTTGTTTCTCTGGACCTAAGGGACTTTTATTTTGGTTTAGGTTTGTTTGTTTGTTTGTTTAATTCTAAGTATCAAGAACACGATTTTTCAATGTATCCTACATTTATCTTAAAATATCCCCAGGATTTTTTTTTTTTTTCCAATTTGATCGGCACTGAGAGAGATTGAAGCAAGGTGAGAAAACACTTTAAAAGGGAATCCAGGGGTGCCTGGGTAGCTCAGTGGGTTAAAGCCTCTGCCTTCGGCTCAGGTCATGATCCCAGGGTCTTGGGATCCAGCCTCCCATCTGGCTCTCTGCTCAGTAGGGAGGCTTCCCCCCACCACCCTGCCTGCCTCTCTGCCTACTTGTAATCTCTTCCTGTCAAATAAATAAATAAAATCTTTGTTTAAAAAGGGGGGATCTGTAGGTGTGAGGAGGCTTCCCTTGTGACCTAATTTCAGAACCGGAAGGAACCAAACCACTGCCCCTAACACACACTTTCTTGATAGTGACCTCTAGTTCAAAGACATTAAATCAGTTGCCCAAGAGTCCCACTCAGAAAGTCAGGTCAAGACCCTCCTCTCTGGATTTCCACTTTGTCCTCTTTATGCTGCCCTATGCTGCCTCTAGCGTTAGATCAAGAAATTATAAGGAAGAGTGGGGACAGGAGAAGAGAAGCAAAGCTGGAGAGGGTCAAAGATATTCTAAGGAGATTAAAAAAAAAAAAAAAGTGGAATCCCTAAGTCAAGATGCTGCAACTTTTCCCTGGACAAAAAAAAAAAGTAAAATAAAATAAAAAAGAAAGCACCCTGCCGGTGCTAGCACTGAAGGCACAGAACAATAGCTACCTCTGAATACCTGTGATGCTTACTTTTAACTTTGAAAGATCAGCCTAGGGGGAGAAAGTTAATCCGTTCCTTCTTGCTCTCCACACCTTCTCCTCTGACTCAAGTGATTGTCGTTCCCCGAACATTTCGTGGACTTCTTCTTTATAACCTACTTCCTCACCTGGGTCTTAGACGTCTTTTCAACTCCCCCCTCGCCCCCATCACAATTCACAAATCGTTATCCTGGGTTTCCGTAAGCTGAAACATCCACATTGGCACCTTGGGTGGACAGGATAGGTCGCTGGATTCATTTCAGCCAAAGTCCAGAGACCATGCCCGCCACTACGCCAAACCCCTCCCGGGCCCCGCCACAAACACCCACCATTTATAGACACTCGGGAGACCCTCAGCGATCATTTATGTAGAAGAAGGGGTGCATGTTGTGGCGGCTGGTGCCGTGTGGCGTGGAAAGGCGGGCGGGGGACTCCAATCTGTGCCTCTGCCAAGGCGCCGAGCGGGAACAGCCTGCACGCGTCCGTGGCCGGCCTGCCCCAAGACGGCTGCCACGATCACCAACCGGGAATCGGCTGGTCCTGCTGGTGGGCAAAGGCAACGCGGCGGGGTGGAGGGCGGCGCGGAGGGTGGCGCTGGCAGAGTGAAAGGCCTCTTTGTGCGGGACTTGGGGGTAAGGAGGCGGTGAGCATGGAGAGAGCGGAGCGGGGACCCGGAGGCTGGGACTCTGGGACGCCGGTCCCCGCCACTCCTCAGCGGCGCCGGAAAGATCTGGGTAGTGCCTACAGGGGGCGGTGTGGGGCTGGAGGGGGTGGGGTGAAGGCCCCTAGGCTTGGTCTTGAGACCTAAGGCGAGAGAAAGACACTTCGAGAACGCGGGAGGGAACTGAGTGATTTGCCTCCCCGCCCCCTTCCCTGGGTGGCCGAGAGATCGCGCTGACTGGAAGGGCGCAGCCCCTCGCCCGGCGCTCACTCAGCAGTCAGGGAGGCGAGAAAGCGGCCCCCGAGGCGGAGCCTCCGTCCTGCCCCCGGGTATCGCTGCCCCCACCTGGGGGAGAGAGGCGGGCGCCGCGCTGCCCTCCCTCTGCGCCCCCGCCGCGTGGCTTGCGGCTTATTTTCCCAGCTGGCAAGCGTCGCGCTGCAGACAAGGGAATGCCTGTGGTGAGTTGTTTATTTTGTCGAAGTTTGCGGTGGGCCAAGGGGGACGTGGGGGGCGAGCAGCAGGCAGAGGCCCGGACTGTTTTGTTTAGGTCTTGGTCCACCTGTGTGGTATAAATCTGCCAGCCTCAGGACGGCGGGGGGCCAGGGTGAGAACACCCCAACGCTCCAAAAGGCTTCTCTTGCAGACCTAGAACCACATTTGATTCTCCACTCCTGGAATCGGCTAGATCCTAGCTGACACTACTCCCCGTACCTCGGATCATTGCTTCCTGTCCCTGCTGCGTAAACGGCTGGCGCTGTAAAGGACAGTCAGTGCCTATGACCCAGGGACAGCTGTCCATAGAAGTACCTCCAGGGTACCCTTCCCCATTTCTTGAAGATAGGCGAGCTGAGTCTGTGATATGAGGGGCGCTCTTGAAACTAGTGGGAACTTGTTTTGGCGACTTGTGGTGTGAAGTCCGTTCAGGCGTGTCGGGTCTGCGGAGTACCACAAACTGGGATCCAGATTGGCCAGAGTTTCCTAGACTTGAGGCTGGGGACGGGGGCGGGGAGGAAGGTAAGCGGTTGGCTCCCAGGGGAACCCAGAGGACCCCCCCCCCCCCGGGCTGATGACAGTCACCACCGCGGCCGCGTTTGCCTGGAAGAAAAGCCTAAATACATTAGCGAGCTGGTAAAGCTTTTAAGGTCTTCTTGGGAGTCAGTGGCTGGCTAATGAGAGGTTAATTTTGTTTGGAAGAGAAGGCTGCGCTGGTTTCCTGAGATAAATGGACAGGAAGCGCATTACCTCCGCGCGCTGGCAAGCGGTTCCCAAATGCTTTTTGCACCTGCCGCTTTGAGCGGTGTGATCCGCTGCAGAGCCCGCAGGGATCGTGGGCGCCGGCTGTGTACTCTCGGGTGATGAGCCCCACTCACGCCCCGGGCCCCCTCCTTCCGGGGGCGCAGCGCTCACGCCAGGCTCTGGGGTCTTCTCTCACACCCAGGTCCTGCGTGCTCCAGAGCTCGGGGGCCCCCTGATCCCGTCAAGCCCCCTCCAGGATCGGAAGGGTTAAGAATGATGTAAGTACAATCCACTAGCTGCTTGCTGCTGGGCTGTCGGACTCCGGGCTATTTCAGCCCCCGCTTTGCGGTCACCCGGGACTAGAGAGCTGGGCGGGGGTGGGGTGGGGGGCTTACTCTAGAATGGGTAGCACAAATCGTTAACGCGGTCAGCTCCCTAGCTCCTCTGTCCTAGGTGAGCCCCTCGTGTTAGATGTCTGGAGATAAATCAACAGGGGAATAGTTAAGACAGCATGTATAATAGGTTCAGGAAAAGAAACTTCTCATTCTTATTCAGAATCCATTCATGTTGCTGGCATGTGTTTTAATTCTGTGTACTTACACGTTCATACCATGGGATGCTTTGCTGTGTCCTCTAATTGTGCTGTTCTGGTCTCATCTTTCCTTCCTGAAAGCAAAGATGAAGAGAGAAAGAGTACAAGTAACAAGAAATAGGGTGGGTGTGTGAGCTGTGCAAGCTGTCACGTCATGATTTTTTTTTTTTTCTGATTAAGATGTAAGACTTTTATAAGTCATTGACTTTATGGGAGGAAAATCCCCAGATTTTTCTTTACAGAATCTTAAAATCCTGCTTAACTTATGGTATTCGAGCCGGAGGAATGGATGCGCGCTATAAGCGACCATTCACCACGCTCTTGCTTTACAAGCCCGTTCGGGATCTTGCTAACAGTCCGAATTTACCCTGCGAGTATGTCAACTGACCTAAAGACTTGAAAACAGGAACCACCTTGCGGTTTAATTGTGAAAATTAACATTTTACTCAAGCAGGCTGAACACTTATGTGGTAATAAAAAATGAATTGTTAGCCTTATAAATCTTGGGCTTGTCAAATTTTACAACAGATGAGCAATAAAGCACCTTAGAAAAAAATGAAGTTTTCCCTCTGAAATACAGTTCCATTTCTATACAAGAATTTGTAGTGGCTCGAGGATGCCCTCTATTGATAAAATAATTTAGAGCACTGTGTGTTTAAGGAACAGTATAAGGAGGTGGGGAAGAAGTGGCAGGGGGAGAAACCAGTGAAAGTAATGATAGCGGAAAAAAAAACACCTAAACTGAATTTGATCTTAACTTTTGGTTATGTGTTTTGAAGGATGATCAATAAAGTGGCATGCTTCTTTCATAAGGGTCGAATTAAATCTTGGGTTAAGGGAAAAGAAACATCTTATTGTTAGTTTTTGTTAGCAAAATACTTTGAAAAACTGCTCAGATTTGGTTTATTTTAAAAGATGTTTACCAGCATTTCACTAATTTCAGTTCATGTATTTCATGTAAGAATTGCAAGAGAATAAATTTTTGGTCTCATAGTATTTACTCCACAATACTATCTAAAAATCATTATCAGATAACTCTGCCTGCGAAAAGTCATTTCTCCAGGCAACTCTGAAGCTATTATTAAGCATATTATGGATATACACAAGGTTTGGATTATATCTTGGGCAGTGAAAGGTGTGTTTACCACTTGAGTCATCATAGTATGTAATAGGTAAGTAATGAAAAGTTACAGTAAAAATAGATAGACATCCTTCATTAGGGACCTAGTGGTTTGTACAGTTCATAATGTGTCTAATGAGTAAGCCGGAGTGATCGAAGGGTTGCCCTCAATTATCCTAGTCCATTGATTAGCACATTGTTACATGTGGAGTATTAACGTGTCGGTGGTTGATACGAAATTGCTAATTAGAGATTATGAGTAGTGAACCGGTAGGGTTGCAAACTGCAATTTGGCTAGAAGTGAATTTAAAACGGCAACCCCGAGCCCCTCGGAGGAATGGCAAAGGCAAGGACAGTGGAAGTAGCTCCTAGTCTTTGAAGCCATTCTTTAGATTAGATACCACTTCGCACCTACTGATAACAAATTGGAACCTATCATCAACCTCACAACATGCTTTCCTGTGACAAAATTTGGCAACCTCTTTCCTGGCACACGACCGGGTCTTTTCCCCCTCGTTTTTGGATCTATCCAAGTGACAAAAGTAGAAAGTGACCTGCCATTGAATTACTATGCTAATAGACTAAGAAAAATCGTGGAAAAGCCGCCGAGCAACAAGAAACGGTGGCGTAATTACCCCACACTGCATTAAAAACTCACTATCCTCATTAACCTAATTACATTGTAACCGAACACGTCGGAGTTCGCCCACTCGCAGACTCCTCCCCGCTGCTTTCAGGAAGGGAAACGTCAGAGGAACAATAACGCCGGAGCCCCGCACAAGCCGCCCGCGAATTCCTCCGGGAGCTGGTGGGTCCCTTCCCAGCCCTTCCGATCTGTTCCGGACCGCAGGTCGCGTTCGGATTTCCAACGCCTCTGGGCGCTAGCTTTACAGAAGGTCCGGAAAAGGCTCGGAACGCGGTTCCGCAGATGTGATTGGCTGCGAGGGGACCTGCCGCACGGCTCCGGGTAAAAGCGCCCGCTTCCTCTCAGGAGCCGGGGCTGGAGCGGGAGGGACAGAGTGGGGGTGATTTAGAACACACACACACACACACACACACACACACACACACACACACACCCAAAAAACCTTCAGGGGAAGTTAAACCCGATCAACATTAATTAAAGGGGAAGTCAAAAGCGGGTGCTTTTGTTAACGCCGACAAGAGAGTTGCCGTCGGCAGTTTCTGTCGGGCACGAGGAAACAGTAGATCGCGGAAAGGGGAGAGAAGCGGAGGGAGGAGGAGGGAGGTTGAGCCCGGGCGCGGCGGACCGGACTCTCACCCTGCGGACGCAGAACTCGAATTACAATGAGTACGCTGAGGGCGGGTGGAGGTGCGGGGGGCGGGCGCTTTGGGCCCTGCGAGTGGCGGGCTGGGCCCAGAGGTCCCGCGCTTCCAGCCAATGGGGTTGGAGGGAGGGGCTAGGCCGGAGGGGTGGGGACGACGTGGATTGGCGCATGTAGGGAGGGCGGGGCGGCAGTGCGGGGCTGAGATTGATTGACCGCAGGTCCGCCGCGCAGATATCCGGGATGCCAGCGGCTTCTCGTTAGGGCTGGGCGCGCCTCCGGTGGGTCCACGCCCGCTGAGCCCACGCTGGCCGGGACCCGGGCGCCCGCGCTTTTGGGGCCGGGCTCAGCGCTAAGCTCACGGTCTTTGTGTCTTTTCTCCCGCCCCCTCTGCCCCGCCCGCCGCCTCCGTCCGCCGCGATGCCGCTGCGCCCCGTTGCCGCCGCCGCCGCCGCCTCGCTCCGCCCGCGGCGCGCTTTTCGCTGCGGCGGTGGCGGCGGCCCGTACCCGACGCGGGCCTGAAGGAGGAAGAAGAGGAAGCGAGGAGCGTCCCCCAGTCCATGCCGCAGCCACGGCCACGGCCACGAACCCGACACGGCGCCCGCGCCGCCGCCCTCGCCGGAGCCCACGAGACCTGCATGGACGGGCATGGGCTTGAGAGCAGCACCTTCCTGCGCCGCTGCCGCCGCCTCCGCTGCCGCCGCCGGGGCTGAGCAGCGCCGCCGCCCCCAGCTCTGCCCGCCGCCCCTAGCGTTGCTGCTGCTGCTACTGCTCAGCCTCGGGCTGCTCCACGCAGGTATGAGGCGCGCGCGCGAGGGGAGCCAGCCCGGGGCCGAGTGCTTTGTTCCCAAACACCCCGGTCCCGAAGGCACACGTTGGGGCAGAAGGGCGGCGTGGCGTGGCGAGACGGGAGAGGCCTCCCGGGCTCCAGACCTGCACCTTTGCCGGGCTCGGGGCGCGGCGGCAGGAGCACACCCGCGGGGTCGAGCGGCGCGCCCAGGGCGCAGTGGAGAGGCCTCTTTCCCTCCCTCCTTTTCCCTCCCTCCGGTTTCCCCGCCTTCGACTGGGACCGTTGGTAAATCTCCTTCCCAACAGCCGCTTATCAAAGATTTAGAGCGCGGGGGCGGCGGGGGCTGCGCCCCCGGGACAAATGTTCCGGGTGCTTTATTGCTCACGGTCTCGGTGTTTACTGAAAGTCCGGCTGGGATCAGGTTTCCGCCGCCGCCCCCTTCGAGGGGAGATGGCGAGCCTTGTGCTGCTGCTCTGGAGTTGGGGTTGGCCGTGAGGGGGAGAAATGGCCCCACGTGTAGAGATTCCCAGCGGAATTGGAAAACCGGGGGCGGGGGGTGAATCTCGAAGTAACTTAAACGTCTTTCACCGAGGAATTTCTTTCGTATTTGCGAAAGCTGCTTTTAATTCCGCTTTCACCCTCTTGGGGGGAAACTCGTGCTTTGTGGCTCGCCGCGTGTTTTCGGGTTCCAGGAGGGGGTTGACAGATCGCACACGGCTTTCTGGAGGCCGGCGCCCCCCCCGTGGAAGCAGGAGTGAGTTGTCTGGTCCTCCCGAGGTAGGCCGGCAGACGAGCCTTCTCGCAGGTGGTACTTATTTTTCTTGTGAAATAAGTTGCATTGACCCAATGTTCTGTGTGCGTTGTATCTCAAGAAAGCCTGGGGTGGGGATATCTAGGACCTTCTTTCTAAGTAAGGACCACGCCGAGGAGTTTGTCTCAAGAATTTATTCAGTGTCAGGCTGAAAGATAAATTCTGTTTTGAGAACAACTAGAGCATGAGATAAGTTTTTCTTCGAGACTTTTTTTTTTTTTTTTTTTGTCTTGTATTTTTATGACCACAGTCTCAACGGCTCTCTGATCTGGAGAATCCTGAACTGTAATGCCACCCAACTGTGTGGAGTAGTATTTATTTATTAAGTCATAGCAGCCTTGCTAAAAATCTGGGAGGTCTTCTAAGTCATGGGGGAAAAAATGTGGCATTTGAGGAGACTTAATTTACGTTTCGGAACTTTGCATTGTGATGGAACAGCTGCGTTTTAACACTCACTTGGGGAAACATAGGGTGGGATAGTAAGTGATTAAGTAAGTGAGAGTAAGTGATAAACCTTACCGCGATTAAGGTTTTAAATGAGTGACTTTAGAATCTTAGTAAGGTCAATCTGTTTACAGTCACATGGAAATTTTTAATCGTGTGTCAAAAGCTACATTCAGGAGCATTTTGTGTGAAGAATCTGTCTTCTTAATGTCAAAGTGTATGTTTCTTGTAATGGAAATTGAAGTATTCTTTAGGACTGTGTGTCCCTCATGACTGCTTGGATATTGTTTCCCTTCCTTGTCAGAGGGTTCTAAGACAAAATTGGAATGTGGTCCTTGAAAACTTCTTTTCTGGCCAGTAATGAAAAACTGAAGTTGTTACAATGTTTAATGTGAGCCGCCTTATTTCAAGAACTTGGGATGTGAAACTCCTCTCAGTATCTTCCTGGGTCTTCACTAAAGTCACCATTGGGTTCTACCTAGAGTTTCCGTGGTGAGTGATACCTGTGGACAACTTGTTGGGGTGGAATGATTAATTTGGTTACAGGGGGAAAAAAAAAAAAAGGCTCCATTATTGAAAGATTTCTTTGAAGAGTGTTGGTATTGAAATGCAAAGATTGTTTTCTCTTCAGAGAGCCTAGTGGAGTGCTCTTTGCAGATGGGCTACCATATGTTTTATGCCTGGATCCGTATAATTTGCCTCGGCACCCCATATGGCCCTGCGTTTCACTTAATTCAGCTTCAGCATATCTTATTTCTTTTATTATAAACTGGTGATTGTGCAGCAAATTCACTCGTGCAGTCCTGGCCTCAAGGAAATGGTCTTGAATGGTGAGGTCTTTGAATCATTAACGAAAGCTGTAGACCCACAAATCCTTTAGCACTTTCATTAACTGGAATGAAAACACTATCACACCAATCATTGATCATCTGACTTGAAAAATGGAGACATCTGTAACAGCAGAGTTTGTTTTCTGCCCTAAGAAATAAAAAAAAGTCCTTTCATCCCCCCTCCCCCACATCCACTCTAAGCAAATCTCTACAATTCCTGAATGGAGATGCAATATAGGAGTTACTTGCTTACTCATACTCTTCATGGCTTTGTTGGCTACATCCTTGAGATTGTTTCTGCTCTGCATTGTCTTGGCATCTTGACAGGAAGCTTACTTTACCGCCTGCAACAGGCAAAGTGTGCGCTGTCATTATAAATTCATGAAGCCTGGATATTTCTGGGTGTATGCTGCGAATTAGTCATTATACAGGAGCCTGTGATGGGCCGAAACTGCTGACCCAGATGCACTCTCTAGTTAGTCCTCCTCTTTTCCCATCATCTCTATTTGAAAAGGCTGTTGGAAACCTCATCCCACGCAAAAGAACACAAGGAGTTCTATTTGATGTGACATTTCTCAAAAGAACTGGCACCTGCCTGCTGGGAAAAAGGGAGAGGGGAGGAGGATAAGGAAGGCAAAGGAGGTGGGAGTCTATATCGTACTTCTCTTCCGAACAGTTACATCTGCATCTCATGCTCTTCTTACTTTGGATATTTTATGACTATTTAAAATAATTATAAGTAAATGTATGCTCGGAAGGATTTTATAGACCATAAAAAGAACAAATAGGCATTGCAAGTTTAGCGGAAAGTTCCCGTCCTGTCATTTATTCATAGTCTAGGAGCTGTTCTTTACTCACTGATCTTGGCCCAGTTTTTATTTCCTTGCTTTCTGCTTGCTGTGAAATCTTATTTAAGAAGAAAAAAAAAAATAATTGGTAGAAGAGTTGTCTTTTTTTAAGTTGTCAGCTATTGTTGTGAGAATCAGGAATTTAGAGCATCTGTGACCTGAGGAAGGAAAAGATTTGAGGAAAGGCACTTTATCCTGGACTTTGTTCTAGCTATTTATGATCCAGCCACGACAAGGCTTTTAATATCCCTTTGTCTTGATTGTTCCAATATGTAAAATGGCTCTAATGCCTTTGAGGTTGTTGGTTGGTTTTTTAAGTCAAACGGTTGAAAAGGACTTGATCTACTTTGGAGAGAGAAATTCTGTAAATATAGGAGCTGCTTTTGTCAACTCTAGAATGAGCCAACATGAGATAGGCCAAACATATGAAGGTGTTTTTGTGATTTTTTTTTTTAATGGGATTTAGTGATAGCTGTAAGTCCATAGCCCCAAAACAGTAATTTTTTTTTTTTTTTTTAAACTCACATTAGAGCCCAATCTAGACTACATTTTTCCCTTCTTGGTCTTTGAAATGTAAAAACAGTGGGAGAGGTGGCTTGAGGGGTTGTCATCCCCCAGTCTTTTCTGCTTAACTCAAGCCAGAAACAGAGATTACAGGTTATTCCATTCAGGTTTAAAAGCACCTTAATACTGGAAAGATTATAAAGTATTTTTCTAAAATGATACTAGGGTTAATTTTAAGTCTTCATCAGCTGAAGTTTTAAATCTTGATACTATCCTGAAATTTATCCCCATGTCTTAAAATAATTACATATTTAACATATATTCTTTTTTCCCCATCACCTTGAATAAGAATTATAAAATATTTTATGCCTGGAGCAAATCACAAAAACAACCTCCTCTCATTTCTGAGCTGAGGAGTCTGAGACTTGAAAGTATGGAAAGTTACTCCAGTTTAGAGACCTAAAAAGAATGTTTAACACAAAGTACGTGTTAAAATTAGTTTCTATAAAACTTGAGGTGGATGTTTAGGAAAAGTATTTTCCTTTTCAGTAATTCTAGCATTCCCAGTTTATGGGTCAGAATATAAAACTGGCACACACAACTGACCTAGTATTGGCAATTTTTGTATCTTTTTATGCTTTGAGAGGTTTTTAATTTTAAAAAAAAGAGTTTTTTGAGAGAGGGTGTGCATGTGGTAGGGCAGGGGTGGTGGGGGAAGGCAGGCAGGAGGAGCAGAGGAAGAGGGACTAGCAGACTTCACAGTGAGCTGGGTATGGGACTCAATCCCAAGATGATGAGATTCTCACCTGAGCTGAAATCAAGAGTTTGGTGTTCAACCAGCTGAGCCACCCAGGCGCCTCTTAATTTTTTTATATGAGTACCTAGTGGCAAAACATAATTTGAAAATTGGCTTTTTAAAAAAATAAGGCAGTTGGAGTTGGGTTTTTTTTTTTTTTTAATTATTTTAGCTTTGCTTTAATCCTTAGGTGTATCTGAACTGTTGACTTAAGGAAAGAAGTCATTTATATATACTCTAAGAATTCTGTGTGCTGTAGTTCCCTGGTTCTCTTTCTTTTTAGATTTTATTTATTTATTTGACAGACAGCGATCACAAGTAGGCAGAGAGAGAGAGAGAGAGAGAGAGGAGGAAGCAGGCTCCCTGCTGAGCAGAGCGCCCAGATGTGTGACTGGATCCCAGGACTCTGGGATCATGACTTGAGCCTAAGGCAGAGGCTGTAACCCACTGAGCCACTCAGGCTCCCCCCTGGTTCTCTTTCTAATAAAACAGTCAGTGGAATCAACTGTCCTTGCAGTATGATTTCAATCTGGTGTTCTTTTTGATTTAGTGTACCTTTCCTGATGACCTACTTGTGACCTGGGATCCAGTAGTGATGGATGTTAAGGGAGAAGTAAATACACAGCTTGATCCAATGAGTCACTCTGTCTTTTTAAGAGAACAGAGATTTCAGAGCATCCAGGAGATTGTCAGTTTATGTTCAGTTCCTTAATAAACACCCCTAAGGAAATACAGAATAACTTAGTACCTGGATTTTTTCTTGTTACCCTATAGCTGTACTAGAGTCAGGTAAAGGGGTTTTAACTAATCATGCTATAATTTAGGGGTCCCAACCTGAGGCGTGGAGCCTTAATTGTGGTTTTGTGCATAGACGCTGTGCTTTCCAAAGCAAATGACTTACGCCCTTTCCAAAATCAAAACAAAGGTTCACATCTTTGGCTTGGCCTTAGAGCAAAGGAATCTTTTTCAAAATCTGTAAACAATAGCCATTCCCTTATAATTTTCATGTAAGAATACTGGGCCAGACTCGTGTTTGTTCACTCACAGCAGCTCATGATTTCAAGTTTTAAGGTAACTAATTGCATGCAGTTTTTCTCCCAGTGGCTGAGACACGTGGAAGCACAATGCAACCCTATTTCTGAAGGCCTTAAAATAGGAGGGTACGATATAGAACAGTTTCCAAAGGAGGATGTCATTTTCTCATGAAGCCCAGGAAGTTGCAAAGCATTCAAAAAAATGTTGGGTCTTATCTTCTTTCTCATAGGTGACTGCCAACAGCCGGCCCAATGTCGAATCCAGAAATGTACCACGGACTTTGTGGCCCTGACTTCGCACCTGAACTCTGCCATTGACGGCTTTGACTCTGAGTTTTGCAAGGCTCTGCGTGCCTATGCTGGCTGCACCCAGCGAACTTCAAAAGCCTGCCGTGGTAACCTGGTATACCATTCTGCTGTGTTGGGTATCAGTGACCTCATGAGCCAGAGGAATTGTTCTAAGGACGGACCCACATCCTCTACCAACCCTGAAGTGACCCATGATCCTTGTAACTATCACAGCCACGCAGGAGCCAGAGAACACGGGGGAGGGGATCTGAACCCTCCTGTTTACCTTTTTTGTGGCTTGTTCGGAGATCCTCATCTTAGAACTTTCAAGGATCACTTTCAGACGTGCAAAGTGGAAGGAGCCTGGCCACTCATAGATAATAATTATCTTTCAGTTCAAGTGACGAATGTGCCTGTGGTCCCTGGATCCAGTGCTACTGCTACAAATAAAGTAAGTATACTTTTTTTCTTTCTGACTTGTAACTTGAAGGTGTTTGATTCTTAAGACAATTTTTTTTTCCCCTTTGGACAATTCTTGAAGTATGATACAGAAGACCTAGTTTAAAAGGAACTTTTTCTTGTTTTTGGCAAGCAGTTAACAGGGTGAATGGAGGATTAAATGAAAATTTTTGTAAAGGATTTCTCACTGGAATCTTAGGGCTTATGTAAAATGTGGGTCTAAGTTTAAGCAGTGATAAGAAAAATTTAAAAAATACAAGTTGAGTTTCTATGGAAAGATAGGTTGGTTTAAGGGGAAAATGCATACTTTTTTTTTTTTTTTTTTTTTGTGGTGTCTTTTTTGAGTGTGATTCTTGTCACTTTGGTTTCTAAATCCATATTCTGACTTTTCAGATGACTCACTTGGGTGTTCTGAGAAAGCTCTGAAACCTGGGGCAATGGCCCGTCAGGAAACATAATTTATTGGAAATTTGGAAACTGTAGTAAAAATATAATGGCTATAGGCCAGCTTCCTAGTGGCAAACCCAGAGTATTTTTGTTATTAACCTTGTCATGACTAAGCAATTTTAGAATTGGGTATTGTGGAGCAATGATATATAATGTGTATGTAATCTCAGGAAAACAATTTAATGAAGAAGCGGGGGGGGGGGGGGGGGAGAGACTGACAAAAGTAAGTGCAGCTAACCCTGCCTGTCTGTATTCTTGTTTGTTTGTATGTTTGTTTGTTTTAAAGAAACGGATACCTAATAGAGTTTATTTAAATCAACTTTAAGGTGCCAGTGTCAGTGCAAATGGGTGAAGAGCTAGGAACAAGGTTCCCAGTTGCCAGTGAGTACTAATTCAGGCATTAGTAAGTAAATGTAGAGGTCAGAAAAGGTTTTCCACAAGAAAGACTGTCCCAAGTAATCAGCTTCTTCCCAGTCTCCCCTAATCACAAAAATCACACAGAACTGTTTCATCTTGCTCAATTTCCTTTATTCATCAGTTGGTTTAGACTAAAATGTAATTGACAAGGATCAAGCTTTAGTAATATTTATGACTGTTCTTTTGATTCCAGAACACCCTCCCTTGCCTCCAAACATGGGTGGCATGTTTTTTAAGTGAATTTGAATTATTTTACTTGGCATTTTGAGGAGGTAATTTTATAGCACCTCCAGAGATACCTAGAGACACCCAGGGGTCTCACAAATCTAAGATTAGAAGTCGTTGCTCAAAACAAAGAAGTCTGTTACATTAGTCCAGACATCTAGGGGAACTCAAAAATGTTTACACTTCAGCTCCCAGTAAAAGCCCAGGCTTTGTCTTTCCAAATCCTACATCTCATATAAACCTTTCCTCCACTGGTTTTTATAAGTATGTAAATGATTTTTCCTATCTGTATGTTAAAATATGTGCTGGCTATAAGTTGCGGTAGAAAGTTACACAATTATGAAGTTATAAGACAAACTATGGCCAAAAATCCATCATTGCTGCAGCGTCTTAGGGCATAAAACCTGGGAATAGCCGTTAGGGAAAACGTGAGACCAAAAAATCAAAAAAGCAGTTCCACTGGGAATGGAGAAAGTCGTCATCGATGGTGTAGGTAACTGAGGGCTTAGAGGGCCGTCAGCGGTACTTTGGAGAGGAGCAGGTGCTTTGTGCATGGGGAAATACTCAAGCCTTAAATTTAATTTTCCGTGCCTTCCATGCAATCGTGTGTCACTTCTACTTATTAATTAGCCTTTCAGAATTCTGTACTTTTTAGTGATTGTTTTGGAATTAATTGGAACAACTAGTTACCTTTCGAGTATCAATATTCTATAAATGGAACAGTTGACACTGAAGTTCTTTAGGTTGGGATCCATTTCATTTGTGATCAGGTCTGCTATCGTTTTTAGCAAATGAATAAGAAGTACAGCTTCATTTTCTCCTACAGTTTGATGAGGATCAAAAGTTTTGCCCTTTCCAAAAGGGATGAGGGAGGCAAGCTGTCCTCTGACTTAAATTCCAGCAGACAATGAGAATACTTGGTCTTTAAGTGCACTGTTGGAAAGTAATTCCCACATCTGGTGACCATGCTGTTCAGGAGCCCATGACACTGTGGTTTCACCTGCCTCTGATAGTTGTGGGGTTTTTTTCCTTCTGTTTTTTGCAGCTCTCCCCAAAACTCCCAAAAGCATCTGGAAAGTTACTGCCAAAGACCTATCTCCGTGATGATGTCACCTGTGCTGGTGAAGCACAACTAAAACCCTAAAATTTTGCAGTGCAATTTCCTTTTACCTACCCAGGGCCAAAATGAAATCTTTTAAAAATTCTAAGCAATGAAAAAATGATGGTAATAAAAATAACACTGAGGCAAAAAATACATTTGAAGTTCCCCAAAAGATCTGATTTTTTTTAATGTCTACTGCAATACTTAAAAAAAAAAACACAAAACCTTTCAGAAGATTTTTTTGTACAGGTCTCTGCTCTACTGAGCCCACAAACACGTACATAGACCAGCTGCTTGGTAACTTAGCACTGCACTTGACAGATACCGTATCGTCCTTGGGGTCAGACATTTTTAATGACCTGTGTGCTGGTGTCACTAGCTGGAAAAGCTAACCAGTGCTGTGGTAGACGATGGTCACCTGTGCTGCTGAAATTGTCTGTAAGCACTTACTCATTTCAATACCTTCAGCACTGAACTAAGTCACTGAGCCAGGGTTTGAGGCACAGTGAGGTCCTTAAGACACTACCTCAATCCTGGGAACGTGGCTCCTTGAGCAAGCAGTCTCGGGGTCCTCTTTGTGATCCCTAATTGCCCTCAGGTACCTTTCTCTCATCACAAAAAGACAAAAGGTGAGGGGAAAAATATCTAAACTGAATAAAAGAAAGTGAAGTTCTCTGCATTCAAGGGGCCATTTCTTTGTTAAGCCTTTTCCTTCATCCACAGAGCAGGCAGAGAGTTTAGGGCAGCTAGACCTGCGACACTCGGCAGTGTGACCTTAGGCCCCCCCCCATCTCCTCTCTGTCCCCCTGCCCTGGGAACCTTAGTGTGGCGCTACAGGTATACTTCCTAAAGTATAGGAAGGCCATTCGTGCTTTTAGCCATACACACACACACACACATACACACACACCACCACCACCCCCTTAGCCCCCCACCGCCCCCTATCCTGCGCCTGTCTCCCTCTCTTCAGAGGAGTCTTATGTGGTTTTCACTTTGCCAGGAGGTGTGCTCCTAAAGAGGAGGCCAGGGTTAGCTTTCTGTCTCCACGTCAGGGGCTGCGGGGCTTTCTGGCACACCTTCCCACCTCCACGGAGATCCACACCAGCTCCGGGCCATCTCCCCCACCTGTGGCTGTGAGCGGCGGCTGCAGGCCTGCAGGCCCTGGAGAGGAGAGACGAGAGGGACGGGCTTAGAACTGGCAGAGTTGGCTAAATAGGAAAGAAAAGCAGTTTTTATTTTGCGGGGTGGAGGAAACTTTTTAGGTTCCAAAGAGGACACGTGTACCTAGCTCACCTGGGCCTCAGACCGGTAACTAGGCTAGATCACCTGTGCAGATGGTTATCTCCTGTCCCACCTCTTGCGAAGTCCCTTTGCCAGCCCCTTCGTCTCCTGTGTGTCTGTTTCTGTTCACGTGCACTCTACGGATTTGTGTATGCCATGGCTCCAGAAAGTGATTTTGCGGTAAATTCTCTGATGAGATTCTGTACAGATACGTTCCTAGCAGTGTGTATTAAGATTGCCAGTCTCTCGGGCACATTTCAAGTGATTCCTTTTCCAAAGAACTTTAGGAATGCATTTACTGTACACTTAAACAATGGGAATACGTTTCAAACTTACTTTTTACAAGTGCTTTGGATACCTCTGGTTTATTTTTCTGTTTGTTTTAATGTAATCGTGTCCTTTTCCATCCCTCCAGCTTTGTCATGCCGTCCTTCAATCTCAGTAAAACAAGATGACAACTAGAAGGGGAGGTGGGGGGTTGACAGCAGGTTCCTTTATAGATCTGCTACAAAAATTTCCATACTTCCTCCTTGACTGAGAAAAATGGTTTACCTTAAATTGTTTGCATTTGGGAACGAGGTGTGTTGTTTGTCTGCACCAGGCCAGGTGACTGCAGACCTGCTGGGGGAGCGCTCCCACACGCCTTCGCATGTTACTTCTATGGCTCAGGGCTTCCAGCTCCTGGTAATCCCAGGGGCAGGAGCACCAGTGCCTATCCAAAGCGTGGGCAGAGGGCCAGGCCTGGCAGTTATCTATTTTTTAAAGTCCCTCAGTCCCAGTTTCCAGCTACTTTCTGGGAAATGGCCTGAAAATTATTATAATTATCCCTCAATCCCAGATTCCAGCTACTTTCTGGGAAATGCCTGAAAACTTGGACTGGTTGATGATAGTAGAGATCATCTAAGGAAGACTTAGATTGTTCGGTTTGTTCTTGCTTTCCCTCTCCTTCCTTCAAACTGTGTAACCCAAGGTGTTCCCTCACAACAAGACATCCTCTTTTGTGGGGTCCTAGAGGCTGAGTTGAGTCCTCCCCTCTTTACTGATGCCCCTTCGCTTGTAGTTGCTGTTCACAGCAGTATACAGGCTTGTTAACTAGTGTTCTGGACCCATTCTCTATTGGAGAATAGGGGAAAAGCCACCAGGCCTGCCTGCATTTCAAAGGCTTTCAACTGTCATTTTAAGCAATTTCTGGATCAAGGTTGGAGAAACCATCCTCCTTAAACCCCAGGCCAAGTGCATCTTCTTTGTGGCCAAGTGTTTGTCCCCCCACTATGTTTTTTAGTATCTTTATAGAGATAGTCTGAGCTACACATAGTGATCATTCTTATTTTTATCAACTAAAGACAGTGCCTCATACTACAGCGGCAGGACTGTATTGTGTATCTATGGACACTGTTCTTGGATGTTGCATTGTTACAGAGAGGGCAGTGGTGTTTTCCTTAAAATTCTAGAGCCCTGGGGCGCCTGGGTGGCTCAGTGGGTTAAACCCTCTGCCTTTGGCTCAGGTCATGATCCCAGGGTCCTGGGATCGAGCCCCACATCGGGCTCTCTGCTCAGCAGGGAGCCTGCCTCCCCCTCTCTCTCTGCCTGCCTCTCTGCCTACTTGTGATCTCTTTTGTCAAATAAATAAATAAAATCTTTTAAAAAGCCCTGTCTTTCCAGAGATCACAAACTTTCTTGCAGATACATTGCTACTAACTTTTAATGGCTAAAATTGCTCTTTCTTTTGTTATGAGTATCTGTTACATAGGAAATTCTTGCCATCTCTTTATAATAGCTCCTTATCTTGGTCTTCGTTTTTGCAAAAATGGTAACGAAACAGAAAGAGAGAGACTGATTGAGGCATATTGGGGAACAGATGGGGAAGAAGTTTGCAGTTGTAGCTTCCTGCTCAGTGTAGCCTTTTCTCTGATAAAAATGTATGATTAGGGCGCCTGGGTGGCTCAGTGGGTTAAGCCGCTGCCTTCGGCTCAGGTCATGATCTCAGGGTTCTGGGATCAAGTCCCACATCGGGCTCTCTGCTCAGCAGGGAGCCTGCTTATCCTCTCTCTCTCTGCCTACTTGTGATCTCTCTCTGTCAAATAAATAAAATCTTTTTTAAAAAAAAATGTATGATTAACTCAGCATTGCATTGGAACCCACTGTGTGTCACAGGACCCCCTGTGGGGGTGAGGGAGATACAGGGGGGATCTGTCTCCCTCTCAGTCGAAGCACAGAACAAACGTGCAGCAGTTGGTGGAGTATTGTGTGTAAAACGAGCCGTTCAGGGTTTCTTTATAGAACATTGGTAGAGTGGCTCTCGGTGTTTCTACTTAGCAAGTTGTCACCGGTGTCAAGAAAGGCTAGAGAGATGGGCTGCTGTAGCCAGCGCATAACTGTCCCCCTTCTCGCGGTCGCAGTTCACTGTTTTTATTCCCGGGATTTGGCACAGTCTCCCTTTACACTTACCACACCCTCACTTATACTGGGATTTCTGTCTTCCCAGCAGGGTCTAGAACCCTGGCTGCCACTTTTTAAAGGTTATTGGTCTTTAATACCAAAAGCTTTCTAGAATTTGACCGTCAGAGTCTCCAATTCTTAAATTCATTTTTCTGGGTCCTGTCTCATTTTTAAAACCCATGAAAGCATATTGTCAGTGACCTCCTCCCTGAATTTACTTAACTGTAGAAAGAATATTGAAACTGAAGAACAGAAGAGCAGAAGTCAGCTATAGCTATAATTCCAGGTGGTAATGTTCTTATTTTTCCCTTTTCCATTTCCTGCATAGCTCCTGTTTGTATTGAATGTAAGGTTTGAGGCCCAGGAAGTATTCATCTTTGTTTCATACAGGTTCAACAAATTTTCTGGAGGTAAAAGGATTTCCAAGTATGAGGGAGGGAAAGGGCAGGCAGAAAAAAGAGGAGAAATTATTAGCTGTACGATATATCCAAAAGTGTGAAAGATCATTTTATAAGATAAGTGGGCCTACCTTGATTATTGTTTATGCTGTACTTGTCTTTTTTTTTTTAAGATTTTATTTATTTGAGAGCATGAGAGAGAGTGAGCTGAGCATGCATGCAAGAGCGGGGGCTGGGGGGAGTACAGTGGGCGAGCAGACACTCCTCTGAGCAAGGAGCCCAATGTGGGGCTCTATCCCAGGACCACGACCTGAGCTGAGCCTAAGGCAGACGCTTAACCGAGCCCTGTGCTTTCTGTATAGGCTGCATATCACCACGGTGTCTGTATACATGTAAATACTCTTGCGTAATGATCTTTTACCATCTTCTTTAGAATGAAGAGACTTAAAGATGTTAGTAGAAACCATTTAAAATTGTATAAAGTTTATATCTGTGTATCTCCTGAGTTCTGTATTTTGAATCATGCTTCACTGTGCCACTCCCTCTGTCCCAGCTGTGGTTTAGGAGGAGGAGGAGACTTTTCAAAATATCCCCCATTTGTAAATGAAAATAACCCAACTCCTGCCTAAGCCAGGCAGGATTCCATCACTGTGCTGTGGGCCTCTGCTGCTTCTAAACAGAGCCTCGCTGCTCCACAGTTGAAACCAGAGGCACAGGCCAAGTCTGATACACAGCTGAGAGTTAGAACTGCTTTCACTGTGGCATTTCGCAGTGTCTCTCTGCCCTGCCAGATTTTCTGTGAGTCAGAATTTTGAGAGGAAGGGGCGAGAAGGAAACCTTGGATAGTTGGTACTTTTCTGTTGGCTTCAGTTAATGCTAACCAAACAGTTTCTGCCAGTGTGGAATGTGGCACGTCACAAGTTACCTACAGTAGTGAACAAGGCAAAATCTACCTTGCCCATTCCGTCTTTATTTGTTTTGACTGCAGTAGAACTTGCTCTCCCAGCGTTCTGAATTTTGTGTTCTCGTGGGTGGGGTAACCAAGGACTTTTTAAGCTGCTCAGCTTGTAGGTGATAACCAACAAGAACAGCAACACACATGCAACGTACAGACTTGCAGTGACAACACCGCACTGTTGCTTGTAGAAGGAGCTTTCGGTGAAACTGGGTCTGTGGCAAGAGGAGTTCTTTGTGTCCTAGTTAGCTGGTTATTTGGAGAGTGGGAGCCAAAAGAATGTTTGGCTAATTCTGGTGGGGTTCTTTCAGTGTTAGAACACAGTCTGTATATTGTGAGCAGATTGATAGGATAGCATTTAAACCCTAAGTTTCTCTTCTGCTCTGCATTTGCTTCTGACATGTAGGGGTCATGGTTTAATCTCTAGATCTAAAGATGTGGGAGAGTGCATCCGTCCGTGTGTCCCCCTCTGCGCTTCTGTGCTTTTGCTGCCTTCCTCTCTCCCTGCCTCAGGCCAGTGGAGACAGAGGATATTGTTTTGTAGCATTTCAGTTAACTGGCTTCTGGAAATAGAGGGTCACCGCCTCTAACCACCTCTTTGTGAATGGGCTTTTCTTTCTTTCTTTCTTTCTTTTTTTCTTTCTTTCTTTCTTTTTTTTTTTAATAGTCCTGGGAACTTGAAATTGAACCTAGAAGTTGTAGAGTGCGACTGTACTGTAAAGACCTTCAAGCCCTTTTACTTTTTAAATCACCTCTCAAAACCGAAAAATGATCAGAGGCTGTTATTTCCTAATCCCCATTGCTTCGTGCAACAGCTGTGCTGAACCAAGGCCTAGAGCTGTTTGCAAGGGGTCCCCTTCTAGGGCCTCAGGATCTGTAGCCCTGACCACCCCACACCCAGAAGGAAGATTCCCTGAAGGCACAATGTGCTGGGGCAGTCACTGCCTCCAGCCCTGGCTCTCACCTTTCCCCATACTTGTGGCCTCTGGTCTGAAGTACAGTGAGAGCTGAGGCCCAGAATACTGTCCACACATGCCTAACTTCCCATCTGGAAGTATCGGGAGTCCCTCCTGTACTTGCTGGCCTCCTTATAACACGAAGTCTGAACACAGCAAACACGTTCCATGTTGAGTCCTCTGAGTCGCTAAGACTCGAGGACTCCAGGCCCTTCCTCCTCATGGCCAGCGCAGCCTGGCTCTGGTGTGTACAAGGAAGCGGGCCCAATTTCGCTGTCTCAGAGCCTATTTATACTTCCAGCCTTCCTTGCTTTAAGTGTACAGAAATTACTCTTTGGAAGTCGACATTTTTGTGCCTCTTTCATGTATCCTCCCTGGGCCTGCTTCCCTTTCACTCTTGCATATTCTTTCCAGCCCCTGAGCTTAATGCTTCTCCCCTGGACCACCCTAGCTGCCTCAGCTGTGGGTGTCCTTCGCCTCTGCTTTGGTTTCTTCTTTCTCTGGCTGCTGCCAAGAAGCCCTCTAGCAGCCAAGGCAGCCCTTGTTCCTGCATGTATTACCTGGGGCAACACTGAAGAATAAATAAGGCTGATCCATTCCATTTCTCTGGAATCCTGGAAGTGCTCCTAGAACAGAGCTCTCTGTGCAAAGATTCTGAGGGTAGAGCAACCTAATTTGAGACGTCTTTGGAAGGTAGCAGACCCTTAAGCACTCCTTCCAGCCTGAAGAGGAATCTAGGGTAAGGTTTTTCATCTGCTGCCTTCCACTTTAGCACATATACTATCTTTGTGTTAGCATTTAACAAAATAAACTTTTCTAGGTCTGAAGTTCAGCCTTCCTGTAGGTGGATACTTGATATATACGTTAAGTCGTAATTGTAAAATTACATTTTACAAAAATGTTAGTAACCATCTGAACATTTTCCCTAAATTTGTGTGTGTGTGTGTGTGTGTGTGTGTGTGTGTAAATGCTGTTAATGTAATTTAAATGTAATTTAATTCAACATATATATACACACACACACATATATAAATGCTGTTTTTTAATTCAAGTATTCTTAATGTTCCATTAGTTTCAGGTGTACGACATAGTGATTCAGTAATTCCATACATTAAAAAATGCTTACCACAGTAAGTGTAATCACTGTTCGTAACTAGACAGTGTTGTTACAGCCTTACTGACTGTATCGACTTTGTTTACTTCTCTTCTCCAGGAGTTATTTTCTAACTGGAAGTTTGTACTTCTTAATCCCCTTTATCTCTTTCCCCCATCCATCCATCCACCCACCCACCCAGCACCAGTTTCGTCTCTCTATTTTGAGTTTGTTTTCTCGATTGCACATATAATGAAATCATGTGGTACCTCTTTCTCTGATTTACTTCACTTAGTGTAATCCCTTCTCCATCCCTCCATGTTCTTGCAAATGGCAGCACCTTATGTGTGTTTGTCCATTCTACTTGATCCGCTCTACTTCGGTAGACAACGTAGGTTGGTCCCATATTTTGTTGATTGTAAATAACGCTGAGATAAACCTAGGGATACATGTATCTCTTCGAATTAGTTTTTGTTTTCTTTGGGTAAAAGAGCAAGCAGTGGAATTACTGGGTTGTGTGATATTTCTATTTTTAATTTTTGGAGGAACTTCCATGCTGTTTCTCATAGTGACTCTGTAAAGTGGCTGCTCCAGTTCACATTCCCACCAACAGTTTCCTTTACTCTACATTCTCACCAGTACTTGTTATTTCTTGTCTTTTTGATACTCGCCCTTCTGACTGGTGTGAGGTAATCGCTCACTGTGGTTTTCATTTGCATTTACCAGATGATTAGTGATTGAACATCTTTCCACGTGTCTGTTGGCCATCTGTAGGTCTTCTCTGGAAAAATACCTATTCAGGTTCTCTGCCCATATATTTTCTTCCAGATTTTTATTTAAGTTCTAGTTAACATGGAGTGTAATTCTGGTTTTAGGAGTAGAAATCAGTAATTCATCATTTGCATATAACACCAGTGCTCCCCACAAGTACCATCCGTATTATGCATCATCTGGGGACATTATGCATCATCTGGTACACCTGAATGGCTCAGTCGGTTAAGCGTCTACATTTGACTCAGGTCATAATCCCAGGGTCCTGGGATCAAGTCCCTTGTCGGGCTCCTTGCTAGACAGGGAGCCTGCTCCTCCCTCTCGCCTTGCTTGTGTTTGTTTGCTCTTTGACAAATAAATAAAATCTTAAAAAAAAAAAAAATACCCATCATCTGTCTACCCTGTCCACCACCCACCTCCTTCTGTTAACCCTCATTCTATTCCCTATTGTTAAGAGTTTCTTAGGGTTTGCCTCCCCCTTCTCCTCTTTTTTTTTCCCCTCTTCCCACACATTCATCAGTTTTTCTTAAATTCCATGTATGAGTGAAATCATATATTTGTTTTCCTCTGACTTATTTTGCTTAGCATAACACATTCCAGCTCTATCCATGTTGCTACAGATGGCAAGATTTCATTCCTTGTTGTCTGAGTAATCCAATGTATACATACATACTACATCTTCTTTATCCATTCATTGGTCAATGGACACTTCCCATAGTTTGACTGTTGTCGATAATGATGCTGTAAGCATCGGGGTGCATGTACCCCCTTTGAATCTGTATTTTTAAATCCTTTCCTCTGCCCATTTTTAATTGGATTTATTTTGGTGCCCTTTTAGGTCTTGAAAATTATTCTCTTACCAGGTACATCATTTGCAAATACCTTCTTCCACTCAGTGGATTGCCTTTTTGTTTGTTGGTTTTCTTCACTATGCAAAACCTTTTAAGTTTGATGTAGTCCCAGTAGTTTATTTTTGCTTTTGTTTTCCTTGCCTGAAAAGACATACAGAGAAAATTGTTGGTAAGTCTAATGTTCAAGAGTTTACTGTCTGTGTTTTCTTCAAAAAGAGTTTTATGGTTTCCAGTCTCACATTTAGGTCTTTAATCCATTTTGATTTTACCTTTATAGTATAAGAAAATGGTCTATTTTCCCCAACACCATTTATTGGAGAGACTTTTTTCTCCATTGTATGTTCTTGTTCTCCTTTGTCACAGATTAATGGACCATATAAGCACGAGTTTCTTTCTGGGCTGTTCTGTTCCATATACATTTGTATCTGTTTTTGTGCCAACACCTTACTGTTTTGATTACTACCTCTTTGTACTGCATCTTGAAATCAGGGATTGTATGAAATCCTCAAAGACCCTGGATAGCTAAAACAAACTTTAGGATTATTTATTGTAGTCGGAGAAAAATGCTATTGGCATTTTGATGGAGATTGCATTTAATTTGTAGACTGCTTTGGGTAGTGTGGACATTTTAATGGTATTCTTCCAGGCCATAAGTATGTATATCTTAATTATTTGTACATCTGTTTATTTGTCCCTTAAATTTCTTTCATCATTGTTTTGTACTTTCCAGAATAGAGGTGTGTCACCTAGTCAGTTAAATGTGTTTTTAGGTATTTTATTCATTTTGATGCAATTATAAATGGGGTAATTTTCTTAATTACTCTTTAATAACTTTTTAGTAGTGTATAAAAAGGCAGCAGATATCTATTTTGTGTCCTATAACTTTACTGGATTGATTTCTTCTAATGGGGTTTTTGGTGAGGCTATATCCGTGTCTTCTGCAAATAGTGACTGTTGTACCAATTCATTACCAATTTGGAATGATTCCTTTTTCTTGTCTGATTGCTGTGGCAAAAGTAGATATCTTTATTTTATTCCCGGTCCATGTAATCAGAAAATTCAATCCCATGTGAATTTTCTCTTTGGAAGCATGTGCCCTTACTGGAGTAGTTTATTTTTTGCTCACATTTGGGGACTTAATGTAGAGGCTGGATGCCACTGACCTGTGTAAGAGTAAAAGGGGCTGTGAGCAGTGTTCTCTTAGCCTCCCAGAGGTGCCTATTTTTTCAACGTATAATTGCACCCAGAGGATTTGATGCAGTAGACATGTCAGCTAATTATATGAAATAGAATTTGTTTTCGCTTCCTTTACCTCAATCAGAATTTTAACCAGGTATTTACCAAAATTGTGTTTCCCTCTCTTCCAACCTAATTTCTGTGACTATTTCAGGTTACTTTGTTGGCCCATTTTAACCCAACAGCTGTGAGTCCCTTGATCTGGGAGTCCGGTTCTAGAATTGAAGGATTCTGGTGAATCCTCAGGTTCATATCAAACCTGGTGCGGTCCTGCACATGCAACACCAAGTAGTCTGACTACACAGTGGTAATTGTTTCTTCCAAAATACAAGCAGCACAAGTAGTTAAGTGTACAGAGTTCAGGGAATCTACTGTTTGAAAACCTATGCCCAGCACTTTGCAAAGCTGCCAAGCCCAGGGAAGCCATGTCTGTCTGTTGGCAAAGCAGTGCCTGGGTTTTCCGTCCTTGGCTACCTTGTTTTCCTTAATGCATTTTCTTTTCATGGCAGTGCCTCTAAATTTTGATTTTTCACAACAGACCTCTATCTTTCTATCACATGTGGAAAGGTTGATTTGTAGCTGGTATCTGTGTCTTCCTAATAGACCTTGTGTGGGTGGTAAAGATCTCAGGGAGTGAAGCATTAAAAATGAATGAGGAGAACTAGAGTAGTTTGTCTGAGGTAGGGGTTGAGAGGGACTTGGTGGGAAAGGTTTAACAAAAGGCATTGATGTTTTAAATGCACAGAAATGCCATCCATTAATAATAAATGGTGTGGCAGAGAAGAGATGTGCCAAAATGAGTTATTATAGCATATGGATCAGTTCACGGAAGGGGAAAGTAAGCCGCATGGCTGATGTTTCTAAATTATCTGTTTGAAAGCATTACAATACAGTTTTGAATATCCTGTTTTGCGATCAGAGCTTAAATAGAAAAAAACTTGGAATTTCCAAAAAAAATTTTTTTTTAAACCTTAATAAGAATGAACAAGTTTGGTTTTTCTGAAATTGAATTTCTGGCCCCAGCTGGCTTGAATGCCTTTTTTGAAAGCTTGAGTCGTAATTGTATGAGGAACGAAATTAAAATTACAAAATGTTTTAAGTCAGGTGCAACAGTTGCCTAGTGTTTTCTACACCTACATTGATTGTACCTCTAGATACCTCTTCAGTACACACTCAGACTAGTGGACAACTCATCTATCTCCGTGGTTGGAGATAGATCCATTATCACCCTCAGTATTTCGATGCACAGGCTAATTCTGTACGTTTATTTGCTCTGTGTGAGAATTAGTTCAGTTAGAAGAGAGACAAATTAATACCAGCTTCACTGTCTCAAGGAGAAAATGACTGCTAGAAAACTGGACAAAAATCTGTTACGTAAACTGGGATCTTTGGTCAGTGTAGATCCTGATGCAGAAGTCAAGCTTTGAGTGTTATTTAGTCTTCTGGAGGTATGGGGGTTAGTGGCACAGGCCAAGCAGAGCACAGTAATGCATGAGGTGTTTGAAATGACTCCTGAGTTGGAATTGGTGTGCTTAGTGAATGCACGGGGCTGGCTTGCCCGTTTGGGAACTAGTTTGAAAATGGATCTGTTTTATTGTCTCAACAAAACTAATTCCTCATTGTTATTCCTGAGATGAACAAAAAAAGTACTTAATTCGTGCAAATGATTTTAATCTAGTTTAAATTTAAGGTTTCTTAGCTTAGAGAGTCTTCGAATGTGAATGCTCCAGTTGAAAATGAAGACAATGATTATATGAAAAGTCTTACTCACCCTTATTGGAGTCATCTGTATTAGCTTTCAACTCTATCAGGTGCAGAATTTACTTGAATTAATCTTTTTACCTCCAAGGGAGCCTAGCTTGCCCTAAAAACACTTGTCAAACTGTCTTTAGAGCCACCAAATAAATCTATTTTATAGTCCCATTAGATAGCTCGCTCAAAATCCCATTCACTCTGGAAGGTCCTATGGTTGGATGCACAACAAATTTCCGGCAGTCATCTCTGGTACACCTCCTTTGGGTTGTTAAGAAGGTGTTGAAATCTGAGAAGGCTGGTAGTGAAATTAAATTGTGGGTCAGGGTAATTAGGAAGAGAGAAAACCAAGCATTTTCATAGTATATTGTCTGGCTCTTAGTTGCAGCTGCAAACAACGGATATGAATTTAACCAGTTGCTACAGTGCAGCTGGTTCAGATCTAGCTTTATAACTGGCTGAAGTAAAATGAAATGGCTGGAAAATTCCAGTCAAGTAACACCAGTGGGAACATGTGGAATTAAATAATGTGAGTAAACGCTGGCCTGGATGAGGAAAAAAACTTCAGACATAAACTTGAGGGTGGTGTTGAGGACTTGTCAGAGGCGTGGTGGGGGATAGTCAGGGCATTTTCTGGCCTTTTTAACAAGGGTCTATTGTTTGGATTAGTTCCCTTGGGGGAGGTAGGTTTCCTCTATCCAGGGAAATCTGTAGAGTGGCCTACCTTCTTACTTGACCGGTACTTTTTTTTTTTTTTTTTTTTGCCTTTAAGAAGAAAGAAAAGCCATTACTTCAGTTCCTGACAATAACATAAATCTCAAAATGTTCTTTCTTCCCACCTTGTGTGACCCAGAAGGCCCCGTCTGTCTTCAGTCCTCTTCCCTTCCACCACGTGTACCAGAGGATATGGAGTATTTTGGAGGTGGAACAATTACGTTGTCTTGTAATTGTTCTAAATAAGGAAGGAAAATGGGTTTACACAAGGCAAGTTTTTATAGCATCAGGTTTTTTCTGCTTAATTAGGAGAATTGAGAGTTGGCTCCAGAAAAAATTCAAGAAGTTCAAGGGCCTGGTGCTGTTTGGGGAAAACATTTGCTGTAACTAGGTTGAGGGTATTTATTCTCTGCCAGGGCCTGGGAGCTGTATTTGCCAAGTGATTTCCAAGTCACAGGGATTAGCCAGTCATGTGAGACATTTGATTAAGAGACTTAGAGAAATCTTTGCTGAGGCCCATGATTGGTGGCTGTAGATGGGATGGGCCCCCTCAACTCTGCTTTGTTCCCGAGCGTTAGTAAGAAAATTTGTAGAAGAATCTTTGTAGAAATCAAAGTTCTGATGTGGGTATATTATTAATTACATCCCTTGACGTTTCTACCTGACTTAATTGGTATTTTTCTCGGAGCTATACCACCACTCACCTGTTTGGGGAAGAAGGACACCAGATTATCAGTAAAAATCACTGTACCCCAACAACAGCACAGTTCTGTTTTAGGAAAGTAAAGAAAAAGTTTTTCGTAATGTACATCCCTCAGATTTGCATCAAATTTTTATTCTAAACCTATACGACTTTTTCTTTTTCCTTACCAGTGACCCCTTTCATTTCTGAGCCAGGAGCCCGTGGGCTGAGTGAGTTTAGAGATTCTGTCTCTGGCCATTCAGCTCCAGCTTGGCAGGCGACACCACCTCTGTCCCTGCCCGCCTGTTTCAATTTGTGTGTGTTCCTTCCCCCAGATCACCATCATCTTCAAAGCTCACCGGGAGTGTACAGATCAGAAAGTGTACCAAGCTGTGACCGATGACCTGCCGGCAGCCTTTGTGGATGGCAGCACCAGCGGCGGGGATGGCGACACCAAGAGCCTGCTTATCTTGGAGAGGGAGAGCGGCCGCTACGTGGAGATGCACGCCCGCTACATAGGGACCACGGTCTTCGTGCGGCAGCTGGGTCGCTACCTGACGCTCGCCATCCGCATGCCTGAGGACCTGGCTATGTCCTACGAGGAAAGTCAGGACCTGCAGCTGTGTGTCAACGGCTGCCCCCTGAGCGAGCGCATCGACGACGGGCAAGGCCAGGTGTCTGCCATCCTGGGGCACAGCGTGCCTCGCACCTCACTGGCACCGGCCTGGCCGGGCTACACACTGGAGGCTGCCAATGCCCAGTGCCACGAGAAGATGCCAGTGAAGGACATCTATTTCCAGTCCTGTGTCTTCGACCTGCTCACCACTGGTGATGCCAACTTCACTGCCGCCGCCCACAGTGCCTTGGAGGACGTGGAGGCGCTGCACCCGCGGAAGGAACGCTGGCACATTTTCCCCAGCGGCAGCCAGGGGACACCCCACGGACGCGGCCACTGGGCTGTCAGCCTCGGACTCCCATGCTTGATCTTCCTTGTGTTTTTGTAGGGGTCGTCTTTTGTGTTTTTTTGGGTTTTTCTTTTTGTCTATAACAGAATTTTAAAATATATATTGTCATAATATATTGAGTAAAAGAGTATATATGTATATACCATGTATATGACAGGATGTTTGTCCTGGGGCACCCACCAGATTGTACATACTGTGTTTGACTGTTTTCATGTATGTTGGAGGTAGTGTTCTTTGATTGTACTGATTTTGTTTGGCAGTTTTGTGAAATATTTTATAATGTCCCTGCCTGGGGACCTGTTAGAAAGCACTTTATTTTTTATATATTAAATATTTATGTGTGTACCTGGTTAGTACGTATAGTACATATACACAGACACCATATGCAGCGTTCCCTTCGGAGATGCCCAGTGACAGTGGTGGCAGCTGTTCCTGGCCCTTCAATCCTGCCTTTTCCCTTGGCTACTGATCTGCCACCCTGGGTGTGCGGCTTTCACTCGCCGCCTTCTGGGGGAAGCTGCGTCCTTCCTGTGAGCTAGGGGGTGTCTTTAGCCTCCTCCTGCCCTCCCTCAGTGTGGACGGACAGCCCAGTCCTATGACAGGCACTTTGGCTTTTGTGAAACAACGCATCTCCAAGGAACCTCGCCCTCCTTCCCCGCTGTCACTTCCTCAGAGGGCAGGGAGAATATCACTACAGTTTTAACGAACTAAGATCTTGTGATCTGAGCACTTACCGTATGTGGGGTTGAGCCAGACAAAACTGCTGTTCCAATAGGCCAGAACAGTCTCGAGGTAGCAATTTCACGGATAAATAAATACCAGGCATTTTGTTAGACCCCAGGAGCTCTCAGACTTTTCCTCACCCCGTGTCCCTGTTGTATCTTTCACACCTTGCTTTTCTAATTTGTGCAAGCCCACGTTCCTTGCCTTCTGGTTCTTGGTTGCTTCTGCTCAGAAGCAACCCTTGTCTGCAGCCCACCCCACCCCAGTAAACCTTCCTTAATCTCACCTTATGAACCCAGAGATCAGGCTTTGTTGGATTCTTGCTTCATATCAAGGCCCTGCCACTTCTCCTCGCCCTCCACACCACGGTCTTCGTAACAGTCGCCGATGTATCTATGCATGGTGAAATGAATAGGGTGTTAGACGACAGGAACACTGTCCTGGCCTGAACCAGGAGGCGACTAAGTGGGTGCTGGTTAATCCAGACATTCTCACTAAATCATATTGCTCCTTGGGAGGTCTTTTTATCAGATAAGCTCCCTCTTCACATCTGTAGTGAATATCCTTTAGTCAGTTGCTCATTTAATTTGGTAAAATTCCTATAAAGTATCTCCTTGCCTCTTGCCTTTCACTGTTGTCATGCTCTTGCAAAGGAAGAGCACCACCAACAAAATTCAAGAACCATGAGGCAGTGAGTTCTAGGGTAGGTCACTTTCTCTTGTATGTCTGTAAATGTTTGGTTCCAAGGAGAAAGGAGACCATTTCTACTTTAAGTGCAAGAAGAAGGTAATGAACTTTAAATACCACAGCAGTTTGGATCCAGACTGTGCTCCGTTTTAGATAGTCAGGTAATTTCTGCCTTTTGCCATGTCCCGTTCATTAGGCTTACTGCCAGAGGCCCCAACTGGCAGGAAAAGAGGATTGCAGTTTGTGAAAGTCTATTTCTTAATGAACTGAGCTATCCTCCGAACACAGGACGGAGCTGTGGGTTCATCGGTAGGCGGCAAGCCTCCGCTCGTCTTCTAGTGTATGACAGAATCACCTGGCAAGTCTGGGAAAAATCACAAAGGCATCCTGCCACTTCTTTGACGAAAATGCAACACGAGAGAACTGAAACCTACACCCGGTAATCTTTTATAAAACTGGACAGGGGCCCACCTGCCATCACCTCTAAACTGGGGCTGTTTTGGTTCATTTATGGAACCATGTGCCAGGATCAGAAGCTAGAGTTAGCTAGCAACTCTGTTATGTAATTGAATAGAACAAAGGAGGAAAAATAGAGTACTTATAACCACTATTCTTGTGCAAACAGTATGAAAGTGAAGTAAAAGCAGTAGAACTTTCTACAGTATCTGGCTTTAGAGTGTTTATGGTTAAAAAAAACCTTTGTCCTTTTCAGGGAAAGTGAAACCACCACCTCTACAGTTGGGGAAAGACACTTAGGCTGTGCGGCCATATAGAGCTGGGAAGGCCACTTAAAAGCATTCTCTATCACTACGAGTATTTATACCAGTGTATTTGGCTAGTGCCCTTTACAGCCAGTGTTCCTGCACAACATTTACAATCCCCACAGATAACTGACAAATACAGATGCTTCTCTAGAGAAGGACCAGATCGTTTTTCCGTTTCCTCTTCTATCTAGAACTTCTAGAGAAAATAGTACTTGTACATTTTACTTTTTTAAATCCTCAGCCCAGAGAGTTTCAGGTTGTATCAACACGTGGATAGGCTGTAGCTATTCAGAGGTCTCTTGGGGGAGCTTAAAATTGGGGGAAAACACTGGTTTTCACAGATGCTCCACATGGCTGTCTTTAAAAGACTCAAAACTTTCTTTTGTCCTTTTCTTCTCTTTGTTATGCTTGGAAATTCCCCGTGTGTCGAGTCTTTGCAAAGAAACCTTTAGATGTGGTTCATAGGTATATGAATAAGTATCTGTGTAAAACAGTGTGTGTGCAGTGTGTAAATACTTTAAATTATTATGCTAGAAAAATAAAGTTACATACCATGCTGTGGAATGTTTGTTCTGTGATTATAGTGACACCTGCTGGAAGAAGTGCAGAACAGGAGAAGAAAGGGAGCAAGGTTGTGTTTGTGCAAAACCCTTGGTGATGGCTCACAACCCATGATACAGCCAGCCCACATCTTTCTTAGAGTTTTTTCATTTTTAAGCTTAAAGCAATTTCAAATAAGTCACTGGCTGTGAAACTGGTCCTCTGGTATCATCTGAAATTTCTGTCTTTAGTAATAGTTTTGGTGGCTTACAGACATGAGACCTGCACTGTGGTTAAGATAGCACGGACTGCAACAACTTCCTTCTGGTGGGCAAGACTTGGGAGCAGGATTTTCTTTTGGCTTTGGGAACTTGTAAATCCCCTTTTCTTGGGTGTTCTAAAAGAGACCTCACAAGATCTCAACTTGTTCTTTGTGCAAGAAACATGCCAAACTGAAAAGGAAACCCAAACTTAAGGCAAAGAAAATCAATTATTGCTACTAGGTCAAATACTAAATGGGACAAACTCCAGCTGGAGGAAACCTACATGATCATTTCTTAAATTGAAGGTTTAATCCATACTCTTAGTGCTTATATATAGTTCAGAATAAAAAATGTCTGAAACACACAAAATCGGATGACAGTGATAAAGCCACATCACAATGAAGTCTATGCTTAGAAGTCAAAGCTTCTCTTTCAGTGTACTCTTTATGTCCAGACCCACAGCTTTTCAGGGATTGAAACTTAAGCGACTGTCCAAAAACCTAACAGAGATGTCTTTATTGTCTTAAACAGTAAACGGGGACTTTAACAAATCCTAAAAATCCTGTTACCTAATTTTTTTTTTTTTTGGTAGCCACAATATTTAGCATTTTAATGCCTAAAAGTGGACAGAGTAACAGTCTTGGATCACTGCACTCATTTCTGAACAAAGATAATTTGTCTATGGGAACAGCAGGAAAAAAAACTCAAGCAATGTCTTTGCATGTGTGGCAAGGAGCATCTCCCTGCCTCAGAGAATGTTATTAAGACATTTAAAAAAAAAAAAAAAAAAACAGTTCACGGTTCCTTGTTATCTGACTGCCTAGCTCACCATATGGTTTCTCCTTTCACTCATTTTCTGTCCTCCAAATGGAAAAGGCATATTCACAACATTATTTAAACTGTATTTTACTCTGAACTTGCTACTTTACCTCCTCCAAGTAAACAAGATGTGTGACCCTATCAACTAAATAATAGGATATACAGCCTGCTATACCCAAAATAGGAAGCATATGGTTGGAGTGCAGAAGTGTTTGTTTCTTAGGAGTAGCATGTAGGTGTACACGGAGGCTTGGGCATCTACAGCCCGGGAACATGTGCTAACAGCTCCTACACAGGTGGAACGTGCACCTTTGCCAGTTACGCTGATGTTCAAACCAAGTGAACAAACCAGTCTGGTCAACTAACATATATTAAAGTAGGTCCATCAAACTCCACAAGAAGAAAGCAACAGAGCCAAGTTTTCTAATTGAGGGTTCTTCATGGACAAAGTCCAATGAGTCCCCAACGTTTTAAAAATTAAAATAATGAAAACTCCCAACTCCAGAAAAAAGCAAACACTCTGCTACCAGATGGGTAATACCTTAGACCAAACCATACACAAATTAACCAAGCAGGAACTGCACTTGCCATAAATGACATATTTTTAAAAATGATCTCAATTACTAATATAGCAAATGTTAACAAATGCACAATTGACAGTAATACAGTAATAGTAGGAGACGTTAATAAGCCCCACTGACATCAATGGATAAATCACCCAGACAGAAAATAAGTAAGAAAACATTGGCCCTAGGTGACTCTTTAGGCCAGATGGATTTAATAGATATATATAGAACATTTTATCCTAAACTGAAAAATAGACCTATTTTTCAAGTGTACATGGAACACTCTTCAGTACAGATTACTTGGTAGGCCACAAAACAAGAATACATTCAAGAAGACTAAAATCCTATCATCTTTTCTGACCACAAAATTATGAAAGCAGAAATTATAAGATTAAGAAAAACACACACACACAAACACGTGTAGACTTAGCAATACATAACTGACCAACCAATGTGTCAGTGAAGAAATCAAAGAGGAAATCAAAAAATACCTTGAGACTAATGAAAATGGGAACACAACTTAGCAAAATCTATGTAATGCAGAAAAACCAGTTCAAAGTTCATAGTGATACAGGCTGCCTCAAGAATCAAGAAAAATTTCAAATTATCTAACTTTATGCCTTAAGGAACCAGGAAAAGAAGAGTAAAGCTCAAAGTTAGTAAAAGAAAGGAAACCATAAAGGCTAGAATAGAAGTAAAGATTTAAAAAAATAGAAATATCAATGAAACTAAAAGCTCATTAAGAAGATAAACAAAATTGATAAACCGCTAGCCAGACTCATCAAGAAAAAATAAAGGACTCAAATAAATTAAAAAAAAAAAATGAAAGAACTTATAACATACAAAGGATCATGAGGTTACTATAGTTGTTAATTACATGCCAACAAATTGAAAAATCTAGAAAAAAATCATTAACTTCTGTGAACATACAACTTTTCAAGAATGACTCGCAAAAATTTAGAAAACCTGAATAGACCCATACAAGAAATGAAGTTAAGCCACTACTTCTAAAACTCCTAACAAATAACAATTTAGGACCAGACAGCTTAACAGGTGAACTCTATAAAATATTTAGCTAAGTGTTAGTACCTATCCTCAAATTATTCCAACAAAAATTGAGTAGGAAAAAATGCTTCGCTTCTAAATTCATTTTACAAGGCCAGCATTACCCTGATACCAAAACAAGGCAAGGACACCACAAAATAGAAACTATACACCAATACCCCTGATGAACACAGATGCAAAAAAATCCTCAACATAATATTTCCAAATTCAACAATACAGTAAAAGACTCATACACCATGATCAAGTGGGATTTATCTCAGGGATGCAAGGATGGTTCAGCATTTGCAAATCAATCAACATGATAACTCCACAATAACAAAGAGGATAAACGTTTTGGTTTGTTTGTTTGTTTTTTAAGATTTTATTTGACATACAGAGATCACAAGTAGGTATAGAGGCAGGGAGAGAGAGAGAGGAGGAACCAGGCTGCCCCCTAAGCAGAGAGCCTGATGCGGAGCTTGCCCCAGGATACTGGGATCATGACCTGAGCTGAAGGCAGAGGCTTAACCTACTGAGCCACCCAGGCACCCCACAAAGAGGAGAAAAGGTCTATGATCACCTCAATAGATGAAGAAAAAGCATTTCAAAATTCAACATTCATTTGTGATAAAAACTCAACAAGTGGGTATAAAAGTAATGTACCTCAACATAATAAAGTCCATTTATGACAAGCCCACAGCTAACATCATACTAAATAATGAAGAGCTGAAAGCTTTTCCTCTAACATCAGGAGCAAGGCTAGGACACTCACTCTTGCCACCTTTATACAATGAAATACTAAAAGTTCTAGCCATAGCAATTAGACAAAAAAAGAAAGAAGAAAATAAAAAGGCATCCAAATTGCCGAGAAAAGAGAAAAAGTACATCTACTTGCATTGGTAGTCACAAGACAAATGGACAAACAGAAACTGGTTGCATTTCCAACAATAATAACAAGCTATCAGAAAAACAAATTAAGGGGCACCTGGGTGGCTCAGTAGGTTAAGCCTCTGCCTTCGGCTCAGGTCATGATCCCAGGATCCTGGAGTTGAGCCCTGCATCCGGCTCTCTGCTCGGTGGGGAGCTTGCTTCCCCCTCTCTCTGTGCCTGCCTCCCTGCCTACTTGTGATCTCTATCAAATAAAGAAATAAAATCTTAAAAGAAAGTAAAGAAAAGAAAAACAAATTAAGAAAACAATCCAATTTACAAATGCACCAAAAAGAATAAAACACATAGAAATAAAACTTAACCAAGGTGGTGAAAGACCTGAAGTCTGAAAATTATAACACAATAATGAAAGAGGTTGAAGATGATACATATACAAAAGACATTCCATGCTTATGGATAGAAAGACTACTGTCACATGTCCATCCTATTCAAAGCAATCTACAGATTCAATGCAATCACAGTTAAATACAGATAGCATTTTTCACAGAACTATATATTTCACAGAATATAATCCTGAAATTTTATGGAACCACAAAAGACCTTGAATAGCCAAAGCAATCTTGAGGAAGAAAAACAAAGCTAGAGGTCTCACAATCCCTGATTTTAAGATACACTGCAAAGCTACAGTAATCACAACCGTATGGCACTGTCACAAAAACAAACAGATACAGAGTACAAAGCCCAGAAAGAAATCCACACTTACATGGACAATTAATCTACAGCAAAGGAGGCAGAAATATATAATAGAGAAAGACAGGCTTTTCAACTAATGGTGCCAGAAAAACTGGACAGCTACCTGCAGAAGGATGAAACTGGACCACTTCCTTCCACCGCGCACAAAAATAATTTCGAAATGGATTAAGACCTGAATTTGAGACTAGAAACTATAAAACTCCTAGAAGAAAACACAAAATAATTTCTTGGACATTGGCTGTAACATTTTTCTAGATAGTCCTTCTCAAGTAAGGGAAACAAAAGCAAAAATAAACTACTGGGACTACACCATAATGAAAAACTTTTGCACGGCAATGGAAATGATCAACAAAAGGCAACTATGGAATGAGTGAAGACATTTGCAAATGATATATTCGATAAGGGATTAAAAGCCAAAATACGTAAAAAACTTGTACAGCTTGACACACACACACACACACACACACAAAGCAGTCCAATTAAAAAAAGAGCAAATCCTGTATCTGGTAAAATCTGCTACCTGCTGGAAACAAGACCATTTATTTGGCTAACTAAATGTCTCACCACAGGGAAATCCACTCTGGTAATTTACTGATATTGCAATCATGTTTTTGAAGTTTTGATGAAGTTTTGACACTTGGGGACCAACTTATCTTACAATATAGGTGGCTGCAGCAGGATTAAACCGCAGTGGTCTCTGGGGAGAAAAAACAGGCAGAGGACCTGAATAGAAATTTTTCTAAAGACATCCAGATGGACAACAGAGATGCAAAAAGATGCTCAACATCACTAACCACCAAAGAAAAAAATCACAATGGGATATCACCTTATACCTGTCACAATGGCTAAACTCAAAAAGACAAGAAATAACAAGTATTGGCAAGGTAGTGAAGAAAGAGAACACTCATGCACCACTGGTGAGAATGTAAGTTGGTCAGCCAATATGGAGGTTCCTCAAAAAATTAAAAATGGAAATACCACATGATCCAGTAATCCACTACTTGGTATTTACCGAAAAATAATGACAATGCTAACTCACAATATAGGTGCACCAATAGGTTTATTTACAACAGTCATGATATGGAAGCAACCCAAGTGTTCATCCATAGATGAATAGATAAAGAAGCCATGGTGTGTGTGTGTGTG
This sequence comes from Mustela nivalis, assembly GCF_964662115.1. Lineage (NCBI taxonomy): Eukaryota > Metazoa > Chordata > Mammalia > Carnivora > Mustelidae > Mustela > Mustela nivalis. The sequence goes on along the minus strand of NC_139022.1, from coordinate 59,896,627 downwards.
TGTGTGTGTGTGTGTGTACAATGGAATATTACTCAGCTATAAAAAAGAACATTGTCATATTCATAACAATATGGACAAAGTAAAAAAAAAAAAAACCACCAAACTCTTAAATACAGAGAAAAAGCTGGTTTTCATAGGAGAGATGGCTAGCAGAATGGGTGAAATAGATACAGGGGCTTAAAACACTCTTCCAGTTATAAAATAAGTAGATCACAGAGATGGAAAGTACAGAATAGGGAATATAGTCAGTAATATTGTAATAACTTTGTATAGTGATAGATATTGACACTTATTATGGTAAGCACTAATGTATAGAATTGTTGAATCACTATGTTATACACATGAAACTAACATAATACTGTTAACTGTACTTAAACAAAATGAAACATGTAGATACCAAAACACAAAAATAAAGATTCATCTTAAATGGGAGAAGGAAGGAAGGAAAGGAAACAAAAGGAAGGAAAGAAGGAAGGGAAAAATAAATCCCATTTACAATTGCATCAAAAAATAAAATATCTAGGGCCAAATCTAACCATAAATGCAAAAGACCTACATGATAAAAACCGTAAGATGTTGATGAAAGAAGTTGAAAAATGACACAAATAAATACAAAGATACTCTGTGCTCATGGATTGGGAGAATATTAATAAACATTCATCCTATCCAAAGCAACCTACAGAATCAATGCAACTGAAGGCAAAATGTCAATGGTATTTTTCACAGACCTAGAACAAATAACCTTAAATTTTGTATGGAATTACAAAACACCCCAAGTAGCCAAAGCAATCTTGAGGAAGAGCAAGGTGAAGGTATCATAAACCCTGATTTCAAACTCCAGTTCAAAGCTATAGTGAGCAAAATAGTGTGGTCCTGGCATCAAAACAGACCCACAGATCAATGGAACAGTGTAGAGAGCCCAAAAATAAACCTATGTTTATATGGTTAATATATTTAAGAAAAGGGAAGCAAAAATAGACAATGGGGGAAAAAAACAGTCTTTCCAATAAATGGTCTTGGGAAAACTGGACAGCTACATGCAAAACAATGAAATGGGACCACTATCTTAAAACATAAAGAAACATAATTTCAAAGTAGATTAAAGATTTGAATGTAAGGGAGCCTGGGTGTCTCAGTTGATTAAGCAACTGCCTTCAGCTCAGATCACGATCCTGGAGTCCTGGGTTCGAGTCCTGCATTGGGCTCCCAGCTCTGCAAGGAGTCTGCTCCTCCCTCTAACCTTCTACCCTCTCACGCTCTCTCTTACTCACTGTCTCTCAAATAAATAAATAAAATCTTAAAAAAAAAAAAAAAAAAGACCTGAATGTAAGACTTGAAAGCCTACAGAGCATAACACTCCTATAAGAAAATACAGACAATTAACTCTTTGACACCAGACTTAGTAGTATCTGTTTTTTTAGAAGAATATCCTCAGGTAAGGGCAACCAAAGCTAAAATAAACAAATTAAAGTACTCAAAAGCTTTTTCCCAGTGAAGGAAACCATGAGCAAAACAAAAAGGTAACTCATTAAATGGGAGAAGATATTTGCAAATTATATTCATGATAAGGAGTTAATATGCAAAAATATACAAAGAACTCACTCAACTTATTAAACGAAAAAATTTTTAAAGGGCCACGACCTTTTCTAAAGAAGACATACAGATGGCCAACAGATAAATGAAAAGTGCCCAACATCATTGATTATCATGAACACATAAGTCAAAACCACAATGAGATCCAGCAGGACACCTATCAAATTGGCTAATACCAAAAAGACAAAAGTGTTGGCAAGGATATACAGAAAAGGGAACCTCATGCACCGTTGGTGGGAATGTAAGTTGGTGCAGCCACTATAGAACACAGTATAGAAGTTCTGCACAAAAATTACATAGAACCACTATAAGATCCAGAAATTCCACTTCTGCATATTTGAAAATAACAAAAACACAAGTTTGAAGAAATATATGCATCCCTATGTTCACTGTACCATTATTTACAATAGCCAAGATGTGGAAGCAACCCAAAGGCTCCTCAGTAGATGAAGGGATAAAGAAGAATGTAGTATATACAAACAACGGAGTATTACTCAGTCATACAAAGAGTGAAATCTTGCCACTTGTAACAACCGGTTACAAGTCCTAGTGGGTATTATACTAAATGAAGCAAATGCCATAAGGTTTCTCTTCTATGTGGAATAAAAAAAGAAGAAGGAGGGAGGAGGAGGAGGGAGGAGGGAGGAGGGAGGAGGGAGGAGGGAGGAGGGAGGAGGGAGGAGGAGGAGGAGGAGGAGGAGGAGGAGGAGGAGAAGAAGAAGAAGAAGAAGAAGAAGAAGAAGAAGAAGAAGAAGAAGAAGAAAGAAGAAAAGAAAAGAAAAGAAAAGAAAAGAAAGAAGAAAAGAAAAGAAAAGAAAAGAAAAGAAAAGAAAAGAAAAGAAAAGAAAAGAAAAGACAGACTTACAGATACAAGAAATAAATTGTTGGTTACCAGAGAGGGGAAGGAGCTGAAGGTCAGGCAAAATAGGTGAGGGGAATTTGAGAAGTACTAACTTCCAGGTATAAAGTAAATGAATCCTGGGGATGTAATATATAGCACAAGGAATAAAGTCAGTGGTATCCTTATTACTTTGTATGGTGACAGATGGTAAGTAGACTTATCATAGGAATCATTTCATAATGTAAAAATATCAAATCATTATCATGTAGACCTGAAACTCATATTGTACATCAGTCATAATAAAAATTAAATTAATTTGGCACTGCCAAGGGTAATAGTGCTTATGAAAACCCTTATGACACAAAGGGTTTTCAAAGACTTCACGGAGGAAGCAGCAAAGTAGTAATCACTAAAGGAGACAACACATTTATTTTCTAGCAAGATCTTTTGAGCTGCCAAACACCAATGTCATTAATACACTGTTGGTCACTGGTGCACTGAGAACTGCAGAAAGAGCTAATCATTTGCTAACCTTAACTACAAGGGATGAATTCTAAGCCAGAGTCACCACGTGGATGTACTTCTTCCTTCTTGGGAAGGAAGAAGAAAAAGTAGTAAAATAACTTGGGATGGCACCAAAATGAAGATTGTCAGTGTTCTGTTAAATTGGAAATTTGGTTGACATTTAGAGGTTGTGAGAGAGGTAGAAGTATTTGGGGATCTAAGAAGAAGGGTGCCGATAGCAGAGGAAGAGCTCACAAACCAGAAAGACAAATATGGAATGGATACAGATTATTTTTTAGGCCACAGGAGCATTATTATGGTCCATTTGTGTGTAAATATGTTCTACACACTACATAAAAGTAGAGCTAGAACAGACAGCATAGCATAAGGATCAAGATTATAGACTGTGGAATCATAGGGTTCAGAGTTCAAATTCACCAACTTTACTAGTTATACAGCCTTAGGTAATGCCAAACTATAGCGTCATCTTTAAAATGAAGACATTGGGGCACCTGGGTGGCTCAGTGGGTTAAAGCCTCTGGTCATGATCCCATGGTCCTGGGATCGAGCCCTGCATCAGGCTCTCTGCTTAACAGGAAGCCTGCTTCCCCCCTCTCTCTGCCTGCCTCTCTGCCTACTTGTGACCCCCCCCCCTCTCTGTCAAATAAATAAAAAATATCTTTAAAAAATAAATATATAAAATGAAGATCCTATTAGAACTTTGAACCTCAAATATTCATTGTAAGAATTAAATGTGTTACCACATCTAAAGTTCTTAGCACATTACCTAGTGCAGACCTAGCAATCAATAGGTTACTCCAAAATACACATGAGATGGAGAATTTTATGTTCATCTTTGGGAACCGGCAAACCCCTGAGCTATTCCTAGAACTAAATTTGCACTGATGCCCCCTGTGAACATTCCAGAATCCCATAAGGGAGTTGAACTCTGTACCCATGTCTCCTAAAAGAAGGAGTGAGACCAATGCAAAGGTTGGGTATACCAGGTAACTCAGGCTTGCCTCCTCATGAAATCTCAAGGCTCCTACTAGGAGAGTAATCCTGACTTGCAAACAACCATAAGCCCTGAACAGAACTTCAGGGATTAGGAGTGACCTGGAAGGACCTGGAGTAACAAGAAGGACTCTGAAGAAAATCTGCTGCCAGTGAAATTGCTGCTACAGATCTCTCACTGGTCCTGTATTCTACACCTCAGCAAGTAAGAGTCCCAGTGGAGAATCCAGTTTCAGGAAAGGGCACTCTAAAATGTTCTCTTTGACTGGGTTGCACATAAAGGGTTTGGAGACAGGGCCTGCGATGTTTGTATCATAACCTCAGCTCTTGTCTGTAGATCCCTTCCAGTCATTCAGATGAGGCCAATTACAACATTCTTTTTTTTTTTTTTCAAGATTTTATTTATTTATCTGACACACACAGAGAGAGAGAGAGAGAGAGAGAGAGAGAGATCACAAGTAGGCAGAGAGGCAGGCAGAGAGAGAGGAGGAAGCAGGCTCCCTGCTGAGCAGAGAGCCCGATGCGGTGCTCGATCCCAGGACCCTGGGATCATGACCTGAGCCGAAGGCAGAAGCTTAACCCACTGAGCCACCCAGGTACCCCCCAGTTACAACATTCTTAACTTTTCAGAATGACTTGTAGTAGAGAATGGCAAAAGGCAAGAGGCTCATCATGGCTCCTTTTCACTCTCTGATCTTAGAATTTTTTCAAATGTATCAAGTGAGAGAGGAGGAGTTTTGAGAAATTGTTCATAGACTCAATAAGAAAGCAACCTGGGCAAAGGTTGATGACAAGATGTTGAAAAGGACTACAAAAATAATAGCACTGGGAAGGAGAAAGTGACAAAAAAGTAAGCAGTGTAGGAGGGATGGTTAAAAAAAAGTGTACATGGCTAAAAAAAGACATGAAACAGAGACACAAAAATGCAGGGAATGCCAGAGACATTTATGAAGAAAAGCAGTGGCATGGAGTAACCAGATATATCCTCTGCATCAGCAGGGTTCTCCCTGAAATAGAACCAATGGAATATGTATATGTACATACATATATATATATATAACCACATATATATATATATATAGAGAGAGAGAGAGAGAGCTAGATATGTGTCCTACATATATGACCATATGTGTGTGTGTATATACATTGTGTTTGTGTGTGTGTGTGTGTGTGTAAATATATACAGCTAACTCTTAACACAGGTTTGAACTGCATGGGTTCATTTAGGAGTTTCTTAACAACATTTTCTCTCGTTTGAGAATATGGTATATAGGTGCACTAGGGTAGCTCAATCAGCTAAGTGTCTGCCTTTTGTTCAGGTCATGATCCCAAGGACTCGGGATTGAGCCCCACGTCAGGCTCCCTGCTCAGGAGGGAGTCTGCTTCTCCCTCTGCTCCTCCTCACTGTTTTCTCTCTCCCTCTCACACTAATAAATAAAACCTTTAAGGAAAAGAATACAGTATATAATACATATGACATACAAAATACATGTTCATCGATTGCTTATGTTATCAGTAAAGCTTTCAGTCAACCGTGGGCTATTAGTTGTTAACCTTTAGGGCAATTAAAGTTATGCGAGGATTTTTCACTGTATTGGGAATTGGGACCCCTAAGCACTCTGTTATTCAAATGTCAGGTGATGGGGGTTGGGGGGGCAGGTAATTTGTTACAGAAACTGGCACATGCAGTTATGGAGGTTGAAAGGTCCCACCGTCTACCACCTGCATGCTAGAATACTGGGAAAGCCAGTGGTAGAATTTAGTCTGAGTCCAAAGTCCTGAGAACTGCGGGGCAGCTGGTGTAAGCCCCAGACTCTGAAAGTCTAAGAACCAGCAACTCCAATATCCAAGGGCAAGAGAAGATGGATGTCCCAGCACATGGAAAGAGAGGATTTCACCCTTCCTCCGTCTTTTTTGTTTTATTCAGGTCACCAGTGGATTAAATGATGTCTAGCTAAATTGGTGAGGATGGATCTCTTTACTCATTCTACTGAAACAAGGCTAATTTTTCCAGACATACTCTACAGACACACCCAGAAATAATGTTGTACAACTCTCTGGACATCCTTTAGTCCACTCAAGTTGACATATGAAATTAAATATCACATCTTCCTTTTATATATTTGCTTTTAAAATTTATTATACATCACCTCAGGCACTGGAAGGGGTAATGACTGATCAAGACTCTATGATTTCCTCAATAGAATTCAATTTGAGCTACCTCAAGTACAAAGGGAGAAGGAGGGACTTATTCTAAGGTTTCAGAGGTATCTTAGAGAACCCTAAGGGCAGGGATGGAGTCAAGACCACGAGGCTGGTAAGTGCCTGGAAAGCCGTTAGGATCTCATCTCTGCTTTGGATTCTACAAGGACTGTTTTCTCTCTCCCTCTGCAAGCTGCTTTCTCAACCTCACAGGAACTCTCAGTGGAACACAGCCACCTCACCAAGCTGTAGTTCCAGCTCCCTGCAGAGAATGTACATCCCTAGGAACAATCTCTTTGGCCCAGCTTGGGACAGATAGACCAACACCCAAAATGGGCAGTGAGCCTCTCCCCCACTTCACCACAGACCTCCGTGAAGTTTTGACACTTTCAAGTTCGAGTACATTGGTGCCCACTTTATTCAGGCTCTGAGAGGGAGGGAGGAAGGAATGGAAAGGAAGGGAGGAAGGGAAAGAGGAGGGATGAAGACAAGCTGAAATTCAATTTAGTGAGCCACAAGAGTAAACTAGGACAGGTATTAGAAGAAACAAAGAAGAGAGGAGTGAAGAATAAGCTGCCAGATGTAACCATTAGCATCATAAAGACTCTAAGCTCATGGCAGCCACTTTTTATGACACCCATTAGGAATACCAAGATGGAGGCTACATGCAAGAGATCAAGTTAATCCTAGAACTGGATTGATCCTGCACCCAACAGACAGGAAACAAAGGGATTTATTGATTATCTATTGTGTCAGGGCAAGCAACCTCCAAACTCTGCAATTTGAAGAAAATGAGCAGAGAGAGCAGAGTGACTAATTAGAGTGTCATCACCAAGCTGTGAGCAGTAAAGCTTATGTTACTATCCAGGTTCACTGAGATTATAAAACCCGCGCTTGCCATGTAAAACCATGCTCTGGTCCAGTCATGTCTTCCTGTTGCTGTATGATTTACATTAACTTATAGCACCTACTTGAAAGAAAATGCCCAGAATCTAGATAAATAGCTTATTAAGATCATTCTTTTGGGGTGCCTGGGTGACTCAGTGGGTTAAAGCCTCTGCCTTCGGCTCAGGTCCTGATCTCAGGGTCCTGGGATCGAGCCCCACATTGGGCTCTCTGCTCAGTGGGGAGCCTGCTTCCCTTCCTCTCTCTCTCTGCCTGCCTCTCTGCCTACTTGTGATCTCTGTCTGTCAAATAAATAAATAAAATCTTTTAAAAAATCATTCTTTTATGAATAAATACTACAAATAATCATTTTGTTTGCTAACAATGCACCTACATTAAAGATGTTGTCATAAGAAGGTAAATCACATATCTATAATCTTGCTTCAATATTTTGTTGTTACTATAAAAATCAAATTTATCATCCCTATTTGAATTCATGGGATCATAATTTAAAAATACTTAGGCTGTTTTCTATGTAAATACTGATATAAACACATGTATGTGTACCATATCAATGAAATCTTATATAAAGGGGTGTCTGGGTGGCTCAGTCTGTTAAGATCTCAGGGTCCCATGATCTTGGGGTCCTGGGATGGAGTCCTGTGTTGGACTCCATGCTCAGCAGGGAGTCTGTCTGTCCCTCTCCATCTGCTCTTCCTCTCCACTCATTCACTCGCTCTCGCTCTCCCTCAAATAAATAAAATCTTTACAAAAAATCTTATATAAATATCAACATTGCTAATCACCTAACAAAAATGTGCTGAACTTGGTCAACTCATCAGAACAACATTCTTTGGCAATCATGGGATAGGACTATAAATTTGCTTCATAAAATAACTCCCTGCAATTGAAGAGGGATCTTAATGAGAAGAGTTGGATGGAGTGTAATATTAAAGGGAAGAGTTACTCAGTGAAACATTTCTTGAATACCTCCTAACTACAAAACACTGTTGACTGCTAGAGATTCAACGTTAGATGGTCTTATTTCCTTACCTAGAGAAACTTAAAGTCTAGCAATTAATATTATTATGCTCAACCCTCAGCGCTCAATTTTAAAAAGGAAATGTTTTTAAATGGGCCAACACAATTCTTGTATAGCAACATTTCTTTCTATACTGTCTATCTACAGTTTCAATGATGTAAAATACTTTCTCTCACGGTTCTATGGATTAGCTGGGCTCAGCTTGGTGGTCCTTCTTTGGGGTCCACCTGGGAGTATAGTGGTGGTTAGGAGTCACCCGGGAATACAGTAATCTAAATGCTCACCTGGGGGTAGTGGAGTGGGGGACTGAGTGGCTCAGTCAGTTAAGCGGCTGCCTTTGGCCCAGGTCATAATCCCAGGGTCCTGAGATTGAGCCCCATGCCAGGTGAACAGAGAACCGGCTTCTCCGTTTCACTCTCCCTACTGCTCCCCCCCGCTTGTGTTCCCTGCCTCCTGTCAAATAAATAAAATCTTTTGAAAAATAAAGAAATGCTCGCTTGGGCTGGATATCCAAGATGGCCCACTCAAACAGCTGACTGTCAATGGTGTCTGTTCACTGGGCCATAGGCTGGGGCTGAGAACTAAGGTACCTGCCCGTGGCTTTTCCATGGGCTTTGCCTTGGGCTTACATACATAAGATGGCAGCTCTGAGAGGCAGATTAAGAGTGAGCAGAGCAGGGCAGAGATGCCTGGGTCTCATTAGTTAAACATCTGCCTTTGGCTCACGTCATGATCCCAGAGTCCTGGGATTGAGCTCCCTGCTCAGAGGGGAATCTACTTGTCCCTCTCCCTGCTGCTCCCCCTGCTTATGTTCTCTTTCTCTCTGTCAAATAAATAAATAAAACCTTCAAAAAGAAAAAAAGAAAAAACAGTGAGTAGAGTACAAAAGCAGTTTCCTAATACCCAGGGAAGAAATCAAATGGAGTTAAGGTCTATACCAGAAACTAGCCCAGCATCATTTACTTCCATCACATTCCATAAGTCAGAGCCATAGCAGGGTTTATTCAAATATAAGGAACTGGAGAAATAAACCATCTCTTGGTGAGGGAGTATCAAAAGCATACGTAAAAGATAATGTAGGATGAAAGTTATCTTTATGCATCTTTGGAAAACACAATCTGACACAGATATAAAACTATTGCTTTGACCAATATTTTATTTCAAACTATTTTAACTATTAAAACTTTAAATGCCATGAATTATCATCCATCTAGCAAACAAGTTATCCTATCTACACTTTTCTAGGCAAAGAAAGAAATGCGTAATTTGGGGAAATAACTCCCTTCAGATAGTAAGATAAGTACTAGTTCCTGTCTAACATGTACATCACACACACCCACACCCCACAAAGAAGAGACACAAGTCTTTATTATGCAGAGCAAGATCATAAATCCGAACACAAGCACATTGATTATAAATCTACATGCTTATCTTAGAGTGTCCTATCTTTTCAACTCTTCCTCAATTTAAACTGAAATTCATCTACTGAAATCATCTATATGAGGCTGTTAAGTGTTTCAGACTACATAATCAAGTCTTCTTGGAATTTATAACCTATGTCAAGGGGCAGAAAAATATTCTCTCTTCTTCATGATGAGTCTTAACAAAGTATGTGTGTCCCTTATTACTGTTATTTTTTTTTTTGCTTTTTTTTTCCTCAAAAGGCTACCAAAGTAAGTTACACAAAATACAGAATTTAGTGGACTGTCTTTTAATCTGTTTAATTTAGAAAGTTTCAAACATCTCTAGTTGTTCATCAATAGAGACGAGATTACTCTAAAAAGCTCAACATTTTTCTATAGTGCCCTATATAAAATAGAATTGTGAATCATTTTTACAGTAACTAACACAAATTAACTTTGATGAAACTGTTATCAACTCTCATTTTTTAATAGGGTCATTAGGTAGACTTGGAAAACCCCAAAATATTCTCCTGGTGCTTAAAAATTTCTAGGTCTCTATATATTTTAGCCTTCTTATAAAGACAACTTGCTTAGATGGGGACTTAGGAAATTCAAGATGGTAAATATATGGTTTCTTCCATGGTCAGAAGAGAGAAGAGCCTATCAGAAGACTGTTTTTCCTGAGAAGAGCTTCCTCCTGCCTCACCTTTTGGGACAATGGGAAGAAGTCCTTTTACCTCCTATTCTCCATGAGCAAAGATTCGGTCTTCTTTCCTAACTCCCATCCCCAGTGTAAGCCTTGCCTCTTTTATCAGTATAGACAGTCCTGAGGGTCCCCAAGCTCTCTGAATGATGAGGTTAGGAAGAAAGTCACAGGAGGCTGGTTCACTGAAGGGCACTTTGAATCAATTGTTAACATGCGTTGGGTATGCAGGTCAGTGAATGCTGGGAGTGGGCTCAGGTGGCTCACTGAAGAAGGTTACTTCCTTGGGCTACCTTTGACCTCAATTTAAGTCATTTATTTGTAGTTGGGATAATGTAGTGATAACATGACCTTGAAGTAAATTGAACAAGCCCATTAACAATGCAATGATCTCCCATTATGAAGCCCATTTTTCACAGGAAATCTACATTTAGGTCTTGGGTAGAACTTGATAGGGACCAAGATGGTAGAGGCATGGGAAGAAATTGCCGAAACAAGGTTTGTTTTCTGAGGAATGAATGAGTCAGTGTTCCCAACACTCCATTTCATTAATCACGCTGGCAGGAGCACCAACAAGCTTCATCACGAACAAACAATTAAAATGGAAAAAATAATACATCCAAATTCGTGGGAAGTATGGTCTAAATTTTGTAAGATTTTAACATACTCTTAATGGATTCTTTTCTGACTGTGCCAATGATATGTTAGGTAACACTTCTTTGGACAGAAAAAAAAATAAATCTCAAGGATTTATTTATTCATTACAGACTGTATATCCCCTATTCTCTTGAGAATCTTGCTCTGCTTCTCAGGTTTACTGAACTATACTGATGCACTTATGAAACTAAGCTCATCTCAATTATTCTTTTTCATGATGCTAAAAATGAATTCCTTAAGGTCATATTGTGTTCTATTGTCTACACGTTTTGTTGTGCCATTCCCAAAAAGCTCTAAGTAACTAAGAATGATAAGTGTAAACAATGAAATCACTAAATGTAAATCATATGTAATATATCAAAAATTCAGAGAATCAAGGAGTGTTCTTTTCATTTTACCCTTAGAATATGAAAATGATAAAGAAAGTCAATGACTAATCCCAAACTCTTGCTCCAAGAACAGGCAAGTGATATTTTAGATGGGTATGGATGGGTATCTAGAACATTCAATCTCTAAGCCCTAAACCTTCAACACCTCTGTCTCCTACATTGGATGACTCAGTGCTACAGTCTGGTTTACCTAGTCTCCACTTACCTGGAACTCTTGCTTAATTAATCTATTATGTATGTCTAACAAGAGGACTTTCCCAGAAATGCTACAGCCATCTCCTTCTTGTGAAATACTTTATAAGAAAGCTCTCCCTCTGACACATTATTCAGCATAATAGTGTATCCTGTGTAGAATAATATTACATTTTTCTAAGGATTGGTTATCTGGAATTCGACTATCCAGAACACAACCTTGAGTAAATAGGAAGATGAAAGCTCAGGTGAGCCACAAAAAGAATCTAAGAGAATATGCTCACAAAATCTTATGTCTTTTACCCACAGAAAAATTTCTCTGGCCATCACTCAGGGCTTATTTAGTTTGATTTTAGATGCAATTCTTCCATGTTAATCACCCGGCTTCTTACTCACATCAGAAGGAAAACAATAGATATACGAAGGGAAAAGAGAAGGCTGAGCCACCTAGGTGGTTCAGTGGGTTAAAGCTCTGCCTTTGGCTCAGGTCATGATCCCAGGATCCATTGGGCTCTCTGCTCAGCAGAGAGCCTGCTTCCTCCTCTCTCTCTCTCTTTCTCTCTCTCTCTCTCTCTGCCTCTCTGCCTATTTGTGATATCTATCTGTCAAATAAATAAATAAAATCTTTGAAAAAAAATTAAAAAAAAAGAGAGAGAAGGCTAAGAGACACAGACGTAGTGGCAATAACCAAAAATAAACCCAATAACTGCTTTGGATGCAGAAGTGAGAACTTCAAAACATCTGTCAGAGTAAAAGCCATGCCATTGTGAAGCAGATTACAAAGGGAGGGTGCAGACAGGCTTCTGCCTCTCAACCTCCCCTGAGGCCTTCGGGGCTGTTCACGACAGGCGAACAGAGTCAGCGAGAATAGGTGGTATTATATTTTGAATTCACCAAATAAGAGAGCAAAAATGTGTACCGCCCATTCCATCATGTTTTCCAATAAAAATAGCTTCAATAGAAAATTTCGTTCATTCAAAAATAGATTGAGAGTGTTTATCGTGTGCCAAGCTCCCCACCCACCACCCCCTGCCTTTTGGTTTTAATTTTAGATAACTGAGCACTGGAAGATCAGCTATCATCCTAAGGATATTCTCCGAGTTAATCCTACACTAAGCCAGGCCATAAAATAGTAGGTCACTGAGCCAACCCACAGCCTTCTCCTTTCCGCACGTCTGCAGCAGCCTCAGGCTACTCTCAATGGACTGTTAATGATGTGACAGAAAAGGATGATGAGACACAACCCAATAAAACCTATTGCTTCAGCTACTGTGAGAAATGACAGATATTGGGACCTGGGGATGTACTTCTCTCTGTTCTTAATATAAGGAACAATACTCTCTCGTTTTTAAGTTATGGGCTCTACGAATCTCATAACGGATTGCCTTTCTTGTTTTGCCTTGGTACCACAAAGCTCAAAACTAAAACTAGTGATTCCACTTCTTTTTTTTTTTTTAGAAATTTGTTTATTTAAGTAATCTCTATACCAGTGTGGGGCTTGAACTCATGACCTCAAGATCAAGAGTCACATGCTCCTCCAACTGAGCCAACCAGGTGCCCTTCCACTTCTTAGTACTCTAGGGGATTTCATGGGCATGATTTTGTGGACTGCATTTTGTTTTTAAATTTCTTTTTGCTATGTTGTTTATTTTTAAAAATTTGTGTAGAATGTAGTGTGTGCTAGACATTGTTCTAAGCCCTTTACAAATATTAACTCAATTATTCCTCATAATTATGCTACTCAGTAGGTACTATTATATCCACATAGAGCTGATTAAAAACTGTGGCACTGAAAGATTAGTTATCAGATAAAATATTTTTGGAAAATAAGAAAATATATAGTAATCCATAAATAATAAAATTAAGGGAAAAATACACTTAACTTATAGATACATATCTTTATTTCCCATCAAGGTCAAATATACTAGAGATATAAATACAACGCTTAAATTCAAGTGATTTTAAAGTGTTTATTGGATTCTTGAGGCCCTTAAAATACACATTGATCTAATCAAAGACCCTGGGGTGGGAAATCAGTGATCTGATGCTTCAGAGCATACTTCGTCCTGCCCTACTGAGGGATGTGCTTCCCACTTCTTTATGAGGAATCTACACTGCCTAGACCCCTGGGTGGCTCCGTTGGTTAAGGTTAAACATCTACCTTGGGCTCAAGTCATGATCCCAGAATCTCAAGAGAGGGTCCTGCTTTGGGGTCCCTACTGAGCAGGGCATCTACTTCTCCCTTTGACCCTTCCCCCTATGGTGTGCTCTTCCTCAAATAAATAAAATTTAAAAAGATATCCATGATTCCTATACATGCCCTGGTGAATGGCCTCAGTCACTCATTGCTTCATAGTGCTATCTGCGCCTGAGATTAAGTATTCTAAGTCTTCAAACGTCCTGAGAACCCTAGAACAGAATTTTCCCGAGTATTCTAAGGATTCTTTTTGAGGTTTTTAAGTGCAGCACACTGTGAATACTTCCTTGAATTATTAAAAATCATGGGACATCTGGGTTAATTAGCAGAGAAATCTGGATGAATCTTTTACTCCCGAAACACTTTTTCTCCTGGGTTCATATTATGCCCTTGAATTTAACTCTGGACAATTCAGCAGAGGCATTATGGGCTCAGATAAGACTAATTCCACTACAAGAATAAAATGGTAAAAAAGATACCTTTTGACTCTTTATTCCCTTTGAAATCAACCCAGGAATGAATACAAAACAAAGAGTCAATTTTTGATGACACTAAAATAAATTCACATTCCTAAACCATATTTAAATCAGAAGTGAATAGTGAAATGGTCATGCATTTACAGATAAAGAAAAATCCCACGTAGATACAGTGGAAAGCAAGTCAATTTGCTTTGAAGCATTTCTGAAAGCCTCAGGAATGGGAGTAACAAGGTATCAAGAAAAGCCTGGGTGATTCTGGCAACTAAGAACCCAAGTCTCCAGTCAAAAACTGGCCTAGAGAAACAACCTATAGGTAAATACTTCTGGAGAAGACCAAGAAAGAGTAACAACTGGGCACCCTACTGACCTACAGTGAAGCTTGTCCACTCGGTCAACAAGACCTACCAAGCACGAGAAGTTTTCAGTGAGCCTGAGTCTTCGTGCCTAAACATGAATGAGAGACCTAGGGTCACCAACAGGTCAAGGGACAACCCCTCATGAATGAGACCAACCCCCCACTTCCATTACCCTCCCCCCAATCCTACCCTGAGCTTAAAAGGTGCTGGGGAAGGGGAGAGGAGGATGGAAAAGCAAAATACAGGGAAAATATTTTCATAATCACAGCCAAAAAACTGAGATCCGTTTTTTGTTTTTTTTTTTTTTTAGATCCTGAGAACAAATGAAGAACTCTGGAAAACTAAAAATCTAGGAGCAGGATTAAAGATACTACTAGGAGAACTGGAAAGTAAATCTAGGAAATCACCAAGAAGGCAGAACAGAAAAACGAAGTAATGAAAATAGGAGAGAAAAGGTTTATTTGGTTTGGTTTGATTTTATTTAGAGTCTCAAACCTGGATGTGAACACTGACTCTCAGCAGTTGCAGAAAGACTAAACTAAAAAATAATTGGGAAAAGACAAAGAGGACTGCAGAATGACAAGCAAATGAAAACATGAAACCACTCCTGGTGGGGAAGTTGGGCAAAGTCATACAAAAAATGTCACAGTGCACTACTTGTCCATTTAAGAGAAATATTTGAGAATACTAACGGAAACACTCCCTGAATTTAACTAAAACTTGTGCTTGCACCATATTGGAAAGAAGAGGTGGATGAAAGAAAAAAGAGGGCAAAATTATAACCTGCTATAAAAATAGAAAATGCTTAAAATTGATGAATTATGAGAAAGCAATAAATATATAAAAATACACTGGTAAGGGGCGTCTGGGTGGCTCAGTGGGTTAAAGCCTCTGTCTTCGGCTCAGGTCATGATCTCAGGGTCCTGGGATCGAGCCCCACATTGGGCTCTCTGCTAGGCAGGGAGCCTACTTCCCTCTCTCTACCTGCTTCTCTGCTTACTTGTGATCTCTGTCAAAAAAATTAATAAAATCTTAAAAAAAAATATATATATATATATATATATAATATATATATATATAAGTGCCAGGACAAAATCTTACAATTTAATTTAAGGTGGTTGCTTTTGAAGAGTGGGATCTGAATGTGAGGGTCATAGGAACTGTGTGGAGTTTTTTGAAGCCTTTCCTAATAAAATTTTTAAAACAGGAACATGATTATCCTAAAAACTGAAAAATTCAATTACTACATCTACATAAATTTCTTAGATCACAAAAATGACTATCCTTTGATAAATGGCTACCCTTTACAGAACACATATGGATAGTATGATGATACATCATAAGGGATTTCCCAGGTAACAAAGTGAAATTTAAGGTAGTACTGGTCAAAACCTAGATCTGGCTACATTTGAGGCTGTTGGCATACGTCCTCTGTCAACTTACATGTCTTTGAATTGTTTGAGTTCTACTTTTCTGAAACACAATACGGAACTGTTAATCTCTGAAGTAAATGCTTTAGGACAGTGTGTTTCAAAGTTTTTCCTCAGACCCTGGACGGTTTCTCAGTTCACGAAGTATCCTCAGTCTGATTGGCAATTAAGATATTTTTAATGCTTACAATTGTTTGCATGTATTTCACAAATTTAAGCATTATTCCTTTTTTTTTTTTTAATTTATTTGACAGACAGAGATCACAAGTAGGCAGAGAGGCAGGCAGAGAGAGAGGAGGAAGCAGGCTCCCCACTGAGCAGGGAGCCCGATGTGGGGCTCCATCCCAGGACCCTGGGATCATGACCCGAGCTGAAGGCAGAGGCTTTAACCCACTGAGCCACCCAGGCGCCCCATATGTATTTCACAAATTTGAAATTTATAGTGAATTTTAATTTTTGCTCAAACTTCTTTATGTTCTAACAATTTCTAAACTTTTAGAGTTGCACAAGCGCTATTTGGACTGATCCCAAAATCTTGCTTAACATTCAACTACATTGAAATATTGTCTGTTCAAGGTGTTTTCAAGTCCATTGAGGATTGTCATTTAAATTTGTTAAATTTGAATTTTTCATCATTACCATCCTAATTCAAAGAAAATATATCCATAGCATGAAGTAGTTCATTAAAGATTAAAAGGACGGATGAAAGTGGTTAAGTACTGTGACTCATAAAAAAGGTAGAAATATAAAAAGGAATATAAGTGTAAATATAAATATTAATCAGAAAATTGATCCATGCCAGCAGTCCCAAGGCATTGTCTGTTAAAACACTTGAGGGGTGTCTGGGTGGATCAGTGGGTTAAGCCTCTGCCTTCGGCTCAAGTCATGATCTCGGGGTCCTGGGATTGAGCCCCGCATCGGGCTCTCTGCTCAGTAGGGAGCCTGCTTCCTCCTCTCTCTCTGCCTGCCTCTCTGCCTACATGTAATGTCTGTCTGTCAAATAAATAAACAAAATCTTTAAAAAAAAAAAAAACTTGTTTATGGTGGCATATAGCCCTAGAGGGTTTCATGCATAGTGACTGTTCTTGTAAACTTCACCACAGATTTGTAAAACTATGCAAAATAATGCCATCAAATACACAGTTGCTTAAATTTTTTTTTTCCTGAGGGCAGATGAATGACCAAACTACATACTGGTATTTTATACCTGTCACCTTTTACAGCTGTGAAGCCTTTAAAACCAGAAAAGAGGGGAACCTGGGTGGCCTAGTGGGTTAAAGCCTCTCCCTTTGGCTCAGGTTGTGATACTGGGGTCCTGGGATGGAGCCCCGCATCGGGCTCTCTGCTCTGTGGGGAGCCTGCTTCCTCCTCTCTCTCTCTGCCTGCCTCTCTGCCTACTTGTGATCTCTCTCTCTCTGCAAAATAAATAAAATCTTTATTAATAAATAAATAAATAAATAAAACCAGAAAAGATCAATGTCATATGATATATTGGAAAGAATTATTTTAAAAAAAATGTTCAAACATGTCTTACCAGGTATCAATAACTTCTATAACATTATGATAATAAAACAATGTGATACTGCCTCAGAATGAGATATATAAGCTAGTGAACAGAATAAAGCAAGAAACTGACCCAAGTATACGTAGGAGCTTGATATATCATGGAGATCTGTTGAAAAGTTTTCTAAGGATGAAAGCACTAGTAGGCCTGGCTCTTACGATGTTTCAGACACTATCTATTTACTGGCCCCACAATTCCTGTGGACTCACTGGCCCATCCCACCCACATGGCCCCGACGCCCTCCTAAACAGCTAACCACACTGTCACACCTGACAGGAACATATAGCCATTGCCAGAGGCCTTTTAAAGTGCCTTATCTTCCTATGTCTCCCAGAAGGTGACCTCAGCCAGCCCCAGAACACTTCCTAAACATCCCTGTCACTGGGGTCTAGCCCAGCACATTAAAACACCTATACAAGTTGTAGACAGACCTCGCAGCAAGCCCCACTGGAGGCCTGTCTTGCTCAGTAGTATGCTATAGCAGTCACAGCCAGGCCTGTAGCAAGCTATCCCAAGGGTTAACACCATACCCAAGTGGGTCCATAACAGTTGCAGCCAGGCCTCTCAGAGGGAGAAGCCAGGGTCCAGCCCCAATTACCAGTGCCCAATAGCTGTCACAGCCAGACAGACAGCTGCACCAGAGAACAGTCCTATGCAGCAGTGAGTCTGCAGCAATCACAGCCCAGCCACAGCAGGAAGGTGCATTCAGCCCACACAGGTAGGTCCTGGGGCAGCTGGCTCAGGCTACAAGAAGGGTTTGTGTTACTGAACCCCAGGTAGGTTACTGAACCCCTTCATGTTTCTGCACAAGGCCACTCCTTTAAGAGAGAGAGATATAACTGATCTACCAAATACATAGAAACAAAAAGTTAGGCAAAGTGAGGGGACAGAGGGATAGGTTCCAAATAAAAGAACATGGGGAAAAAAAAAAAAAAAACTTCAGAAAAAGAATTAAAACCAAGATAAGTTACTGATCACATAAAGAGTTCAAAGTAATGGTCATAAGGATACTTACTGACCTCAACAAAAGAATTAAGGAACACAGTGAGAACAGTGATAGGAGCTATAAAAAAGAACCAATCAGAGTTGAATAATATGAAAACTACACTAGAGGCGATCAATAGCAGATTAGATGACACAGAAGGACCAGTCAGTGAACTGAAAGACAGTGTGATGGAAATCACCCAATCAAAACAAAGAAAAATAGGAGGAAAAAAAAAAAAAAAGAAGATTGCTTAAGGGAACTCTGGAAGAACATCGAATGTATTAACATTCACAAAATAAGGGTCCCAGAAGAAGAGAGAAAAAGGGTGAGAAAAACTATATGAAGAAATATCGGAAGAAAATTTCCATAATCTGGTGAAAGAAACAGACATCCAGGGGTGCCTGTGTAGGTCAGTCAGTGGAACATGCAACTCTTGATCTTGGGGTTCTAAGTTCAAGTCCCACATTGGTTGTAGGGACTACTTTAAAAATCTTAAAAAAAGAAAAAAGAAATAAACATCTGAATCCAGAATGCAGTAAGAACCCCAAATAAGTTAAACTCAAAGAGACCCACATTAAAACACATTATAATCAAAGAATCAATAGTTAAAGAGAGAATCTTAAAAGCACCAAGAGAAAAACAACTACTTACATACAAAGGAACTTAAAGAATATTGGCTGATTTTTCAGCAGAAAGTTCATAGACCAGGAGGAGTGCAATATATAAAAAGTACTGAAAAGAAAAAAATTATCACCAAGAATATTCTACCTGGCAAGATTATGACACAGAATTCAAAGAGAGATAAGGAGTTTCCCAGATAAGCAAAAGCTAAAGAAGTTCATTAACACCAAGAAATTTTCCTTATAAGGAACATCTTGTAAGACCTTACAAGAGCTGTTCAAGAGACCTCTTAAAATGAAAAAATAAAAGGTCCTAACTAGAAAGAAGACGTTTATGAAAGAAAAAAATTTCACTGGTAAAGCTAAACATACAGTAAGGGTAATGGATCAACCACCTATATAACTACTATGGAGATTAAAACAAAAAAGCAACACAATAATCTAGACCTATAATAATTAGCCAAGGGATACATGAAATAGTAAGATGGAAAATAGGACATCAAAAACTTAAAATGTGTTGAGGGAGAATAAAAATGTAGTGCTTTTAGAATGCACTTGAACTTAAGCGACCATCAAAGTAGACTGCCCCACATATAGGACATTATATATGAACCTGATGCTAATCACACATCAAATATCTATTACAGATACACAAAAAATAAAGAGAAAAGCATCCAGGATGGCTCAGTCAGTTAAGCCCTCTGCCTTTGGCTCAGGTCATGATCCCAGCGTCTGGGATTGAGCCCCAAATGGGACGTGGCTCACAGGAGAGTCTGCCTCTCCTTCTCCCTCTGCCTGACACTCTGCCTACTTGTTCTCTCTCTCTCTCTCTCTTTCAAATAAATAAAGTCTTTAAAAAAGAGAGGGAGAGAGAGAGAAAGGAATCCAAGCATAACACTAAAGAAACTCACCAAATCACAAGGGAAGAGAAAGACACAAAAAAAAAAAAAAAAAAAAAAAAAAAAAAAAAAAAAAAAAAAACAATCAACAAAATGGTAATAAGTACATATCTATCAATAATTACTTTAATTTTAAGTGGACCAAATGTTCCAATCAAAACACATAGGGTGGCTGAATGGATTTAAAAAACAAAACAAAACAGACCCACATATGTGTTTCTACAAGAGATTCACTTTAGATCTAAAGACACACACAAACTGAAAGTGAAGGGATAGCAGTTTTCCCATTCAAATATAACAAAAAAACAAAGTTGGGATCCTAATACTTACATCAGGAGAAATAAAGACTGTAACAAAAGACAGAAAGAGGATATACCACTTGTGAATACCCATGCACCCAACACAGGGACAACTAATTGTATACACTTGATCTTAGCCAAAAGGCCCAGAAGCAATGGGGGGGCAACTAAATGTATAAGTACTGAAAGACATAAGAGAAAAACGGACAGTAACACAAGAGTAGAGGACTTTAGTACCCCACTTGTATCAATGGATAGATCATACAGACAGAATGTCAATAAGAAAACATTGGTCTTCTATGACATTAGGCCAGATATCTGGCCCAATGTATTATTATATAATGTTATATATTATATATAAATATTATGGGTAATATTTATATAATAAAATACATAACATATTATATATCATAAATAATAAAATTTATTAAGATGAACTTAATAAATGTATATAGAACATTCATCCAAAACCAGAAGAATTTACATTCTTTTAGATGTGCAGAGGGCATTCTCTAGGACAGAGCAGATGGCCACAAAACAAGTCTCAATAAATTTAATAAGAATGAAATCTGAGGGGCATCTGGGTGGTTCAGTGGGTTAAAGCCTCTGCCTTTGGCTCAGGTCATGATCCCAGGGTCCTGGGATTGAGCTCCACATCAGGCTCTCTGCCCGGCAGGGAGCCTGCTTCCTCCTCTCTCTCTGCCTGCCTCTCTGCCTACTTGTGATCTCTGTCTGTCAAATGAATAAATAAAATCTTAAAAAAAAAAAAAGAAATCTGATTAAGCATCTTTTCAACTACAGTGGTATGAACCTAGAAATCTATTCTAAGAAAACTAGAAAAACACAAACATGCAGAGGCTAAATAACATGCTATTAACTAAACAACCAACAAGTCAATGAAGAAATCAAAGAGGAAATAAGAGACAACCTTGAGGCAAATGAAAATGGAAACACAACTTTCCAAAATCTATTGAACTTAGCAAAACTAGTTATAAGAGGCAAGTTTATAGCAATATAAACTCAAGAAACAAAAAAAATCTCAATCTTAACCTTGCACCTAAAGGAACCAGAAAAAGAACACAGGTTGGTAGGAGTGACATAATAAAGATCATAGAAAAAATTATAAAATAGAGACTAAAAACAACAACAGAAAAGATCAGTGAAACTAAGATGGTTCTTTGAGAGGATAAACAAAACTGGAAAAACCTTCAGTCCGACTCATCAAGAAAAAGGAGAAAGGGCCCAAAAATACGAAAGATCATACAAGAATACTACAAACAAACCTATGCCAAAAATGGGACAGTCTAGAAGAAATGAATAAATTACTAAAATACAATATTCCAACACCGAATCAGAAAAAAATGCAAAATCTAAACAGATTATTAATAACGAATAGAATCAGTAATCAAAACACTCTCAACAAAAGCCAATGACAAGACAGATTCTAAGGTGAAATCTATCAAACATTTAAAGATGAGTTAATACCTCTTATTCTCCAACTTTTTCAAAAAAAAAAAAAAAAATGAGGGGCTGCCTGGGTGGCTCAGTTGGTTGAGTGACTGCCTTCAGCTCAGGTCATGATTCTGGAGTCCTGGGATCGAGTCCTGTATCAGGCTCCCTGCTTGATAAGGAGTCTGCTTCACCCACTGACCTCTCTCCTCTCATGCTCTCTCTCTCTCTTTCTTTCTCTCAAATAAACAAATAAATAAAATCTTTTTTAAAAAATAGAAAAGGAAGAAAACTTTCCAAACTCATTCTATGAAACCAGCATTACTTTGACACCTAAACCAGAAAAAGATACTGAATAGAAAATTACAAGCCAATATCCATGATGAACACCACTGTAAATATCCTTAACAAAATATTAGTAAACTGAACTTAATAATACATTAAAAGGCTCATACACCATGATTAAGTGGTATTTATTCTAGGGATTGCAAGGATGCTTCAATAATCACAAATCAATCAAGTCCCATTAACAACAAGAAGGATGAAAATTTTATGGGGGGGTATCCGAGCCAGGAAGCAAGTCAACAGAACCCCAAAATGAGGTGAAAGAAGATCCCAGGTCCATCAAGCTAGAGGCACCCCCACCCCAAACCATCTGTAGGCTTGGAAGAGACCCCATATAGAAGGTGAAATTGGAAACTAATGTGTTTGTACCTAATGTGTCTGAACATATTAATTGAAGAGTCACACGATTCAGGAGGCATTTGGGACTGAAGTGAGTACATGAAACCATGTAAATGATAAACAAGACACTTAAAAACTCCGAGGAAGACAAGATGTGTCGATGAGACAGAGATGTCCCCCATGATGGAACATGGTTTCTGTTAAAGTGATATATGTAGAAGAAAGACCAGCATAGGAACTCGAGGTGGGGCTTAGATGGAGGGGAAATTGAACTAAATCCTCTTCTTTCCAAAGGAAAAGTTCATAATTAATGCCTGAAACTGTAAGATTGAGAAGGAGCCATATACACATTGTAATGAGGTAAGTGTGGACTACAGCCATAAAATCAGGTAGGAGAATTTAAAAAAAAAAAAAAAAAAAAAAAGGCTGGTAACCAATGTGAGAGGTGAATGAGTCAGACAGAGGACTACTCTTTTTCATGATAGATTTGTGGAGGTATTTAGGTCTTTATACTATGTGTACTTTTCATTTCAATTGAAATTAAGAAGCATATTTCACACAGTCGAAATGCAGACTACAAAATCGTATCTATTGTAATATAAGAAAAAAATTTTTAAAAGGTATGAATTAAAGACATTGATTTGGAGCAAGAAATTTCTTCCTTGAGCCTTAAACAATGAGTTTATTTAGATAGAAATGAAATTTGGGGCTTGCATACTTTTCAGCATTCATCACATATGCTTAACTCGATTGATTTCCAAGTCCAGAGGGGAGAAAAGCCCTGTGTTTCATTTTAAAGTAGTTTGGACAATGATCTTCCAACTAGCTTATGTTAAGACTTTTCACAGTGCACATGATTTCCAGATTGTCTTATTTCATATGTAGTATTTCCTCAAATAGTTCTACCTGAACACATCCTCGGGGTTGAAGACGATGCTCGTTTTCCTTGCCCACTCCCTGTACATAACCAGCTTTCGCCCAATTTATAAATGAAACGTGTGTCCCTCACTCAGCCCTAGTCTTACCATGGGACAATGCCATGATTTGAAAAAACCTCTGGAGCCTCAAGCCACGGGACAAGTCAAAATACTGCTTAAGCAAGTGAACATCTCTAATGAATGGGGCACACTCAATTTTACAAATCAAGTAGCTTTCAATTCTTTCTTACCACCATACAGGAGATACTAAACCAGTGGTCAACTACCAGACCGTTAAAACATTTCTGATGATCATCACTGTGACTGTCTGCATATGACAGGGGACGAGTTTAGGGAGCTCTGTTACTGCCACAACAAAACACCTTCCATTTCTATCTACATATTTATGTGACTGTGTGTCAGAGTAAGACAGTGTCTTACTCTGACACACAGTCACATAAATATAATACAAGAAATATATAATACAAGAAATAAAATTGATGCTGAATCCTGTATCATTCTACAATAAATATATCCTCATCTATCTCATCAATATCTACATTTTGAGTACAATTTACTTCTTAGGTTTAATCATAATCAACACTTATATTTATGCTATCACACTTAATTATGTATTAGTAATAACTAATAATTATGCTTACTTGAAATTTTTCTAGACTCTTCCAATTTATATATGTTGCAGGAAAGGTTTGAGAAATCAATCCAGAAAACCCTACAGATACATATGTTGTGATGGGAGTGGAATTTACACAGAAGTAGAAAAAAATTTTTTATTTTTCCTTATAATCTTTTTAAGGATTACAGAGGTGCTTTGTTTTTTAATTAGTAAAATTAACTGGGTGCTCAGTCTGTTAAGCATCTGTCTTCAGCTCTGTTCATGATCTCAGGGTCCTGGGATGGAGCCCTGCCTCAGGATCGCCACTCAGCGGGACATCTGTTTCTCCGTCTCCCTCTCCCCTCACTCGTTCTCCCTCTCTTTCTCTTTCTCTCTCTCTCTCAAGTAAATAAATTTTTAAAAAATAAATAAATAAATACAAGGATGAGGCCAGGCAGGGCAGAAGTACCACCCATAAAAAGCACAAGTTCCTTGGGTCTGCCCTCCTTTGCTCACCACCATCTAACTTTTAAATGGATGGTGATGGCTACCAAATTGCCATGTATTTAGATTTCTTTGCTATATGGAAAAAGTTATACACATTTTATTTTAAAAGGTCAGTATATAAAATATATCAGAAATGATCTTCCGTTACATAAAAATTATGTCCCTATCTGGAAAATTTTTAGATACCAACTTAAATAAAAATATTTAATTTTAAAAATCTTTTTTAAAAAATATTTTATTTATTCAGTTGTCAGAGAGAGAGTGTGTGTGTGTGTCTCAGGACACTGAGATCATGACCTGAGTCGAAGGCAGCCACTTAATCAACTAAGAGACCCAGGCATCCCAATTTTAAGGATCTTAAATTTAGTTATCAATTCTTTGAGGGGATTCACAATTTTTGAAATTATTTTTACAGGTCTGAGAGCATAAATTTTGCAGAACACCTGCTAAGGTTAATGGGTAGAGTCACACTGCCCTCTTGTGGTTAAGATGATGGAACGCATAATTTGGACATGAGGTGTTTTGAAACACAGGAATTTCATTTCCTTCTTGTAGCATTGAACAAATAGCAACTTGTAGAGATGACTACATCTCACATATTCTTACTAGTTTTATGAAATGTGAGTACACTGAAAGGATTTTGAAAGTTAAAATATGACAACCCAAATGGATCCAAAAAATCAGCTTACTTGCCTTCAATAATTGTCATTCGCTGTTGACTAAGTAACAAGATTTCCCCTTTCCACAGACATCCAGACCATCATCAGAGTCCAGAGACACAACACGGACAGTCCATCAGCTGAATGCAACATCAGCCTATAGCTTCAGGTTGTTTTCAGGACAAATGTGGAGCTTTACCTTTATTCAAGCCTCTGCTCAGCTCCTTCCCTTCTTGTTCCCTTCCTCCTACCTCTTCCCCAAGAGAACCCATGTGCTGGTGCTGTCAGCAACTAGGATATCCATTAGAGAGAACGTGTGGCATAGTAGATGGAGCAGGGGATAATGAAACTTCCAACAAGAGTACCTGAATTTTGATCCCACCCATCACTACCTGTGATCTTGGTAAAATTCATAGGATTCTCCTGGTCCATTTCTCCAATAGTATAATACCAGCCTCACAGACACCATGTAAAACCATTTACAACTGTAAAAACAAATAGGTAATGTGCTCAATAATAACAATAAACTGTAATTACTGTTCTTTTACACCTGAGGAAGATTAGGCGGTCCACCCATGAGGAGGATACAGATTATAGTCCCAGGGGGGTCACCTAGGGTATCTTACTCAATTTTATTTACTTAGTCCCAGCAATGCCATCACATGTATCTTCCTCAGTGTTTTCTCTCCTACTCTGAGAGAAACATTTCACCCTCGTTTATCTTTATTAAACTTGCTCCTCTTTTCCCTTCCTCAGGTGATTGATCCTGGTTTATGATGAAAAAACAGATGCGGCCTCCACGAATACTGACCTGTCAGCAGTCACAGCCTGGCGGCAATGCCACACTCACTTCTTTTGCTATGGAGAGGACCAGTCTCTCCCCATGTGCTCTCAGACTCTAGCACGCTCATGTTCATGGAGGCTTGATCAGCGCAATTACCCCTCTCCTCAGCAGCCTGTTGTCTCCCTTTCTAATAAGATATATTCTCAGGTATTTGCTTCTCTTTCAATCAAACAACCTCCACCCCCAAAATAAAAACTGCCTTTGTACTCCACATAACCCTGAGATAATGATTTCTTTCTCTGCTCCCCTTCATCATTAAACATCTTGGAAGAGTTGTTCATAGTCATAGTTTCTATTTCCTCACCTCACATGCTTTCTTCAGTCTACTCTTTATGGAATAATGTCCTTCTCCTTGACTGAAACTTGCCAAGGTCAGAAATTCAATTCTGATACCAATTCCAATACAACTTGCTCTGTTCTTAACAGATTCCTTAGCAGCTTCTGAGAGTTGACAATGCAAAATGAGAAGAAAAAAAGTAGAGTATGTGTTAAATGGTATCTTAGGGATGACTTGGTGGTAAAGAATAAGAACTCACTCAAAGTAACTCAAATAGACAAAGATTCATTCTTTAAAAAAAAAAAATCTCTATTATCTCACAAACTTTTGGGACAGGAAATACAGCCAAGCCCTATAATGTAATTCATTAGGCCACTCTGGGGATGCATAGTCTCTTGTTCCTCCTGCTCTCCACATCTCTTCATTCTTATGTTCCTTTGAAGATTTATGATATAGAACTTTCTAGGTCAAGAGTCCCTAAGTCTCTCACTGTAAATTTCCATGAGAAAAACCTGATTAGTGCAAGTTTGAAGTGTACATCTTTTCTCAGTTAGCACCAGCCAAGAAGTGGCAGGCTCACCATGAGGGTTAATTTTTACATCAACTTGCTGAGGCTATGGTGCCCAGTTGTTTGATCAAATAATAGTACAGATGCTGATGTGAAGGCATTTTTAGATGTGATTAATATTTAAGTGAGCAGACTTTGAGTAATGCAGATTAACTCCCTCCCCCAAAATTTGAGTGGGCTTCATTCAGTCAGTTATAAGTCTTGAGAGCAAAGATGGGTTTCTCAAAGAAGAAGAAATTTCTCAAGTCTGCAACCCTCACTTTCCAGCCTTCTGACTTGTCCTAAGGATTTTGGACTTCCCAGCGCCCATAATCATGTGACCCAAGACCTTAAATTAATCTCTCCCTCTCTCCCCTCCTTTTCTGTATTCTTCCTTCTCTTTGTATAAATACAGGTAAGGTGACAGGTAGGAAAGGAAGTAGGTATGGATAGAGGAGATAGACATTGATTCTCTGGAAAACACTGACTAATACAGTCACAAACAGCAAGCTTTATCATAGTGGTCTCTGTTATTGGAGAGGAGCAGAGTGGCCCCAGCTGTATTACGCATATGATTACCAGAGAATCTCAAACTTATTTATAGTTATAGTCCAATGTGCATGCTCAAGTAGAAATTTGCATATGCATTAACATCTGTTCATTACTATTTAATATAACATCACCAATTCAAATATTATTACCTAATAAATATTTTAATCTCTTCATTAAAGAACTGCCTATATGTTGACATTTTATAGCTTCAAAGACTAGAATTAAAATAGAGAAGATTCTTTGGAACCCTCTGCATTCTTGGAGGGAGAGAGAGGCGAAGGTTTAAAATATCCTATACATTGGAAGGCAAGATGGCAGAGGAGAGGGAAACTGAAATAACATTAGACCCCAGGAGTTCAGCTAGATGGTTATCAAACCATTCCAAAAACGTACAAATTTGACATAAGATCAAAGAGAAGAGGAGCAGCAATTCCAGGAATAAAAAAATCAACCACTTTTGGGAAGGCAAGACTTGTGGAGAGGTGAATCCAAAGCAATGGGAAGATAAACCGTGGTGGGGAGTGGCTGGCTCCCAGCAAGCAGTAGAGCAGTAGAGCACAAAGTCAGAACTTTTAGAAGTCTGCTCCACTGAGGGACATCACTCCAGAGGCTAAGCAGGGGTGGAGCCCTCATGGGGACCATGTGGTCTCAGGACCTGTGGGGTCACAGAAATACCAGAGGTGTCTGAGTACGACCGAGCTGCCAGGTATCAGAGAGGGGAAGCTGCTTACAGAGACAGAGCTGAGGAGTGAGCTCTTAGCTCAGGGTTACCTTAAACCATGATCCAAGGCATAGTTGGGCCACTGTTCTTTGATCAGGGACCCTACAAATAGCAGATCTGGGGAGACTTTCTCCTTTCTCCTCTGGGAGGAGCAGTGAGGGAGCACTTGACAGGAATTTTCTGGGTTTGGGGACTCCAAATAGGGCTGTGATTCAGTGATGGAAACTCGGTCACAGGCTGGGTGAGCACAGAGCACGGCCAGAGACCAGGGAGACAGGAGGGATTGAGCACTCTTCTCTGAAGGCACACTGAAGAGTGGGGCCCCAAGCTCTCGGATCCTCTGGGTGGGATATTGGGAGGCCGCCATTTTCATTCCCATCCTCCAGAGCTCTACGGAAAGCACTCAGGGAACAAAAGCTCCCTAGAGCAAACATGAGCAATTTATTTAGGCCGGCCCCTGGCTGGGGTGGTGCAATTCAGCCTCCAGCAAAGACATTTGAGAATCACTACAACAGACCCCTCCCTCAGAAGATCAGCAAGAACATCCAGCCAAGACCAAGCTCACTCATCAAGGAGAACAACAGAATTCCAGAGGAGGGGAAAGCAAAGCATGGAATTCTTGGCTTTCTCCCCATGATTCTTTAGTTTTATAAAGTTAAATTTTTTATTAATTTTATTTTTTTTAAGATTTTATTTATTTATTTGACAGACAGAGGTTACAAGTAGGCAAGAGAGGCAGGCAGGGAGAGAGAGAGTAGGAAGGAGGCTCTCCAGGGAGCAGAGAGCCTGATGTGGGGCTTGATCCCAGGACCGTAGGATCATGACCTGAGCTGAAAGCAGAGGCTTTAATCCATTGAGCCACCCAGGCAACCCTATATTTTTTCTTATTCTATTTTTTTTAACTTCTCCTCTTTCCTCTTTTAATGTTTTAACTATTTTATCTTATCAGTATCTTTTCAAAAAATTTTAAATTTTCATTGTTATAGTCATATCTTATCCCTTCATTGTATTTACCCTTATTTTTTTTAATAGATACAGGTTTTTTTTTTTTTTTCTTTAAAATTTTGGGAGGTAGTTTCTTCTAAAAGACCAGAATACACCCAAAATCAAGTGGGTGGCTCTGTTTTATTCATCAATCTAATATATATATTTTTTTGTTTGTTTGTTTGTTTGTTTCCCCTCCCCTTTCTTCTCCCCTGTTTTGGGTCTCTTTTGATTTGGTTAGCATGTATTTTTCTGGGGTCTTTGCAACCTTTTTAGTATTTTGTTCTCTCATTCATCTATTCTTATCTGGATAAAATGACAAAACAGAAAAACTCACCACAAAAAAACAAAAGAACAAGAAGCATCACCAATAGCTAGGGACCTAATCAATATGGATATTGGTAGTATGTCAGAACTAGAGTTCAGAATGGTGATTATCAAGGTGCTAGCTGGGCTCAAAAAAAAGCATGGATGATACTAAAAATCCCTTTCTGGATAAATAAAATCTCTTTCTGGAGAAATAAAAGAACTAAAATCTAACCAAGTTGAAATCAAAAAAGCTATTAGTGAGGTGTAATAAAAAATAGAGGCTCTTACTGCTAGAATAAATGAGGCAGAAGAGAGAATTAGTGATATAGAAGACCAAATGGTGGAGAATAAAGAAGCTGAGCAAAAGAGAGACAAAAAACTACTGGACAATGAGGGGAGAATTCAAGAGATAAGTGATACCATAAGACAAAACAATATTAGAATAATTAAGATCCCAGAAGAAAAGAGGGGCAGAGAGAGAGAGAGAGAGAGAGAGAGTAGGAAGCAGGCGTAATATGGAAATTTCCCTAATATGGAAAAAGGAATAAGCATCAAAATCCAGGAGGCATAGAGAACCCCCCTAAAAATCAATAAGAATAGGTTCACACACCCATCATATAATAGTAAAACTTACAAATCTCACTGACAAAGAGAAAATCCTGAAAGTAGCTGGGACTAGAGGTCTGTAACATACAATGGTAGAAATATTAGATTGGCAACAGACCTATCCACAGAGACTGGCAGGCCAGAAAGGACTGGCACCATACATTCAGAGCACTAAATGAGGAAAAAATATGCAACCAAGAATATTATATGCAGCTAGGCTGTCACTGAAAATAGAAGGAGAAATAAAAAGATTCCAGGATAAATAAAAATTAAAAGAATTTGCAAGCACCAACCAGCCCTATAGGAAATATTGAAAGGGGTCTTCTAAGCAAAGAGAGAGCATAAAAGTAATAAACCAGAAAGGAACAGAGACAATATACAGTAACAGTCACCTTAGAGGCAATACAATGGTACTAAACTCTTATCTTTCAATAGTTACCCTGAATGGAAATGGGCTAAATGCCCCAATCAAAGACACAGGGTATCAGAATGGATAAATAAACAAAATCCATTGATATGCTGTTTACAAGAAATACTTTAGACCCAAAGACACCTCCAGATTTAAAGTGAAGGGGTAGAAAAAAATTTACCATGCTAATGGACATCAAAAGAAAGTTGGGGTGACAATCCTTATATCAGATAATTAGATTTTAAGCCAAAGACTATAACCAAGAGATGAGGAAGGACACTATATCCTACATAAAGAGTCTGTCCAACAAGATCTAATAATTTTAGATATCTATGTCCCTAACATGGGAGCAGCCAATTATATGAACCAATTAATCAAAAATTAAAGAAACACACTAACAATAATACAATAATATTAGGGCACTTTAACACCCTTCCTCACTGAAATAGATGGATCATCCAAGCAAAAGATCAACAAGGAAATAAAGGATTTAAATGACACACTGGACCAGATGGACATCACGGATATATTCAGAACATTCCACCACAGAGCAACAGAATACACATTCTTCTTTAGTGCACAAGGAACACTCTCAAGAATAGATTGCATCGTGGGTCACAAATCAGGTCTCAACTGATTTGATTAGGATCATTTCTTGCATATTTTCAGACCACAATGCTCTGAAGCTAGAACCCAATCACAAAAGGAAATTTGGAAAGAACTCAAATACATACAGGCAAAAGAGGATCCTACTGAATAATGGGTCACCAGGAAATTAAAGAAGAATTGAAAAATTCATGGAAACAAATGAAAATGAAAACACAATTGTTCAAAATCTTTGAGACACAGCAAAGTGGTCCTTAGAGGAAAGTATATAGCAATATAAGCTTTTCTCAAGTAACAAGAAAGGTCTCAAGTACATAACCCAACTCTATACCTAAAGGAGTTAAAGAAAGAATAGCAAAGAAAGCCTAAGCTGGGTAGGAGAAGAGAAATCATAAAGATCAGAGCAGAAATCAATGAGATAGAAACCAAAAGAACAGTAGAACAAATCAAAGAAACTAGGAGCTGGTTCTTTGAAAGAATTAATAAGATTGATAAACCTCAGGACAGACTTACAAAAAGAAAAGAGAAAGGACCCAAATTAATAAAATAATAAATGAAAGAGGAGAGATCACATATAACACCAAAGAAATACAGACAATTAGAACATATTATGAGCAACTCTACACCAAAAAATTTGACAATCTGGAAGAAATGGATGCATTCCTAGAGACATATAAACTACTACAACTGAACCAGGAAGAAATAGAAAACCTGAACAGGCCCATAACCAGTAAGGAGATTGAAGCAGTCATCAAAAATCTCCCAAGAAAAAAGAGCCCAGGACCAGACAGCTTCCCAGCAGAATTCTACCAAACATTTAAAGAAGGATTAATACCTATTCTCCTGAAACTATTCCAAAACATAGAAATGAAAGAAAAACTCCCAAACTCATTTTACGAGGCCAGTATTCCCTTGACCCTAAAACCAGACAAAGACCCCATCAAAAAGGGAATTACAAACCAATATCCTTAATGAACGCAGATGCAAAAATTCTCACCAAAATACTAGTCAATAGGATCCAACAGTACATTAAAAGGATTATTCAGCATGACCAAGTGGGATTTATTCCTGGGACTCAAGGTTGGTTCAACAACTGCAAATCAATCAATGTGATACAATACATTAATAAAAGAACTAGAACCATATGATACTCTCAACAGATGCTAAAAAAACATTTGACAAAGTACAGCATCCTTTCTTGATCAAAACTCTTCACAGTGTAGGCATAGAAGGTACATACCTCAATATCATCAAAGCCATCTATGGAAAACCCACAGTGAATTTCATTCGCAATGGGGAAAAACTGAGAGCTTTTCCTCTAAGGTCAGGAGCATGGCAGGGATGTCCACTATCACCAATGCTATTAAACATAGTACTAGAAGTCCTAGCTTCGGCAGTCAGACAACAAAAAGAAATAAAAGGCATTCAAATTGGCAAAGAAGAAGTCAAACACTCACTCTTTGCAGATGATATGATACTATATGTGGAAAACCCAAAAGACTCCACTCCAAAACTGCTAGAACTCATACAAGAATTCAGTAAAGTGCCAGGATATAAAATCAATGCACAGAAATCAGTTGCATTCTTATACACCAACAACCAGACAGAAGAAAGAGAAATTAAGGAGTCGATTCCATTTACAATTGGACCCCAAACCATAAGATACCTGGGAATAAACATAACTAAAGAATCAAATAATCTGGGGCACCTGGGTGGCTTAGTAGGTTAAGCTGCTGCCTTTGCCTCAGGTCATGATCTCAGGGTCCTGGGATCTCTGCTCGGCAGGGAGCCTGCTTTCTTCTCTCTCTCTCTATCTCTGCCTGCCTCTCTGCCTACTTGTGATCTCCATCTGTCAAATGAATAAATAAAATCTTTTAAAAAAAGAGAATCAAATAATCTGTATTCAGAAAACTATAAAGTACTCATTAAAGAGTTGAGGAAGACACAAATGGAAAAAAGTTCCATGCTCATGCATTGGAAGAACAAATATTGTGAAAATGTCTATGCTACCTAAAGCAATCTACATATTTAATGCAATCCCTATCAAAGTCCCATCCATTTTTTTCAAAGAAATGGAACAAATAATCCTAAAATTTGTATGGAACCAGAAAAGACAGAGGAATTTTGAAAAGAAAGCCAAAGTTGGTGGCACCACAATTCCAGACTTCAAGCTCCTATTACAAAGCTGTCATCATCAAAACAGTATGGTACTGACACAAAAACAGACACAGATCAATGGAACAGAACAGAGAGCCCAGAAATGGACCCTCAACTCTATGGTCAACTAATCTTCAACAAAGCAGGAATGAATGTCCAATAGAAAAAAGACAGTCTTTTCAACAAATGGTGTTGGGAAAATTGGACAACTACATGCAGAAGAATGAAAATGGACCATTTCCTTACACCACACACAAAAATAGACTCAAGATGGATGAAAGACTCAATGTGAGAAAGGAATCCATCAAAATCCTTAAGGAGAATGCAGGCAGCAACTTCAACTTCAGCTGCAGCAACTTCTTCCTAGGTACAT
The DNA here is from genome assembly GCF_964662115.1 of Mustela nivalis. NCBI lineage: Eukaryota > Metazoa > Chordata > Mammalia > Carnivora > Mustelidae > Mustela > Mustela nivalis. The sequence goes on along the minus strand of NC_139022.1, from coordinate 59,863,156 downwards.
TGCCAAAGGCAAGGGAAGCAAGGGCAAAAATGAACTATTCGGACTTCATTAAGATCAAAAGCTTTTGCACAGCAAAGGAAACAGTCAACAAAACCAAAAGACAACTAACAGCATGGGAGAAGCTATTCACAAATGACATATCAGATAAAGGGCTAGTATCCAAAATCTAGAAAGAGCTTATCAAACTCAACACCCAAAGAACAAAGAATCCAATCAAGAAATGGGCAGAAGACATGAACAGACATTTCTGCAAAGAAGACATCCAGATGGCCAAAAGACACATGAAAAAGTGCTCAACAAGAAAATAGAAATCAAAACCACAATGAGATACCATCTCACACTAGTCAGAATGACTAAAATTAACTAGTCGGGAAATGACAGATGTTGGTGGGAATGTGGAGAAAGGGGATATGAACCCTCTTACACTGTTGGTAGGAATGCAAGCTGGTGCAGTCACTCTGGAAAACAGCATGGAATTTCCTCAAAAAGTGGAAAATAGAGCTACCCTATGACCCAGCCATTGCACTACTGGGTATTTACCCTAAAGATACAAATGTTGTGATCCAGTGGGTATACGTGCACCCGAATGTTTATAGCAGCAATGTCCACAACAGCCAAATTATGGAAAGAGCCTAGATGTCCATCAAGAGATAAATGGATAGAGAAGATATAATGCACACACACACAATGGAATACTGTGCAGCCATCAAAGAAATGAAATCTTGCCATTTGCAATGACGTGGATGGAACTAGAGGGTATTATGCTGAGTGAAATAAGTCAATCAGGAAAGACAATTATTATATGATCTCTCTGATATGAGGAATTTGAAAGGCAGGGTGGGGGGTTTTGGGGGGAGGAAAGGAAAAAATGAAACAGGATGGGATCAGGAGGGAGAGAAACCAGAAGAGACTCTTAATCTCACAAAACAAACTGAGAGTTGCTGGGGAGAGGTGGGTAGGGAGAGGGTGGTTGGGTTATGGACATTGGGGAAGGGCATGTGCTATGGTAAGTGCTGTGAAGTGTGTAAACCTGATGATTCACAGACCCCTGGGTCAAATAATATATTACATGTTAACAAAAATAATTTTTTAAAAAAGATTTTAAAAATATCCTATACATAAGAAAAGGGGGAAGAGGTGGGAAACCCAAGGACAAAAGTGAGAAGGATTCCAACCCCCTTTAGGACATCAGGTAGTCACCAGTAAACATTTACTCTTGCCTCCTTCTTTCTAGAATAGCAAAAACAACCTCGAATTCCACCCTAAGCATTCATCTAAATGCTAAAATTACTGAAGAAATATAGATGAGGTGCTTTGTCTGGTGTCTTTTTTTTTTCCAAATCATTTATAATTAGAGTAAAACCATGACTAACCAGAATTCTACTGACCAGAAAATGAGTGATGCAAAATCTGAGGTGAGGAGAGATGATCTGAGGGGTTGATTTTTTTAAAAAGCAGAGATCAAGGTGCTAGCAGACACCTGGCCTCTGAAAACAACATTTGGGAGAGGTCACCATTCGGGGACAATGAGGTGAAAACCATCCACAGAAACAATGTACTTCAAGGGGCAAAGGTCCGTGGGATTGCCAAGGGTGAACATACAACGAAAACAAGTAGAGCTGGTACATTTTTACATTTACATTTCTAACAGAGAGAGAAATCTGACATGAGGGAGATAAAACATCTGCTACTGTTCGCTTGTCCGTGACATTTTTCCTCTCTCATTCTTGCTGTCCAAGTCTTAGCTTAGTCTACCTCACTTCACTGTGGAAAGGAGGAGCTACTGCCAGCTCCAGAGTAAATCCCAGTTGAGCTAAACCAATCACTTGTCCTCCGTTTGTTGTGCCACAGACTGGGTTAGGCATATGCACATGCATATAGAGGCATACAGTGCTGGCTGATGAATTATTAGGGGAAACCCAGTGTGGAGACTTCTGAAAAAGGTACCTGTGCTGATAAAAACAAAACAAAACAAAACAAAACACACACACACAGGAAGAGAAGCCCTCGTTTTGCTACATGATGCTTTTCTTAGAACAGCAAAAGCAGCAATGCAGTGATGAAGGACACGGTCTCAAAGAAGGCAGGGTAACAGAGGAAGTAATCTGGGTTCTCAATTACATCACTCAGTTGTTGGTAATTACCCTCGACAAAGTACTTTGGAACTATGGGAGGTCAATTCCCCTCAGTGTTCAGAACAGTTGAGAAAGATTTTCTGTTACTTTACTTGCTGCCCGAAGTGAAAATTAATCCTATACAGTCAGTCTTAAAATCAAGGCAAGTGAGAATCAACAGTGTCAAATGCGCTCAATAATTCAAGAAGAAAAGTCACTGGTCTAGATGCAAACTGAAAGGGAAAAAAAAAATAAAAATCTTAAATTTTGTTTAAGGTACATGCACTAACTTAATGCATGCAGCTAAGAAGGAAATTCTATGCATGCTTGTATTACAGTATAATCAGAGAAAAAAGAATGACAGAGTATGGGATTTGGTACAAGGATTTGAACTTATCGATTGTGGGGGATGCTTAAGGAGTCTCTGAAAGGCAACAGACCTTGCATATGATGCTCGAGTTTGACGAGCATGTGTCAGACCAAATAGGAAGGGAAGACGGACCTAAAGTGAGAAAGAGGGGAAGAATCCCAAACTCACAAGCAAGAGCTGGAGCCCACAAAACAGACTGAACAAAATCAGTCCATTTTTATTGGCCCTCACATTCATTGAGGGAGTATCCTGCAGGAAATAGGGCCTTTGATCAATCCAAGGGGTCAGAAACAGGTACAGTGTTCGACACTGCCCATGCTAGGAGGTGAGTCAGCAGATAAGTGACCGGCTGCATAAAGTACAAAGAGTGCCTCTTCATTCTACTCTCCAGATCCCCTCAGAAATCTCCCTTGTGGTCCAGCCTTACTGGCAACATGGAGAAAAGGAATTCTCAGGAATGTAAGGTAGACTAACCAAGTTGACACATAACAGAGTTACCCACATTTGCCAGTCTCATGAAAGAAAGTCTGTATTATCGTGCTATTGCTTTTTCCTAATCTCATAGAATGGCCTTTGGAAAGAAGATTTGATATTTACATGTCAGTAGCAGACTACTAGAGTCTTTTCTGACCACCGTTTTTGCAAATTACTTGCACCTGCTCAGGGCCCTTCCTATTTCAGTTAGAAGTTACAAATAAAGGACCATTTATCACCACTGGACTATACCCTGAACTTGCTGCATACGGAGTAGTGAGAAGGTAAATTCTGAAAATTTACTGTAAATTTACTGTAAATTCTGTAAATTCTGCTTTTAGAGACACACATTTCTTGCTATGATGTCAAGAGACTTCTACCAAACTGGGGTCCTTTACTCCCAATTTTGCTAAGATATATCAAAAATACTGTTGTCTCAAACAGAAAATTTAATCCCATAATGAGGGTCATCTAGAAACAAAATAAGGTAAAAGAAAATGCCTAACACCTGAAAAACTTATTTTGCCAAACATGTTTTCCCATGTTATAACTAAATGAAAGACTAAGCAGCAAATAAACCATAGATATGTTTAGAACTATACAATAAAGGGCCAAGTCAAGAAATATGTATTTGCTATTGACATCACCAGTAATTAACCTGTATCCACTATTTTCTTCTTTAACCTGTATCTATTTTCTTATTATACTAAGTGAAATAAATGAAGTGAATTTTAATTTCTGACTCTTTACAAATCAAAACATCTAAATGTATACATATATTTAAGTCCAAAATATTTAAGAAGTATGGAATAAAAAAATTTTAAATAAAAAATATTTTCTAATTCTGACACTGGCATAAATACATACTGTAAACATATCATTATAATGGAGTCATTAACTCTTTTATAATGATTTGCATAGACCAAAAAACAAAACCAACCAGAGAAATTTTGGATTAAATGTATCATACCTTTCCCTTGTGCCTTTTTAATTCATACAAATTAATTAGAAACCTTAAAACCCATATAAATAATATACAAAGAAAAAATACATTTGCCTAAAGACACATACTTTTGAGAACAATAAAGAGAGTAGCTTTGGGGCGCCTGGGTGGCTCAGTGGGTTAAGCCTCTGCCTTCGGCTCAGGTCATGATCCCAGGGTCCTGGGATCGAGCCCCACATCAGGCTCTCTGCTCAGAGGGGAGCCTGCTTCCCCCTCTCTCTCTGCCTGCTTCTCTGCCTACTTGTGATCTCTGTCTGTCAAATAAATAAATAAAATCTTTAAAAAGAGAGAGAGAGAGAGAGAGAGAAGCTTTGCCCTCCCATGTAGTAACACTCTTGTAATGCAGTAATAAAGTGGTCAGACAACTGGATGACTGAAACAAAATAGCACAAAATCCCACTACATATACATAATAACTTGATATAGGTCAAAAGTTCCACCAAGAATCAATGGGAATAGGAAAGACAATTATCATACAGTGTTACAAAAAATAGTTCACAATACAGAGAAAAATGAAACTATATCCTTACCTAAAACTTTGAATGAAGTAGTTTCCAAATTAATTAAAAACTTCAAAGTAAAATCTAAAACCATAAAAAAAATGAAAAGATAATTGGAAGAGTATTTTGTGACTAATGTACAGAAAAAGAACATAGACAAAGTTCAAAAGTACAAACCACAAGCAGGGAAAAGACAATGGATTTGATTAACGTTAAGAATTTTTGTTCAGGGGTGCCGGGGTGGCTCAGTGGGTTAAGCATCTTCCTTCAGCTCAGGTCATGATCCTGGAGTCCCAGGATCAGATGGAGCCCCACGTCTGGCTCCCTGCTCTGCGGGGAATCTTACTTCCTCCCTCTCCTTTTGGCCCTCATGTTCTCTTGCTTCCTCACTCACTAAGTAAAATCTTTAAAAAATAATTTGGGTTCAATTAAAGATATCATGTAGAAGTTAATGATAGATAATAAATTGGGAGGAGATACAAGATTTTAAACCAGCGAAAGACTTATTTTCCAGCATCCCAAAGGAATGATAATAATAAGAAATCAACAATAAAATGAGAAAGGCAATAGGAAAATGAGCAAACTAAACAGGCGATCCACAGAAGAAACTCAAAGGAATATGAAATATAGGAAAAGATACTCAAATTCGTTAATCCAGATGTGCTAGTAAAAATGAAAAACTTAAAAAGGACATATGAAAGGATGCTCAAGACCCTATATTATTAGGGATATAGTTGTCAATCAAAGTAACAAGAAGATATCCCAACACACCTATCAGAAAGGCCAAAATCCAAAACACGGACACCACCAAATGCTGGAAAGGATGTAGAGTAACGGAAACTCTCATACCCTGCTGGGGAGAATGTACAACAGGACAGTCACTTTGAAAGACAATTTGACAGTTTCTTACAAAACCAAACATACTCTTACCATATGATCTCTTTGATATTTATCCAAATGAGTTGAAAACCTAGGTTCATACAAAAACCTGCACATAAACATGCACATGAATGTTTATTCAAAATCTTCATTCGTAATTGCCTAAAAACTTCGAAGCAACCAAGACATCCTTCATTCAGTATGTGAAGGATAACTGAACTGTTACATCTAGACAATAGATTATTCCACAGCACTAGAGAGAAATTAGCTATCAAGCCATGAAAAGATAGGAATAAACTAAGTTGCACATTACAGAATGAAAGAAGCCAATCAGAAAATGCTACATATTGTATGATTCCAGCCCTAGGACAGTCTAGAAACAGCAAAACTATGGAGACAGTAAAAGGATCAATGTTGCCAGAATCGGGGGAAAGGAGGGACGAAAGGACAGAGCATCGAGACTTTTTAGGTCAGGGAAACTGTTGTGTATCACACTACAATGGTGGATACATGTCATGCTTCTGTCCTAACCCACAGAATATGAACCTGTAAGATCGGGAACAAGACAAGGATGTCCACTCTCATCACTTTCATTCACGACAGTACTGGAAGGCCTAGCAGCAATTAAACAAGAAATAAAAGGCATCTCAATCAGCAGAGAAGTAAAACTGTCACTATTTGCAGATGACATGACACCATATACAGATAATGCTAAGTACTCCATCCCAAAACTATCAGACTGACAAATGAATCCAGTAAATTTGTAGGATATACAGCTAATACATAATAACTACTTGCTTTACTGTACACTAATAATGAGCTATCAGAAAGAGAAATTAAGAAGCCACAGTCAACTGCAGAAAGAAACATATCTGGGAATAAATTTAATCCAGGAAATGAAAGACCTGTACTCCAAAAACTGTAAGACAGTGATGAAAGAAATTGACAAAGATACAAATAAAAGATGTATCATGTTCATGCATTAGAATATTGTTACAATGTCCACACTACCCAAAGCAATCAACAGATCCTATGCAATCACTATCAAAATAACAACAGTATCTTCCACAGAACTAAAACAATCTTAAAATTTGTATGAAATTTTAAAAGACCATGTATAGCCAAACAATACCGACAAAGATAAAAAAGCTGGAAGTATCACAATCCCAGATTTCAAACTATACAATAAAACTATAGTAATCAAAAAAGTATGGTATAGACAAAGACACACAGATCAAAGGAATAGAGCAGAGTGTCCAGAAAGAAACCCAGACTTACATGGTCAATTATTCTATGACAAAGGAAGCAAGAATATACAGTGAGGGAAAGACAGTTTCTTCAAAAACTGGTGCTAGGAAAACTGTACAGCTACATACAAAGGAATTTGACTGGATCACTTTCTTGTACCATACACAGATATAAACTCAAAATATATTAAAAACCTAAATGTAAGACCTTAAAACTTAGGCAGGTAACTCTTAGACATTGGCGTTAGCAACATTTTTCTGAATCTGTCTCCCCAGGCAAAGGAAACAAAAGAAAGAAAGAAAAAAAGGAATTGGGACTATGTCAAACTAAAAAGCTTTTTAACAGTGAGCAAACCAACAAAACTGAAGGGCAACCTACTAAATGGGAGAGGGTATTTGCAAGGGATATATTTGATAAGGGATTAATAATATCCAAAATATACCTTGAATTCATACAACTCAACACCAAGACAACAAATAAGTCAATGAGAAAATGAGCAGAGGACCTTAAAAGACATTTTTCCAAAGAAGACATTCAAATGTCCAACAGGTACATGAAAAGATCCTAAGCATCACTAATTATCAGAGAAATGCAGATCAAAACCACAAAAGCTATCACTTCATGCTAGGCAGAATGGCTAGTATCAAAAAAGACAATCCTCTTCCAGTGTTGGTGGGAATGTAAACTGATGCAGCTACTATGGAAAGAGTACACGAGTCCTCAAAAATTAAAAATAGAAATACTATATGACCTAGTAACTCCACTATTGGATATTTACCCAAAGAAAATGAAAACACTCTTTTGAAAAGATAGGTGCGTGCCTATGTTAATTGTAGCCTCATTTATGATAGCCAAGATATGGAAACAATGTAAGTGTCCATCAAGGGATAAGTGGATAAAGAAGATGTGTATGTGTATATATCTATACATACACGTGTGCATACACCAACACACACACATACAATGGAATATTTCTCAGCCATAAAAAAATGAAATTTTTTTTGTGACAGCATGGATGGACTTCGAGGTTATTATGCTAACTCAAATAAGTCAGAGAAAGACCAATACCGTACAATTTCACTTATATCTGGAATCTAAAAAATGACACAAATGAAAGAAAGTAATGAATTCATAAATACAGAGAAAAAACTGGTGGTTCCCAGAGGGGAGGGAGGGGGGTAGAGTAACGGGCAAAATAGGTGAAGGGGATTAAAAGGTACGAACTTCCAGTTATAAATAAATAAGTCCAAAGAGTAAAAAAAATAATAATAATAACATATTAAGTCATGGGGATGAAAAACACAGTACAGAGAATATAGTCGACGAACTTATAACAGCACTGTATGGCGACAGAGGGTAACTACATATTCAGGGTGGTGAGCGGTGAGCGATGCATGTACTTGTCAGATCAATGTATTGTGTTCTTGAAGGGAATACAATTATGTCAACTACACTTCAATGAAAACAAGCATAAAAAAGAGTGTAGGGAGGCGCCTGGGTGGCTCAGTGGGTTAAAGCCTCTGCCTTGGGATCAGGTCATGATCCCAGGGTCCTGGGACCGGGCCCCGCCCTCATCAGCTCTCTGCTCAGCAGGGAGCCTGCCTCCCCCGCTCTCTGCCTGCCTCTGCCTCTCTGCCCATCAAATAAAATACATAAAATCTTAAAAAAAAAAAAAAAAAAAGTGTAGTGAGGAAAGACGGGAGGGGAGGAAGAAAAGAAAGAAGGCCTGACCCGGGGAAATAAACTGCTGAAAAAAGGGAAAAAGCCGTCAGAGGCCTCTTCCTTTCCTGCTCTTCCACTCTGCGCACTCCCTGGTACCCTTCACGTCTCCGTTCCAGCTCTCTTGCTGAGCTTCTCTTTTTCTCAGAAGCTCTCCCTGTCCTCCTCCTCAGAACTCATTAGAATCTGCCCCTCTAAAATTAGACCCTATGAAGACCCTAATGTTAAATCCTTAATTTCGCATATCCCCTGGACTAACATTTTCCCAAAGCAAGCAAGTTTCCCCACAAATTTGCAGAGGAGACGTGCCTGGGGGTTAAGCGTCGGTGCAGTTCATGAGCCCAGGGTCGTGGAATGAGCCCCACGGTGTCTCCCTGCTCAGCGGGGAGTCTGCGTCTCCCTCTCCCTCTGCCGCTCTACCTGATTGTGCTGTCTGTCTGTCTGTCTGTCTCTCTCTCTGTCAAATAAATAAATAATCCTTTTTTTTTTAATTGCTGAAGAATTTAATATAGTTGTTTGGATTTACCAACCTGGTTTCTCTGACTTCACCGGCTAGTTTGCAAGCTCCTTGGCCAAGGCCAAGCACAGCCCTGAAGGAAAACAGCTAAGCAGGACGATTCTGAAAACTTTCTGGAGCTGCAAATGAGAGACCAATCCCCTGCTCTCTTACATGGTCTTGTTTGCAATCACTAAGCGACTTCACCTGGCAATTTCTAGGGCTTTCCCAAAACCTGTTGACTGGAATAAGATTCAGGTTTGCACTCAGAAACCCAGTGAGCCTGTGCACAACTCTTACATTTGACTCCAAATTGTTTCTAAGGAAAACTCTAGCCTTTTACCATTACTGAATCCACTTGGGTTGGCTTCAGCTCTGTGTTCATTAACAGGCTGAACTGAGATCTTTACTTTCTAGTTAAAACGACCAGGATGAAATGGGAAACCACGTCCACTCTATCTTCGGCTAAGTGAGTACATCTGCTCACTCTTAACCTAGGCGGTTCAACTGAAAGGAAATCCACTAAAATCCTTAATTTTCAACTCCAACAAATGGAGGCCCCTAAACGAAGCCAAACTTTGTCTGGTCTTTGTCTTACTGCAAAAGCTAGGACACTGGAAAAGACTGTTACGCATTTAAGCTCTCCAGGAGCCTTCAGCCCTCCAACCAACCTTTTCCTGATTACAAGACTCTGAGGAACTATAGGAGCATTTCTCCATCTTTCTCCAGGTTGGAAATGAATCTCTCTGTTTACTGACCCTGGAGCTGCACTGTTGGGAGTTCAATGTCACTGTTGTTATCAAACAGTCCCTGCCTTGGGGCGCCTGGGTGGCTCAGTGGGTTAAGGTGCTGCCTTTGGCTCGGGTCATGATCTCAGGGTCCTGGGATAGAGTTCCGCATCGGGCTCTCTGCTCACCGGGGAGCCTGCTTCCTCCTCTCTCTCTCTGCCTGCGTCTCTGCCTACTTGTGTTCTCTCTCTGTCAAATAAATAAATAAATAATAAAATTTAAAAAAAAAAAAAAAACAGTTCCTGCCTTGAATGATTCAAGTGGTTTAAATACCAGGGTTTCTAATAAACTTTAGTGCATTCCTGTCCCTAAACCTATTCCCTTTTATTTACACCCTCTGAGAGATGCGCAACCTTTTCTCCTGACTTCTCTCAGCCCTATCCCTTTATTGGTCCAAGATTTCTTAGAGAAATAACACACTAAAATTTCTTTCTCCCAAAAGGGGGAGATACTTCTGGAATTTGATAGTAGCAACCAAAATAAGGCAACCAGATGAATCAAATAACCCTTCAATATCTTTAAGTGCTCCATCTGAGGCAATAGGAGACCCAACAATAAAGGTTCTAACTGTGGATCCCTACTGAATAGGCTGTAGGGCATCAAGCCCATAATAAAAGATTATAAGGTTCAGGGACACCTGGGTGGCTCAGTTGGTTAAGCAACTGCCTTCTGCTCAGGTCATGATCCTGGAGTCCTTGGATCAAGTCCCACATAGGGCTCCCAGCTCTGTGGGAAGTCTGTTTCTCCCTCTTACCTCCCCCTTCATGCTCTCTCACTGTTTCTCTCTCTGTCTCTCGAATAAATATATTAATAAAATCTATTTTAAAAAAAAAAAAGATTATAAGATTCAGGGCCTCCTTACTTCTGCCCTGGGGATAGGATTTGCCAATATCGCCTTACTTTTATTTAGGAAGGAAGACATTACAAATAGACTCTAGTACCCCCAAGGAATGACCAAAAGTCCTTCCTACTTCTCCCAATATTTAAAAGCAATTTTAGACGATACAGAGTTACCTGGAGGCTCTGGTTTATGACAAAATGCCGAGGACTTGCTTTCTCTGATCCCCTATCTCAGGCCTCTTCTCATGGAAGACAGCAACCACCTATTAAACTTTTAGCCTTAATGCGACACAAAGTCTTCAAGGAGGAATTGCAGTTTTCTCAAACTAAACTTTGCTATTTGGGGTACCTAATTTCAGAACAAGGACTACATTTAGATCCAAATATACACCTTGAACTTACTCAAACCCAAACCAAGTGCCATTTACAAGGTTTTCTTGGTTAACAGGCTACTGTATTAAAAAATGAAAACAAACAAACAAACAAAAAACAAACAAAAAAACAAAAACCTGATCCTATCATTTGGGAAGATCAGGATGATTTAGTCTTTAAAACCTTAAAGGAGGGATGCTTAGATGGTTCAGTCGGTTAAGCATTTGGCTTCAGCTCAGGTCATGATCCCAGGGTCCTGGGATCAAGTCCCACATCCCGTTCCCTCCTCAGCAGGAAGTCTGCTTCTCCCTGACTGCAGCTCCCCCTGCTTGTGCTCTCTCTTTCGCTCTCTGACAAATAAACAAATAAGATCTTTAGAAATAAAACCCTAAAGGAAAGCTTTAAAAATCCCCTGCCTTTGGACATCCGAATGACCAACTTCCTCCTTCCCTCTCCTTCCTGAACTTTATTACCCGTACCCACTCCTCACATCCCTCATCTTAACCTTGCCACCCTCCTTCCCTCTCCTGTGGATGGGAATCCTCAGGACTGTGTGTCTCTGACAGGTCACCTCCTGCGGCTGCCTGATGACTTAGAGGAAATTCTTTTGGTTAACACCAACTCTTTTGTACTGACATTTGGTACTGTGTTTAAAAGGACCGAATCGGTAAATATTATGCTGAGTATGCTGTTCCGAAGGCTTTGGAAGTCATCAAATCTTTGGAAGTCCCTCTGCCCTTGGTTACCTCGGCCCAACGGTCTGAACTGTCTTATGCGGACTTGCGTTTTAGCTGCCAGCAAAACCACATCTACCTGTATGACAATAGTGACGCCTCTAGAATGCCACCAAGTACACGGCTCTCCAAGGAACCCACAACCAAACTTCTGTCATGGTCCACGGAGATGTTCCTTCAAATGATAATCTAGAAAAGTTGACTAGAGATGCCCAGCCATTGGCCCTAGAAAAGGAAAAACAGTATTGGAATTCTAATAATTGTTCGTTTGGTTAAAACAAGAAAATTCTGACTTAGGCCAAATGGTAATCCAGTCCTTCCAGAGACTCCAAATTTCTCATTACTGATTATATCCATGCATTGAATCACTGGCATTCTGAAAAAAATGATTCTTTCTGAACAGCAGTAGAGGGGATATATTTATAAGGCTGCAAGGAGTGCCTACTTTGCTTTTTTTTTTTTTTTTTTTTGCCCTCTTGCTGAAATACAATTTAAGAACACCTGTTCACACTGCTCCCAAGCACTTTAAATTCCTGAATGGAGGTTTGATATTTAGGGCACCTCATTTCAGAGCAAGAAAAGCTCTTGATCTACTAGAAAAGATCATCCCAACCTGAAGAACTCTCTCTGGAACTTCGTGGAGCTGGGGGAACTCCCTTCACTGGGCAGGTTTTCGACAGGTCCGCGCTGTTTGGTTGGCAGGTTTTACAACACTTCACTGTGTTGTAAATTAGCAAAATTAGCAAAATTTGCAGAAACCCTTCAAATATCCTGGCCAAAGGCACTGCCATTAATCCCTAATCTCTGGTCTACTCCTTTTGATGATATCATGAACACCTGATTGTTAAACTGCGCTTTAGAAGAACAATCTTTACACAGCGTCCCCGAGGGGACAAAGACTTTAAACATCTCACCTTGCAGCTCAGGTTTTGTCTATTGGAAAATATCTCTCCAGAAAGACTTCATAGTGCAACTCTGTTGGAAAGGCCCCTTTCGAGTACTGTTAACCAACCCTTATGCAGCCAAACTCCAAGGAATCGACTCTTGAGTACATGTGTTGGATCTAAAAAAAAAAAAAAAAAAGAAAGAAAATCACCAAACCCTGACTGATCCTGCACACCAACTGGTGGCCTGAAAAATAGATTTCCAGGAATTGAAACAAGTGAAGGAGAAAAACTTTCCCCCAAATGACAGAAGCCTGGTTCTGTTTACCTTCTCCTTGTTGTTACTTCTTACCTTATTTGCTTCGTTCCTTTCTTGGCCCAGTCTGCTGCAAAAAAGATGAAGCCTCTCTGACCCGAGGTTCTGTTACCAGAAACTCCAGTCTACTCATAATGTCAGGGATCTCTTGGTTTTATCTGTAAGCAATTTCTGTTTGATCCCAAGACCTATGAGTTTAGGCTGTTAAGAGTCAGAAGCTTTCATCCCGGTTTTAACCTTCCTCTAACCATAACCTTGTATGCTCTTTAGCTGGTTGACTTCAAGTCTGGCTCATGGTTCAGAACTATTCTATGCATACAAACTGGGGTCATTATTCTGCTATATAATCATTTTTGAATTTTGCGCCTGTTGCCTGTCAAATCTCTACAGAAGTGATACACCCAGTAGGGTGCTTTTAGCTCGGCACTTACAGATGTTCTCCAGTGCTTCCAACTTTTTAAGGTACAGACCTCAAATGGGAAATGCCCAAGAGTTCTCCCTCATTACCTTTCTTGTTACTCAAATGTGGCCTCACAGGTTTGAAACCTGTGCATTTTTCCCTCTGATATAGAACAGGACAACCAGTAAATGTCCTTCCTGGCACCAAGGGACAAAAACCACTAAATATCAAAAATCTAATCTTGAGCAGCAATGTTTTGAGCAAAGATCTTAATCAGAAGTAGGAAATGTGAAAATAAATAAAAGAAACCTCATGTAAGATGGAATCGGGAAACCCTGAAGCATGAGCTTTCAGGTAATGCTAGTCACGATAAAAAGCATTTCCAACAAGAAACTTACTTTACATATCCCAGCCGTGGGAAGGAAGAATTTCTCCTTATTTAGCAATAGCCCAGCCAATGAGAACTCTGAAACAGCCCTCTCAGCTTTCTCCTTCCTTCTGTAAAAGCAAGCCCCTCTCCTCTGTTCTCCAGACATGCCTCTGGTCCACCATAACTTGCTTGTCCTGAAATGCAATTCCTCTGCTATTCCCGAATAAACTCATTTTGCTAATAAAACAGTTGGCTCTTTTGTTTAAGGTCAACAAATATGAACGACTTAGAGCAGCTACAACAATTTGGGAAATGTACAAAGTTCAAGCACCTGATTTCAAGAGTTAGAAAGAAATAAGTAATCAAGACTATTTTATTTTAGCTTAGGGATAGTCAGTAGAATATACAGAAATAGATGCACACATGTGGTCAACTGATGTATGTGTGTGTGTGTGTGTATATATATATATATATATATATATATATATATATATATATATATAATTTTTTTTTTCAAATAACCCAGTGAGGAAAATTGCTCTTCTTTGGAAATGATGCCAGAGAAACTGGATAGCAACACAGCAGGAAAAACGAGCCCCAACTCCTAGTTCTTATCCTACAGAAAAATAGTACAAGAAAATATTTTTGACTGTGGGGTAGACAAAAGCTTATATGGATGGGATACAAAATGTATGAAATATTAAGGGAAAAGATTGGAAAATGGACTTCATTAAAATTTAAAACTTGTTCTTTGAAAACTACTCTTAAGAAAAAAATGGCAAGTTATAGCTTTGGAAAAAGTACTTACAATACATACATCTAATAAAAGACTGGTATTTAAAATGCTTACAGAGGATATTGATAATTGAGAGGATAATGAGAGTAGCGAGCATATGCAAAATCTCTAGCTTCTGCTTCATTTTGTTGTGAACCTAAAACTGCTTTAGAAAATATAACCTAGGGGCGCCTGGGTGGCTCAGTGGGTTAAAGCCTCTGCTTTCGGCTCAGGTCATGATCCCAGGGTCCTGGGATCGAGCCCCACATCGGGCTCTCTGCTCAGCAGGGAGCCTGCTTTCCTTCCTCTCAGTCTGCCTGCCTCTCTGCCTACTTGTAACCTCTGTCAATTAAATTAAAAAATATATATACATATATAACCTATCAAAAAAATCCCATAATCTATTTAAAAATAGCACAGAAAAAATGCTTACAGCTCAGTAACAAGAAAGCAAATAATCCAACTACAAAATGGGCAAAAGATTTGATAAGTATTTCACTTCAGACATATGAATACCCAAAGGCACATGAAGAGATCAGTATCAAATTAAAACCATGTGACTACATAACATAACTACTATAATAACTTTAAATAAAACCTACCATAGCTAGTGCTGGCAAAGATGCAAAACAAGTGCAGCTTTCATGTATTGTAAAATGGTACAGCTATGTTGGACAAGTTTGACAGCTTCTTTAAAAGTTCAGTGTTTAGGGACGCCTGGGTGGCTCAGTTGGTTAAGCAGCTGCCTTCGGCTCAGGTCATGATCCCAGCGTCCTGGGATCGAGTCCCACATTGGGCTCCTTGCTCAGCGGGGAGCCTGCTTCTCCCTCTGCCTCTGCCTGCCATTCTGTCTGCCTGTGCTTACTCTCTCCCCCTCTCTTTCTCTGATAAATAAATAAAATCTTTAAAAAAAAAAAAAGTTCAGTGTTTAGAGAGAGACAAACCATAAGTGACTCTTAATCTCACAAAACAAACTGAGGGTTGCTGGGGGGAGGGGGGTTGGGAGAAGGGGGGTGGGGTTATGGACATTGGGGAGGGTATGTGCTTTGGTGAGTGCTGTGAAGTGTGTAAACCTCGCGATTCAGACCTGTACCCCTGGGGATAAAAATTTTTATGTTTATAAAAAATAAAAAATTAAAAAAAAAAAGAAGAGCAATGCATGATTAAAAAAAAAAAAGTTCAGTGTTTAGCATATGATTAGCAATTATTTTCCAAGGTATTTATCCAAGAAATGAAAACATATGCACAAAACTTGTAAAGGAATGGTCATAGAAGTTTTATTCATATGAGCTAAAAGCTGGAAACCCATTAAGTGAGCAGTAGATCCATACAATGGAGTATTATACAGCAATAAAAAGGAAAGAACTACAGATACATGCAATAACAGGAACTAATCTCAAAAACACTTTGTTGAACAAAAGAAGTCAGACAAAAAGTGTGTGATTTTACTAATTTACTTATTAAACTACATATATACCTAATCTGTAGTCATATAAAGCCAATCAGTAAGTGGTTTCCTGGGCACAGTTCAAGTATGGAGATTGACTGGGAAGAGTGCAGTAAAAACTTCAGGAAATATTCTGTACAATGATTATGTTAATGTATATGTTTCTCAAACCTCACCAAATTGCACACATAGGGTGCATGCAATTTACTGTAGGATGTCTATTATGCCCAATAAACTTGACTTTAAAAAATCCATTTTAGAGTGCCTCTTCTTAGGATACAGTTATAAACATTCTTAATTCTAACAAGAAAAAATAGTTAATCTAAAAAATCATAGTTTTATTTGAACCCATTAGAGAGTAGAGACCACCAGGCAACAAAGCAAACTGAATTTAAAAAAAAAAAAAAAAAAAAAAAAAATGACAACATTCTCCAAGGGAAACTAATCTAAATGAACCATATATTAGACAAGACAAGAAGAAAGAGTGCATAAAGCAGTAAGAATAGATCAGTTAGAGGCACCTGGTTGGCTCAGTTTGAACATATGACTCTTGATCTTGGGGTCATGAGTTTGAATCCCATGTTTGGTATAGAGATCACTTAAAAATAAACTTAAGCCAAAAAGAAAGAAAAGAGTAAGAAACCAGTTAATATTTAATGCATTTTTGAAGAATAACTGTGTACTAGTCTGGTGCTGTACTTTGCAAAAGCAGCAGAAACAGAGATGCTACAAGAAATGTTATATTTTTGAAAGAAACACATGGATAATGTCCATCTGTCCAAAATACTAACCAGCAGCTTGAGATAGTTCAATTTCATCATTAAATCCCACTACATTAAAAAAAAAAATCCCACTACAAGTTGTTTTTTGATGGTTTCTCTGATTAAAAAGTACTATATGAGGAAGTAAAAGTAGAATAGGTAACGAAGGTGGCAGTCTCCAATCTGATTCCATGATTTAAGAGGTTGTACAACAGGTTCACATATCCCAAGAATAAGTACTTGTGGTTATTTTAAGAATATTTTAAAAATGTCATATTTTTAAATACTCAGAAATCTAAGATTAGAAGGGAACTTCCTTGACAAGATAAAGGTCATATACAAAAAGCTATGGCTACTACCATAATCAGTGTTGGAAGAACAAATTTATGCCAGATGGAAATAAGGCAATAAATGTCCATTCTTACCAACATTATAAAAAAGATCCTAGGAAGTACATTAAGGCAAGGAAAAAAAGGCATAGAAGACTGCAAAGATATAAATAAAACTTTTTTCACAGAAGATATGATAATCTATGTAGAAAATCTCAAAGAATCTGGAAGAAGCTGTTAGAACTAATTATTGAGTACAGCAAGGTTACAGGAAAAAAGTTAATTCCAAAAATCAATAAATACTTAAAAATTCAAATTAAAGAGGCACAAGGATGGTTCATTCAACTCAGCATTGGACTCCTGGTTTCAGCTCAGGTCACAGGGTTATAGGATTGAGTTCCCCCATCAGGCTCCATGTTCGGCTAAGAGTCTGCTTGGGATTCCCTTCTTTTTCTTCCCCTCCTTCTGCCCTCCTCATGCTCTCTCTCAAATAAAATCTTTTAAGAAATTGTAATAAAAAAGCATTTATAACAGGGATGGTTCTAACAATTTATGTAGCAAGATTTGAAAAAATCACAATGAGAGAAATTAAAGACATAAATAATGGAATACATACTGTGCTCCTAAGTAAAAAACTGTCAATATTTTCCAAATTGATTATACACTCAATATAATCTCAATCAAAATCCTACCAGACTTCAGTAGAACGTAGCAATTGGACTCTAAAATGTATGTGGAAAAGCAAAGGAATTTAGAAGGCCCTAACAATACTGAAGAAGAACAAAATTTAGAACTCACATCACCTGATTTCATAATTTATTGTTTATTTAAAGATTGTATTTATTACTGAGAGAGAGAGAACATTGAGAACCCAAGGGGGATGGGAGGGGGTTGTTGGCAGGAGAGGAAGAGAGATAATCTCAAGGAGACTCTGTGCTGAGCACAGAGCCTTAGACGGGACTCGCTCCCACAACCCCAAAATCATGACCTGAGTAGAAACCAAAAGTTGGTTGCTTAACTGACTGAGCCACCCCGGTGCTCCCATAATTTACTATTTAAAGTGCAGTAATCAAGACAGGGGTAAGATAGTCTTTTCAACAAATAATATCCCAAAAATAAAACCAAAAACTGAAAACAACCCCACATACCTTTTGTTCATCGTACATTATATACAAAAATAAACTCGAAATGGATCACAGACTTAAATACAATTCCTAAAAATATAATCCCTTTAAAAGAAAACATATGAGAAAAATCTTTGTGACCTTGAGTTAGGCAAAGATTTCTAAACGCAAAAAAGGAACCACAGAAGAAAAAAGGGAAAAACTGGATTTTATAAAAAAAATTTTTGAACTCAACCTTTCAAAAGATACTGTTAAGAAAATTAAAAGACAAGCCATAGGGGAACCTGGGTGGCTCAAAGTGGGTTGGGCCTCTGCCTCCAACTCAGGTCATGATCTCAGGGCCTTGGGTCGGACTCCGCATCAGGCTCTCTGCTCGGCGGGGAGCCTGCTTCCCCCTCTCTCTGCCTGCCTCTCCGCCTACTTGGATCTCTCTCTCTCTCTGTGTCAAATAAATAAATATAATCTTTAAAAAAAAAAAAGAAGAAGAAGAAGAGGACAAGCCATAGACTAGAAAAAAAATTTGCATTTATTTGATATGTGAATTCTATAAACAATACTATTTATAAAATTGGAAAAATTTTTGAAGACTAGAAATAAGAATGACAAACACATTAAAAGATGTTGAATACCATTAGTCACTAGAGAAATGCAAATTACTTGTTACCACTAGACACCTACCAGAATGGCTACATGAAAACAAAAAGAAAACAATAAACAAACACTACAGTACAAAATGCTCACATGGTTAAAGGGTAACAAGAACTTTCATCTATAGCTGCTGGGAACATAAAATGGCATATCTGCTTTGAAAAATAGTTTGGCAGTTTTCTTATAAAATAAAACACGTACTTTACCATACAACCTAGAAGTCCTACTCCAAAGTACTTCCAAAGTTTAGAATACGTCTACCCAGAGACTTGCATGTGACAGTTTATTGCATCTTTAATCATAATGGCCAAATGACTGGAAGTCCAGTTGGTGAATGGATAAACAAACTGTATGAAGAATGGCACTTAAAAATAAAAAGTAATGAGCTACTCTCAATGCAAAAACACAGATGAATCTCAAAAACACTATACTAAGTGAAAGCTTGGCTCAAAACCTATATTTTGTATGACTCCTTTAAATAACATTATGGAAAATGTAAAACTGTAGGAACAAATTGGTGGTTGCCAGGGACTAGGTACTGGGAAATTAGTATGGGATAACTTTTTTGAGGTACTGAAAATGTTTTTGTATCTTAAATATGTTGGTGGTTGAACAACTGTGTAATATGTCAAAGCTTATTACAATGTATACCTAAAAACGATGCATTTACCTTATATAAACATGATCTAAATTTTTAATGGGAAAATATCAAAAACCAGCCAGAGAGGGAATTTTTTTGGCTATTTCACCTTAAAGACATTGCAAATGTAGCATGTTTCTCTTGCTTTATGGTGTTTTTATAAGTTGTACTCTTTCCTTATGAGTAGCATAGGACAGTCTATCATGCCACCAAAAAACATTTTTCCTATCAAAAGATTAAGGAACAGACATATTAAAATGTTTTATATTTTTCTATTACATACCACATCTCTGAATATCTCTTCACAAAGTATCATTATCTTTCTAAGCAGTCATAAGTTACAAAAACAAGTTTTTCATTTATATAGAAGCATAGTGTTTTAAGAGGGGAATTAACCTCTGTTATTATTCAAGTCAATAAAATAAATATTAAAATCCCTAAAATCCTATTACTTGAGACCTTTAATTTCTAGATGAGACTTAGGTATTTCTCTGTTTCAGGTGATTTTTATTAGTTGAGTTAAAAAGCAAGAGATAGTAAAAAGACTCTAGTAATTGAAATACTGATAGGCATATAAATGTTTCCAAATATACCAACAGATCAGGTAATAATGAAAAGACAAAAGTTTAGTAATTCTTGCCACTTATGGGACATGGCATTTCTGGGAAAGAACCAAAATAATGAAAAAAATGCAATTGATACATGAGGCATTGTTTTAGGTACTTGGGTTACCTCAGTGAATATGAAGTCCTTCCCCTAAGGAACATACATGTTCACGAGGAAGCAGCCAGTGACAAATGAAAAAAAGAAAAAAAAAGAAAAGTCAAGTAATGACAAGTGCTAGAAGGAAAAGGAATTCAAAAATGATTGATAGGGGCACAGCACCAGTTTAGAGACTTGATGTGACATGTGAGCAGACTTGACTTGAATTATTTAAGTGAGGGAACAAGTTTTGTACAAATCAGGGAGGGATAAAGGCTTTCTTGACTGAATGACCAACAATGCAAAGTCCCAAAAGTATTCTTTGGGGTTTTCTAAACAATAGGAGTAATGTGAGACAGAAAGAATAGAAATAGCTAGGGGTTAAGTGCCACATATTATAAAGTTATGATTGCCAAGCCCATTCATTTATCAAAAATTATGGAAGATTGGCAGTTGTTTTGTTGTTGTTTGATGTTACTGGTGGAGAAGGAATGAGTCTGGTTTTACATACTTTAAGATTAGATACCTATTAGATATCTAAGTGGAGATGAGTTCAGGGGAGTAGTTGAAGCTGAAGATACTCAGCACAGAAATGGAAAGATTAAAGGAAAACAGTAAAATTGGTGAGACAGAGGACAGACATAAAAACAAAAACAAAAACAAAAAAACATTATGATAGTAATACCATAGGTTTCCAGAAAGTACCAAGAACTGGTTGAGGCAAGACCTGATCTAAAAAAAAAATAAAACCACACCTAAACTCAGCATAGTGAAATAGAAGAACACCAGAGACAAAGCAAGTTTTGAACGGTAAAAAGAGGAAAAAAACAATGTGTCAGGTCAATTCCACAGCTCATCAACAGACTGAAAACCTAACAGTAGTCTAAAATAATAAAACTACAATTCAATCCACATTTCTGGCAGATAATGTAGATCATCCATGCAATCAGTATTTTAGCTCATTTAAGAGAAGCATTATGAACTCAAGTTTTGTTTGGAGACAACCTATACCATTTCAATTTAATATTTAGATCAAGACTCAAATGCAGATTGGGACATAGAATTAAAAGCATCTTATTCATTTGGGAATTTGAACTACCAGTCTTATTTCAAAATAAAGGTGGGTTAAGTTTGGTGGTTTTTTGTTTTATTTTGATTAAAGGACAAGGTAATTAAAGGCCTTTTAGGATAGGAAAATATGGCACATGAAGTCCCACTGAAGAATTTGTATAGGTATTTGGAAAAAACCTAGAAGTATATTTTAATCCTACTTTACCAAATAATCTTATCTTTGATTCTTTAATGTAGTTAGGATCTCCTATCCTTAGGTCTTTCTTTATAAAGAATCTAAAGATATCCTATAATAAAATCAATCTATTTGGTTCTTAAAAAAAGAAGAAAAAGTTAGCACAAAGCATCTATCAAATCAATTACTATAGCCATTGCCAGGAGAAAATATAATTTCAATTGTTTTGTTTTAAACTTTTAACAAGAAGTTTTTTTGACATTATTTTGCCTCAGGGTATTTTTGTTGTACTGTGCCTAGTTGCCTGTCCTTAAACATGTTCATCACAAATCTTGCATTAAGTGCTACAATATATGAGTCTTGAAATTCAGTAATGGGGTCTGATAGTTGTTTATATTAATACCTTAAATATCAATTTAGAAACATTAAAATTTTTTTTTTTGCATTACTTGTTAAGTAACAAACTACTTAAAATTTTAACAAGCCACATTTATGAGTTCGTATTACAATTTCAAATGAAGATGGGGAAGTCCAAAAGAATCCTATATTTAAAAATTAGCTGCTTTTCCCTACCTACCCTTACTCCCAAATCACTGTACTTCCTGCAAAACAATTACAACTATAAAACTCTATTATTATTTAGTCAGAAAGAGTAATGAAGATAGGAATTATGCTAATTACCCCAGTGCATATTCTTTAAATCCCATAGAAATGAAATCAGTGTCAATCAGTGTATCTATACAACCCTTTCATTATTTAACTAGAAAAATGGATTACATAAATTACCATATATGTAACCTACCATATTTCATGCAACTATAAAGGTTTTATTAAGCCACTTACTCTGAAATTAATGAATCATTCACACTCGTTTTTGACAGCTTTCCAGTCTAAAATTATTTTCTAACATATCCTGAACAAAGAATATTTTCTTTATAAGCAAAGAGGCCATTGCTTTTAATAAGAATCATTTATTGTATATTATTGAAGTGGAGGTTAACTGGTACAGTACACTGCATAATCTCTCACCCTTGAAAATTTAAACACAAATGAATAAAAATAGCAAAGCAGAATAAGCATGTAAGACAAAATTTAAGCATATTTTATAGAGAATGTTCCCTGTTATATCTATGCACTAATGTTCTTCTCCATTGTGTCTTAATAAGTTTATGGCTTATTCCTTTTCTACAGGATTGATGATTTCTTACAAATAATGAACATATTTTCCATCAATTAATGTTACAAACAGTTTTAGATTTTTCATTCAACTCAACTAATTAAGTGACTGAAATATTCAACTAGATATGTCATTAAGAAATTAAAGCCATTCCATTGCCTCAAAATGTTAATATTGTTCTTCTATGAAATCTGTACAATAGGATATAACACAAATATCCCAGCTACAAAATGAATTAAAAATGCCAACCCTGATCTGTTTTCTGTGTTAATATTACAATTTCATTAAGTATTGTATTTCCTTGTTAAATGCTATCTTATGGAATAATCATTTATACTCAATATGGAAAAAAGTGGAAAAGCTTAAAAAGTGTACTGGCACTAAACTGTTTTATCACTTTTATATTTAATTATAAATTAATGTTTAAAAACTGAGTTATTTTTGCTATGTTATCTGATATGCCAGGGAAAAATAGATTATTATTCTTCAGGGTAACTAAAAGAGGTATCACTATTCCCAAAAAAGGGGGACGGGGAAGCTTTGTTTCGTACAGATAAAATCTTAGACCTAAATAGATAAAAGAAAAATGTCTAAAAAATATACCCATCTATGAATAAATTTCTGTAGACTGTTCCCACAGTTAATCAACAGGGACACATTTAAGAATATTATAAGCATATACCAATATACTTATATTTGTCGAAGTTAAGATTCAAATTCGCTACAGCATAGCACACATCCAATGTATGCCACACTGACTCAAAAATTCCCACTGAATGTAACAAAATAAAAATCTGTGAATAAATATAAGGCATTCTAAAATAAAATCTGCAGGAAACCAACAAGAGTCCAACAAAGATTTCTATGATCTCAATTTTACTTCATAGATTGTTCATATAGTCTTCAAAATAGATTTAGTTGTAGTGCCACACATTGACAATAGTTAACTGCTTACCAAAATACCTTTTTCCTGGTAGCTAAACATTATCACTTAAAAAAAAAAAAAGTTAAGTGCTTAAGGGAATAAGAATGCAGCAGAAAATTACAGGAGCCCACATATCCTTTTTCTTAAATTTAATTTGTCATATATAAGGTTTTTATATACAATCAGTGTGCATTGTAACAGTTTATATTAAAAGTCAATCAAGTTTATCTAAAATGTTACCTGGCTGCATAGCACATTTGACATTATTGCCCACATGAAAAGGGAAAACAAATGGATTTACAATAACTTTTGGCCATTTTGGATTCTGAAAAGTGTTCATACACCTACCCTTTTAAACCAAATGCATCTGAAAAAAATGTTTCCAGAGCATGCAGTTTAGATTTTACATATTATCTCACCATTTTGTTACTACAAACACAATATTTACTACAAAAGAAAAAAAAAAAAGAAATAACATGTATCTAATAAAATAGTCAATATAAAAAGAGGACTAATGGAATTAAGTGGCCCCTTTCCCCATTTTTTACATTCTAAACAATGATTCCATCAGACAAATCATTAAAAAGTGTTATTACACTGATATTTTCAAATGATAAGAAGGCCTGAGTTGGTAGGGAAAGGAACAGTCAAAAAAAGCCTGAGAAGGGAAAGGAAGTAAGGAAAGCTCATTTTAATCCATTTACAATAATTTACAGCCATTTGTGTGTATGTGTGTGTGTAAAAAGGCATAATAATAGATCACAAACAGGAAATTCCTGGCTATTTTACAGATATAAGTACAGAATTTAAATATTCAAGCTTGTGATGAAAAGCGGCAAGGTGGTCGCAGTGTACAATGTAAACAAGTAGCTTTGGAAAGTGAACAAAGTCCTTGAGTGTTTTTTCTTTATTAAGAAAAGAACTCTCTTTCATTCCTTCCTGAAACATGATCACAGGTCAGAGTAAAGTTCATATACAAACATAATTTAAATGGAGGTCAGTCTAAAATCACTGACTTAAAAACAGTTTTATCCAGCCTATATGGAAGGGCAGTGTTGAGGTCCCTGTAATAGTAAACATTTTCCATTTCTTTAAAAAAGAAAAAAAAAGTACTACAGTATTTGTAGTACAGTGCAGCATAATCCTTAAATATAAAAATATTTTCTCTTCTGTTGGGATAATAGACCTTGCATCCTGGAAAGAAGTAACAATACTGCTACTGATAGAAGATCTGTTTATATCTTTCAAGTCATGTAAGGCAATTACTGTGTTGGTTTATGATATATGGCTAAAAGAAAAGTCCAGAAAGACAAAGTATCAGTTTTTGTTATGTTTTCCGACTACTCCAGGTATGCTCGGGTGTACTTTTGTGTTCAACTGAGTGTTCAAATGGAGATCTGGAGCCATAAGAAGATCTCTGATCTAAAGGTGATCTGGGGCCACTACTGGAAGCTCTGTGGTCCATTTGCCAATCTGAATGATACCTATAATCCCTGGAAGATTTATGGTGTGTATATTCAGAACTTGCCCGATGGTCTGAATGTAACCGATGATCTGAATGAGAACGATGATCAGAATGAGATCTATCCTTTAAACTTCCTTCCAAATTTGACCTGTGATCTCTACTCCTGTGATCATCCAGTTTTCTGTGTTTCTCTCTATCACTGTAATACCTAATAAAAGATAAATGAGGGATTAAATTAATAATGTGAATTAAAAATTTCCAAATAAAATAATTAAAAAATAAAACAGAAAAATACTTTAAGGCATCTTCTTAATTGGATATAAGCTCTGTGTTTCATTACAAAAACTTCCTAAATGAGCTTCAGTCATTGGATCTATCTCTGCATGTCTTGCTAGAAAAATGATTCAATTCACAAAACTGAAGTGAATCATACAGAATACCTCAGACAGCAGCTTATTTTATATGCCCATTTTATTTTTTAGTTAAAGCATAACTTATACTTATCACATTAGCTTCAGGTGTACAACATAAAGAGATTTGAAATTATACACAATATGGAATGCTCACCATGGTTCAGTGTAGTTACAATCTGTCACCATACAAAGTAATTACAATACTGACTATTCCCAAGCTGTACTTTATATCCCGATATAAGTTTATATTTACATAAATTCATAAATTTATATAATTATATATTATATAATTATCTGAATTTATTTAAATTATATAAATTATTTATATAAATACTATAAATATATAAATTACTTATATATTATAATTATCTTAATTTATATAAATTTATAACTGCAAGTCTGTACCTATTAGTCCCCTTTACTTAATTCACCTATCCCCCCAACGCCCCCCCCTCCCTTCTGGCAATCATTGCTTTATTCTCTGTATTGATGAGTTTTGTTTGTTTTCTGTTTGTTTGGTTTTTTTTTTAAGATTCCAGACACAAGTGAAATCACATGGTATTTGTCTTTCTCTGTCTGAATTATTTCATTTAGTTCAAACGCCCATTTTTCAACTGGCTGCTACTATCCTATGCAAAAGTTATACTACTGCATCTAAGTTATCTGGAAGTGGAGATTAAGATAATGATACAGAATACACTTGAAATCAGAGCCTTTTATGAACTTTTAACCAGAAAAAAAATAAAGACCTCTAAAATGCAGTCTGTGAACTAATTTGTCAGAAGAGAATTTTCATTAGTTGGGGAAAGGTTATTGTTATAAACAACATAAAATTATGTTCCATAAACCTGTGAAATTATAAAAATTTACTACAACATGTAAACAGATCTTTTTGTTTTGTGTGCCTTTTCTAATTCTAAGAGCAATTCCAGAATTGCTGTATTTATGACAGTGCTTCTATGACAGAAGAAATTATTGCAGTGAGCCTAACTAAAATGAAAAGAAAATCTACTAATTTCTCTATTTCTGATCTTTACTTATTCTTCTGTTTTATCTTTTGCTCTTCATAATTATAATTAACTGATGAAAGTATTCCTTTATCAAATAATGTATTTTGTGATTATATAAGGTTTTTTACTACTTAGTTTTCAAATAACAACAATAAACAGAAAACTTCTGATTTCAAGACTTCCCAGATTGTTGTGATTAAATATAAACTCAGTAAAGTGTTTTCAGATCAGTTAATTTTTCCCGTTTTTTAATGGAATACAAAACTCCCCCCATCAAATTTCAGTCATATTCCACTGAGCTTTTATTTTAGTCTATTATTGTATTTTGAAAAGTATTTGAGCCAATAATCTCCTAAAATCAACCAATAAAAATGAATCCTATGATTTATTATAGCACTCTGATCTTAAATTAAGAATTAAAAAAAATTTATAGAAATTCAGTTCTCAATATTAAAAAAGGACTATGTATCAATTTTTTTATTTGTAAACAAACACCTTTATTTCACTTATGATTTGTAATGATTACCTGAATACTGAACTGACTGATACAAAGTCGAGTATTGCAAACTTAAAAAAAAAAAAAAAAAAAGATATGAATAAGCAAAATTTTAAAACTAATTGTCCAGTTTACCTGCTTTCTTGCTTGTAATGATCCCAGTCACGATGATCTTTACCATTACTAAAAGAAGAATAGGGTCTTTTCCTAGAGTCACTCTTTTTATAAGAATCTCCCTGATGTCGGTCTTTATGATGATCATGATACTGAGATAAATGTCTATCAGATGAATAACTGTCCCTGCTGCTATCATCGTGATTTGTATTCTCTTTTAATCTTTCCACATCTGTTAGATAAAAGAGTACAGCTTTGGTTAATGACGTGTAAAAACAAACAAAGAGAAAACAGACAAAAAAAAAAAAACCATGGTACAAAAGTAACTTTGCTGCTAGATTATAAGAATACCTAATTCAACTCCAGAAAAAAAAAATCAGTTGTTCAACAGTTAAATACTTCAGAAGTGGTCTCTCTCTCTCTTTTTTTTTTTTTTTTTGTATTTTTGTGTTTTTAAAAATACATTCACTTTAACAATTATTCTAGAAACTGACAAGAGGTTGATTTATGGGAAGATTAGTAAGCTAAAAGGATTACTGTTTAAGATAACAAGATTTGATAGAAAAATGTGGGTATTTCGTAAAACAAACCTGAAAGAGGAAAACAATTTTTAAATTTAGTCTCTAAAACAATTAGTAACACTTACCTGGATTTCTAATCACTTGAGCATTCAAGTTGCTGTTCTGGTCATTATTTTGCTAAAATAAATGCAGATACGTAAGAATCTTTAAAGTGGCTTCAAATACCCTTACAAAATTGGAAAAAGAAAAAAAAATAACCACCCTAAAAAGAAAATCCTGATGTTGAAAGAAGTCCTCATATATTAGAATGTATAAATGTATCACTTCCAGATACCTTTTTTAAAAAGATAGACTATCTGTCCCCTATGACTTTCTTTAAAATGAAAAAATTTTATTTAAAATTGAAAGAATTTTAGACTTACAGAAAAGCTGCAAAAAAAGTACCTAGAGTTCCCATATGCCTTTTACCCAGCTTCTCCTAATGTTAGTATCTTACAAAAGAGCACAGCATAGTTAAAACTGAGTAATTAACGTTGGGACAATACTATGTACTGAATTAGAAACTTTATTCAAGTTTTACATTTTTCCAGTAAAATCTTTTTTCTGCTCCAAGACCCAATATGGTATTCATATGAAAAACGAGTTTTCATGTTATCTTAATTTCCTCCAATCTCAGACAGCTTTTTAGTTTTTTTGTCTTCGATGACCTTGACACTACTGTAGAGTACTAGACAGTTATTCTATAGAACATCCTTCAGTTGGGGTTTGTCTGATATTTTTCTCATGATCAAACTAAGGTATGCATTTTTGCTAAGAATTCCACAAAAGTGATGTACCTTTCTTAGTGCATGTACTGAGGGTTTATGCTATTAACCCTGATCAAATGTTTAAGGTGGTTTTTAAACACTTTGGAGGAGATACCCTTGGACTATGCCAATATCTTGTTTTCATGACCACTTATTTTAGCTTCCTTCAGAAGATCCTACCTGTAACAGCTTTTATTGTGCTCTAACACTGATTTTGCATTTCCTTCATTCCTTCTACATTTATTAACTAAATTCTTCTATATGGAAGAATGTCTCAGTTTTAATAACATAAACTAATGGAAAAAATATGATGCATTAATTTACCTGAGATTCCTGCCGTTTTTTAATAGCATGTTTGTATAATTTATGTAATTTTCTTGCATCAAACTCCGTAAACTTAGATACAAAAATCCACAGGTTTCTAGAAGAAGAACAGGTAAGTCAGTCTGGTGGAAAAAATTAAGCCTTTTCATGGAACCCCTAACCTCTAGACAGAAACACACATACACACATACTTGGCCTTCTATGGAAAAAAGCCTAAGGACATTATTTCTAGTATTTTTAAAAACTTTATATGGTTCAGACTCCAATCTTTTTAAGTAATCTCTACATCCAACACCAAACTCACAGCCCTAAGATCAAGAGTTCCATGTTCCAAAGACAGCCAGGCTGGTGCTCCCATATGAATAAGACTCCAAATTAAACATTAAGTTTTACTTCTCTTCCAAATCCTTTCATTTTATAATCTTTTAGAATGAAAAGTAGTAATCCATCCTTTTTTGAAACCAAAAAGTTATAAACTTACAAATCAGGAAGGTACTCATATCATGGTTCCTATTACTATAAAAGAAATAACCTATGTTAGTAGTCTGACTAAAGATACCATCAGATAGTGTAGATTAAGCTTGTTTAAGAAGGGTCCTAAAGAATGTGTTATAGAGGGGTGTCTGGGTGGCTCAATTGGTTAAAGCTTTTGCCTTTGGCTCAGGTCATAATCTCAGAGTTCTTGGATCAAGCCCCATATCGGGCTCTCTAATCGGGAGGGAGCCTCCTTCCCCCTCTCTGCCTACTTGGGATCTCTGTCTATCAAATAAATCAATAAAATCTAAAAAAAAAAAAGAATGTGCTAAAGAGCAACTGTATGGGACCCATTAACAGAGAAACTTTAAATTTGGATCTTGAATATAAAAAGATAATGTGGCTATATTCCCATTTAAGCCTAATAAATATATATAATTGAACTTTACTGTATCCCTGTTCTATAGTTCTGTGGTTTGGAAGTCATCATGTGAGTTCAAAGAGCTTGAGATGTATAGAATTCTGTTTTATGGTATTTAAGGAAAGCATTAAAACTCTAGTATATATATTCCAGCTATAAATAAAAGGTTAAGCCAAACAATATAACATAGTACTTTATGATTATTTCTTCTCCTTCCTCATAATATCTTTTTTTTCTTTTTCCAGATTTATTTATTTCAGACAGAGAAGAGAGCGGGAACAGGGAAAGGGGTAGAGGGAGAGTTCTTGATCTCCAGAACCCTGAGATCACAATGTGAACCAAAATCCAGAATCAGATTCTTAATGGACAGAGCCACTCAGGTGCCCCTCCTCATAATATATCGTATCATTCAGTTGAAAAATATACAGTGCCTTATATATAGTTTATAAAGGGTTTCAAGTACAGATGATGTTATTCTACAGATGATTACTAGTAATCTGATAGGATTAGTAAACTGATAGGACTGGGTTGTGGTCATTTTGGAGTATTCCTAACTTGTCTAGTAGCTTGGCTTAACACTGATCTGGATCTGGTAGTCATTAAGTGATTTGTATATTATAGCAGCTCAGATTTCCAAATTTTAAGATCAATTGTGTTGCTGCTGCTTCTAAAATAAAGGGGAAAGTAAAAGTCAGCATTTTACATTGCTTGATAAAATTAATTTTTACAAGGCTGTATACTTACACCTAGCAGATGAACTGCTAAATTTATATTAACAATAAATTTATTTATTTGGTACTGCAAAATTCTAAAGTTATTACTAAAAAAAATTTGGCGAACTGTAGAAATTTCTAAAAATAAAATGCAGTCTGAATTTTAATGGAAGTTTCCACTACCTTTTTTTTTTTTTTTTAAAGATTTTAATTATTTGAGACAGAGAGAGAACACACATGAACACAGGCAACAGGCAGGTAGGGGCACAGGGAAAGGGACAAGCAGACTCCCCACTATACATGGAGCCCAATGCAGGGCTCAATCCCAGGATTTGGGGATCATGACCTGAGCTGAAGTCTGGGGCTTAATTGACTATGCCACCCAGCCAACCCTTCACTATTTTGTGTTTAAAGGAAGAGGTGCCACCTGTGGCTTATCATGATGTATAATTAAGCAATCATTCACAAATACAAAGTTTTAAAGGGAAAAAATGAAAACAATTGCCCTCAGGCTACCTCTTTAAACATTATTTTGTTACCTAAACTTAAGAATAAGAAACTGAAATAATAAGACACAAATAGATGGTTACATAATTACAAATTTCATGTTTCCTGAAAAGCACATCACTTACTTTCTCCACTGCTTGATTTGTTCAGGATTTGCATACTCTTTCAGACATTCTGTGATATGGTCTCCAATTTTTATTAAACACTGTCTAGTATGCTCCAATTGTTCTCTTTCTGAAAGGCCTTTTTCAGGCCTATCAAGTTGTTTCAAAGCTGCTTTGACAGGCCTCATCCTTTCTTTACACTTTAAATATGGGAAAATAAGAAAACGTATTAAAAATAAGAATTCAACAAAGATCTATTTTCTTCAATACATCTATAGGAGTAAATATAACACTATTTGATGCTAAAATAAGCATTAAAGCTTGCATCGCAGCTCTTAAATATCAGGGTTTTTTCTCTCAGATTTTCTTCAGAAAGTAAGGTTTTTCACTATCATTTAAATTCAATCTTTACGTATGTTAAAGCTTTGGGTTTAATTACCTTCTATAAAAATGGTTACTTTATACCTTGTAACACATTATTAAGCAGTCTTAAACACAGAATGTTAAAAAATAATGTATCTCAAAACACAACTCATTATCTTAGATTCACTCTAATATAGAATAAAATGTAAAAAATAAGGATCTTCATAAGATAAAAATGCTGGCAAAGCTATTAAAATCAATGTAGCTATAAGTATAAACTGTCTATGCTTCTAAACCTTTGGGACAAAAGAAAGTAGCTAAAGAATTTTGCTCTTATATTTGGCTGGTCAGGGAACTGGGAATGCTTGATAGGAACCAACCTTTTCCAATGCCTACATATCACTGGCATGCAAATAAAGGGATGATATATCAAAAACTGTATTATTTAGTTAAAAGTCCAACATGTGCAATAAAAGCTATAACCTTAAGCCAAAACTAAAATAAGAGTATTATTAAAAAATCAAACTATACAAATTTTATTTATGCATACAAATGCAAAACAAATGAAAATAAATAATGATATCCTCAAGAAGCAAAGCTGGGTTAGTTCCCAGAATTTTAAGGATGGATCAACTACAGAAAATATATTTAGCTGAACCAACATCATTTAAAGAAGAAATCCTCATATCACTGCCATGGAAGGGCCAGTCTTATTAAGTATCTATATATGTATGGAATCGTTTCTGAGTATTTTATTCTGTTTTATTGACTTATTTATCCAAATCGCTTGGAAGTTATCCATCTTCTGTCAGGAATAATTTAAATAATATTAGAATTACATGCTTTTTAGTTAAAATCAGAATTCTGCCAGGCCTGTTGTCTTTTTTTTATTAAGGGAAAATCTTTTCCTTTCCAATTTCCAGCATTACTCCTCTCTGTTCTCCACATTTCCTGCTTCTTGCTCGATTTTGGTAGTTTATATTCTGCTAGAAAATGATTCATTCAACATATGTAATTTGAGGGCAAACCATGTTCTAAGCATTATCCCAGACCCAGGAAATAGAGCAATAAATAAAAGAGATCTTGCTTTTGTGGAATCTGTACTCTAGTAGGAGAAAACAGCCAAAAAATAAACAAGATGCAGTGTGTTGGATGGTGACAAAGAAAAATAAAGCAAGCAAAGTAGAGGAATTTCTACTTCAAGTAAGACTTCAGAGAAGAGCATATATCTAAAGAAAATGACAGAGTAAGCGATTTTGAGCAGAGGGAAGAACAAGTACATATGTTCTAAAAATTGAAAGTTCAAAGGAATAGTATAAATGCCAGCATGGCCGGAACCTAGAAGTAGCAAGAGATGATGGGAATAATAAACCAGATGCAGTATCTTTTAGCCTATTATGAATCTTTCATCCTGAGTGAGGGAAAGCCACTCTCTGAAGGATTTGAAGCAAAAAAATAAGCAGGGGTGACTTTACCCTCTCTTTAACAGTTATTATCACTCTGGCTGCTGTGTGTGGAGTATGTGCTGAGGAATGAAAAGGGTATAAGCAAAAGATGAGTGGGAGCAGTGAAAAATAGCTAAGAAGCTTTTGAAATAATTGAAGGCAGAGATGGATATAGCTTGAAGTTATGGAAGAGCCAATATGATTTGCTCACTGACTGATAGCAGTAAAGAAAAAAAGAATTCCTGACCAAAATCTATGCTAAGGCCAAG
Source organism: Mustela nivalis (assembly GCF_964662115.1). Taxonomy (NCBI): domain Eukaryota; kingdom Metazoa; phylum Chordata; class Mammalia; order Carnivora; family Mustelidae; genus Mustela; species Mustela nivalis. Next base: position 59,830,430 of record NC_139022.1, on the reverse strand, counting down.
GCCTGAAGCTGGGAATTGGAGCAATGATAACCAATATTTAAAAAGCACTTGCTAGGTATTAGAAGCTATGTGTTGTGTAAAGTCACCTCATTTAATTCTGCTAGTAGAGCTTTGCAACACTATTTATTTCATGGAAGAAACTGAAGCTTAGAGTGAAATGACATCCGTCAAACCCAAGTCTGACCTCAAAGGCTGTACTCTTTCTTAACTGTTAAATTGCATAGGATATTTAAGAGACAAATCAATAAGACACAAAGAAAATCAAGAGGTGTCAAATTAAGCAAAGATGTAAAGGAAAATGAGGACCAAGAAAAGACCACTGAATTTAATAATCAGAGCTAGTTCCAAATAAAATTTATATAGCAGTAAAATCCTAATCATGTGAGCTCAGAAAGTCTGGCTACAGAGTCCACGTTGAAAACTATTCCATTCTTCTCTCCATAATACAAGCGATTTTAAGATCAATCATAAAAGTTGATGGAGAAGAAACTCGTGCATTGGGCACAACAGGAAGTTTTCCATTTCAGCAGTTATATGAACCAGTCAGAAGACTAAGGAGGAAATGTAGGCAAAGAAAGGTGGCAAGAGGTACTTAACTCAGTAATGAATAGGCAGAGTAAGGGCAGCAGTTCAAAAGCGTTCAGTCTTCACTTCAGAAAAGCAAAAGCACACCACCACCTCCCTATTTCCACCCAGTAGAGAGGCTTTTTATTTTATTTTTTATTTTTTAAAAGATTTTATTTATTTATTTGTCAGAGAGAGAGAGAGAGCACAAGCAGGCAGAGTGGTAGGCAAAGGCAGAGAGAGAAGCAGGCTCCCTGCTGAGCAAGGAGCTCGATGCAGGACTCAATCCGAGGACCCTGGGATCATGACCTGAGCAAAGGCAGTGACTCAACCGACTGAGCCAGCCAGGTGTCCCTAGAGAGGCTTTTTAAAAAAAAAAATCAACAGAAAATGGAGAGAGGCTAGATTAAGAACCAGGTCACAAATAGAAAGGTTAACCTTAAAAAGATGCTGAGGGATCCCAGCATGTAAGAGATAAAAATGAAAAGTACAGAGATATGTTCAAATAAGTATGATGGAAAACAGGAAATAAGAGTAGCTTATTCTGTTTCCAACATTCTTAAGGATTGGAGGGATGTAAACAGCCAAAAGTAAGAAGGAGAAAAAAACTGAGGTAGGAACTACTATACTTAAAGAGCATGAAAAATATGGGCAAAATATGGGCATGCCATGGAATTAGCAGGAACGAATAAATAAATGGGTTCAATGATCAACATTCTCTAGTTAGGGTACAAAGTTGAAGACAATGGGAAAAGAAGGTAACCTGGGCATCTAAAACGGTGTAGGAGGTAAAACAAAAATGTGTTTTTAGAAGTGAAAATTTCCATCTTTCAAGTATAGCATTTGATTAATATTAGCAATAAAACTGACAATTATACCAAAACACCAAAAAGATTCAGATTCTAGAGATCCTAAAGAGAAAGTATTCTTTTTTGTAAGATTTCATTTATCTTTTTAGAGAGAGAGAGAGGAGAGAGAGCACATGCAAGTGCGTAAGAGGGAGAGGCAGAGGGGAACTTTGATGAATATAAAAGCATGACAGCATGTAAACCCAGTATTTCTTAGCCAAGTTGTTAGTTAAAGTGGTCTATGAAACTGTACTAGTTCACAAGAAGGAATAGGCAGAAATTTTAGAAACGTTTCTATGAATTTGACAATGTAATTTTATGTCTACTGAATCTAGTAATACAATGGGGCTTACATTTTGCATTTTCCCCTTATTTTCACTTTTCTAATGAAATAATTTCACTAATTGTTTTTTTTGTACTTTCTAAGAATACTGTTCTATAAAAGATGGGGGAAAAAAAGCTAGTCCTATTCTATAGATAAGAAGCAATGTTACAAAGATAAAAGGTACAGGAACAGAGAAGTTTACAATTCTAAAGCTGAAGGGAAAAAAGTTTGCTCCAAGCATTCCCTAAATGCCTCTCCTTAAAGTTTTTATTATAGAGCTTTTCCAAGTTAATTCTAAATTTAAGAAAACTTTCAAAATTCAAATCTATTGCTTTTATCAATCAGAACTGTAGTACTACCCAATTCAAATACACTTCTAAATTAAAAGCTCCAGAAGATAAAATTGCCAATTAAAATACTGTATGAATTCTTACTAATAACCAGCAAGTCTACTACTTACAATGCTGAATGTCTTCTGATCTAGCTCTTCAGATTCTTCAGATATGGGAACTGGTTCACCACCTGCGGTGATATGAACTGGAGCATCTGACACTGAAGATTTCTTGGATCTTTCCTTGCTATCAGACTTGGATTCGCTCAACTAAAGAAAAAGAGAAAATAAAAACAAAAGTCCAACAAAAACAAAGGTAAAATGATTAACACTTCCACAAGACAATTACTGTCTTACTTTATTCTACAGTGATTTGTTCACATTCCACACTCTATTTTATCTTTCTGGGAAACCAAAAATGGATCCACTCTGTAAAGTTACCATATAGGTAAAGCTTTAAAAACAAACAAACAAAAAAAAATTTTTCTCCTTTTCTAGATACCCATATGTATTTTTAAAGGACTTGGTTATTCACGCTAATTTGGATGATAGGCAATTTATTTTCCTAAAATGTAAATATGCTGATTGTGTCACTTTCTAAGTTTATATTATGATTTGCATACCTTTTCTTCCTTTATGTCTTTTTCTTTCTGTATAGCTTCTTTTACTTTGTTTTCTCTTTTCTCTTTAAAATCTTTTTCCTTTATATCTTTCTTATCCTCTTTTTCTTTTAGCTCCCTTTTAAGTTCTCTTTTATTCTCTTTTTCTTTTGCTTCCCTCTTTTCTTCTGATTCCTTCTTTATAAAAACATCTGGCTCAGGTCTTTCTTCACTGTCTCTTTCTGTTTTAATTTTTTTATTTGGATGTTTCACAGAAGTGATCTCATCCTGAAAAGGGCAAGTATGGCCAATGTATTACTAACCAAATCTTGACAAAGACTAATTTCTTTTCTTTGCAAGACTATGGATTGCATGTACGTGGATTCAGAAAGAAATAACCCAGAATCCCGTTAATAATGATACATGCAATGTTCACCTTCCTATAAAAACTAAAGTAAACCAGTCCCATTCAAAATTCAAAATAAAATGAAAGGAAACAGAACCTCATTTAAACGGCAAATGTTTAAAAAGGAAGGACCTCTGCTCTATCCCTCTTAGTCATGGGTAGAATTCTGTTTCATACATGAGACTATGTAATGAACTACAAATAAGGAACTTTAGTACCTTAAAGTAAAATTTCAGGTCTTAGTTCAAATTTTAAATATTAAGTATACTAAAGCATGCTATGTACCTTTCTAATATAAATATAAATATATTAGATATTATAAATATCCTTCTAAAACACATTCTTACCTTTTCATCATCTTCATCAGACTTCTCTGAAGGCAGGGGTGAAGAGTCACTCTTTATTTCTTCTTTCACTTTTATAGACTTCATTGCTTTATTCTTCTTAGCTCTTGCTTTTCTCCTCTTTGACCCTCCCTAAAAATAATTATTTTTATTCTAACCAAATCCACAGATTCAGTTTAAAAAAAAAAAAGATTCTTGAATACTAAATCTAAAAAGCTAAAGAATGGATATTCCAACCCAATCCTTAGTCTAATCACAATATGCTATACCAGTCTTAGAAAATCAACAAAAGTGATATAACTTAATGAATCAAGTACATATTATGAATAACAGGAACTAACGACAATTAATTATTCCCTTAAAAAAGGATTAGAGAAAAGCAGAAGTTGAAAGAAACAGAAGGAAGGTTTTTCACCTTCCTAAATTACTATTATCTTAAACTAAATTTGATCCTACTAGAGATAGCATTACAAATATTTTTATTGGTACATAGGTAGTTACTGACATTGTGGATATAATGCAAATGGTTAAAGGCTGTTAGTTTCTAATCACCTCCTCTTCAGTGTATTTTTCCTACTATTTTGGACCCCCTGCCCCTAATAAATAAGCTCAGTGTTCTTTATGCTGTACCTTTAGCTCTCCAATACGACCAAATAAAAGAGCAATAGAGGCCTGATCTCTTAAAAAGTACACTACTTGAAACAGCTTGCCCCCAGTACCTATCCAAACATTAGGGAAAAAAACCTGGATCCCACTTCTGAAAAAAGGACATAGCAGTTTTAACAGGAATGCAGAGAAAACTTAGGGCAAAATGTCATCAAATGCAATTAAAGTTATCAAATTACAGAAAAATACACTTATAAGGTCATATTAGCCTCAGATATCTAGGACTTTCAGTAAACTAAATTTATCTTACTGAAAAGTGAACTGCTCTTTAAGCATCTAAATTAACTTACTGCACCAGAAAGCCTCTGAGCTTCTTTTTTGGCAAGATCTCTACTAAGTAATTTGATGAGGTAGTCCGCACGTGTCTGCAATTGCTTTGCTTGTGGTTTTTTATCAGGATCATCTGGAAGGATCTGGAAAGAAATTAATTTTTTCAGATTGCTTTTAATAAATAATATGAGAAATTTATTGCCTATATATAAGGCTTACACATTTAAAGAAACACATAATTCACTGCAAGTTATAACTGTTAAAATTTGAATGCAGTAAGAATGCAAAATACATTATTTTATTTATACCTACACCATAGCAAAGATTTCATTTGCCTGGGAATGAGTTCTAAATAAATACATGAAAAAAAAAAAACCCTCCATTCAAAATAATGATATAAAGTGTGAGGTTAGAAATTTCTTTCAAATGTCCAAGTATATTTAGCATCCAGTGTTATTAAACATTATTTTTAGATTTCTTCCCTCTCTTAGTAACAGTATATTTAACTATAAAGTATACAAAAGTTCACCAAATACAATGTATCAGCTATGTATGTGACCCAAAGCATGTACTCTGAAGAAATTTTTACATTAGGAATTTAAGCTATTCCAGTTTGGCTTCACAGATAGCAAATGATACAACACCAATATCAAAAGTGACTGTGAAGAAGTAAAATATAAAAAGATATATGATAATAAGGCAATGCTTCCAGTGTTTTCCAGTCTAGGCAAAAAAATGATTTTAGTTGTGGTAGTATCAAATCACTAAAACCCCTAAACATTGATAATTTTAAGAAAATCATTTTGCTCTTGAATAATATGACAGAATGAGAATTTTACTTTAAACCTAGTAATATGAAGAAAAATAAACCTATGCCTTAATAAAAAAATATAATTTCAGAGGTAAAGCAAAATCTGAGACATTCAAATTCAACCCCTTCATGAAAACCAAGAAGCCAAGGTCATACAGCTAGTTGGAACCTTGGTTTCCTATCAATTGAGTTTATTTCTAACATAATTTAAAAGCAAAAATCTAATTCAGTATCAGTAGTCAACAGAAACAAGAAATATATAAGTACCTTGTGTGTTAAACTGAGGTCAGGATCCATTTTAATCATTTCCCAGCTTCCATATCCATATTCATAGATACCAATTAACAAATTGGAATCATCTTCTTTGCCCCAGTCTATATCAAAATGAGCTGCCTTTGTGTGGCATGGGATAGTATACCTGTATCAAATAACCACTTTCAAGTTTATAACTGCCATATATTTTTTTTAAGATGTTATTTATTTATTTGACAGACAGAGATCACAAGTAGGCAGAGAGGCAGGCAGAGAGAGGGAGGAAGTAGGCTCCCCACTGAACAGAAAGCCCAATGCGGGGCTCGATCCCAGGACCCTGGGATCATGACCTGAGTCGAAGGCAGACGCTTAACCCACTGAGCCACCCAGGTGCCCCTATAACTGCCATATTAAAAATTAATTTTGAAGGACATATTTGAGTTATTGGAACTTCATAATACTATGCCTTATTTATTTTTAAAAACATGTCATTCAAACTAGCCAATGACATAAGACTTTTATAACAAATATACAAATTCGAATTATTGAATAACAACAAATAATTTACAATGGATAAAAGTAAACAACTCACTGCTTTCTTTCTTCTGGATCTGAAGGAATGGATTTGTGCAATGGTATTAATTCTTCTTCGTGGGAGATGACAAGCTTGGCATTCACCTGTACACCTGATATTCGGAATGTTGGACCCTTCACTTTTCCAAGTCTACCACCTTAATTTTTTTAAGACATAAAAAAATGAAATATACAATTCTACAAAATACAAAGATATGCTATTACTTATATTAATAAGCATTACTATTTAACTGTATTTATAAGTATTACTTATTTATATTACTGAGGGGTGGCACTTGCTGCAAACCTTAAATTTCACAAGATTTTTAAGTACATACTATAGAGATTACAATAAAGCAGATATGGATTCAAAGAAAGCATTTCACAGAAAGTATTTCCATAAATGTTTTATCAATTGCACAAGATACATCTATTAATACTCTTACCTTCTAAATAAGTGTTCTAAGCATAATTTTTTTCAGTATACATTACTAAATCTTAGCTAAATATTTTCATGTAAGTAAATTACAAAATAAGCATAATTAAATAACTATGCCCAAAGCCATTATCACATAGGCACACTAACTTTTCCCAGCCATCTATACTAAAAATACAGAAACCTCTGATGTTACCAATTAGTTAGAATACATCAGACAAAGAGAATCTACTGCTTTCAAGAATACAATTCTGTTACCCATTTCCTATTACCCAGTATGGTCCTGCTTTGTTTTTCAAAACATCTTTTAAGAATAGGTAAATACCCTCCTAACTCAGTAAAAGCATTATTTGAAACTTCCATTTATCTCTCTTTTTAAATCACTCTCACTTTAATATTACCTGTTCGTTCTGTTCCCGAAGAATTATCCTTTAAAGCTTTAATGCAACCATTATGCACCAATTCTCCTAATCGTCGGAGGTCTGTCTCTGACTTATCAACTAATTCAGCATCCCGAGCAATTGCATCTAATCTGTTAATGAAATAATACAATTTTCAGGTAAATATGGAGAATAAAGTGGTAGCATTTAAGACACAGTAGTTTCACTCTACCTTAACCTCTACATGTCACTCTACATGCCCTAAAAAGTCTAGTTCACATAAATGGCACAAGATACATAAAAAAGGAGTTCAAATTTAAAAAGTTGGCAGGAAAACAATTTATTTATGCATTTATTCAAGAATAATAAAGTTAACAAATTCATTATAAAAAAATGGTATGCTTCCAACTTGAAGATTATATAATAATTCTATAAAAGCTTTTCATAACCGATCAGATTTTAAATTTAAAGGGGTTAAACATTGTAATAAAGATGACCCTTGAACACAGGCTTGATCTGGACAGGTCCAATTATATGTGGACTTTTTTTGATAAATAGAGTAACTCTAAATATCCAAAATAAAACAGAAAATATCTTTAAGAGGGAGTTCTGGAGAGGAAAAATAGAATTGAGCCAATTTGAGTCTTTGCCACTATATATTCAGACATTGGGCCTTCTACAACAAAGGACAAAGAATATTCAAGTCACCAACAATTATTGAGATTAACCATTAACTTAAACACACACACACACACACACACACACACACACACCCCTGTCCTGATAAACTAAATTTTAAGCATGAACTATAATTAGGAAAACTTTGTAAATGATTTTTAAGCAAATTTAATGAAGTAGTTAAAGCCAATAATAATATATGTAAATAAAGCTGAAAGCACATAACACACGTCCTGTGATTCCAAGAATGAAATATTTACCTTTCCAGAGGGCCACCAAATTTCTTGTAACTCTTGATAAACCTAACAGAAAATAAATGTTTGGTTTAAATGTGTTATCCATTAAAAAATAGATTTATAAATATACAGAAAAAAGAAAACAGCTGTTAGTGCAAAAATTAATTCAGGGCACTGTTACTATTAACACAAATGAAGAAACTATGCTAAAGACAAAAATGTTAAAACATTAATATATACCAAGTAAGACAAGACGTATTTTAACACCCAGCATGATGTTTAGAAACCAATATAAATAAAACAATAGAAGCTAAATTTTATTTTAGAAATTACTTTATTATTTTCACAAGACAAGTTCAAGGCTACCACAGGAAGTATGTCCAGAATTATCAACCATACTACACCTCCTTCACATTCCAAGTATTGATAAAAGTTTACTGAATAATAGCTTTATTTCAGATGTATGGTATAATACCAACAATGGAAAATAAAAATTTTACTTAAGAACAAAGCTACCAAGTGGTTGATGGATGAGGGAAAATATCCAGGAAAAGTAGAAGCTGAAATGTTCTTCAACTAAAGACAGAAAGTCCAGCAAATCAGGTGGTCATAAAAGTACCCTTAATAAAATCTAACAACATATTTAGTTTTCTGGTAGAAAGAATGAGGAAGAACTTTATCGGTCAGGTCTATGATTTAAAAGAAAAGAGTTAAAATGGCTTGAAAGAAATAACAAACTCTCAAAATATAACAATAAGCAAACCTTTTTACAAATTTCATAAGCAAAAATATTACATAAACAAAAGCAGGCTGATATCCCATTCCCCTTATATAAATGTATATAAAGAAAAACATATTTTAAAAGAAAACTGTAATTTATCCTACATGACTATCTTACCTCAATTCTTACTTGGACATATCAGAAATGCTTTTAACATTGCTACTTTCAAAAAGCAAACCTCCTCAGTGTTAAAAAAAACTAGAAAAATATGGAACTAAAGTAGTCCCACATAAAAATAGTAATGTTGGGAGTCATAAATGCAGGAAAAAATTTTAATAAATAAATCCAATGTACTAAAATATACACTCATTATTCAAAAGGGTCACTATTCCGAACCACATTAATAAAACTAAAAAAATTTAGCAGTCTAAGTAGACTAACAATAAATAACATGCAGAGATTAGATACCAAACTTTATTTTCCATAGCTATAATGAAGACCCAAAAGCAGAACCATCCAATTCCTACACAATTATCATATATTTGCCTCCTCTAAAACCTTCATTTTAATTTTGAAAATTATGGAAATTTGTACATTTAAATTTCACCTTCTAATAAAAGCAAGTTGAAGTAAAATAGTCTTGTGTCATCTTACCGCCTAATTTCTGCATCACTAAATCCTTTGATATTCTCTCGAGGAATAGTCCGTGGTCTTCCACGTTTCTTTGGCCTTTTCCTTTCTGAGATCGAGTCACTGTCAGATCCAGAATATCTCCTACTTCTACTGCGCCTCCCTTCACTTCCATTAAAACTAATCTGGAATTGGAAAACAAAAATTTATCCTAACTTAGACTAAAGAAGCCTTCTAACTCTAAGAGCAAAGAAAACATTACAAAAGAAAAGATTAAGAGAATTAACAAATTCAAATGTTTGTATATCAAAAATTTTTCTATAAATAAAACTAAAAAAGCCAACAAAACAGAGAAAAACATGGCAGGTTAATGACCAAGAGTTATTAACGGCCCCAAACATTTTTTAAAACACTCTTAGAAAGAAAATACAAAATTGTCTTTTTTTTTTTAAAGATTGATTAGAGAGAACGCTCACATGTGAGAAGGGGAGGGGGAGAGAAGAGGGAGAAAGAATCTCCAGCAGACTCCCTGCTGAGAATGAGGCTCTGATGCCAGATCTCACAATCCCTGACATCATGACCTCAGAAGAAACCAAGAGTCAGATGCTTAACCAACTAAGCCACCCAGGGGTCCCCAAAATTGTTCTTCTGTAAAAATGAGAAAAATTATTAATAAGCGATTAATCAAATAGCATAAACATAGAATTAAACAACCTCAATGGTAATTTTTTTAAAATAAGAATTAAAGCAACAGTATTTATAACACCAGTTATTTAACAGAAATATCAAAACGTATCTTTATAACTCTCTGGAATTTTTCTAAAGTCACAGTGCATTTTCTGAACCCCTAATATGCTGAAAGCTAACTTAAAGTCAAGACAGTAGTCAGTTCTTCCTCATTCTAACCTCCTTTCATCCTTTCATAAGAAGCAATATAATGCTGTGCTTCCTGTGTACTATAAAAGGAAATCATCATGGGGTTGGCAGAAATAAACACTAACAAGAAACTACATACATGTCACTTTCAGACCAAAGACATTTTTTTTTTTGGCTCCACTTCTGCCTATTGATAGGATGCCCCAATCCTAACAACAAATCTCAATTACAAAATCCTAACCCCTCTTACACAATCACAAGGCAATCTAATAGTCTAAAATATAAGGAAATACAGCATAGTTTGTAAGAAAAGAAGAAACTTGAGCATTGGTTCGCCTGTGAAAAGCAGGAGTTATAAGCAGGCAAAAGAAGTTAGCTAAAATTTGCTAAAGGCTTCGTTTGGGTGACTATGAGAGTATAGGATCCCTGGAAATGAAAGGCATGGAGAATACAACTTGCACCCCCTCTCAGACATTCCTCTGCAAAATTCCCAACAGGTGCTCATGAGTAACACTGGGCAGGAGATAAGAAAAAACTTTCTTTCCAGATGATGGCTTGGAAAACAGGAGTAGCTTTCTCCGCACTGAGGGCACTGAGGGCACCTAACTGGGCACCTCACCAAAAGACACAATACAGTTGCAGGAAAAGAAAAAGAAAACAAAACACTCTACCCCTGGGGGAAGGATAGCAGAACAATGACTAAGCAATTCCCTCATTTGCCTCAAACTCAAAATTTAAGGAGGCACCAAAAAAGCTCAGTAATCAAGACAAATAATCTTGTAATTGAATAGTCTAAAAAACAAAAGTTAATTCAAACAACAAAAAAAAAATCTAGTATTAAAGTTTCTTTCCTTTTGTTGCAGGATCTCATGTAACCTGGCATGACCCCGTTACCATTATTTAAAATCTCCTATTTTCTTCATTTGGGTCATAAAATAAACAGCAATAAACTTAAAAATTCACATCACACAAGGTATGCTGATGAGAAATCAGTAACAAAGATAATCAGAATATCTCCCAAATATTTGTAAATTAAATTAAACTCTGTAACAACAAAAAAGAACAAAAATAAACCAACAAAAAAATACCTACGGGTCAAAGAGTACTTCCATAAGGCAAATTAGAAAATACTCTGAAATGAATGAAAATGAGAACACAACAGGTATCAAAATTTGCAAGAATAAAAAAAAACACAGTGCTTACAGGGAAACTTGTAGTTTACATTAAACACTGATAATATTATAAAAGGAAGGTTTTGATTAAATTCTTAAGAATACATCTTAAGACACTAAAAACAGTAGAGCAAAGTAAAGCAAAGCAAAAAGTAAAAAAGAGCAGAAATCAACTGAAACAGAAAAAATAATGATTTTTGGGGGGGAATATTATGAATAACTTCAGGTCCATAAATTCAACAATCTAGATAAAATGGACAAATTCCTTAAAAGAAAAAAACTGCTAAAGTCACTCAAGAAAGAAATATTGTAAATAGTTCTGTATTTATAAAAGAGCTTAGAGTTAAAAATTCTAACAAAGAAAACTCCAAGCCTAGATGGTTTTCCTGACAAATAATGCCGAACATTTAATGAAGGATACCAATTCTATACAGACTCTTCCCAAAAGCAGAGGAGGGGTGAACACTTTCCAACTTATTTTATGAGACAAGAATTATTAAATCAGATGAAATACTACAAAAGGAAACAATGGACCAGCATGCTTTATAACAAAACCAGATCAGTCCAGGTATGAATATCCTTACAACAACAGACATAATCTTTTAAATTAAAAGATCACCTGTTTTGCACAGTTTCTCATTCTTGGAAGCATATAAATTTCTTCAAGTTCCTTTTGTCTTTCTTCCTCTTCTAATCGTCTTCTTTGATCTTCTGGAATTATTTCTTCCCAATTCTTTGAATTTCTTTCTGGTTCCAACTCAATGTCATCCTCATCCATATTTGAAAAGTTGGCAACCTTAAATTCCAGAATTTTAACAGAATAAGCATTAAAGAAAAACTCATCCTTAAATTATATTTTGCATTTTAGGGGAGAGGGAGTGATATACTAGAATAAGGCAATAAAACCTAAATATCCTCCGGATAATGAATACGACTATGGATTAAATAAAAATGACTGCTAAGCTATCTATATTCTTTATTATTTGTTGTTTTTTTTTTAGGTCAAAGTAGAATAAACCAAAAGACTTATAGAATGATTCTCTTTTGTCCTGCTGCTCAACAAAATCAGTTGACAGACCAACAATATAATTTATAGTAACATGCTAAATCATCTTTTGCAGAAAATAGCACACCAGCCCATTAAGTACAAAGCGCTATAGAACAAACCAATATTCTTATTTTTATGATCATAAAAGTAGTACAAAGAGTTACTAACAAGACAAAAAGAACTCTGGGTCCATAGATAACCTTAGGTTATCTTGGGTTCCCGGTTTCTTCAATGTTAAAAAAAAAAGGAATAGAAAGAGCTCACTAACTTTTGTGAAGATTAAATAATATACTGAAGGAACTATGAAGACTGGTACACAGAATGAATTCATTAAAGCTAACTGCCAATAGTGGCACATAAAACTTACAAAAACTGGATGAAAAAACCCATGCTTATCCTGTGTTAAGAGATGATACTACAAACAGTGTTCATCCTTTCATGTCTTTATTTTAAAGATTTATTTGAGAGAGAGAGAGAATGCAATAAATATTTGTTGAATGAACAAATGACACAAACTGAACTGCTCTTCTTAGAACCCTCAGTTCTAGGGTTATGGCTACCGAGGAACTTTCTTCTTTACTCTAAACAGCTTACTCTATGAGGTTGGCTGACTTACTCTGCTTTAGGACTCCTTGCAACCTTTTAGCCCTTACCAGACCAGGGGTATTTATAAGTACTAATAGGAGCTCATTGCTTACATGGACTGATTAACTTGAGTTTTCTGAGGTGTAACAATGCTTAACAATCTAATGTCAAAAATTGCTCCAACAAACATTAGCTAAAAGCCTTCCGTCATAGAAATCTCCATTAGAGACCATGTTCACTCATTTACCCAAATATTTGAGGATATGCTATTTGCCAAGCACTTTTTTAGAAGCTAATTAGAATAACAGCCCTCCTCATTCCACTAAATGTACCTATTCATAAATGATTTGGTCCTTTTCAAAACAAGCTGCTACTGGTTTCTCAAAATAAGGGAGAAAAATTTTCAAACACATAGCAAATTTTAAGACAAAAATCATAAGAAATTATGTTCACTGTTAATAAAGAGATTAATAAAACATGAAATGACAAAAAAATAATCACTCCCTCTCAATTTAGATAATTTGAAGGAAAAATTAAAAAGAAAGAAAATCTACCTTGAACTGGGAAAGCAACTCATCTCCTACAGTTAAAGGGCCTGGTTCGTTTTCATGAGTTTCAGCCCTCTTCAAGATTTCATCTATATCCATTTCCTATAATTAGAAAGAAATCTTTAAGTATACTTTAATATATTTTGAAGTAAATATACTTCATAAGTTTAAAGAAATGGCACATTTTGAGGAAAGTTTTTTTTTACCTGGGGCTCTTGCTCTTCTCCTTCAGGTTCCTTAAAAAGTTCCTCAGCGCCAAACTTTAAAATGGCTGATAATTCTTCTTTATTGAAAGGAGTAGAACTAAATAAAGACAAATAAAAATGCTTAATATTAACAGTTAACAATTTAGTATTTACACTGCACTTTCATTCATTATTGACACAGTCAACTTTATGTAAGTTATGACAGAGTTAGACATGTGAAGTACTATGAGATCACTTATTTTAAAAGATAAGAACTTGAAACCTGGAAATTAAAGGAATTTCTCCCAAGATTTATAAAACTTGAGTGGTGAAATCAGTACTGAATGTATGCTTTTGATTAAAAATTACTCCAGTGCTTTAAAGAATTGAAGAATTACAATACTAAATATGATACATCAAAGATCTGCCTGTACTATGTAACATTTCAGGAAAATGAGTGTAAAATGAGTCTACTTTTTTTTTTTTTTTTTAAATATTATAGTAACTACCAGGGCGCCTGGGTGGCTCAGTGTTGGTTAAGCATCTGCTTTTGGCTCAGGTCATGAACTAAGGGTTCTGGGATACAACCCCGTGTCATCAGGCTCTCTGCTCAGCGGGAAGTCTGCTTCTCCCTCTGCCTCTCTTCTCCCCTGCCCTGGATTCATGTTCTCTCTAACCGAAAAAAAATCTTAAAAAAAAAAAAAAAAAAAAGAAAGTAACTAACTACCTTGAGGGGGCAGAACCTGTATGCAGTACTGTCTTCCCAGTTGTGTCCATTCTCTGAATTACAAGGTGATCTAAAACCATCTTCTTTTTGGCCCTTTCAAGTATATCCTCTTCAACTGATCCTTTCGTAACTAGACGATAAATATTCACCTGTAAAGAAACGCATGATGAAACATAAAATGTAGTAAGAAGGATTCACTTGCTAACGAACACCCAAATACTCTACATAGAGGAAAGCTCATCCTACGTGAAATTTTCACTGGTCAAAATTAAAACAAAAACAAAAACAAAAAAAACAATATATATAACAGCTAAACTTCTTCAATTTAAAGATTATTTTGAGGCTGTGTCCTTATACTTTGGTCAGGAGATTTTATTCGCTTATTTTTTTTTTTTTAAAGCAATGATGGGGCGCCTGGGTGTCTCAGTGGGTTAAAGCCTCTGCTTTCAGCTCAGGTCATGATCTCAGGGTCCTGGGACTGAGCCCCACATTGGGCTCTCTGCTCACTGGGAGCCTGCTTCCCGCTCCACTCTCTGCCTGCCTCTACAGCTACTTGTGATCTTTCTCTCTCAAATAACTAAATAAAATCTTTAAATAAATAAAAGCAATGACAGTAATTTTTAAATTATTTTTTAGCAAAAAAAAAAGGTCGGAAAAAGTGGTAAACATATGATAATTTACATCAGTTAATTCTGATTAATATTTCATATTTCATATAATCCAAAATTCTGTGAATCATTTCCCATGTTAATGATGAAACCCTGCCATAAGACAAAGCTTTCCAAAACAAACAAAAATTAATGTGTAGATATTTTGCCCTATTTCTCAAGACCAGCAGTTCTATATAAACAGTAGGACCATATAGGGATATTCTGAAAATTTATGGGGACATTTTCATAGTTTTCGAAATCATCAGGTAGGTTTACCAGTACTTTAGAGCAGAGGGACCTGAGACATTGGACATTCAGGCACAAAGAAAAAGTATCTTGAGTCTTTCAAGTCTTATATATGATTTTTAAAAACTTTTAAATTATTTTGAGTCTAAATTTGATTCCATTTTAAGGTAAATAAGAGTTTTAATGAAGTTCTAATTCACACACTTTTTCCCCCAGCATTTTAACTACTGCATAAATCAGTAGATAACAGGATATTATTTTATTTAGATCTCTGTCAAAAATTATTTCCAAATGTGTATAGTACTGGTGTCACCAATAAAATGCATCTGTATTACTCATCTATACTCATTTTGTAGTTGTTGCATATAAATATTTAATAAGAGATATGAAATACCTTGTGTCAAATTTAGAACCAAATACTAGTAAAACCACAGGCACGTGCTTGATTTCACATATATGTGGAATTTGAAAAAAACTAAACAAATGATCATAGGGGAAAAGAGAAGCAAACCAAGAGACTCTTAACAACAGAAAACAAATTGATAGTTACCACCTTGGGGATGTGGGTGGGGCATTAAACAGGTGATGGGGATTATAGAGGGCCCCTGTTGTAATAAGGCGTACCACGTGTTGTATGGAAGAGTTCAAGCACTATAATGTACATTTGAAACTAATAATATACTGCATGTTAACTGGAATTTAAATAAAAATTTAAAAAATAAAAAACACCCAGGAACAGGAAGCAATTTTATTATAATACACTAATAGTCAAATAATAAATACAGCTCAATAATCATTAATAAAAATATGTACCCATATTTATATATTTTAAATGTGTTAAATGATAATTAAATTATATTTAAAAATATAGTTATGTTTATATCACATTTTTTTAAAAGTTTTGTAACATAAATGTAAGAAATCTGTGTTACCATCATTTCATGATCTTATTCAGATATTCTTCCCAAAGGTCTACCATGCAACTTTCTATAGTATTTTATCTAACTGGTTCTTCTAATGTATCCTTTATTTTCTATCACCTATTGGAAAATGTGGTGGCCTTTAATTAGTATCTAAGTAGTATAAATGGAATGAGTCCAGCCATGTGTTAAGGATTTCAATACAGGAAGGTTTAGTGCAATTAACCACTATGCCCCATCTCATTCATAAAACAGGTCTAATTGGACTATTCACAAGGTCCAGCTCACTTATAAGATTACCTTACTTCCTCACCATCTCCTCTCCGGCAGTCTGTAATTTATCTTGGCATGCTATTATCCCTACTTCAAGTGCACCTCTCTTTATAATGTGCGAGTAAGTGTTATGACCTAATTTTAATATTAATTTCTATTCCCTTATGCACCAACATACCCCTGGATCTTTCCTTCCTTGGTACTTCCAATGGAGAATGAGTTCTGCTCTTATTTTCCCATATGTGTAGCTCTATATATTAAAATACGTATTTTTTAAAAAGGTTTTGGGTTGCTGTTGTTTTTCTACCTAAATTGCTATTAGGGCACGCAAATTATTTTCAAATTCATGCATTCAATTCAAAGGAAAGGAGGTGCTAAAAACAGCTGATGTAAAAGTAGTCACTGGGTCTGATGATGTTAAGAACCACTACTGTAAATACAAGCTTTCAGTTAGGGGTATGCAATATTGTTCCAGAGTATAAAAAATTACATAAAGAAGCATAATATATTTCTGATCAGAGTTTTATGAGAATTATTTGGGCAAAATATTTTTTCAATTTAAAATTATGGACAAATTTTTCAGTAGAAGACATGAAATCTTTAAAAGGCAGTATAAATGTGCCCATAAGTCTTTCTATTGTTTGTTATCTCCTGCTTTGGAGAAGTTTGAGAAGCATTACTCTAGATGTAGGTAAATGAATTAAAATACAAAGAACAAGGCATCAGAATGATGACAGGTGGTTTTTCTCAAGGCCTAATATAACAGTATCAGAAAGCTGTATAAAAACTATAAAATCAGAATGGCTTTTTTGCAATCTTATAGGCAAGTGGATAAAATACAGGTTAAGAAAGAGGTAGCAATATACTAAAGAAAATCTCTTTCAGTAGTTAAAATAAAAACATTTTGAAGTTTAGGTTTTAAATGAAAAACAATTGATACTCTATAGCTGTAAACAAAATGTATGATTAAAAGAGAGGGCATAAACCTATTTTGGCAGTTACTTCAATTCTGCCAGCTCTTCTTTTGGTAAATTTGAATTCCTTAGTATTTTACATGTTCAAGAGCAACATGACTGTGTTCTAATGACTTGACCAGGAAGATAAACCAAAATCACTTCCAAACACTGATGATCATAAAAAAAAAATACAAAAGTAAAATTAAAGAAAAAAAAATACCTGTTTCTTCTGCCCAATTCGATGAGCTCTAGCCTGTGCCTGAAGATCATTTTGTGGATTCCAATCAGAATCAAATATAACAACAGTGTCAGCGGAGGCTAAATTAATTCCCAAGCCTCCAGCTCTTGTGGAAAGTAAAAAGCAGAAATCCTGTAAGGAATTATAAATAGGCTCGATTTTAAATTCTTCTAAACTGTGATCTATTAATTAGAGACTGTGATTAATTAGAGAATTTAATAATTTATTTTTTTGAATTTAGAAGAATTTCACCAATAAAACTAAGAAAGTAGTTTTAAAAAACACTAAAATACAAAACCTCTAGCAAAACCAGTCAACAAGACTCTTAAATACAAATATACATGGAATAATATACACCAAATTTAAAAAATTCTAAATGAAAGTGGGCTAATTTATTCTGAATCAAATTAACTGTCCTATGCTGAAACAGTATTATAAAGAAAGGGTAAAATTCTTCAGATTTAAAAAAGAGAATATTGATTTTTAAAAACCTCACAAAGCAAAACTGGGTAACAACAATATGATTTTTTTAAAAAAAAAAAAGCACATACAACTAAAATAGTGATTAAAATAATTCACAATTTTAAAAGCATTCATACCTCTGATCCTTCAGCATTAAAATGATCTAGAGCTTGTTTTCTCAGCTCCCCTTTTATTGATCCATCTAATCTCTAGAAAGAACACAGCAAAATACTGCATATAACCAAATCAAATATTTTAAAATATTAAAATCAACAAGATTAAAATCACTGATACTTAATCAATGAGATTAAGTATGAAAAGGCTATACTGCTTTTGCTAAGACTGTAACAGAGTATAAGGTACCTAAGAAGAGAGAAGACAATGTCCAGGCATTTTGTCTCTCAAGTCTGTGCTCTTAACCACTAAAACTATTTCCCCAGATTATAACAGTAAGTAATGGCAATGGCTACCATTTCACCTGAGTCTCAATGTAAGAAATACACTTTACATATGAATGAGTACACAGTTCTGTACTCAAAGCAAGTTACATGAAATCAATGTACCATGATACACTCTCATATATTAAAAACTATTTCATTTTTTCAAAATATTGGTACAACTCATTAAATTGATTCCCAGATCTATTAATTGGTTTCAGACCACAGTTTTTATAAATGCTGATTAAGTCCAGCGTGGTTACCGGACCAACAGCCATCAATGTCACCGGAGAAATTAGAAATGCAAACTTTTTGAGCCCCATTCCAGATCTACTGAATCAAAAACTCTTGAGAACGGGATCCAGGGACATCTGGGTGGTTCAGTTAAGTGTCTGCCTTTGGCTCAGGTCATGATCTCAGGTTTATGGGATTGAGCCCCACAATGAGCTCTGCACTCAGTAGGAAGTCTGCTTCTCACTCTCCCTCTGCCCCTCCTCCCTGCTCATGAAGGCTCTCTAATAAATAAAAACTTTAAATTTTTTTTTTTAAAAAGAGATAGAGAAAGAGAGAAAGAAACGAAGGAAATAAAGGAAGGGAGGGAAAGAAAGAGGGAGGTAGATCCACCAAAACCCCCTGATTAAGTATGAAAGTCACTGATTTGGGGCACCACGGGTTCTAGTCAAATAGCCTGCATTTGAGTGTCTTCAGTATTCATGGGTGCCTGGACAAGTGATCTTAACTTTTTACCTTGTTCATTTTGTTCTCAGGGAATGATCATAATAGTATATTTCCCTCACAACATTCAGAGCATTCAGTGAGAGAAAACAGTAAAAACACTTAGCTCAGTATTGGATATATACTGAGTGCTTACTAAACACCTGCTCAAAATATAGATTTTAAATACTGCTATTTGTTTCCTTTTCATTAACAACTGCAATTAGTAAACTTTTAAAATACAGTGGCTATATCATTTATTGAAATATAACTAGACCAAAAGAACAGTAAAGATAGTTTTCTCTGGGAATTAATCTGGGAATGAGAAGGCATAAGGGGCACAGAACTGCTGACAACAAGCACTTCTTTACTCTATTGTTTTGACCATGTACATATACTAGTTGGACTAAAAACAACCAAGAGAGAGTTGAGGTGGGCACAGAGGGGTGATAAGGAGAAATACGATGGTAGCTGAAGGGTAGTTTCTTTTTGAGGGAACAAAACATTCTAAGATTGTGCAGTTGGCTGCCCAACTCTGTGCATATATTAAAAATCACTTTACTGTACACTTTAAATGCATGAATTGCATGGGAAGGAAATTACATCTCAATAAAGCTGTTACAAAAAACAATGATACTTGTTCCACTTTTCCCCTAGCCTGAATGACTATTTCTCAACCATGTTCATATCACCAAAAACCTGTCCTTCAAAGCACATTACCAGAGTTGTAATGTTATTTTTATGTATAATTACCTGCTTAATATCTATCTCCCACATTATGATTTAAATTCTAACAGAGCAGGAATTATGTCTGTTGAGATTCATCCTTATAATTCTGCTTCTGTTTTATTTCCTGCAGTAAATATATGACATTAACTAGTTACAGGATTGAAGTTCACTAGGTTCTAGGGACTGTTCATAAAGGATTAAATAAGGATTAAACAAATTATTAGAAAGTATTGAGATTAGCACCTGTCTCTTAACATTAAACACTCATTCATGTTAGCTTCAATTATACTGAATAGATTTCAAAATAAATAATGAATAAATGAAATATAAGACCATTTGGTCTTTAGTACCTTCCTTAGAGTCATCTGTAGTTTTATTCAGCAAGCTATGTAATCAGAGTAACTATAAGAACATTATTCTTCAGAATCTGTAACAGTCCGGCCATTTCGATTTGAGCAGAGAAGTACAGAATTAAAATAAAAATTAGAGAAAAGAAAAATTGCTTTGCTGCTAAATCTAAGTCAAAAAGGAAAAAAAAGGAATAAATTCTACCTGGGGAGGAAGAGAGAGAGAGAGGAGAGGGCAAAGGCAGAGGTAGATGGCTCCACAGCCAGTGCAGAGCCTGACTTGGGGCTCAATCTCGACCATGAGAGGACCTGCGCCAAAATCAAGATGCAGGAGCTTAACTGACTGAGCCACCAGGCACCCCACAAATAGAAATTTTTAAAATAGATAACAGTATCTTAGAAGTACAGTTTATATAAAAATCTATACAGAAGAATTTCAAAGGTAATTGTGTAGAATACACTCAAGAATCAGATAAAAATTTTTTAAAAAATCAGATAAAATTTAAGTCAACAAAAAAGAAAAAAATGAAATGCTTACTTGAAAGGGGAATTGACGATATTTCAAATATTCTGCAAGAATATCTAACATCCGCACCATTTGAGAAAAAATAAGAACTCTATTGCCTCGTTCTCTTAGACGAATTAACAGTTTGTCAAGAAGAATCAATTTTCCGCTACTACGGATTAAGTGCTAGAAACATTAAATTACAAATGTTACATCATGTGAAAAAAAATCAATCACATTAAATAAATACTCCACTTAATACTTCATCTTCTTTAATTATTTAACATCAAAATTGTTTTTATAATGGTGGAATATAGTTTATTTCAGTTTACAAAATTTTCTAGAACCTTTCTAGAAATCAAAATTGTTTTTATAATGGTGGAATATAGTTTATTTCAGTTTTCAAAATTTTCTAGGACCTTTCTAGGATCACTCTGATCTACGCCAGCTAGGATTTTCCTTGTCATTCAGCACCTAGGTTTTGTCATGTTTTGGAGGTAAGGGGATGGGGGGAGTAGTTTCACTTCACTGGCTAGTCATTACAACTTCTTCTCCAAAAATCTTTGAAAAACAATATACTGAAAGAAACAGCTACTAAGCAACTAAAGGTTTTAAAACAATAAAAAAACATATTTGAATTTATACATATCAGTCACTGAACCTAGGACTTTAAAGCACTGCTGGAGTAGGATGGCAGTTGTGCCTTCTACATACTTCTCATCCATCTTCCAGAAGTGACAGTTATGGTAAAACCTGAGGTTAAGATGTCTTTCTCAAGACTACCATTTGCCATATCACAAATTCAGCACATTCACTGAAGTGAATTTCTGTCAATTAAGAATATATTAAGGGATTTCTGCTGGATAGACCTTGTTACTCCATACAAATCCATTTTTAGAAAATGATCAAAATAATAAATTGAATAAATTATCATTTTAAAGGCTTTTTTTAATAAATACTAAAAAAAAAAAATTCTTTAATTATACCATAACCAAAGAGAAATTTTAACTAATACATTAAAGCCTTGTACCATTTTCAGTTATAACTGCAATAAGCATTTCTAGAATTTTGTTTTACCACAGAGTAACAATATTTTAAAATCCTTACTTGTAAGGCCTCCTGTTTATTATAGAATTCATTATTATCTGGTGGTTTAATGAGGTAGCAATGGTTACAACATTTCTTTAGCTCCATCATAATGTTCAAAAAGCCTGAGGTACTGCCCTTGGAACCTTTGCTTAGGGCTTTGTAATTCCTAGTTAATATCCATCTGTTTAAAGAAAAAAAATAACACAAAAATGAGGTTCAGCACAATACTTACCAGGATGAATTCTAAAATCATGAAAAAACAATCAAGCACCAAAGCAAAACTGCACCATTACAAAGTTCACAACTGGATATACAACGGACCAAACCCCATTCACAAGACTAACTTCATTCATAAAATTAATGAGAAAACAACATATAACTTGTTATCTGAGCAACATACAGTAAAGGCTTAATGTAACAGTGAGTATAGTGTATTAATCCTTTTTCTCCCGAAGTTACTTCAAAAATGGATCAACTATGATCTATATTAACCTTCCTACAAATTTTATTACATTAGGCAACCAAAACATAGACATGTAAGAAACCTCATGAGCATACCTGGCTTACCCACATTGCCTTCTCTAAATTACAATTAAACAATATATATGCAACTTGTAGAAAAATTATGGGTGGTTATTTTTATCAGTCCAAACTATTTATGTAACTATATAACATTTCCTCTCACCACAATATACTTTGTCTTCTAACATCTTTTATTTTCCTTTCTATAAGGTTAGTCTGGGAAAGGACATGAAACAATTTTATGACTGATATGCCTCAGAATGATATGGGGGGGGCAGGGAGTGGGAATAGCTAGAGATAAAATAAGACTGTCTGTGAGCTGAAAACAAACCCGAGGGTTAATTCATGCAAAAAATATATTCCTTTTCATGTATGGTACTTACAGCTTTTACCATGCAATAAATTTTTCAGAATCCAAATGCATGTATACAGCAGTGCATTTTATGCAATTAAATGTTTAAATAGCTTTTAGGACAAATATTACCTTTTGATTCTTTGAAGTAGAAGTAGTATTGTATAGATCTTACATACAAATTTATCTTAAGTATGATTAATATTCCTCAACAGGGGGCCTAAAATTTTAAATTCTACATTTGTCAATTACGTAATCATCATAACTACAAAATAGTGCCTTAGTATCACTAACAGGTAAGTATTATTAACACTTAACAGAACCCTCTATATGGTAACAGAGCACAAAACAGAGAAACACAATTAATCATGATTAGTATTAGGTTACCCATGGTCTTGAACATGCCATTTAAATTCTTTGCTTCAAGAGCCTATAGAATAAACCTATTCTAAAATTCAACAATTGTTACTACTCTAAGAACACACTACAGGGTTGGGGGGACACTTCAATGAGACAAGGTTACAGGGGGTTATTTAGAATTAAATGTCCAACACGTGGTCTGTTTACGGCTTACTTGTAATACTGTTTCTGTAAAGCACTCATTTCCATTCTTAAAATCTGCTCAACCTTGGCAGGAAGAGATTTTTCCACATCTTTTTTAACTCTGCGTAACAGAAATGGCTCAAGCTCCTTGTGGAGGCTTGCATAACCATATTCTCTGCCTTTTCCATGTTCTTCTTCAAAATCTTCCCAGGAAGAAAACCTTAAAAATGTAAGAAATGGAAGAACTACTGAAAAAAAGTCATTGAATATGAGATTTTTGAGAGTACTCATATATAAACAAAATACAGACTTTCAATAAAAGAGATTTGCTGTTATTAGTCACTTCTAAGAACCATCCTTTCCAAGAAATCTGTCATGTATCCAAAGGTGAAACAAAGCTGTTCTATAAAATTATGATTCTCTTTGAGTTAAAGATGTTAAATAAAATTAAAGTATTTTCAAATACAGGATTTTCACTATAATATTTCTCAAAGAATTTTAAAATTCTGAAAAAAGAATTTGTCATCTTGAACAAGTTATCTGACCTTTATCTACTCTAGTTTTCCTCATATAGAAAAAGGGATTATTATTGTTATTACTGCTCCTATTAAATACTAAGAAGGATACTGTTTCAGTTTTCCAAATGAATTTTATTTTGAACAAGGGCAAAATGAACTGTTGTAATTTATTACACATGACTTAAACTTGCTTATTTACAAAACTGAAAAAATATTAGAAATATGAACTGCTGCATGTCACTTCCCTTTTTAATTTTCCTTCTTAAAAATCTGTGATCTAATGTTCTAGGGCAATAAAACTTCTTATGGACCTTATGACCTACATTAATTATTTTACTGTGAAGCGTAACATATAAAACTAATATTAAAACTATATATCCCAACGTATCTTACTTTTCTGGCATAATGAAATGTAGCAAAGACCAGAGCTCTTTGAGGGAGTTTTGTAGAGGAGTTCCAGTAATGAGGAGACGATGATTGGACTTAAAGTCTATTAAAGTTTTATACAGAAGAGAGTCATCATTCTTTAATCGATGTGCTTCATCTACACCTATAAATGCCCAATTTAGACCTCCAAGGAATGCCTTAAAATGAACAGAACACAGTTAACATTTTAAGAGAAAAATTAAATTCAAGTTACTAAACTCAGGCAAACTGAAATTAAAAGCAAACTTTTTTCAAATAAAAATTATATATTTCAAGATTTATTGAAATCCTCAAAGTAACTCAACATGCAAAACAAAGTTCCTTCGATGACGAATTCACTCATTGGAAAACAGAGAAAGGCAAATGAAAGTTTTTACTAGCTTACACATTCAAAAAGGAAAAAGAAAAACAATTGTATCATTAAAATAGTATCATTTAAAATTTTTCACAAAAGATTTTTAGCTTAAGGCCAGCGGAAGCCTCTATTAATGTCAATTTAGAGAAAGAAAATAGGATACAAATTTGGACATGTCTTATTCCAAGTGTAGAAATAATTTACTGTATGATTTTTATATCATAAAAATAATATATGGATCTCCAATATATAAATGTGGGTCTCTGACTTAAAACAGAGCCAGGCCTCATTCTGCTATTTAATGGTTGCATAACCTCTTTTGAGATAGAATTTTTCTTTCCAATAAA
This sequence comes from Mustela nivalis, assembly GCF_964662115.1. Taxonomy (NCBI): domain Eukaryota; kingdom Metazoa; phylum Chordata; class Mammalia; order Carnivora; family Mustelidae; genus Mustela; species Mustela nivalis. Next base: position 59,805,590 of record NC_139022.1, on the reverse strand, counting down.
ATAGAAAGAGCAGTATCTTATAAAATAGATGGGAATTACTTGAGATATGAACTATAAAGAACTAAACAGACAACATCTATAAAGCATTTAGTATAGTGCTTCACCCAGAGGTAGCTTAATTCTTTCAGATATTTTCTTCTCTTTAAAGATCTTACAAATCAACACACTATACCAAACTAGTTTTATATAAGTCAATAGTTGGTAAACTTTTCTTGTAGAGGCCCAGATGGTAAATATTTAAGCTTCTTGCAGACAAATGTGTGTTGATCTCTGTCACATATTCTTTGTTTATACACCATCTAAAAATGTAAAAACCATTCTTCGCTCAAAAGTTATGAAATATAAGCCAGATTTGACCCAGAGGATGTGGTCTTCTGACCCATGATTTATCTTCTCATCCTAACCACAATATATGGTAAAGCAAAAATTAATATACTCCAAACAGAAAAGCATAGGTAATACACACCTTATCCTTCAATAAAATTTCATAAGTTGTTAAAAGTATATTAAATTTTAACCGTTTGGTCTGGGGATGCATCCATTCATGAGTTCTTATCTATCAAGAAATTTTGAAGATAATTTTAAGACAAACATTAAGAAAAGTACACTTATATTTGAGTACCTAAAAAAAAAATCCCTCCAAAATACAGAAAAAACTATGTTTGTTTACATAATAAAATCATTTTAATTCTTAACACAGTCCAACAAGCTACAATCATCTTACTTACAAATAAAAATACAAACAGCACAGCATTTCAAAGCCTATAAAAGTAAAGCAGACATGCTTTTAATACACACTTCCCACTGAAGGAAGTTCTCATTTAATAAAACATAAATGATTAATTCATTTTATAACAGCATTTATGGATGATATACAATATACAGGTCTGCTTCACAATATTTAGAAGGAAAGTACTCTGTAGAGGTACAGATCAAACAAAACTGGCAAAGCATTAAAACTGTGAAGCTGGAGATGGACACACAGGGATTTATTGTTTTCTTCTGTCTGCTTTCATGTATATTTGAAACTTTCTATAAGAAATTAGAAAAAAATATATATTACATAAAGTAACACTCAGCTAAAATTTGTCTTTTGTTACAGCCAATTGTACTGAATACTTTGTGGCAAGTTTTATACTAGAAACTAGGACTATAAAGACTAGTGTGTCTAGATTTCTAAATTTGTGAAGAAACAACTTACCATATTTCTACTGTTAATGTCACCTAAATAAACCACAGCATTCATTTGAGAAGCCCATGTCTGAATTTCCCTTTGCCAAGAAGTAAGAGTGGAAAGTGGTACCACTAACAGAAAAGGTCCATATAATTGATGTTCATGAAACAAATAGTTCAGAAATGAGATCGTCTGTATTGTTTTTCCAAGGCCCATTTCATCAGCAAGGATGCAACTATTTCCTCTACAAAATTAAGAACAAAAATTATGTATACAATAGATTCAAATTTATAAAGAAACCTTTTCACATAACCCACGTACAAATTTAAACAGTTAAAATTAATCTGAAAGGTATACAAATATATCACTTTTACTAGCTATCAATAATAAGTAAAGGCTTCTGCAATAGTATGAGAGAAGTACACAAAGTTTGCCATTTTAGTCCAAAGGAAGCTTAAAGAATAACAATAATATGAAGTAGTGCAGCACTTAAACAGGTTAAACTCAAACTCCACTGGATTTTCTTCTATAGTATTATTAAGTATTACTTACACACTAAGGAAATTCAAAAGCCTGCATATAAATACCAAACGGTCTTTATCCTTGATATTGGTGTAAATCTTTTCCAAATCCTGTATTTGTAAAATCTGTATGCCCTCAAATTAAACAGACAATTCAAAATATACTTACTTGCACCAAGAGTGAGCAAGCCAATTTAAACCATTCAGTTGATAATCTCTTAATTCTAAACTCTCATGTCCTCCAATATAGGATGGTTGCTTTTTTAGGGCTACAAATCTTGGCCTTTGTTTTAATACCTTAAGTAGAAATAAATGAGTAAGAAGAACTATCAAAATGAGAGAATTTTTAAAGATCAAAATCTTAGCTTTTACCATAAATTCTGAAATTTTTTCTAAAATTTCAGGCTCAGAAATTCCATGACTCAAAATCTCAAGATTCATTCAAATAAGACTCTATTCTCTTACTGTAACAACAATGTACAGTGAAATATTTTGCCCTCCTTTTTGGAGAAAATAATGACAGAAATAAGTAAGTTCCTACTGAAATACTTCAGTCTTACACAGTTCGCAAGATAGAGCTATCTTAAATTCATTCATTTAACTGCTGGTGCAGCCCTGACCTAGAAATAAACTATACAACTGGCTTAAAAGAAATCTCTGATTTCTAAATTACCATTATCAATTTAATTCAATCTTATAGTAAGAAAACAAATTCTAGTAGTATACAGACCCTCAAAACTATGGTTAATAATGTCTCTAAGTATAAAGATCTTATATTAGGCAAGGTAGTCCTGGGTACTACTTCTTTTCTTATGGGTATGTCCCTCTTTTCTTTCCCAACTTCAGAGAAAATATTCACTACCTTTTAAAGCAAGCATATACATCTATTTTCTAGGGAATTTCCCTTATTTGGTCTCCCCAAGACACTCCTCAGAACTACTGCCACCAATTTATCACCTTCCTGACCGTTTCACTCACCAAGGCTAAAAGACAGCACCACATCTAAGACCACAGAGCAATCACCAGAACACTCTTTCTATCAACCAAGCAGTTCCCTCTCTTAGCTTCTCTGAAATCAGGATCTAACTCTCCATTTGGGCTTGTAATATTTATGATGTGTAAATACTATTTTCAATTAGTTAAAAATTCCAAACAATACTCACTTTGCAATCTTTAAAAGGAGTGGTTTTTGATTGATTCCTGCTAAAATACTCATCTATGCATGCTTGAAACTTTTTGGAAATTAGAGCTCCATCCTCCCAGCTGCACTCTGAGTATGGAAGGCCTTGCCATTTACAGTAATAATCGGGATAACCAGCTGCTGACTTCTGATTGGAATGAGCTGTGAGATAAATCAGATACTTATTTATTTTCACAATGCATCTTATCCAAGGACTAATCTTTAGTAAAAAACTACATAAGCAAAAAACAGTCATCTGGTTTACATTACCCTATTACAGTAAGACTAAACTACTGTATTCGATGTGTAAGCAGTAAATTTAAATTTTTTTCAGATCAAGCATGGAAAGATAAAAGTTCAGTGAGAATCATTTATTACTAACCAATTATTCGTTCCACAATTTGATACTGTTTGTGTAGATCATCTGTAAGTTCTTGCTGGCAATTATAATATTCCACATCTTCTGGAGAAGCATTTTTCAACCTGAAAGATTATTAATCCACAAATAGACTTCAAAATCTCCCCTAAATAACCATTCCCCCATACTATCTGTAGCACAAAATCTCCCATTTGCCACCTATCATGTGAGTCAGCTGAATAATGAAGAAACTGAAATAGAAATAAAGTGAAGCATCATTAATTTTTAATTTTAAAAATGTATAATTTATAATATATATGAGACACATTCTACATGATTATCATTAACAAGAAGTTCAGACATGGCTATTCCCAAAAGTTTACCTTCAAATACAATTTAAATCTATAAATAGTTATTTTAGGTCATTGCATTTTTTTAAAAAAGATTTTATTTATTTATTTGACAGAGTGAGCACAAGCAGGAGGAGTGGGAGAGGGAAAAGCAGGCTCCCCTCTGAACAAGGAGTCTAATGTGGGGCTGTTATCCCAGGACCCTGGGATTCTGTCCTGAGCTGAAGGCAGACACTTAACTGACTGAGCCACCAGGCATCCTTTGGGTCACTGGACTCTTGACTATGTATTCCTTATTAACAAACCCTTAGTAATCATCTTTGAACTGTTAAAAAGTTAAGTAAAATATAAAACATATTTACCATCTTTTTGTTTCCTGATCTTTTTTCTTATAGTTATCCAATTTTTTCATTCCTCTAACATTCTGCTGCTTAAGGGTTTCTTCTGTCTCCCAAGTATTGTGAATATGGGACCATCCTTTCCATTTAATCAAATATTGGATCTCGCCTGGTTCCTTGTTTTTTTCAAATCCTGCATTTGGGTCACCATCTGCTTCAACTGCATAGATGGTTGTAGTAGCACCAGTAGCTGAAAAAGAAAACACAATACATTCCATGTAATTCTGTTATAAGACCATTTCCTTCAACTCAAAAATTCAAGAATATGAATAAAAATATATGTTTTTAAATAAGTAAAGAATCAGTGTAGAGAATGTAAGGATAATTGTATTACACATACATAAAAGAAACTCCAAATTTTAGAATGGAAAGATTATCTAATTTAATCCCCTCAGTTTTAAAATTAGAAAAAACAAGGTCAAAACACAGTGGCACACCTAAAGTCATACAGCAATTTATAATAACCAATGACTGGCTGCCTGATAACTGGAAATAAAATATGGAAAATCACCTTTAAAAACTCCAAAATCATTATGTTGGAGATCTGTACCCTCATGTTCATTGCAGCATTATTTACAACAGTTAAGACATGGAAACAACCTAAGTATCCCCTCAACAGATAAAGAAAATGTGGTACACATATATAATGGAATACTATTTAGCCACAAAAAGAAGGAAATCCTGCCATTTGCAACAATGTGGATGAATTTGAGGATATTACACTAAATAAATTAAGTGAGAATAAGACAAATACCATATGATCTCACTTACATATGGAATCTAAAACAAACAAAAACCTCATAGGAAAAGAGATCATCAGATCTGTAGTTACCTGGGGCAGCCAGCAGATGCCTGTGGGGGTTAATAATGTAGATGTATACAAGCTTCCTGTTTTAAGATAAGTAAGTATTGGGGATGTAATGTACAACATAATGACCATAGTTAACACTGTTCTACAGTTTATTTAAAACCTACTCTAATGGTAGATTTTAAAAGTTATCACAAAGAAAAAAAAATTTCTTTTTCTTCTCTTATTCTATCTATATGAGATGATGGATAAATATAAACTAAACTACCTGTGGTAACAATTTTGCAATGTATGCAAGTCATGCTGTCAATCTTAAATTTATACATTGTATGTCATATCTTGATAAAACCAAAAAAAATGCATGTCAAGACAACTAAAAACCCACAGATTAGAGATGAAAGAAAAAACATTTAAAAATAGCCAAACTATTTGTGAAACTGAAAGCACCTATATAACAACCATTATTTAGGTATGACAACAAAAAAACTGAAATACATAGTTTATAAGAATTTTTCTAATTGTCTGCAATGAACACAGTCAGGTTAAGTGGATCATGTGCAAAGAAAATATTCAGGCTAAGCAAAGTATATTTTCCACCCTCTTCGCTTTCAAAACTGAAATATCTTCAAGAAATACTTCAGTAAATATTACTGAAATAAACAATAAATATTTTTTAAGAAAATACCTCCTTTTCTCCCAATCCGACAATCCATAAAACGTTCTATTGTTTCAAATTCTTCTTCCTCAGGTTGAGGAACATCCTCTCCACAGACCTCCAGTAGATCATCAGAATCTGTTTTCATTTCTTCATCTTCTTTATAGCTAACATTGACAGTTGCCTGGCGACGAGAACTTCTTTTATCATTATCATAATCTTCTTCATCATCTTCCTCCTCAGATGAATCAATCTGTCTCTTTTTTTGTCCAAGAATTTTCTTCCCATTTTTTGCCTTAGATCTAGGTAGGGAAGACCAGGGGATAGAGGTTTTTCACAGAAACACTAGCATATAAAACAAGATGCAAGACACTATATACAGAAAGAGTACCGTCTGTAACCAACAATTTTCAGGATCAAATTGAAAACATACTATACTTACCTATTTTGAGGTTTTCTGCTTTTAACTTTGTTTTTTGGCTCATAATCAGATTCTGTTTCATCACAACTGCTTTTATCTCTTTCTTCTTCAGATTCTGAATCTGAACCAGACTGAGATGGAGATCCTGACCCAGACATTTGCCAGTCTTCACTGTATATAGAATATATAAAGTATGTTTGTTTATCCTTACATCGTATAGCAAATTTATATATCTGATAAAAGTACAAATATATCTGATAAAAGTACAAAAAAAAAAATCAAACTGAACTACATTTCAGTTACTATTAAAAAAGCTGTTGCTTTCAACCACACGAACATATTACCATGTGAGTAGAGTAAAAAAAATGCTAGAAAATATTCTTCACAGATTTCTCCCATAACTGTAGAGTTTTGTTAATCATTTAGTTACACTTCAATGAATGGCAAATAAGGAAATGTTATTCTAATTATCTCTGTGGATGAAAACATAGTATGCTATTTAAAGAATCACAGGCTTTAATTTTGAAAATCTTGTAGAATTATATTTGCCCTCTCTAAAAAAAAAATTCTAATCCCATTTATTTTAATTCTCTGGAGACTGTGATTTTTAAAAATATACACTCTGAAACTGATTTTTAAAGTAGTACATGTTCATTAAGAAGCCTAAAATACAGTATAGAAAAATGTATATTAAAAAAATCAGTCCACTTTAACCAACAGTCAATGAGCAGTTTACCTTTATTGCTATTTTTAGTCTACTCATTCTATTTAATTCTAATACACATATAGAGAAAAATTACTGGCTGCAAATGTTAATATTCTACTATAATATAAACTTCAAATGGAAGATACATATTAAATTCTTATATATACACCATATCCTTTTCTCACAGCTACTGCTTCTACTCCATTCCTCTGTATCTCTTGTGTCAATTATAACTTTGTCAAGAGTTACATAAGCAAGCACATATGCTAAAATCCAGTTTATGATAAAAACATGAGCAGCAATTTCTTTTTTATCTTGAGATCTTTTTAGAGCTTGCAAATTAGAAGTAGCAATACGTAGAATATATGAAAGTACCTCCAATTCACTATTTTTTAGAACACAAATTACAGTGATTTTTATATTTAACCAAGCCTACCCATCATCCCAAATCATTAATTTTTAAAAATTATTTGGCTGTACCTCTGCTAAGTTTACAAATTACTAACTCAGTGGAAGAGTTTAGAGAGCTGATGAGACACAGTAGCTGAAAATGTACTTCATAAACTAAAAGACAGATCTGAGGAAATTAGCCAGAATGTAGCACAGAAATAAAGGGATAAAAACACATGATACAGTAAGATTAATGAAGATGGATGATCCAGCAGATATATAAAATAGATATAATCCAATATGACTGATATATATTAATAACAGTACCAGAGAGATTTATAGGATAAGAAAATGTCCAAAAAACAGGAATCCTCATATTGAAGATATATGAGTAAATAAAGTGGAATAAATAAATAACAAATCCAGACCAGACACACCAAAGTGAAACTACAGAATATTCAAGACAAATAGAAAAATAAGACCTAAGACAATGGAATAATATTTTTGACAAAATGAAAGAGAAAAAAAAATAGACCATCTAAGTAACTGAACTGAGAATCTGATGTACTCTTAAACACCTTCTGAGTCAGGATGTTTAGGAAATTATAGTGAGTTTCTAAATGAGTTCTACATAGAAAGTAAATTTCACATGCAGATGAACAGTAAGATAGCTATTAACATAAATTAACAGAATTACCTAAATTTCTACCGGTCCCTACACTTCTACATAGTTTTCCCAAGTTATTAAAATTTTCTGATTTTATGACCAAGTAGAACTCTGGAGTTTAAAAATACAAAGGAGAGAGGGGTTATAGAAGATAAACAAGTGGCACAAAAATCTCAAGTTCTCAGAGAAAAATGGATATTAAAAATTAATGGTTTAAATTAATCTAATAAGATGCCATGAGCCAAGAATTTACATAATTCTACTTTTGACAATTTTTCATAAAGAAACACAACATCAAAAGGTCTTCCTGATATGACAATGATTGGCTGAACAAAATGACATACTCTTTATGTTTTTTCCTTTTGACCTCATTCGATGAGTCATCAGAATCTTCACTGCTGGAGGAATCCTACAAAGAAAAAACAAAGCTAATGATTAGAATTTGACCGTGGTATCAAATTTTTGCTTGTCATACTATTAAACATTCACTTTGCCAATAACGCTATATATATATTATATATATAATGTATAATATATATATACAATGCTATATATATTATATATAATATATAATAACTATATATACATATAACTATATATATAACCATGTTGTTATATTTGTACCATTAGCACATAAAGTAATAGCATCTTTATTACAAATTTATTTAACACAGCCATTGAAATTAGGTAAATAATCACAGTGTCAGCATTTTATGCAACACCTTAAAATCTACCACCTCTAGAAACCATTATTCTTGCCTAGTATGGCCTCAAAAAGGAATTGTAATTGTTGGTATATTCAAATTTGGATTCAATATATTAATATTAAATAGGAAATATACATTTTATATTTATAAATACATGTGTGTTATATGTGGTAAAAATATATAAACATATATTTAATAAAATATATTAAAATAAAAATATTTTTAAAATTTAATATTATCCTGCCCCATTAGACCGTTTTTGATAGAGTTCTTTCTGAATGTTTCTGTACAAACACACATGCTGGTATACTTACGTGTGCACAGGAACTATACTGTTTGTATCTACAGCCTATTCTTTTAAAAAGAGATGTGACTTATTCATATTCTATACAAATGATTTAACAGACACGTTTGTCTGTATATTTTCACAGTATTCACATTTAGTTTATTTCTAGTTTTGCTGTGATAAGCAAATGTACACACGTCTGTTAGGATTAATTCCTAAAAGTGGAATTACTGGATAATAACATATGTATATTTCAAGGCTCTTGATACACATACTTTTTTCCTCATCCTTTCAGAACACTGTGATAATTTCATAAACACCTACACCTAGTTAAATGATTGGGCATAATATCTACTTTTAAAATAATTTACTTATTTGTAAAATAATTTACTTATTTACTATATTTACTCATTTACTTATTACTTACTTATTTGACAGAGACATGGTGAGAGCGGAAAACAAACAGGGAGAGTCGGAGAAGGAGAACCAGGGCCCTGGGATCATGCCCTGAACCACCTAGGCATCCCTAAAATCATAGCTTTCATGATGAAAACTCACCTCCTCTGTTCCACTATTAGATGAAGCCTGCTGCTGTTGCTGCTGCTGCTGCTGCTGCTTCTTGAGCATTGCAGATCTCTGCACGGCCAGTATACTAGGGCTAGATTTCCAAAACTGTAACAGAAATATAACCAGTGAAGGATGAAATTTTGAAAAAAACAAAAAAGGGTTAATTTACTGATCAGCAGTACCAGCATTATCACTGCCTCCAAATAATAAGTTAAGACTCTTTTCTGTACTCACATTATGTGTAATACAATATTATGGCAATTAAAATAAAATTCTGAGCTTTAGTTGCATATAAAAAATTTATGGTGTGCTGAGTTCATAAACAATACTAATCAATATATTCTTTGGTGCTCCATATTATTTTCAAAAAACAAACTGACAATCTGTGACACTTTTGCTACTGGAAAAGTAGCTGCCTGGTTTTTTAATTAATGTGAGGTGACGATGAAGAGCTTGAGTCAGAATGCAAATCAACTATGTCACTAAATATATAGTTTCAGTTCAACTGACTTTTATTTTCATTTATTTACTAGACAGTAAGATTTTCTCCATGGCAGAAGATATGTGTTGATGTACATTCTGGCCCAAAAATCTTATTATGACTGGTACTCTAAGTAATACTACTGTATTCTATTATGAGGAATAGACAGGTTTTAGTAAATCTTGTATTAGCCTTTTTCAAACAGAATGACTCTTAGCCTACTCTACCAAGTTATCTTCAAGGAAGCACGTTCTCTTAGATTCCCCTATCAGCAATAAAGTATCTCCTTTGAAGATCTTGAAAATACAGATCAGAAACTCTAAGATTAACAGAAAGATCTCATAAAACCTTTAATTTTTATCCAGGAGACAATGAATATTTATGAAACTCAGTTTCTGCCTTAGAAAGTGTTTATTTTGTACTTGCTTGACCTCTTCTCTTCCAGCCAATCAAGTCCACAGATACTTTACGTTTGAGAAAGTAAATTTTCATGTTTAAAATTAATGTTTTCTAAAAGCTAGACTAAGAATGTTATAAATTTTCCCAAAGTAGTACAAGAAATCAATCTTTTAGGATACTTTATTTATTACCTCAGCTCCATCAACTTTCGGTGGTTTTGCTTGGACTTTGTTTTCTCGGGAAGTGTCTGATTCAGACTCTGACTGACTGCCCGATTCAGATCCGGATTCAGAGTCACTGCTACCTGACTGGCTACTGCTTCCATCACTACTGCTTCCAGAACTTGAACCAGATCCTGAGCCCGAAGCTGACCCAGAATCATCATCCGACTGGCTACAATTTGAAAATAAACAGATTTCAAACAAAATTTATTAGGAATTTAATTTTCCCTGAAAGTCAGCAGAAAGCCTCAAATCTTTAAGCCTCGTTTATTTCATATTTCAACATTCCATAGCCAAACAGACAGAAAAAAAGAATATTAATCTATAATAAATGACTTACTTTGTAGATTTAGTACAGTTTTGACAAAAACATAAGCCATCAGATCACAATCTCCCTCCAAGATAATAAGTAAAATCTATCAAACACAAAATCCTGAGCTAGAAACTTGGGAAAACAAGAAATTGAAGCCATATAGTCCCTATCCTTAAAAGGCAATTTAACCATAAGAACTCTAATGGAGAAATTGTGTGAAGAAAACAATTAATGTACTGAAAATTTTCAGTCATAGGTAGAAAAAAAACTAGTTTCTACTTGTTTTTAAATTATACCTGTACTCTACCAGTCTGGGGGAAAATAATTTATTAAAATTAAGCTATGAAAAAGGGTGTCTGGGTGGCTCAGTCGGTTAAGCATCTGCCTTTAGCTCGGGTCATGATCCCGAGGTCCTAGGGATGGAGTCAACACATCCGGCTCCCTGCTCAGAGGGGAATCTGCTTCTCCCTCTCCCTCTGCTCCTCCCCCAACTCATGCTAACGCGCGCGCTCTCTCCAATAAATAAAATCTTTCAAAAATTTTTTAAAAATTAAAAAATGAAATTAAGCTATGATAGAATATAATTTACTAAAAGAAAAAAATCAGTAATTGCTTCTCGGAGTATCACTGAATCTCTCATGGTTCCACAGTAATAAATCAGAAATAGTAAATTCTCACAATCTTTCCTAACCTCTGTATATCACATGTGAAAGCAATTAACAGTTCATTGAGAAACCACTTTTTTTCCCATTACTAATTTTCAGTCCAAAGTAGTCTAGAAATGGTCAGGACTATACAGGTGACTCTGTAAATTACTATTATTCCCAAGGCCATTTGTTCACATAGTGTTTACATCTGAATTGTTGAAAACCAGGGCATTAAATTCTTTATATACACGTTTGATTCACCTTTTATTGTACTTTCACCTAGCTTTTTTTTTTTTTAAAGATTGTATTTATTTATTTGATAGAGAGAGACCTAGCAAGAGAGGGAACACAAGTAGAGGGAGTAGAAGAGGGAGAGGCAAGCTTCACACTGAGCAGGGAGCCCTATGCCGGGGCTCGATTGCAGGACCCTGGAATCATGACCTGTGCTGAAGGCAGATGCTTAACGACTAAGTCACCCAGGCGCCCCTAATTTCACCTAGCTTTATGACAAACAACAGATAATGTAGTTTATGTATACACAGTTCAACTCAAGCTTCATCATCCTCTACTGTAATTTTCAGAAATACCACCAGATGGAGGTATTATTCTAAAGAAATAGACTGCAATATTAAAAGTAATTCCTTTATAAAAATTTCTCCTTTTCTAGAGCAAGGAGTTTATTTTTCACATGGAAACACAGACATAAAAGTTTGAAAGAAGACTTCTGATTCCAAAAGTTAGATATAAATTAAATGCTTAAAATGCAAACATTTGCATATCTGAAAGTCTAAGAATTGAGTAGAATAAAATTTTCACAGAAACAGAAAAAATTTGCCTTTTAAAGTCTATGATATCAAGACCACGTTTTTTAAAAATAGATTTATTCATTTATTTTAAAGAGAGAAAGAGAGCATGGATGTAAGTAAGAAGAGGAGCAGAGGAAAAAAGAAAGAGAATCTTTAAGCAGACTCCCCACTGAGTGCAGAGCCCAACAGGGGGGCTCAATCTCTTGCTCCTGAGATCATGACCTGAGCCAAAATCAAGAGTCAGAAGCATAACCAAATGAGCCACGCAGGCACCCCACAATCACTTTTGCCAAAATTTTAAACCATTGGTCACATGGTCCAGAGATCCAAAATCAGCACAGTGCCTTGTGACAAACCAACCCCACTTACCATATTTTACTTGTTTCCCTTCTGAGAAATTTCAGCACGAATACTAAGATACTTTTCCTGACATACAATTTTATTTTTCCTTCAACCCACTTTCATTTACTCAGTAAACTTTACAGAGACAATATCATGTATTAGGCACTGGCAAGACCAAGAGCATACAAAATTCTTAGCATTAAAAAACCTCTAACTTCATATGGAGAGACAGTCATGTCAACCAGTAAGTGTCGTTCTGTGCTATTTTAAGATAAGTGATCTAGGTGTATAGGGAGCACTACATATACAAGCAAGTCAAACAGAGTAATTAGGAAACACAGAAAAAAATGTATCATTGATAGAAAAGGAGAATTGCTTGTAAGCTTCTTAAGACACCATTTTATTTTTTTCCAGATTACTTAACCACAGAACTTTACACAGGTAAAGGTGCCCAACAGAGACTCAAAAAATAGGTGGACAGGAATGACTGAATTTGGGGGGCTATTATGGGCTATATTCTTGATTATGTCTTGATTAGTCATTTGGATGAGTGGCTAGTTAAAATTCTTTGTTAATAAATCAAAATTCTAGGGGTGCTTGGGTGGCTCAATGGGTTAAAGCCTCTACCTTCAGCTCAGGTCATGATCCCAGGGTCCTGAGATCAAGCCCCGCATAGGGCTCTCTGCTCAGCAGGGAGCCTGCTTCCCTGCCCCTCTCTCTGCCTACTTGTGATCTCTGTCTGTCAAATAAATAAATAAATAAAATCTTTAAAAACTAAAAATAAATCAAAATTCTAAGTGAAAGGAGGAATCTTTCCCTTCATATTCTTTAGGTTATAGTAGTTCTGGCTGAAGATAAAAGAAAACAGCCTGAATCCAGGTTACTCTAATGGCACGAACCTATTATAGAATGTATTTTACCTATGTATTAGAAATATAAAGTACTTATTTTATCTAGTTGTTCTTAGTAGGATTAAGAGTATACAAAGATTAAGTAAGAAATAGTTTATACTGCCACAGAACAATCTCCAGAATATAGTTAAGTAAAACACAAACAAAAAAAAAAAAACAAGATATAAAACAATGTTTAAAGTATGCTTCCTTTGTATAAGGGAAAAATACACATTATTTGCTCATATTTTTAAAATAGCAATAATGGCAGTATATGACAACAATTAAAGTTAAAAATGGTTATCTACAGGGGTGCCTGGGTGGCTCAGTCGGCTGAGCAACTGCCTTCGGCTCAGATCATGATCCTGGGGTCCTGGGATCGAGCCCCACACCTGGCTCCCTGCTTGGTGGGAAGCCTGCTTCTTTCTCTCCCTCTGCTTCTCCCCCTGTTTGTACTCTCCTTCAACCAAAAAATAAAATCTTAAAAAAAAAAATGGTAATCTACAGAAGGAGGGACAGAGGAAGAACAGCAGGACAAGGTTTGAAATGGGAGTCGTCAGACTGAAGACATGTAAATGTTTTACATAACTTTTTAAAAAAGAAAATCCTAAAAACTTTAGGAAAAACAGACACAGGTTCAGAAAAAAAAAAAAAACTATATTCGGACAAAAAATTTGAGCTAAAATTGTTGAAAAACTCCTCCCTATTAAAGTAATTGTTTCAGGCCACTCCTGTAAATGCTCTTTCCAGAATAAAAATCTGGGCGTGGTCAGTGTTTCTATAACAAAATGCAAACACCTATGAGGGCTTTCAGGAATTTGTCTTTGCCAACCTATTTCTAGCCAGTTTCCCACTTAAATCCTTAGTTCTATCAATGGCAAACTACTTGTAATTCTGAGAGCCAGTTTCTCTTTCCACTTCCTGCTTTTGCTCACGTACTTCTCTTTTTCTTTCCTCACTATAGAATTCCTACTTGAGCTTCATCTCAGAGGCACTTCAACATTTTTCCTGACTCCATTATTCTCAGTTCAACCTTAAATTAGGTATCTTCCTCAACACTTCCAAAACGTTATGTACATACCACAATCTTGGCTGTGCATACACTTTGTAAAGAACGCTGTAGTATTTTTGGTATCCTATCTTTCATATTCTACTATATGTTTCAAGAGAGTTGGAATTTTTACTTGTTGTCCTTTGTATACTGAACACCAAATGAAGAGCTCAGTATCTTTGATGCGTGGTTGGATGTACATATAAACAGATCAAAGATAATATATGGGTTCAAATGCTTGTATAATTCACAAATATATTTGGTCTACAAGAAATATTGCTGAGCTCCAACTAATGTTCTATTTATTTAGGTAACAACCAATATCAATAATCTATACAACATAAGTCACATAAGAGTTTAAGCATTATCCTTATTATATTAAATCCCGCTACCACATTACAATTAAGTGGTGGATTAAAAGAAACACTGTATTCCTCACCTTTGTCAATTTACAAAACAAAACCCACCATAAATTTATGGGCACTCTGATAAATTGCTTTCAGAGGGAAAATTAAATAGGAATACAACATTTAAATAATAAAATAGCAATTCAAATTAAAGTCTCTTTGCAGGCCTGTTTTTATATTCAACTTCAAATACAAACAAGAGAGCAATGTAATGAACTACCATATATCTAAAAACCAGCTTCACAATTATCAATATACCAATCTTATTTCAGAGGAGATCAGGCGCGTTCAGGGTGGTATGGCCGTAGACAACCACTCTTATTTCAAATAATCCAGCTTCCTAAACACATACAATCTCAGGCATTTTAAAATTTTAATCCATAAATATTTAGGTAATACAAATAAAAAGTTTAACACTATTTTTAAATATCCACAATACCAGTACCATATCTTTAAAATACCACTTACATCTGAATTTCAATATGAAATTAAACATTAAATAATATTAAATATTTAGTTCAGTTTACCTCTTTAGTCACAATTTTGTTTCTTCAACTGACTGAATAGGAATCCAAGCGAGATTCACAAATTGTACTTGAATCATATTTTTTTAAGTTTCTTTCATTTTTTAAAGTTTTTATTTAAATTCCAGTTACTTATTATACAGTATAATATTAGTTTCAGGTATACAGTATAGTGATTCAATACTTCCAAACATCACCAGGTACTCACCACAAGTGCACTCCTAAACCCCATCGCCTAGTTAACTAATCCCCCCCCCCCCAACCACCCCACTTCTGGAAACCACCAGTTTGTTCTCTGGTTAAAAATCTGTTTCTTGGTTTGCCTTTTTTCCTTTGCTCATTCATTTTCTTAAATTCCACATATCAGTGAAATCATACGGTATTTTTTTTTTCTCTGACTCTTTAAGTTTCCTTCATTAATTTGACAGTTCCCTCTTCATTTTCTCTTGCAATTTATTTTGTGGAAGAAATTAGGTAGTTTTTCTTGCTTTTTCAGATTTTGCTAACTTCAACCCTTGTTATTAACATATTTTCCTGGCCCTTATAGTTCGTGTAAACTCTTAGATCTAGAGACTCAGATTCAAATTCAGCTTTCCTTAGAAAGAATAATTTTTGAGTTGTTATGGACTTCTATCAAAAGAATCTTAAGTTTGGCTGTCCTTTTTGAGTGAGGTTAAATTTCAGCTATGGCATTTTCAGCCTTATCTATTCATTACACAGTTTCCTATAAGCTCTGTATCTAATGTTTTTAGCAGCCATTGGTCATAATTGCTTTATCATCTATTTATTTAGAGGCAGTAAAATGGTGATCTATCTTTATTTACCCATTATATAATTTCATTAATAGGTGGAATACTTCTATAATGAGAAACTTTGGTAATTGTTAACCTTAAGGTACAGTTCATACATGAAAGCCATTTTTATTTCTCTTCCTTGTCAGTTTTGAAAGTTAAATTGCTAGCATCCTTTCCAAGTCAATCAATAATTTATCTGTCTCATTAACTCATGGATTTGAATTATCTGATGAATTTTAATCCACTGTATCATTGTTGATGTCCAAATTGTCCCATCTTTAGCCAACAGGAAACCCTGTTCTTAAGGGTTTATTAGTTCTGAAGTCCTTTTGACAAGAACTCAAGTACTCTTTGATAGCTTCCTCACTTTCTGGTCTGACAAGAAGAACCAGGCTCATCTTGCATATTTCAGAATATAATTCAGGTATTTCATCAAAAGCCCTGCTTCTGTTTAGATTAGAACTTAAATTTCAATCTGAGTCCTAACTGAGCCTATAACTAGTGATTGGTCACTGTTTTTAATTTTGTTTTCAGGGGCTCGTGCGTGGCTCAGTCAGCAAAGCATCTGCCCTGAGCTCAGATCTTGATCCCAGGGTCCTGGGATGCAGACTCCCAAAGGACTGCTCCCTCAGCAGGGAGCCTGCATCTCCCTCTGCCTGCTGCTTCCCCTGCTGTGCACTCTCTCTCTAACAAACAAAATCTTTAAAAAGTTTTGTTTTTAATGGAAGGTCCTAGAATAAATACTTTAAGAGACAATGCATTAAGAATTTATACTAGCTTTCCAATTTTAATTTGCAGGGTTATTATTTCTTTAGTTTTATATTTATAATATCACTTGGGTTGAGTTTTTTTGGTTCCAAATAACATTAACAAAATTACTGTCTATCTTAGATTATATATAATAGTTCCAAAATAATACCGATATTATTAACATTATTACTAAATATCAAGATTTCTTTACAATTCTTTTTGTCCTTCAGGAATACACACTCCTAGAATCAAATTATTGTTTTAATGTCACCTGAAATAGTTTATTTCTATATAGCCACCAATTTGGCTTACCTACAGTCATTTGCTTTTTTTTCATTTTATAGACTACTTTTTTATTCATCTCAATTTAATCTTGCTTTATTATCTACTTGGGTCCAACTTGAGTTTACAGAAGTTAGTTAAAATCTACTATCCATCCTTGTCTCCTCTATACTATGTCCTTTCTCCCTTATAGTTCTTTTTTAAAATTTTAAATTTATTTTCCCTTTTTTCAATGTAAGCAAATTGTGCTTAAGAAAGGTATGTTTCGGGGTGCCTGGGTGGCTCAGTGGGTTAAAGCCTCTGCCTTCGGCTCAGGTCATGATCCCAGTGTCCTGGGATCGAGCCCTGCATCCAGCTCTCTGCTCAGTGGGAGCCTGCTTCCTCCTCTCTCTCTGCCTGCTTCTCTGCCTACTTGTGATCTGTCAAATGAATGAATAGAATCTTTGAAAAAAAAAAGAAAAAAGAAATGTATGCTTCTATCCCCTCTTTTATAAATAATCATTAATATATTAACACTATTAAATAAATGATATATTATATACATATATATTATTCTAGAGATCATTCCACAGCAGTAGATATGTTCCCCCTTCCTTCATACAACTGCACATACTCCCTTTCGTAGAATCATCACCGTTTCAGCTTGACCCTCAATGATGAACATGCTTTGCTTCCATTCCTGTGATATCACATTGATACAAAAAGATGGCCCTGTGCATATATCTTTTTGTATTTATGACAGTATATCCTCTGATTTGCTATTTATTAACCAATATAAAAACATCCACTTTGAAGTGTTAAATTTGTAATCACATAGCACCCAGATCCTGATAGCTAAGTACTATTCTACACTTATATGAACTGAGAGACCTTTCAGAAATGGCAGATTCTAGGGGTGCCCGGGTGGCTCAGTTAGGTGTCTGCCTTTGGCTCAGGGAATGATCCCAGAGTCCTAGGATGGTGCTCCACATCAGGTTCCCTGCTTAGTAGGGAGCACGCTTCTCCCTCTCCTCCTCCCCAATGTTCATGCTCTCTTACTCCCTCTGAAATAAATAAAATCTTAAAAAAGAAAAAAAAATAGCAGATTCTTGGGACAGGAAAATAAAAGATGAATCTAAACTATCTTCCTATGCCAAAAAGCAAAATACTTGGAAAGGAAGGAAAAGCAAAAATGGGGACATGTTAAAAGAATAGGAAAAAAATAAAACAGGACACAGGAACCACCCTCAAGAAACTTTCATTGGCCAAACTGACCTGAATATCAAAAAAGATCATTAAAAAGTTATTCCCCAGTAAATAAAACAGGAATCCTTGAGTCCATTCTGATGATAAGTAGGTAGGTAGTAGTTAACCAAGAAGAAAGACAGGGGAGGGTTCTGATAGGGCTCTGAATGCCAACTGATTAATGTGAACAGGAGAGCAGTGTTAGAAAATTACCGTTTTGCAATCATTATAGAAAATAGGTTTAGGCAAGAATCGTCAATACAAGCTAAATCCAAGGAAAGAGTCTGATGAGTAGATACTTGTAGTTAATTTCTCAGAAACTGCTTTTTAGTATAACAGATAAATTTGAAAATAGTTGAAAAACCAGGTACCACCTTGTCCTGATGATCAAAACTAACATCAATAGGGACAGGCAGAAACATAAGCCTCTAGATATACTTTTGAGAGAGATGTATCATCACTTACACAGTATTCTAGCCAGGGATGCATATGGTAGACGATGCATAACTTAGATCTAATCATAAGTGAACATAAGACAAGCACAAATTGAGAAATACATTCTGTAAAATAACTAGCCTATCATCTTCAAAATGCTAATGTCATGAAAAACAAAGAGAAGTGTTACAGATTAAAGAGACGTGACAGCCAAATGCATTATGTGATCTTAGACTGGACCTGTACTGAAAAATGATAAGGATGATTGACCATAATGGAATAATGACTAAAGATTAAAGTATTATATCAATGTAAACTTTTCTGAATTTATTAACTATACATGGTTTCTGTAAAGGGGTACCTTTGTTCTTAGAAAATATATACTGAAGTATCAGTGCCTAAAGGGGCATGATTTTTGCAACATGCTCTTAAAAAATTCAGGAAAAATAAATATGTATTACATTATGTATCAAGTATTCAGATATGTATGTATAAAGGCAAAAAATTAAAAAGTAATGAATCTGGGCAAAAGATACACAAAGAATTTCTTGGTACTATTTTTGCAACTCTTCTGCAGTCTTCACTAGTATTCCTTCTCTATTTATCCTTCACTTCTCCAATCAAGTTTTTCTAGATCTCCACTGATTACATAAGATACATAGGCAGGAAG
Source organism: Mustela nivalis (assembly GCF_964662115.1). NCBI lineage: Eukaryota > Metazoa > Chordata > Mammalia > Carnivora > Mustelidae > Mustela > Mustela nivalis. The sequence goes on along the minus strand of NC_139022.1, from coordinate 59,786,166 downwards.
TCTGGCACTTAGTACATTGCTTAATATAAGCCAGTTGTATCATAGGAGTGTTACTGCTTAAATCTATCTCTACTCTCTAGAACTCTATTTGACAGACTCAAAAAACATGTGACTCAATAAACAGTTAATACTACTACCTCTCTGCTTTTTATTCAAAAACATCATAAGCCTAAATCTTTTATGATTTTCTTGTTCTTTCCTCCTGGTTTCTCTGCTTCTATTCTTCTTTTTGGGTTTTTTTCTTTCTTAAGTTATCTAACTTAAAATTGTTAATGGTAAAATAATTTTTGAAGAATCAGAATATTTAGAACACTAAAACTAGGTCCATTGTCCACATGCTCACAGTTGTCTATATCCAAGTAGCATTGGTTCCTTACAATGATGCCTATAATCACCAAATCTCTATATGATCTTCACTAGTCACCTCCCCCAAATAAGTATCTTATACCCAGACATCTTCATTCATTTACGTTATCTGACTGGCCCTTATGGCCCTTTCTCTCATTTTACTCTAGACAAAATTTAATAGCACTTCATAGATTTCAAAATATCTTCATAACTATATTCTAATTTATCTTTGCAACAACAAGAAAAAGTGTCCTTGAAGGTACACATAGAAGTTTTTCTAGATTCTTTCCAGAGCAGGCAAGCCTTCCAGGGTCCCAACTTTAAAGAGACTTAATTCCCTAATCAAATACTTAATTTCAACTCCAACCTCAGCCTCCTATTCAGAGACCATGTATATTTACATCTTTTTTACATCTTCCCTGTACTGCCATGTTTGCTCAGAGCTTACTGCTCCTTACTGCTGACTTTAAGGTCCCTTTTGTTCTGGCACATGAAGGTTTTCTCTGAAGTTCAGCAATGCACTTACTTTTCGCCCATTTCCCCAATTTTATTTAGGATTCTCATGTGTTTGTGGGTAGGATATACTTTACTTTAGGAGAATCTATGTTAGCTCAGCCTTGCATATGACAGAATAGCAACACCACCTCCTTGTTCTGCGCTTTACTCTCCACTCAAATCAATCCTTTAAAGAAAATACCAAGGCCTAATGGGTAGATGAGAAGAACATATTTTCAAGTGAATAAACAAAGATTCTTCTATATTACAAGGAAAAAAATGTTCAAGTATTTTTTTGCTTTTTTTATCACAGAAATTGGAAACTATGTCTGCAATGGCACATAAGGGAATAAAGAATAAAATGTGAATGATCTTCTAAGAAAATGGTAACAATGAGCAGCTGCTTTCCTTACCGTCAGATAAAAGAAGAAACTGGCCCTGATAAAGGAACAGGAATAGACTGAAAAAGCCAAGAAAGTGGTATAGGACTGGGGGCGGGGGGAGAGAAGAAATAAAGAAAGAGTTATTGGATGGATGCAAAAGTACCAAGGAGCAATAAAAAGAAACTCTCAAAACAATAGCAGGGAAGGAAAAAACAAAAGGCTGTGTATTCAAACATATATGTCAAACATATGCCTGTATCAAAGGCTTACATCAATGATTTCTCATTTTAATTCCATTAAATAATGTATTCTTTTATTTTCTTTTGTCCCTAGGACATCAAACATCAAGATCTTCCTCCTTGTATATGCCATTTCCCCACTTTATCATTTTCAAAATTTTTTAAACTGGTCATAGTATTTAGATGGAGTAGACTCTAAGGAGGTAGGGCAGGAAAGCTATAGGATACACTGAAAAAAGGTAAACTGATTTTCCACAGAAATATTAATAGAAAGTTGTATGCCTGACAAACACAGTAATACATAAACAAAGAAATGTATTAACTATTTTAAGGAATAAACATATTGCACCAAATTCTTACTTCATGCCTTGTTCCCTCCCCTGATTACTGTTTAAGAGTCAAAACCATTCAAAAGGACTTCTTTGGGGGGAATTCTGAAAGAATTTTTGAAAATTCAGAGCTAACCTGATGAGTGCTCTGAAGTTCAACTTTTTTTCCCCTAGCTTTCTAGCTCCTTCTTCTCATTGTTATTATATTTATATATGTACACCCTTTAGACAAGCCTCAAGTTTCTGCCACATGGAAATAATAAACATACTTAAGGATTACTGTGAAGATTAAAAGAGATATAAAGCATACAGTCTGATGTATTATAGGAACTCAACACTGACGACTATTAGGGGAAAAAAAGTTCTTTTTCCTGAGTTCAAGATCAGAATTATTACTCCAAGGACTACTTTAGCTGTTCTTCAGAATGTCATAACTGTCAATGTAGATATCTAAAATGCCTGTGAGTTAAACATACAGATATACTAAAGTTTTCAATACAAATTGCTTAATAAAAAAAGGAAACAGATCATAATTACTACTTGGTGCTCTGTGCCAGATCCTGGGTTCTAATTTAATCCTTTCACTTTCATATAATAAACAACTGAGGCTCAGAGAAGAGTAAGTGACAAAACCAAATACCAATACTATTATAACAAAAGTGTACAAATGATGAATACATATAAAGAAAGAAAATTAAGAAAAATGAAAGCCGCTAATTTCTTAGTATGACAGGAGTGATTTATTTTGAAATAACATTTCTTTCTATTTGTGCCATATGTTTATATGCTCTTGCTCGTGTCTACTTGCTCCACCTCACTCACCCAGGATCCATTTTGTCTAACCTTTAGTAGTACATAACTGTCCTGAAGTTTTCACTGCTATATGTCCAGCTTTCAGCTAGATGTGGCCATGTAAACAGGTTCCATCCAACCAAAGGGATATGGCTAGAAGTGATATAGGATTTTTACATCACAGCCTTAACAAAGTGACTTGCCTTAAACCTTACCACTCCCTCCCCATTTTCTTCCTGCTGGCTGAAAATGGCAGCTCACAGAGCAAGAGAAGCCATGTATTAAGATTAGGAATAGCAAAGCTGTCCCACGGGCCACAGTACCTTAAAAACCCCAAGGGGTAAAGCTCATTGAGAATGAAAAAGAAGTAACTATTTTGAGCCCCTGTGTTTTGAGGATCAGGTCTAACTGAAAGAGAATACTGTAAATTTCTGGCATAGAGAACACCTTAACTGGTTCTCTGATATACTATAATAGTGTTAATGTAATAAACATTTTTTGAAAGAATAAGTTCTGTACATAGATAATGTGAATTCATTGGCTCATCTCTTCAACAAACAAATACTGAGTAAGAATTTCTAGTAGACACATAATACCATGGGAAAAAGTAAAACTTTTGAAAATTAAAGATATAAAGATGGACTGATTCCTCATTAAAGAACTAGAGTTGAGGGAAATGGAATCAGGGGCAAGGCTTTGTGGAGGGAGTGATTTAGAGCTCAGTATAGGTAGTATTTCCCCTACTTTTCACTCTAAAGAATGATTCCTCTCTGAAGCAAGAGATAAAACTTTTGGCTCTAACATTACTCAAAATTATCATATTCTTTGTGTAACCTTCTCCAGTTTCTCCAGGCACATCACTGTTCCAACTCACAAATTCACAATATTTTGCTCATATGATTTTAGTAGTGCCTTCGCAATATTATAATTATTTGTATACATGTATCTCTTTTTAAAAAAAAGATTTTATTTATTTATTTGACAGAAAAAGAGCACAAGCAGGGAGCCAGCCAAGCAGGGCTCAATCCCGAGACGTGGAGATCATGACCTAAGCTGCAGGCAGAAGCTTAACCAAGTGAGCCATCCAGGTGCCTCATGTGTCTTTCTTCTAACTATATCCTGGAATTCATTAAGTCAGAGATTTCATTTTAGTTGTTTTTATAGACCATTATTCACTTCAACAGGACTAGAGAAAAAAAATATGGAAATCTGTATGTACTGAGGAAATACTTAAAACAACAACAAAAAAGTATTAGTGGCCAAAGGCAATGGCTTTCAAACTTCTTGGACTATTTTGTATATGTACAGTTCCTATCATGATGCAGTATACACATGCACGTGCATGCACACATAGGCATAAAAGTTTGATGAACTAGTATTCTAAAAAAGGTACACAGTATTTTCTATTCTAATTTACACTATTCTCTTTTAGTAAGAACGGATCCTAATCCTTTAACATACTATTACCTATTATTTAAAATGTATTACCCTAGAGTAGTCATTTAAAAAATGAAAAGAGTTCAGCTAGATGATAACTGAGACCATACCACCTTTATTTTAAAATCTGTATCCACTTGATTTTATTATAAGCCATCAAATAAATACCAAAGGTTTGAGAAAACCTGGAATATATCTATCCATCTGCATGGTTCTGAAAACCAACTAATGCTGCTGCTATGGCTAAGGAACCCAACGGTTCCTTTTAGCATTCTATATTACCAATCCAAGTCAAAATGCTACTATAAACTCAAAGTACAGTATGCTTCTACCACCTTAAGGCCTCCAACTGAATAAACGATAATAAAACTGCTAGAATTAGATGCTAGAAAGGGTCACATTTAGCATGACTAATTTAAAAAATGACTGGGTTTAGTCATGTTGAATATGAGTTAGACAGTAAATTCAAAATTTCTCCACTAAACATTCAGAGAACCAGATGAGAAATAAAGGCTACTATATATACATTTGCAAGTCGCTAAATGTTAGTTTCGTAAAATACATACAAAATTTGTTATAATATTAATAACAATACACATCTCTAACTCTGTAATTTTGTTTTTTTTTTTTTAAATGGGGAGGAGAGAAAAGGAGAGAAGGAGAGAGAGAAATGGGGGGAAGGGTAGAGGTAGAGAGAGAATCCTAAGCAGGCTCCGGGCCCAGAGAGGAGCCCGACACTGGGCTCGATGTCACAACCCTGAGATCATGACCTGAGCCGAAATTAAGAGTCAGATGTTTAAAGTCTGAGCCACCCAGGTGCTCCTCAATTCTATAATTTGTAATTATAACAAGGAGATGAACCTTAACTATAATATTTGTTTTCCCCATTACTATTACCTATCATGCAGAAGTCTAACATACGTAGAAATTGTAGAAATTGTATTTCAAGGAAAACCTGAGTAGCTCAGTCAGTTAAGCATCTGCCTTCAGCCCAGGTGATGATCCCATGGAGTCCCACATTAGGCTCCTTGCTCAGCAGGGAGCCTGCTTCTCCCTCTGTCTCCTCCACCTGCCGCTCCCCAGCTTGTGCTCACTTGCTCCCTGATAGATAAATAAATAAAAACCTTTAAAAAATTGTATTTCAAAATAATCTTCAAAATAATTGAGCAGGTGGGAGGATTTTGAGATTAAATTAGATTGGCCATGAGATAAAATGTGAAGCTATATGATGTATACATGAGAGTTCATTTTACTACTGTCACTATTTATACATATGCTTAAAATTACCATTCACAACTTTTCAGTCAACACTAATAACAAAATAAATGTCTATATTTAACAGTTTATTTTTAAAGAGATTATCCATTTGAGTAATTTGTTTTAAAAAAGATTTTTGGGGGCGCCTGGGTGGCTCAGTTGGTTAAGCAACTGCCTTTGGCTCAGGTCATGGTCCCAGAGTCCTGGGATCAAGTCCCACATTGGGTTCCCAGATTCATGGGGAGTCTGCTTCTCCCTCTGACCTCCCCTCTCATGCTCTCTCTCAGTCTCTCTCTCTCTCTCTCAAAATAAATAAAAATCTTTAAAAAAAAGGATTTTTGAAATTATGTATATGGTTTTTATTATGTCAATGAATACTACAGCAGAACAACTAAGTTCTCAGGACTATATGCTTTACTTTCCAACAAAGTTATTTGTAATTTGGTATTTCATCAGTCTGCAGATACACAGGAGTGTGCTGCACATAACAACTACCTCCATTTACTGTAAGCTGTTCAATTAAGAAAAAAAGTGAAATCATCAATGTAGTATAATATGACTGAGATAAGCTACTGAACACTAGTTCAATCCTTTGGTATAAAACATAGGGTAAAACTGGAATAAAGAAATTATTTATATTTTTCATACTCATATACAACTGTAATTCTTTTCTTATAAAATTTCCTTTCAGATCAAACTTCCTCCTTTTATTAATGGAAGATTTACTCAATTAGAAATGGGAATACTGTAGTAGTTGCATCGAATGGCAATAATCATACTATAATCTACTTCAAGCACAAAAAGAATAGTCTCCTTTCGGGATATTCAGACTAACTCCACTCTTGTCCTATGGCCCCATCCCTTCACATAATAGCTCTTCAGCACAGTATTTACTGCCATTTCCTGGGTATAAAAGTTACTCTGCTTTTCCCCTAAGCCTGTCAAAATGCCTCACCATCATAAAAGCCACATTATCAGAACTTTAAACATGCAGAAAATCTAAGATCATCACAGGTTTACACATCTCTTGGAAAAAAACAAAATTCATTCTAACACTGGGCTTGATAGAGAAACTAACCACTTGTGGGCACATGGTGGCTCAGTTGGTTAAGCAACTGCCTTCGGCTCAAGTCATGATCCAGGAGTTTCAGGATCAAGTCCCACCCTGGGCTCCCTGCTCAATGGTGAGTCTGCTTCTCCCACTGACCTCTACCCTCTCACGCTTTCTCTCTCATGGTCTCTCAAATAAATAAAATCCTTAAAAAATAATAAACTAACCATTTGCTGCCTTATGATCAAACTTCTCTGACTCCCACCTTTGAACTGCAGCACACTATTACCTCTTTGTATTAACTATAACCACTTGATACTGCAAATATTTAAATCTGGTTTCTTTCTTCACTATAAACTTCACAGGAGAATCTCCAATTTTAACATCTCATGCAATCTACCACAAAGTTGATGCTTAATCATCTAAATTAAGCGTATGAAGACAGAGAACTGTACTTCTGAAAGCAGAAATGAGAGATGTGAAATAGCTAACATGAATGGTTTTCATTAGAAAAGAGCTTCTCACTATTTTTGTGCCTTATGTCTCATCTCTGAGAGATAGGTACTGTAGACACTAGGTGCCAGAAGCCAGTACTGTTTAGCCAGAGCTTACCATCTTTGTACTTCATTCTCAATGATAGCTTAGATCTCAATCTATCCACACCAAAGTACTCTGAAGTGCAGTTTAACATTTAAAGCTGACTTTTGACTAAGCAGTCACCTCATATCACAGCGACAGATAAGATACCTTTAACTATAAACAGCAATTTTTTCAGTCTTCATATCTAAGAACTTGATTCCAGTACAATAAATTTCTGGAGTACCTCTTTAAAACCAGTGGCTCTGACAACCCGTTTACGTGGGTATTACTCTGTCAACACATGTTACATTTGTTCAGCTATCCTTCTCTTTTTCTCCTTCCTTCGCTTAGGACTAAACCATTCAATAACTTCAGCATAACACTGAATAAACATCAGACTGGAGAACTGCAAAGCCAGCATGTCCAACACATTATTAGGGAACTTACACTTATTTATTGGGGGACTATGACTCTGTAAAAACTTTCCTCTCCATCCCACTTCTGACTATACACTATTTGTTCTTGCTTCTTTCCATACTACATCATTTCTTACCATTAAGGTTACAAAAATTAAAGAGTTCCATGAAAACTTCCCATATAGCCCATTACATTACTCTAGCACTTTGCTCAATTCCATTTTCTTCCACCTCATTTGTTTACCTATATGGTTCCAAGAATCTGAACATACCTAATTGTGTGTTAAAACCTAGCTACCGCATTATCACCTCTAAATCATAATAATCTTTCTTCATTAACACGGCATGATACTGAAGGATCCCAGGTGAATAGCTTCTCCTATATGTATATGAATTGAATATGCATATACAACTCCTGGGAATCTTGTCAAAATGAAAATTCTGATTCAGCAGATCTGGGTCAAAGATGGGAACTTTTAGGGTGAAGGAACAATTCTGCCCAGTAATGGAGTAGTGAATAAATGATTCTATGAATTTTTTAAAAACACATGAAACTGCATATCAGAGAGTAAATGTAATATATGCAACTTTAAAAGATCAACCCATGTGACCGAAGAACAGAGAATGGAATGCAAACTGTGCCAAATGACTCTAACTTTATTACAAATTTATGACAACCACACTGAAGAGGGTGGCAGGAAGAAACTAACATTAGTAATTTTAGAAAACAGTGTTTTGACTAGAAACTGTAAGGCTAAATATCATATAAACTGTATACTGTACATAAATACTGTATTATAGTTGATAAATTTATTTCTTCTGGGACTGTGGCCTAAAAATTCTAAAATTGCTTTACCTGCATCTGACCTTGAAGTACATGATGGGATGGTGGTTGATAAGAGCCATGTTTCTCCCTGAAGGAGACTGCAGTTGTAAAGGAGCAAGAAAGAGGGGCGCCTGGGTGGCTCAGTGGGTTAAAACCTCTGCCTTTGGCTCAGACCACGATCTCAGGGTCCTGGGATAGAACCCCGCATCGCATCCGGCTCTCTGCTCAGCAGGGAGCCTGCTTCCCTCTCTTTGTTTCTCTCTTCCTGCCTCTCTGCCTACTTGTGATCTCTGTCTGTCAGATAAATAAATAAAATCTTGAAAGAAAGAAAGAAAGAAAGAAAGAAAGAAAGAAAGAAAGAAAGAAAGAAAGAAAGAAAAGAAGGAAACAAACAAACAAACAAACAAGAAAGGAAGGTTAGGATGAATCCTGTAGTACAGAATTAGACATCAATACAAACTCATGTCCACCTTAATATGCATACTGATAGAGATGCACAGATATACACAGATATACTAGAGATGCGTAGATATACATGGTTTAGTATATATACATATACTATCTAGCTTATCTGCTTTTTCCACTGAGAGGACCTAGAAGCAGAGATACCTGGGTAGCAACAAGCATACCTAGCACCCAAGTCTTGGTTTCTAATACCCTTTTCTCCAATAAAAGGATCCAGGGCTCTCTTCAATCCAGGGCTGATTCTAGGGCAAAAAGATAGAGGAGTATGTAAAAAGGATACAGAGGCAAACTGGAAAGATAGCACCCAATGGGCAAGGCTAGAACAATTTGAGCAACAAAATAAACCACTTACTGGATTATAACCCAAAGCATAAAATTCACATATGGAGGTCCAGGCTTCTATAAATGAATGAGTAAATAGAGGAGAAAAGACTTCTTTACAGAAGAATTCCACTTAATGTATACAGATACTCTCTGTCAGTAGGAGATGGAACTTAATTCCAACCTTCCCCCCAACCATTTGAGAGAGGGCTAGACATAGTCACTTGCTTCCAAAGCATACAGTGTGAGAAAAAAAAAAAAAAGCAGCAACTTAAAATAGAGAACCCCGGCAAATATTATGTTGGCTATGTGATGATGGTTAATATCATGTGGATACTACGCTTCCCCTGTATGTGACTAGAAGAGCACTTCATCTCTGTGATACTCTTTCCAAAAACTGATAACCCCAGTTTATCCTAATAAAAACATCAGATAAATCCCAACTGGGGGATATTCCATAGGATACCTGGCCAGCACTTTAAGACTTAAGGAAATCAACAAAAAACAAACTCTCACAGACCAAAGGATACTGTGGAGAGTTGACAACTAAATGCAACATGGTACCCTGGATTGAATCCTGGAACAGAAGTGGCATTAATGGAAAAACCAATGAAATCCAAGTAAAGTGTGGAATTTAGTTAGTAGTTTTTTTAAAAAGATTTTTAAAAATGGCTATAAATCTGGTTTCCCCTTCTGGAGAGCAGGAATCATAATACTGCATACATCACAGGAGTTTTATGAGGATGAACTATGATAAATTCATATAATAATCTGTACACTACGTGTACCATGCCTGGCTCAGTCAGAGTAAGAGTTCAATAATCATTGCATGCCACATTATTATCGATTCAAAAGAAACGAAATGTACTCAATCTCTTGCTGGCATGGGCCATGACACCATCCTTTGGGGGTTCCCAGGAAAAAAAAAAACAACATCAGTAACAAAAGTAAGTGGCTAGGTGATAAATGACTCCAAACAGTTCCGTGTGTGTGTGTGTGTGTGTGTGTGTGTGTGTATAACTACACACACACACAGGAATTTAACATGAACAAAAATCACTTGGAAATCTTGTTAAAATGAAGATTCTGATTCAGGGGGACAGGGTTGGGCCCAAGGTTGTACATTTCCAACAAATTCACAGTTGATGCCACTGTTATTGGTCCAAGGACTATAACTGGAACTTTAACTTTTCTATTTATGCATTTTTTTTTTAAAGATTTTATTTATTTACTTGAGAGAGAGACCGTGAGAGAGAGCATGAATGAGGAGAAGGTCAGAGAGAGAAGCACACTCCCCATGGAGCTGGGAGTCTGATGCGGGACTCGATCCCGGGACTCCAGGATCATGACCTGAGCCGAAGGCAGTCGTCCAACCAACTGAGCCACCCAGGCGTCCCACTATTTATGCATTTTTTTAATTTTCTCTAAAAAAGATAAAAAGATAAAAGGTTTTTCTTATTTATTCTTTACCTCTTCCCTACAAAGAAATACTCTTGTTTTTTCTATTTTATTTTTTAAAATATTTTATTTATTCATTTGACAGAGAGAGAGAGATAACAAGTAGGAAGAGCAGCAGGCAGAGAGAGAGGGGGGAAGCAGGCTCCCCGCTGAGCAGAGAGCCTGACGCGGGGCTCAATGTCCAGACCCTGAGATCATGACCTGAGCTGAAGGCAGAGGCTTAACCCACTGAGCCACCGAGGTGCCCCAATACTCTTATTTTTAAAAACAGAACCATACCAAATGTAACCCATCACCATGATCTTAAATCAGCAACTACCTTAGTAGTATAAAAAAGGGACAATTACACATTAACATTTGCCTCCACATTATCTCATGCCTATGCAGATAAAAGGAATATATTTGAACCTCAAATCATACACAATTCTCTTATCCTTACCAGTTGAAAGTCTCAAAACTTTACAGTAACCTAGATTAATTACAATCCTAGACAATACTATGAAAATTCTAATTCAGTAAACTGTACTTGGAGAGAGAGTAACCTATTAAGTTCCTGCTTAACAGTTTATTCAATTTTCAAAATGTTAAGATATGGTACTTAATGTCAGATCATCTAGGATCAAGTATAGGATATTTGAGGAAAGAAAAAACTAATAGGAAAAAATGAAATTACATAGAGCTGAAAAACAGGGATTAACAGAAAATGGTGTAAAAGAGCCATACTTCCCTGCAAATAATTACATCATGGGAAAATTTAAAAAACCAGTTTCCTTAACTGAATGATTTCTAGCCATTCCGGTTTTGTGATTTCATGTTTTCCTGCCTTTCTTAAAATATTTCTTAGCAGAAACATTTGAAATTTAAGAATGAACATTTTTTTAAAACTCTGAGATAACTGCAAAGTCAGCTCAGAAAATACCATTTAACTGGTATAGCCTTTAAAAATCATTCAAGTTTACTTAGTGAAAAAAAACTGACTTTGATGGCAACAAATCTTTCTGGTATGAATGTACATAAATGCAACACATCAAAAATGGTGTACCACAGTAGTTTCCAACAAGACACTAACAAATAAATACATGGTAAAGAAACATGGCCTGTGTTCAAATTAACTTTGACTTGGTGTTAATAAATTTAACAGGTCCTTTATTTTTTTTTAATTCTTTTTTTTTTTAAGATTTTATTTATTTATGACAGAGAGAGAGATCACAAGTAGGCAGAGAGGCTGGCAGAGAGGGCGGGGGGGGGGGGGGGGCAGGCTCCCTGCTGAGCAGAGAGCCCATGCAGATGTGGGGCTCCATCCCAGGACCTGGAGATCAGGACGTGAGCTGAGGGCAGAGGCTTAACCCACTGAGCTGCCCAGGTGCCCCTTAACAGGTCCTTTAAACTAGGGGGCTTCTCAAAGCCTTTTAAAGAAGCTGAATTTCTATAAAAGGAGATTTTCATTTAGAACATTTCCACTGATCATATTTCCTACTCTTTGCTTACAAGAAATACTTTAAAAGTTCAGATCCAGTTATAGTTATTTGAACTATAAAACATTAACAAAAATATTTTCTATAAAGCCAAGGAAATTTGTGTGACAGAATTCTTCAAAATAAATATAAAATTTACACACATATATATTTAAAACATACGTAAATATTAAATCAAGCATTGTTAATGCTATGAAAAGCTATAATGAAATAAAGAATTCTAGGAATCAGGTTAATAAAGCTCAACTGCCAGCCACAGATTCACCATAACAATGGTTAAGACCATTGCAGCACATCAATAACAGTCTCCCTCACTCTGTAAAAATTTTTCAAGAGCATCATATGTAGATGCTAACTAAAGTAATTCAAACAAATTATCAAATTTACATGTACAATTTTAGATTATTAAAAATTAATCTGCAGGCTAGGAGAGAATTTGTTCTGAGTAGCAAAATGTGACTGTATATTTACATGTACAATTTTAGATTATTAAAAATTAATCTGCAGTCAAGGAGAGAAATTGTTCTGAGTAGTAAGATGTGACTATGTATTTCTGGTCTTCATCCACAAATTATTCCAGGATTAAATCATTCAAGAGAACTTTAAAATAAAAAGTCTAACCAGAATTTGGAAAACTTGATTTTTTTGTTTGTTTGTTTTTTCCTCAAACCTACATAGCCAAGAATCAGTACTCTGAAATCTTCCAAAAACATCTTTAGAAAGCTTAACTTCAGTTATATAATAAACTTTGCGCTGAGTTTAAACTGATGTGCAGGTGCATCCTGACCCACATTTCTTTGTAAATAAGTTTCAAAATTGTCAGTTATAGCATAGCTAAAGAGACATCTTCCTGTGTACTCTTCCTTCTTTCAGACAGTGGTCATAGACAGCTTTCCACATGGAAACAATCAAAAACCATTTTTTAGTAGAAAGCTAATTATAACATCTAAAATTGTCAAATGACTCCTTGCTTAATTTTATTTCATTTCATAATGGAATTTCCACAAAGGAAGAAAGAAAATCTAAAGCAAAAATCCATTTAAAAATTCTACCCAATAAAAATCAAGTTTTACTTTAAAAACTATTTACAGTATGTATCAATTTTAAAAGCAGAGCATATTTCTCCTCTCTTCACTCTATAGTAATATTCATAGTTACTAGAAGTGTTCTGTTTTTTTGCGGGCAGGAGGTGGCTGGGGAGAATGGTGGTTGAGGGTTGTTAACAATGACAGTGGAGCAAAGGAAAAAGACAGCATAACAGCAGTAAGGAAGAAAATGAAAGCAGATGAGCAGCAGGTCTCCCTCCTGATAAATACCAAGGCAGTTGCAGGAACAAGATAACTTGACAACCACACTTCTCAGAAGTGTACAGTCCACCTGTATACTAGAAATAGTAACTCAGAATAATTAGGGAATATGATTTGCAGTTATTTTAAATAAGTATGCGTTGCAAAAGATTCCTTTAAGTACATCTGATTTCACAGGGTTTAACTTTTTTCACTTATACTACCAAATCTATCTCACTGCTCCCCTCTAGATATAGCAGCAAAATACATAAAACATTATTAGAACAAATGAGGGCTCAGAATGTAACAGCACATGACCTCTCTGAATACTCAACTAGAGGATTTATTTTCAAGAGTCTTATTTCGTAGTTTGTGAGTAGTTTAGTTCCTGTGTTTCCTCTAGAAAGTTCTACCTCTTAACCATCTCATTGTTCACTAACAAATAAAAGAATGTGTACAATCACTTACTATAGTCAATTTACCTGTAGAGATTTGAATCAGACGTGAGATTCAAAACTCTTCCAATTTAGCCTCTCAAATCTGTTGATTCTTCAACTCTTATTGTCTAAAACCTTATTATACTTTGTAAATTAAGTAGTGAGATGAAACTTCAAAATCATTTAGTTCAATTCTTTTTTAAAGTTGAGATCGTTCAGAGAACTAGTTAATGCAGTATCAGCTCAGGTTTTATAATGTTTAGACCAATACCTGTTCAACTAAACAATGCTGCTTTCCATAATTGTTCCTTTCTCTCTATGATGTTTTTGTTATACAAACAGTCCACTGTGAAAGCTGATAAACTAAAGTACACCTAGCATGACCAGAAAACACCAAATTTCAAGTCATATAGTAGTAACACTGCTTTCTCTTCTACCAATATTATTTCTGCAACCCTCCCAACTACCAAAACTTTCCTGTTTCTTGTCCATCACATTTCTCTACCACCATAATTAAAGTTCCAGTTATGTAGTATTCTATGGTACCTAAAACATGATGCTAATCATAGTAAGCAAATACTGAGTGCTCATTATATCAGAACTACTTTAAGCCCCTTCTACAGAACACTTCACTATTCTCAACTTTAAGATAAATAATACTATAATTCATATTCTATAAGTGAAAAAGACAAAACCTCAGAGGTAAAGTCATCTGCCCCAATTTATACAACTAATAAAAAGTAGAACTGGGAAAAGTAATCAGGGGGTCTGACTCTGATGTTCACACCTGATCTCTACTGGTAAGTGTATATAACTATATGGACTCCATCAATGTGCAGGTAACTCAAAATCTGGGGGCTACAGAAGAATTTAAAGTCTTTGTATTTGAAGAGGTTTTTTACACATTAAAATAGCTTAATACGTCTTATTCCCATTAACTATGTCTTCTTTGCAAAGACATGGCTCAAGTAACTCATTCATACATAATTAAAACTGAAATTTAAAAAGAAAATCAGAGGGGTAAAAAGGGTTGCAGCAATATTCTAACAAATGTCCCAATCGGCGTTGGCCGAAAGAACTTTTGCACTGATAGAAATGTTTTCTATCTGTGCTACAGATCATGGTAGCCATTAATCACATGTGGCTTTCAGCATTTGAAATGTGTCCAATATGACTGAATGACTACATCTTGAATATTCTGTAATTTTAAACAGTTCAAATTTAAATAGCTACATGTGGCTAGTAGCTACTATACTGTACAGGAAATGTATGGATGACAAAATGCCAGAAAAAAGGTGAGTAAAGAACTTCTTATTGCCTTTATTTGGAGAGTGCACCAATAGTCAAAGCTATTTAAGGGTCTCTTTTTACTTAGTCTAGTTTCAATAACTGACCAAATAATATAAACTTCCAAAGAGATTTAAGTCACCTAAACTTTCCATATTTAAATTCAACTTTGTATATCCCAATAAAAAAAAAATAAAACCTGTATTATCAACAAAACTTCATATATCAGGAAATTTTTTTTTTTACTGTTTGGATAACTCAGAGGAAGAATCTGATCTGGAAACTCTGCCACCTACTAGGAAAACTAAAGAGTCATGCAAGTTTTACATTCTCTTCATAATAAATAGTTGTAATAAAGTGCTTACCTTGATTCTCCACTACTGTTTCTAACACTTTCTTCATCACTGTGTCCATTCATTGTAAATACCAAGAAGTTTTAAGATAAAATATAAATCTTCCCAGTTTAAAAGATGAATACAAATATGAACTCCTTAAACATCAAAAATTCACAGATGAATTTTCTCCAACATTCATAGGCTTCCTGGGCCCTTTTTGATTCACCTAAAGAAAATATATTGAGAAAGTAAGAAAATTACCTATAGAGGAAAAGATGAGTAAGTCTACCTGGAACTTATACAAAGCTACCTAAGACAATCAGAAATGGTAAGGGAGGAGTAAGGGTCTTTCACTCAAAATACTTAGGCTTCTATTAAATACATTCCTGACTACTTACTAGAATTTAGTACCACTGTTTATTTTTGACAGAAGAAATTAAAATACATGTGGAGTGATAAGACTTTTAGACTGACTGCAACTGTGTATCAATGCACATATATAAACATTCTAAACAGATAACTAAAACAAAGTGCTAGTATGTAACATATACATATCCCAAGAACAGAAAATGAAGTCTCATTAGACTTATTAGATACTTGGTCAAACAAATGGGGGGGGGGGGGGATTACCTTTAATCAAGCACTAATTCCTATTACCCAGAACTTATATACCCAAGTGGGGGAAAGTTTTGAAAATGCTCACATGAGAACAGAATATAAGTGTATCATATAATTTCAGGGGAAAATGTATAGGTCAAAACAAATGTGTTCCTTTCACAGGTAAACCAAGAATGGAGAGATAAAATGTAAATAGTAGTTATCCAGTCTGGACTTGCAGCGGTTCCATTAAAAAAAAAGAAAAAAAGTAATAGAATATACACTAGGATTAATTAAGAAATGGGCTTGGGGTAGAAATCATGAGCCAAGACACAGCATTTCCACCTTTCAAGATTTCAGTCCAACACTGAGAGTCACCTACAAGCCATCCACGAATAAACAAAGGAGATCTCTGGCAGGGGAGGGAGAGGAAGAAGCGGGGGAAGGAGACGTCAGATCCTTCCCCAGCTAGAAAGTACCGAGACAGGCGCCTGAGAGCAGAGCTGTCCGCCGACCTCAGCAAAGAGAATTTACTCCTACGATTATTTCCACTCCACAAAAAAGAGGGGGAAAATACGCTGTTGTCAACCCAATTATAGTAAACTCTGCATCTTGATCGGAATTTTATTTCTCCAGAGACTACAGTCCAGTAGACTGCAAGAAACGGTCATCCAAAAAGTAACTATTCCATGCAACATTTATTCTTAACGTTAAATATTAATTCCAACTAGTCAAAGACCTTTACTATTAAACAATTATGTCCTAAAAACCTAGGTACTCGAACAAACTGCCGCTTACCCAAAGTCTCTCTTCAACCAGAAAGTTCACAACTCTTTTCGTTCTTTCCTTTTCACTCCTTTCGCCCCTCAAAATGGCTTTCTCCGTACAGTGAAACTTCCTTTTCCCCCTCATCTTCCTTCTCCGACTAAGTCCTCTTTCGGAGAGAAACACCCTTAAGTTCTGAAGCTCCAGGCGCCAGCAGCTCTGTCCTGCCTTTCGCGCGTCCTAACAATGACTCTTTCCCCTAAGACGCTAAACCTCTTTGAATCTTCCTGCTCTGCGCCCGTCTTTTAACAGTTGCTCCGCTCCTGCTAAGTTTTCAACGCGGTCCTCGAAAGGAGGCTGGAAACCTTCCTCCTCCCGCATCCGTACTTTGCAGCTTCGCTCCAATCAGCCTCCCCACCAGATGCACAACACCACCCCCCCACCACCCCCTCCACCCCTGTCCCTCTCCCGGCCTTCAGCCCGGTCCCGGGGTCTCTCTTCCCGCCTCAAACTTCCCGCAGACCCGCCCCGCGCCCTCCCGGGCTCGCCCGGGCCGCCGCCCCCTCCCCCTCCCCGCCGCTCCCCACGTGCTGGGAGTCCGGGTCGCGGCGGGACTAAAGCACCCGGCAAGTGCTCGCCGCTCTGCCCTCGCCGCTCTCCCCTCGCGGCCCGGCCAGCCCCAAGCCGAGGAGGCCCAGGCTCGACTGCCCGGCTGCCCGACCGTCCGGCGCGAGGATGCGCTCTTTGGCGCCGGCCTGCGCTCGCCACTCACACGCCCCCTGTGCTCCGAGCCCGTCAGCCACTGCCGGCCCTCTCAGAGCCGCCCCGGCCTTCGCCCGGCGCTCGGCCTCTGGGCCGCCGCCCGGGAACCGCGCCGCCCCCGCCCTCCGCCTGGCCGGCTCCCGTCCTCCCCGCCACATCCTGACCCGCCCGCCGCCCCCTTTCTTACCGGCGGGCGTGCAGGCTTCGCGGGGCGGAGGGAGCCGACTCGATCGGCGGCCTCCCCCGCGCCCGGGCCCGCGGTCTCTGCCGCTAGTGAGTCCTCCGGCTGCGGGCGTCTCGGGGTAAGCAGGAGTCCGTGAGGAGGAGGGGGAAGGGGAAGGACGCGGAGGGGAAGGGGAAGCCCCGGGCCGCGGCACCAACGCGCGATCCCCTGCGGAGCGGATCCAACAATCAATTCATTATTGAAGCACCAACGGCGAAGGCAGCAAAAGCCAGAAGTAACGAGCCGTCGTCGTCGCCGCGGCCACGCGCGCGCTCCCGCTCCCGCCGCTTATCGGCTCCCGGCAGCCGCCATGACGCCGAGAGAGCGAGCGCAACCGTCTCCGTCGTAGCCGCCTCCGCCGCCGCCACCACCGAGGTCGCCGTCGCCTCCGCCTCCCGCGCGACGTAAGCTCCTCTGCTCACTCCCCTTCCCCACTGCGCGCGAGGCGGGCCGGCGGGCGAACGGGCGCGCGCACGCCGAACACCTCCGGCGGGCGCGCGGGCGGTGGGAGGGGCCACGTTGTGGAGTCGTGGGGTCTAGAAGGAAAGCTATTGGTGCTGAGGCGGGCCAAGGGTGAGTGCGCGCACGCGCGGGAATGGGAGCGCGCACGCTGGCCGCGCGGAGGCCGCCGGACTCTGGCCACGACCGTGGGTTGCTGATCCTTGCTCGGGCGCCCTCTCTTAGAGGCCGGGAGTTGAATTCCGGGAAGTGGGAGCTGCAGGCTCGCTCCGTGCGGGTATGGACGCTACTGTCACTCGGAACGATTACGCAAGGACATCGCGACTGAGAGACTGAGAAGCTACGGGGGAAGCCGGGGGGTGGGGAAACGCTAAAAACTACGTTGGGGCTGGGGTGCCGCGGGGGGCCAAGTTGGATAAGCCGAGGGAGCAGGGGCTTGCGTGGAACCTGGTCGCCCAGGCCCCAAACCATCACTCCCTCCGACCAGTCTGAGCGCCTGTCCAGAGGGGTGGGGAGGGGGCTGTGCGTCACACCAGGCAGCTTGGGAACCCAACTGTTGGGCAACTGTGGTCACCTCCGGCCGCCTCCTACGCTTAGGCGGCCTGTGACACGGGCCCCCTCCGGGGTCTGATACCCCGAACGGGCGGGGCTCTTGAGGAGATGGGGGAAAATAGAGACCGAGGTGTTGACCTCCTGTGACACTTCATCTGTGGATAGCCTTTGCCTGGTTCAGTAAAAAACTTTTACGACCTTCCCAGGTCTCTCTTCCTGGAGGGCGGGGTGGAGGGTGCGGTGCGGACTCGCAACAGAAAAGCAACTCCGGGTTGTTAGTAACTGTGTCGGTTTAACCTGCTGCAATTTAGTTGACGGTTTCTTTCATAACTGTAGCTGCGGGCCTCAGTTACAACCCTTTGTCAGTGTGGAAGGAAACACCTTTCAAGCATGGTGGTGTCTGGTTTCACTCTTCTTGAAAGCATTTTTAAAATCAAAATTCTTTTTATACTTTTTTTTCCCCCCCAGTTCATGGATCAGTCTTGACTCACTGGAGGTTAATGATAACTAATGATAATCAGAGAGGTTAACTCTCTAATCCTATTCGCCACTGATTGGATTTGGTGCAAAGTCCCAGCTTCCAAACCAAATGAGTTTGAATGCGGTAGCTGCATTCCCAAAATAAGTCTTTTCGTCTGTAGAAAATTGTCATGTTAGTCCGCCAGCTGTTGAAACAGTTTGATTTAAAGCCTTCGAAAAGATCTCAAAACATAATCCCAAATATGCGTTCATTGTATGGAAGTGTATTCACCCGTGGGAAGTAGGGAAAGGCAAACAAGTATACATGGTCTTCTCGAAAAAAAAAAAAATGTTTATTATGAAGTGGTAAAATGTAACACTACCTTTTCTTTTGTCCTAGTTATTAAAGAGCTGTAGTGCTGGGTTGTGAAGAATAAGATTATAACAAATATCCATTTCTAAAGTCCCTAAAAGTAGGAACTAACTGCTAGTTTTTAATGTTATGCTTTGAAAATAGGGTAAAGGTGCTTTAACAATAGGGTCTTCTTGTGCCTCAGACTAATTTCTTTATTGGATTACTAGTAAAAGGAAAGTAAAAGGGAAAAGCCCCAGAAAAACAGTAACCATTGTAGATAAAGAATTTTGTAATCAGAAGAATGATTCTGATAATAAAGACTTGAATTATATCTGTACTATATTGTATCATCTTACAAAAAAGAATTGTATGATTTATATATATATATTTTTTTTTCTGAAATCATATCATAAACCTTTTTAAACTGCCATTTGGATATGATACACTACACATAAAGTCTATAGACCCTTTTTTTTTTGTAAAATAAGTCTTAATAAATTTATAACGAAATACTGAACCTTGGAGGTTTTTATTTCTGGTAATATCATAATATACTTTATGACTCCACAGAATTTTAGAATTACTGTTGAGAATGTGGGGAAATACAGGGTAAGTGGAAAGTGGGAACAATCTTGCCAGTTAATTTTTTTTAAGTTATTTAATGAATAAGGCAAAATATATAATATATAAGATATATAATAAGTCAAATAGTTTGACTGTTTGTTACCTGCACAGTTAAATTTTTAGTTTAACTTTGTTTGGACAAACTCGGTCTTTATTTCTATCTGTTGTACTAAAAACAGTAGTTGATAATCTCAGCACATGACTAGCAAAAATCCTTGAAAATTAATGTCAACCAGGAAGTCTTGATGATTTCCCATTTGAGAAATTTCATATTCTTTGGAAAGCATGTTATTTTTACAAAATTTAGGGCAGTAATTTGTGGGTTCTTGATTCTGATTTGCTCTGTTAGGACTAGTTTCTGATGGGTACCCATAGGTGAAGATAGATTGAAAACCACTTATCTGGAATTGTGGGGTGTTCAACATAAACACAACTTTTCTCATGAACTTTTTGGATGCCCAGATAGGATTTTAATTCCATAATTATGTTCTTATTGCCTGGAGGATTTGTGTATGAGAAGTTGCTAAAACAATCAGAACAGTATTTAAATAGCCTAGAGGGGCGCCTGGGTGGCTCAGTGGGTTAAGCCTCTGCCTTCAGCTCAGGTCATGATCCCAGGGTCCTGGGATAGAGCCCAGAATCAGGCTCTCTGCTCTGCAGGGAGTCTGCTTTCCCCTCTCTCTCTGCCTGCCTCTCCGCTTACTTGTGATCTCTGTCAAATAAACAAATAAAATCTTAAAAAAAAAAAATAGCCTAAAAACTGAACTTCTGTCCTCATACCCCAGATTCTTTCTAAACAGAGGAATGGGTTTCCAAATATACTTAAATTTACCAAGTCCTTTATAAATAGGACCCATGAAATTCTAAATCACCTTATATGAAAATCTACATTTTCTATTTTTTTAATCATTAAAATTATATGACAGGATCTGTGGTTCCCAGTGTTGGACAGGGGGCAGGAGTCAGTAACTGAGGAAATTTTTTCCTAACTGTACATGCTGGACACTCCCATTCCTTTCCTCTTCTAATATGCAGAATTTCTAGGTTCTAGATAGTGTTTAGAAAATTTTTTTTCTGGATTTTTCAGAAATCCACCAATGGTTTATTCACCTTGCTTATAGCCACTTTATATGGGCTTTTTCCTGATAAATCCTTGAATCAAGTTAAACTTCAAGTGGAAAATTCTTAGAGGTGATACTAAGAGGCAACTATGTATATATATATATATATATATATACATACACACACACACACACACACACACACACGTATAAATATATATAGAAAACTATATATAAAGATTCTACTTCCTCTAATTTCAAAGTTAAGTGTGCCCAGAGAGTAAGAAAAGTAAGTTTACTAACTAGTATCAAATTGGTGCATTGATGCTGTGTTATTCCTCTCCTGCAGATCCTTTAGTTACTGTTTATTTTACCTCTTGTATGTCATTGTCATCCTTTCTTTGTCTCCACTATTTTATTTTTATAAGCCCCACTTTCTCTGTTTTTCCCTCTAGCTCACCCTGTAGCTTCCTTCAGACTTGAAGTTAATGAAATCACTCCTTGCTTTAAATACACATTTTTTATTATTTTATTTTATTTTTTTTAAATACATATTTTTAGATATACTGCAAGTTTGCATACATTATATTTTAATTAGTCTTTTCATAGTCTGACTCCAGCATTGCCTTCCATCATTCCTAGGAGACACATGACACTCTAGCCACACATTCCTTCACGTTATTAGAAAGTTAACCTTTCCCTGGGGATAAAAATACATTATATGTTTATAAAAAATAAATTAAATTAAAAAGAAAAAGAGTTAACTTTTTAATTGTAAATGGATATAGCCCATCTATCTTATGAAGGAATCTCTTACAGGTTTGAGTGGAGACTCTCTGTGTCCCCAGTACACTATTATTGACATTTATTGGCATTTATTCAATAAATTGAGTATCAGACATTCTGCTTGGGTGGGAGATGATTGCCTTGGGATTATAATAGAGAAAAAAAGAGTTACTTTAGAAGAGTTAGAGTCTAATAGAGGAAACCATCATACTGCAAAATCATAACTGAGAAAAATGGTATGAAGAATCAATCATGTGAGAATTCATAATGGAGAGTCCTAGTCAGAATAGTCTCCAGGGGTGCCTGGGTGGCTAAGTTGGTTGAGTATCTAACTCTTGGTTTTGGCTCAGGTTATGATCTCATGGGTCCTGCGATAGAGTCCTCTGCCGGCCTCCATGCTCAGTGCAGAGTCGGCTTAAAATTCTCTCTCTCCCTCTCCCCCCTCTCACTCATGTGCTCTCTCATTCTCTATCTCTCTAAAATAAATCTTTAAAAAAAGTCTCCAAAGGAAGCGACATCCTTGGAGAACCGAAGAATTAATATGGAGAAGATAAGCAAAAGAGAAAAAAGGAGCTTATCAGGTAAAAGAAATAATATGAGCAAAAATTCTGGGCCAGAGAGATTAGGTCAATTTATAATCCAGTTTGCCAAGGATAGGCATTTTTTACTTTCAGAAGTGCTCTGGTTTGGACTGCAAGGAGCACAGTACTGCTGGAACAGACAGAACTGAGGAGATGAAGCTGCATAGGAGCCAGGCTCTTCAGGGCCCAAAGCCAGGTAAAGAAGTGGGTTTGATCTTGGTGGCTCAGTTAAGCGTCCAAGTCTTGATTTCAGCTCAGGTCATGATTTCAGGGTTGTAAGATGGATGCTGGGCATCAAGCCTGATTGGGATTCTCACTCTCCCTCTCTAAAAAAGTAAGTAATAAAAATTAAGTGTGTCCTTTTCTTGGAACAAAGGGAGCCTTTGAAGGATTTTAAACTATGGTAATGGAGGATTTGCAAATGGGAAAATTTATTCCAGCCTTTAAAAATTGGTGGTATGTCAAAGAAAAAACAATATTCTTAAGTGAATTTGACTAAAGATAAATAATTTGATGGACCAGGGTAGTGTCACAGAAGAGAGAGTAGTTTTGGAAGGAACTGTCCACAGGATTTGTCAATGCAATTAGATTCAGGATTAGGAGGAAGAGGAAAGCTGCGCATACAATAGAATGGCATGGAACTGAATGATAATAGCATTCCCTTCAATGGTAATGTATTTGGAGTCCCGTAGGTGTGAAGATCATAAATTTGGGACTTACTGAGTTTCTCATACCTTGTCAGAGTCTTTGGTATAGAAGTCTGGAGCTAAGAAGGGAGATTTGGACTGAATAAAAAACTGTTAGGTGTGTGGGGAGAAATTAAACTCTTGAGTATATGTGAGATAAACTTGGAAGACAGCCTAGGAGTATGCAGTCAAGAACTTCAATTAATTTTTGGCTAGGAGAACGAAGATGAGCTGGATAAGGAGTTGCAGATGTCAAGGGTGTTGTGCAATGGATAACAAAGACAAGTACTTCAATAAAGGAGTGGTGAACAGTGTATAATGCTGTTGAGAATCACTGAAATAAGGTCAGCATATCCGTTGGATTTAGTAACATGATGAGCATCTGTTACCTTAGAAGTGTTTTGTTGGAATAATAGGGCCAGAAGTCAGATTGGAGTGGAATGTGATAATTGAAGTGGATCATTTAGTTTAAAATCATTGACTTTGACTTGGGAGGGAATATTGTGGGGGAGGGTTGTGGATTTTTATTTGTTTAGGTGAAAGACTTCAGATGTTTCAAAAACAATGGGAAATGTCCTTTTGAGAGGTTGATTAGAGAAGAGTTAGTGATAGTCAGCTGGAAGGATTAACATTCAGAAAAGGAAATACATTAAAGTTCTGATTTCGGGAAAAAAGTAATTTTTTCAATCAGGAACTAAGCATTAGATACCACTGTTTATTGTTTTAAAGATTTTATTTTATTTACTTGAAAGAGAGAAAGCATGATAGGGGAGAGGTCAGCGGGAGAAGCAGACTCCCTGCCGAACAGGGAGCCCTATGTGGGACTCGATCCCGGGACTCCAGGATCATGACCCAAGCCGAAGGCAGTTGTCCAACCAACTGAGTCACCCAGGTGCACCATCCACTATTTATTGTTAGGGGCTCCAGGTGGTCATCTGGTGTGATTTGAGAGTTTCTGAGAGCCTTCTAGTCTCCACATTTATGTATGCCTCATATTCTACTAATTGAAAAATCGTTTGTAGAAATCTATTTTAAAGCATATATTTCTGGGAAGACAAATATGTTAAGTTTTCAACTGTGCCAAAATTTAGAATTAAATATTGGGTAGCTCTACAATAAAAATGTTCAAGCCCTACCTCAAGAGATTGCATTCCATTGTTTTAAGGTAGGGCTTTGGCCTATGCATTCTTTAAAAGCTCACCTTTTAAAAGATGGTTCTGTGTTATGGCACTGGAAAACTATGGACATCGTTTTATTAATACTGTACTGACTAAAAGTAGTTTAAATGAAGTATAGAGAGTCCAGGACATTTTTTTTTAAAGATTTTATTTATTTATTTGACAGAAAGAGATCACAAGTAGGCAGAGAGGAGGAAGCAGGCTCCCTGCCGAGCAGAGAGCCCAATGCAGAACTCGATCCCAGGACTCTGAGGTCATGGCCTGAGCCTAAGGCAGAGGCTTAACCCACTGAGCCACCCAGGCGCCCAGGACATTTATTTTTTATAATAGTGTTTAGTAATAGGCCAAGGGGAGATTTTGCTCCACTGGTGACTTTTGGCAACATCTGAAAACATTGTTGGTTGTCACAATAGAATGGCAGATGCTGCGGACATTTAGTGGGTAGAGGCCAGGGGTACTGCTAAAGATCCATTAATGCACCAGACAGACCCAACAACAGAATTATCTAGCCCCAGAAGACAGTTGTGCCATTGTTGAGGAACCCTGCTATAAAAGATATCAAGCTAAATAGTTACTTTTTAGTGAAATCTTCATGGGTAGAGTTGTGGTTTGGTAAGGGTGCAAGTGAAGGAGGATCTACCCTACCCATCAACTTAGCCTGAACTCAGCCTTGCTCATATTAGCAACAAAAGAACCTCAAACAAAACTCATGTGCAGAACAAAGAAATGTAACTAGCACAATAGACTAATTATGTTATTTTCTTTGTTTAAAAGAAAATATAGTGTAACTGAAACTCTTATTGCTGGTAGAAGTGTAAATGGGATTGAAAAATCAGTGGCAGTATCCATTATAGCTGAACTTATGTCTACCCTATGTCAGCAGTTTCTGTCCCGATAAAGTCTCATATATGAAAGTTCATCACAGTTTGATTTATTACGGCCTCAAACTTGAAAAAAGTGAAGTATATCCATACAGTGAACTACTACCCATCAATTCAAAAGAATAGATCGCTACACACAATAGCATGGATAGATCTCACAGGTATTGTGTTGAGTGAAATAAACATGAACTCATATTATGTAATTCCATTTATTTACTTATTTTTTAATTTATTTATTTGACAGAGATCACAAGTAGGCAGAGAGGCAGGCAGAGAGAGAGAGGAAGGGAAGCAGTCTCCCTGCTGAGCAGAGAGCTCGATTCCAGGACCCTGGGATCATGACCTGAGCCGAAGGCAGAGGCTTTAACCCACTGAGCCACCCAGGCCCCCCTGTAATTCCATTTATATAAAATTTTAAAACAAACAAAGCTAATTTGTGGTGATAAAAGGATAGTAACCTCTCAGGGCACAGGTATTAGATGGAGCATAGGTGATGAAATGATGGAAATGTCCTTCCAGACCTTCATCTGGCTGGTTATATGAGTGTATACATATGAAAAAGTTTGAACTGAACATTTCAATTTTGTTGACTTTACTGTGTATATGCCACATCCCCATTTCTTAAAATTAGGGAAAGAAACTGGGAAACCTAATTTGAACTACTTGAAGTCTTGTGTGTCAAGTGCTTGGTTAAATGCGGGGTTAACTATCTAATAGATTCACATTGTGAACAACTCCAGTGCATTGTTTAGTGAAAATAAATTTTGATTTTGGAGTCAGATCTGGTTTTGAACCATTGCTTCATCCATTATTATGACATTGGTAACGTCATTTCTATTGGTATTTTTTGTGACTATGGAAGAACAGAAGATCAGTGAGTTAAGAGAAGTATAGAAAAAAATCCACTGTAGGGGTGCCTGAGTGGCTCATATGGTTAAGCATTTGCCTTCTGCTCCTGGGATCCAGCCCCATGTTGAGTGCCATGTCAGACTCCTGCCTCAGCTGGAAGTCTGCTTCTCCTTCTGCCTCTTCCCCTGCTGCTGCTGCTCTCTCTCTCTCTCTCCCTTTTTCTGTAGCTCTCCTTCTCAAATGAATAAATAAAAATCTTTGAAAGAAAAAAAAAAAGAAAAATCCACTGTCTGTTTTATTTTGATTTTAGCCTTATTTCATGATTCTCCCCCACCACTGAGAAAAATTCACAGATGTTCTGGGTGGGCCTCAGCATCTGTATGTGTATTAGGTAACTTAATGCCTCTGTCTTTAGCTAGGCTGAACAATTACACCTCTGGGCCAATCAAATTGTCTTGAGTAAAACTGAGATCGAGAATATTTATTAGTTAATCTGTTCTGAGAAAGGAAGTTGGGTCACGTCTGCCTTACTTGGGAGCAGCAAGTGGAGAATCCCAGTTGTGTTGCAGAGTAAGAATGATTTCATGTTACTATGTCGCTCAGTGTTCTAAGTGTTTTAATTTTGTGAGGTCAGTCCTATTATCTTCACTTTACAGGTAAGGAAGCTCAGAAGCTTGACTAAAGTAAATATGTATTGAAGCTAAAATAAAACTCGGGCTGTCTGACTCAAGTCTGTGCTTTCATGAAGTAGTGCTGACCTGTTAGACACAGCTGTAAGAGCTGCCTTGATTCCTGACAAGTTTCCATTTCTTGATCTCAGTCTCTTGAAAGGGTTGAGTTTGCTTCCTATCTTTGAATTATTTATCGTAATTTATCCTTATAATAAAATGTCATGTCTTTGCTTAAGCTAGCTTAAGTGGGTTTCTGCCAGTTGCAACTGGAAGAATGTTTCTCCAGTTTGACTGTGAATGGAACAGAAAATAAACCTCAGATAAACTGAAGCTGGCTGAGTCAAGGAATAGCAGGCAATGAAGACTTTCTTGCCCTGAAATGGGAACTTGTTAAACTTGTGTTAATACAATTGTGATTCTTTTACCCAGGCTTTCTCCAATAGTATCTTAGAACTCAGAGTATGTATACACTGAGATAAGGCATTAGAGAACTTTCTAGCTACATTAAAAAAAAAAAAAAAGTCACATGCCTTGGTTAGTATATGTAGAGTTTTTTAAAAAGTACATTAGAAAAGAGAGATGTTTTTGGGGCACTGAGTGGCTCAGTAGGTTAAGCACCTGCCTTCAGCTCAGGTCAAGATCCCAGAGTTCTGGGACCGAGTTCCACATCCCCCTCTGTCTCTCATGAATAAATAAAATCTTTTGGGGCGCCTGGCTGGCTCAGTGGGTTAAGCCGCTGCCTTCAGCTCAGGTCATGATCTCAGGGTCCTGGGCTCGAGCCCCACATCGGGCTCTCTGCTCAGGAGGGAGCCTGCTTCCTCCTCTCTCTTCGCCTGCCTCTCTGCCTGCTTGTGATCTCTCTCTGTCCAATAAATAAATAAAATCTTTAATAAATAAATAAATAAATAAAATCTTTTAACATAAATAAATAAATAGATAAATAAATAAATGAAATCTTTTAAAAAGGAAAACGAAAAAAGACATTCTAAACAAAGTTCCTAGATGAAAGTTAGTTGTACCAAATTTGGCCATTTATGCCAAATTTAGCAGATTTGACAATTACTGGAAGCCAATTTGCCTTTGATCTGAGAATATAGAAACAGACCAAGAAATTAGTCAATGGAGGGGCATCTGTGTAACTCAGTTAAACCTCCCACTCTCTTTTTTCTTTTCTTTTTTTTTTTTTTTAAGATTTTATTTACTTATTTGACAGAGACACAGGGAAAGAGGAAACATGAGCAGGGGGAGTGGGAGAGGAACAAGCAGGCTTTCCGCTGAGCGTGGAGCCCGATGTGAGGCTCGATCCCAGAACCCTGAGATCATGACCTAAGCCAAAGCCAGATGCTTAACAATTGAGCCCCCCAGGAGCCTCAGCATCCCACTCTTGATTTCGGTACAAGTCATGATCTCAGGGTTGTAAAATCAAGCCCCGCTGGGCATGGAATCTGCTTAAGATTCTCTCTCTCCCTCGGCCCCACTCTCCCACCCTCCCCCCACAAAAAAGAAATTAATTAAGCGGTTTATTGAATTGCAACATTTTCTTTTTTTTACCACCTTATTTCTAACATTGAAGTTTACATTTACACTGAAGTTTTACATTTCCAGGAAGTGAAATTTTGGTAATAGCAATAAGACTCTCAAGAAGGAGCAAATGATACTAAGGTATTCCAATTTCTCAGTTCCCATCAAAGCATTTTTCACTGCCATCCCCTTCACAAAAGTGTGATGATCCTTTACAAGGTCTATCAATAGCTACTAAGATCAGAATGCACTGTATGTCTGGGAATATTACTAAATGGCAAACTGCAAGTTGCTGTATGCACTTTTTCTCTTGTTTGCTTTGAGGCTAAAGCAGCCAACAATGAAGATGGACAGAGTCCCAGCTGTTGCTAAGAAACAGAAATCCAGAAGAACTGACAACTTATGGTGAAACCTGACCCACTAAGTTCTTCAGCTTTAGCTAAATACAGATCTCCCTAAAAGAAAATTGGCAGGCAGTTCTCCATAGTAAAGCAGTTGCATGTCATAAACCCCAAAGTGGACTCAGACCACAGACTATCTCAAACCCCCAAGCACCTCTCCTTCTCCAGTACAAAACAATCTGCACCAGCAAGAAGTGGGTGCCCTTGCCCCAAGTGAAGAATCTCAGTGTCCTTTGTCAGGAGTGGCTCTGGAAGATTGTAAAAGAGAATCCAAATTAGGTGCAGCCAGATATCCTAATAAATGACCAGGAAGTGGGTCCATTAGCTCATGCCTTTTAAGATCTCAAGGCATATTATTTACCATCCCACTCCTGCTGAATATAATATATAATTTAGTTGAACTTGTTGAATTTATATTTAGTCCACAAAATACAGCATTAATCCAAGTATTTCTTGGGTGCTTTTTATATGCCTACCCTTGGGGTAGGGACATGGAAAAAAGTGCTAAGATGGACAATGGGTTTTTGCACTTAGAGTTACCATTCTATTTGGGGGAAGGGAAATAAATATCATTAAGGAAATAAGGTTATAAATTGGGATGGGTTCTGCAGGGGAAAGGTGAGGTAATGTCAGAGAAATTTAAAAAGGAGGCAATTGGAAAGAGCAGTGGGGTGGTCAGAAGAAAAGTCTTCTTCAAGCCATAGGTGGTAGAATGAGGTTGCACTTAGTGTAGGAAGAACCATGGGAAGAGCAAGAAGAAGAACAAATGCAAAGACCCTAGAGTAAGAAGGGGGTTGTTATATGTGAAGAACCAAAGGAGGCAAGTATAGCTGAAGCATAGTGTATGAGAAGTTGATACTGGACTCAAAAACACATTCAAGGAACCTCCTTTTATCTAGGGCTTTGTGGCCTATGGAAAGCATTGCAGTTTAATTCCAAACACAAGCAGATACTATTGAAAGGTTTTACACTAAAGAGTAGCATAATCTGATTTACTTTCTAAAAGATTGTTGTAGCTTCTATGTAGAAAAATAGATAATAGTAGCAAAAGTGAAAGTGGCTCTCTCTAACTCTCCACTTAAAAAGCTAGTCTAATGTATAATAGCTGTTAGGTTTAGAGGAGTAGCTTTGAAATGTAGAGAAAATGGAATTAAGATTAATTTGGGTTTTAAGAATGACAACATTTGAGTTGAGGTCCTCATTTATGATACATTAGTATCTAAATATATCGATAAATAGCTAACAAGAATATTGTTTGGGAATCTGGAGATAAATATCAAAGAGCTAGTCAGGTTGAAGGTATTTGAGAGTAGAGAGGGCTGAGAGGAAAATGCTGTTTTGTTTTGTTTTGTTTTCATAAACTTCAATATAATTTTTAAATAAAAATTGTGTGTGTGTGTGTGTGTGTGTGTACACAAAACCTTTGCTGTGAAAAGGTTAGAGAGTAGTGTGGTAAAAGATGAAGTAAGTCAACAGAGTATTTCTTTTTACTTGAAAATACTGATGTATGTTGGTAGACTGGCATGAATAATAAGCAGAGAATGAAAATTTGGTGATGTGTAGTAGACAAATGGAATAACTGAAGGAGCTAAACTGAGAAGAGAAAACATAGGTGTCAAGAGTTACAATTGCTCATGATAGGGAAAATGATACTGTTTCAATTGGAACAGAAAAGAAGGCTGAGAAGGTGAGTACGGATGCAGAGAGGTTTGGATATCTGTTGGAATGAAAATGAAGTAAATCCTCTCTGAGGGTTTCTGTATTCACAATTATGTATGGAGTAGGATCATCTGCTGAAAATGAGGAGAGTGAAGGAGTCTGAGGTAACAGGAAAAAAAGATGACATTTCTACCTCAGAAAATGTGAAGATGAACTTCCTAGGGAAGCATAGTAGGACTGCCAGTTTGGCTTGGGTGTTTGTTTGTGGTCTGTGGTCATGAATTTAGAGAGAAATGAGTCCGCTAATTGTATTATTTCTTTATTAAGTAGCTTGGATCTCTGAACAAAGAATCAGATTGAATTCAAGCAGGTTTGAGATTTTGTGAAATGATTTCAACAGAGAGAGATGGGAGCCAAGGCACTTGATTGTGCTTCAGAAGGAATGCTTATATGATGAAACATGAATTCCACGCTGGGTAAATGTGGGAGTGAATACAGGTAATTAAAAAGTAGTGGGAATGGAAGAGGGTATCAATGAACTAGAGGTCTGTAAGAAGCTAAAGATTTACTGCCAAGATAAAGTGAGCTAAATTAGGAGGTGGTGGGTGGACCAAATAAGATGTTCAAAATTGATATTTCACAGGTAGTACAGTCATCAGTGCTTACGTGGTCCAGGGTTGGTCTAAGATATGAATTGAGGTTGGTGATGGTCTTTGGAGATGATGAAGGCTAAAGAACCTTTTCCAGTTTCCAGTAAAGAATAGAAGTTTCTACTCTATGCTAGTAGACTATAAAATCAGAAACTCTTCTTGGATCAGTAAGAGAAAGGACAACACAGGACAGACCTCTGCCCCCAAGATTGGTGAGACAAGCAAATACACAGAGTCATGGTTTACCTGAGCAGAGACAAGCAGAAAACACTGGGAACGAGACCAGACTAGGAAAATCTGAACCATAATTGATGAATATCTAGAGGCTTTGTGTAAACAACTCTGAATTAAAAACTTCAGGGGACAATCATACAGGGGTCCCCCAAATATTATGAGATTTACCTCCAAGAGCTTGACTAGGTTCCCACAATAAATATCTGACTTGAATCCCCTTATGCCTTCTGCAGGGAGAGAGGAAAAGAGCCATTCAGAAATATTCCAGACCATTCTGTTCTTCTGAACAAAGCCTGTCCTCAGGAGAAACTAGTTAGCCAGTGCCTAACCAGCTAGGCTATTTTCAAAGCCTAACTGACCTAAGGGAAGGGAAATATCCAACTCCTATCCACTCTAGTTATCCTGTCCCACCGCAAGGGAATAGAAAAAACAGAAACACTTGTAAGGTTCACAGTCTAGAGACATAGGCACACTAAATGACTGAAATCTAATCACAGCACTATGGATTGCTTGTCCTCCACCAACACCTCAACACCACATCACTAAAGGCCTATTTACAGCAATTCCTTTTATCCAGTATGTTATGTCCAACTATTAAGAAAAAAAATTCCAGGTATATCAAGAAACAAAAAAAACAAACCTAAAAAACAAAAAACAAACAACAACAACAAAAAACAAAACCAAACCAAAACAAAAACATCATAATTTGAAGAGACAGAGGACAGAGTAAGCATCAGACCGGACATGGCAGAGTTGTTGGGAATTATTAATCAAAGAATTTAAAACAACAATGATTGATACATTCCGAACAATAGATAAAGTAGGCATCATGCAAGAATAGGTAGGCAATGTAAGCTGAGAGCTGGAAATCCTAAGAAAGAAACAGAAATGCTACAGATTTAAAAACAGAAACAAAACACTGCTATTGGGTGGGTCAGCTACATATATTTTGAAGGTCACTGAGAATGATCATATATAGTGTTGGAAAGGGGAAATATGAGCGTAAACCAGAAAAAAAGTTGTCAATAAATAGAAGAATGACTAGCAGTGAACAGCTGTACAGGACTTGACCAGTAGTCAAGGTCGTCACATCAGCTTCAAAGGAGCTTATATTCTTGGAGACAAGAAGGACATGCCCCAGATCCTGACCCTGAGATCCACTATTTAGGGGCAAAGAAAGTCTACAGTTGAAAAGAATATAGTTGAGTCATTATTAATTTAAGACAGCCTAGACTCATTTAATGCTAAGAACGTAGGTCCTTATTTGATAAGGACACATCCTATTCAACAAGCATATGTGAAACATCTAGGTATTGTGCTATTTGTTTTAGATGTTTGAGATACAACAATCAACAAGAAAGCCAAGTCTGTGCATTTTTTTCAATTTTTAATTTTTTTTGGAATTTGTGTTCCTGTGTGGGGAGCCAGAAAGTAAACATACGTTCTATCTGGTAGTGTTAAGTGCTATGAAGAAAAAACACACATTTTGAGAGGGGTAGAGGGTGATGGGGATGGTATTTTAAACAAGGTTACAGAGAGCTTTTCTGATAAGGTTATAGACATGTGAGCCAAAAACTGAATAAAGTGAGACACTTGCAGATATTTGGCAGGGACAGGGGCATTCTGTGTGGAAGGAAGAGCAGGACAAAAGCCCTAAGGCCAGAGGGTACTTATTATGTTTATGACACAGCAAGGAATCTGATTTGAGTTCAGTGCGGGGGAGCACTCACATAGTAATTATTTGTTTGTTTATACTAATTTCTGTATTAACACTGAGGAAGTAAAAGTGCTCATTTAACTAGAAGCTTCTCTATCTCTATTCATATTTTAAATTCTCCATAGATCTTAATTTTTCAACCTGGAAATGTGAAGTACTTAGACATTTGGCATCACATAATAAGGCATAAATGCTTTATTTTTTAAAAAGTTAAAAATCCATTAGATTTTATGATTTCTTAATATTAGTTGTTATTGTGGTTCACCTTTTTTTTTTTTTTTTCTGTGATGAATGGAGATCACTTTAATTAGAGGAATGTAAGCAAAAATTACATGGAATGATCATTTTATGTATGTTACCAACAAAACTTTCAGAGGAGATAGTAGGTGAGCCTACATGATTCATCTGAAATAAGAAAGAAAAATAAGTACAAGTACTTTGTCTAAGTTTGATGTTCTGTTGGTCTTAGTGGTTATATGAACATCTAGTCATTAATAAATGAAGCTGATTGCACATTTTCAAAACAATTCAAGCTTCTTTAAAAAAAAAAAAAACATAGGATGAAGAATGCAGTCTAGTGGAACTGCTATGAGGAAGAGTGTGGCAGCCAGTAGCCTGCTGATTTCAATAACTTCCATTTTGGCTCCAACCCCCACCCTCCTCCTAAATCCACTCTTAACAAAGAATCCAGGGGGTGTCTTTATAAACATTAAGCAAATCCTATTGCTCCACTGTTTCACACCCTTTCAGAGAAATCCAGCTTTCTTTCCATGGTCTTCCAAGAGCCTGGATGACCTGACTTCAGTCTTGCTCTGCAGTCTTACCCCATCATTCTCCCCCCTACTCATTCTGTCCAGGTCACTTGGCCTCTTTTCTGTCCACAAGCCTGCCAAATGCTTTTCCCCTCCCAGGCTTTTGCTCTGGGTGTTTCTGGGCCTGGAATGCTGCTCTCAGCTCTTCTCATGCAGGCTATTCGTCATCCTTTAGGTCTCAGGTCAGATGTCACTTCCTCAAAGGGGCCTCTGAACAGCATTCTCTAATGAGGCTTTCTTCAGTTACTTTTTCTAGTTCCCTTGTTTATTTTCCTCATAAAAATAGCAATTAGAATTTACATTTACCTCATTTTCCTTGTCTTACTTACCTATTGTTTTCTTGGTCAATTGATAGGGTGAAACATTTGAAAAGCTTAGACTATGTTAAAAGTAAATTTTGTAGGATTTTTAAGAGCAATTAAAAGTTACAGGTAAGGGGCACCTGGGTGGTTCAGTGGGTTAAGCCTCTGCCTTCAGCTCAGGTCATGATCTCAGGGTCCTGGGACTGAGCCCCGCATCAGGCTCTCTGCTCTGCAGGGAGCCTGCTTCCTCTCCCCTCTCTCTCTTTGCCTGCCTCTCTGCCTACTTGTGATCTCTGTCAAATAAATAAATAAAATCTTTAAAAAATTACAGGTGAAGTATAAACACTCTACAAAAAGATAATAAAATTATAGTACCCTATTGCCATATTTTTCATGGTTATCATGAAGTTAAATATGACTTAACTAAATATGGTGATATAATACCCTTGGAGTGGTAGGGGTGGACATAGTATGTGAGTGCTGAATGCTTATAGTGAAAGTTGACATTGTTTGTTCATCATCCATTCCACCTCTTCCCTATTGCATAGTGGCCATGAAGACCACTTTAGGGGTCAGTCTGATTAAACTGATCAGTGTAATCCAATTGCCCTTGCCAATCTAATATCTGAGGATGGGTGGTTCTGAGCCAGTAAATCCATGGCATTCCCTAGGTTATAGGGAATGGCTGAGGAACGAACATATAACCCAATTCATAGTAAAGATCTATATGGGATTCATCTAGATATTCAGAAAAAGAAATCTTCTTTATTCTAATCTGAAAAATCAGAGAATGAATCTCTTTCTTCCTTTGGATATCAGCTGTGTTAGCATGAGACCAGGAAGTACTACAGTTCATTTGCCCCACGGGAAAGGCAGTCTGTGGATGGGACATCATTCCAAGATAATAGAACTGAGGCAACCACAGAGAAATGGAGCTAGTGTCGCTGAATGAAATTGACTCAGGTTCACAATAAACTCCGGACTTTGAATTGTGGAAATCAGCACAGTTCTTACTTCTTAAATGGGGTGGGATTGGTATTACTAGAAGTTGAGGCATCTTACCTGACAAAATCCCTACTTTCTCTTAACAAGTAAAGAGACATTATCTAAAATATGTAAATGAAGAAATAGCTTTCAATAAATATTGTTTTTTTAAAAGATGTTATTTATTTTATTATTATTTATTATTTTATTATTATTTATTATTTTATTTATTTGACAAGGAGAGAGAGAGGACACAGTTGGCAGAGGGAGAAGGAGAAGTAGGCTCTCCACGGATCAGGGAGCCAGGGTCTATCCTGCACCTGGGATCATGACCTGAGCCTAAGGCAGATACTTCACTGACTGAGTCAACCAGGAGCCCCCAAGTTAGAATTTTAAATTGAGTCCATTTTAAAAAATGATTTCTTTAATTACTATTTAATATGGGCAATTTAAAAATCAAAGTATTTTTTGTTCTGAACATAGAGAATGGTAATCCAGAAGTGGGGTACATAGAGTGAACATAAGAAGTCAGAGTCTTAAAGGATAAGAAATTTGAAGTTTCATCCTTTTTTTTTTTTTTTTTAATTTGTTGGCATGAGTAGGGGGAGGAGCAAAAGGGAGAGGGAGAAGCAGACTCCCTGCTGAGCAGGGAGCAGGACTCAAGGCTTGGTCCCGGGACCCCCGAGATCACAACATGAGCAGACACTTAATCAACTGAACTGAACCACCCAGTTGCCCCTCATCTTTTTTTATTTTTAAAGTTACCAGGGGGTAGTATCTAAAATGTATGTACTATGTTACAGAGGTATTGAGCAACCAAAAAAAAAAAAAAAAAAAATACTGAGTGCTTGTTTGTTAAGATAGATTTCTTAAAACAAAATGGACATTTTATACATATGGTTGTCATAGCCTGTTTCTGAGCAGTGAGAATATCGGCTTTTCTTTTTCTTAGATTGATATTGATAGTATGCTTTCTCTAAATAATATTATGGTCCCATGTTCCCCTCGTCAAATCTTTTCCTGTTTCAACATGAAACAAATTTATTGCTCCCCAGTAGATTTTCACAGTGTTCTCATGGTCACTCCACATAAAATTCTGGATAAATCTTTGATACTTTCCTCCCCTTACTACAAATTCACTTTGCATCTTTTCTTATCCAGATTTCAAATGTCATCTGACATAGATTTCAGTGGAGTGTTTCAGTATCTTCCACAACCAGTTAATTTTTATGCTGGATAAATAGTTGGAGACACATCAAGTAATTTTTTCACTACAGAAGAATACCCACGTGCAGGGAAAGTAGTGGCTGAAATCCAGCCTGTATCTACTTGCTATGTACTCTGGAATTCGCTGCCAGCAAGAAAGGGCACATTTTATAATTCACACAAAGTTGCTATACATGTTATTGGTAACCAAGGTTGGAAAGGGAAATAAAAACAGCAACAGGAGAGGGTTATTGAATATATAATCAATTTCAACCAAGGTTTTTGGAGCATTCTCTGAGCGTTAAGCCCTGAGTCAGAGAAAGGAGGAAATCATTGGGCCTATGATGAATAGGGGGATTACAGGTCTGTTGAGTACCCCAGTTTGTTTAATTTTT
This sequence comes from Mustela nivalis, assembly GCF_964662115.1. Classification (NCBI taxonomy): domain Eukaryota; kingdom Metazoa; phylum Chordata; class Mammalia; order Carnivora; family Mustelidae; genus Mustela; species Mustela nivalis. The sequence continues at coordinate 59,749,580 of NC_139022.1, read as the reverse complement.
CCCATTTTCTCATTTGCTCTTAAATGTTTACCACTATGGATAGTAAATTATGTAGTCACCCTAAAAAAGGAAGGGAAAATTAATTCTAGACTGAGTGGCATGGCAGGAGGATTGGTGGGGGAAGGGACACAAGGTAGAAATATGACAGAAAACATAGTGACTCTGAGCTGGTGAAGGGACACACCACTTTTAAGGAGTTTTTATTTGTTTTTGTTTTTTTTTTTTACTTTCATTAAAGATTTTATGTATGTATGTATGTATGTATGTATGTATGAGAGGAATAGAGAACAAGCACCTACAGGAGAAGTAGCTGGTAGGAGGAGAGGGAGACGCAGACTCCCTGCTGAGCAAGGAGTCCAATGCCGGACTCATGACCTGAGCCAAAGGCAGCCATTTAACCAACTGAGCCACCCAGGCACCCTTAAGGAGTTTTCATTTGTCTTCAGAGCAGTGAGAACTAATGATGTTTTGGGAGCAGGGAGACGGTAAGATCAGATCTGTTTAGTGTTGGTAAGATCTAAAGTACATTTCCCCTACCACTGCCTTTCCTCCCCACCACCTCCCACCATATACACATACATGGGACTAGGAAGAAGGAAAGGAAGATCATGTCCTTTCTGAGAACAAACACCCTCATAACTGAGCTCCACTTAATCTTCAATCCACTATAACTCCTTGGAATAACCCACCCTCTCCATTCCCTCTGTAAAACACATTGCTGTCATCGGCAGCTTTTAAGCGCTTATATGTGGAAAGCTACTCTAGTGCAACATACATTTCTGCTTCTGTAAGTTGAATTGCATATTTTAAATTATGTATTTGTTCTTTTAAGCCTGTTAATGCTAGTTGTACTCATTGTTGCAGTTATATAATTGAAAAAAAATACATAAACTGATGAACTAAGAAGGCAATCTAGTTTCTTTGAAACATTTGTGGAATGATTTTGAAAAACTGAAAGTCAACTGGCTAAGAATATTCAGATAAATGAGGTATATATGAAACAGTTAAAAAAAAAAAAAAAAGTGAAATAGGATAAACATCCAGAAGATTCTGCATTCAGTTTGCTTAACAGTATTGTTCCACAAACAGTTTGTGTTACAGCATTATCATATATTGTATAACTGAAGCCATATTAATATGCTCTAGTAAAGGGACAGGCCAAGTCTGGCCTGCAGTCAAAGCTACTACTTGGTTGGGCTGATAGTGGTATGGTCATTCTCTAGGATTCTTTCAGTTTTTGCAGGGGGCAGACAAATGATAGGGAACATGTGTTAGGGTTCTCCAGAGAAACAGACTAATAGGATATATATAAAAAGAGATTTATTGTAATGAATTGGTTCATGCTTTAGAGGCTAAGAAGTCCCAAGAGCTGTACAAATAAGCTGGAGACCCAGGAGAGCTAATGATACAGCTCTAGTCCTAGTCCAAAGCCCTGAGAACTAGGAGACATGATGGTGTAAGTTCCAGTCTGAGTCTGAATCCAAAGGCAGGAGAAAACTAAGAATTCAGGCAGAGAGAGAAAATTCTTCCGTTACTTAGCCTTATTTGTTCTATTCAGGCCTTCAGTAGATTGTATGAGTCCCACCCTCAGTGGGGAGGGCAATTTGTTCAGTCCACCTATTCGAATGTAAATTTGAATCCAGAAACACTCTTATGGACAAACCCAGAAAGTTTAACCAACTATCTGGGCACCTTGTTGCCCAGTGAAGTGGACACATAAAATTAACTCTCACGGAACACCACCCAGGCATCTTTATGACCTTTAAAAGTAGCACCCAGGGATGCCTGGGTGGCTCAGTTGGTTAAGCAGCTGCCTTCGGCTCAGGTCATTATCCCAGCGTCCTGGGATCGAGTCCCACATCGGGCTCCTTGCTCCGCAGGGAGCCTGCTTCTCCCTCTGACTCTGCCTTCCACTCTGTCTGCCTGTGATTGCCCTCGCTCGCTCTCTCTCTGACAAATAAATAAATACTTAAAAAACAAAAATAAAACTAGCACCCATCTCCACAATGCATACCCAAAATATGATACATTGTTTTTTCGTTTTTGGGTCAGAAGTACACTGGGTATTAGTTTCCAAGACTTCGAAGTCTTCCCCACTGAAATAGCTTTTACTTAAAAGCTAAAACCCAGTATGGGGATTACTCCAACGCCTAGTGTGTCAATCACAATTATTACATTTTGGGATTGAAGAAATGAGCACTAGTTGTTTCCATAGACCCAGTGTACTTACCGTGAGTCCAAATTTGTCCAGGCCTACGTTTATTACTTGGCTCTTATATATTCCTACTCTTAATAGGGAGGTCAAGAAAATATTCTCAGTCTCTAGTATTGATGTCAACACACGTCCTGTGTCTAATTTTCCTTGAAATGTCTGGACACTTCCTTTCCCTCAGTATTCAGTCACCTGAGAAAATGGCCTAGGTCCTTTTGCGGGAAGGACTAGAAGAATCATTACAATATGTATTTGCCATAGTGTTGTGGAGTCCTTTCTGCTAGAACCTGACTACCTCTATAGTCAATAGCTTCTGGGTCTAAAAAATATTAGCTCCAGTCTGGGAACTGGGCAATGGGTCATGACACTTTTTACTATTGTGACCATGCTCGGTCTCCTCATTCATTCTTCCTTTCTTTGATTACATACATTAGGCAGTATTCTTATTGCCGGCCCATCTTTTTTTTTCTCTAGGGGCACTTCTAGAAGACATCTCCACAACTACTTCTAGGTTGAACTCCCTTGGCTATCCTGCTGATTTCCTCAGTCATTATGATAATTGTGACATGCTGACTTCTGGTATTAAGTTCTGTCTTCTGGATCTGCTATGCTTCTGGGCCCCATCATTCCCATTGCTACTAATAAGCCACGTTTTATGATAGTATCACCGACAATAAGCCCTGGTCTTTAGAGGTAAGCTGTCACTGAACTTCTTCATGAGGGTGATACCTCTCTTACCAGGGCATGCCTGTGGTTTTGGTGGTTTGGAGAACGATGTACCCTCTCATGGAAGATAATCTTCCATTCTGGGCTTCTGGCCTCGCATAATATATCTACTTCTCTGATCTTTTAAATCTTACCTTCCACTGTCGGGTGTGACAATTTAGGCATTTCAGCATCTCTCAGCATAGGCCATTACTTTCTCCAGACTTTTAGGAACCATCCTAACAGGAGATTTTCACCACCCCCTGGGACCCTGTAAGGTTGTGAATTCCCATAACCCAAGAATGCCAACAAGTCAATAGGTTACCCTTATCTACTCTTATGTTCTAGCTCTTTTGATCAAGTGCTCTGAAAACCTGCCCAAATATTTCCCTGTTTTGGGTCAGTATATGCTGACTAGTTCTTGCTGCCTACCATATTCCCATGTGGTGTAGCAGCTATGAAAGAAGGTGGGCTAAGTTTCTTAGAGAGTCCTCTTCTGTTCAGAAGCACTTACTGTGGTGACTTTCTGTGTGGGGGAGTGCTAGCTTCTTTTTTTTTTTTTCTACTTTTTAAAAGGATTTTATTTATTTATTTGACAGAGAAAGGAGGGAGCAAAGAGGGGGGAACAGCTGGCTCCCCCTGAGCAAGGAGTCCTATGAGGGATTTGATCCCAGGGCCATGAGATCATGACTTGAGCAAAAGCAGACACTTAACAGCTTAACTGCTTAACCAACTGAGCCATGGAGGAGTCCAGGAGTGCTAGCTTTTAACCAGAAAGGTGGGCAACTTCTGTAGGTTCTGAGTGTTCATGGAAGTCTCTCAGAATCTTTGGGGGTATCCACACAGCTCTCCATATGCCTCATTTATGAGAGTCCTGATTTTTCCAACAAGTTATCTACCCTTGGATTCAGTTGTTTTTAAAGCTTCTTGATTGATTAAGTTTGGGGTTTGGTGTTAAAGCTTTTTCTGTTTTTCTCAGGCCAGGAGGCAAAGGTGTCTTTGGAAGCCACTAGGGAAGTAGTTTTCACTTGGTTAACTGCTCTCTGGTTTTCATTAACCTTTTGTAGGCCTCAGTGCAACTTAATAATAGCCAGCTAATAATAGCTTGTATCTATTGTTCATACACCTACACACACTTTTGAATTGCCCGCATCTTTGCCCCTGTCATGGCATTCCTCTGCTTCAGGAGAATCTCCCTAGTGACAACTGGTGAATGTTTTCTTAACTGGGCCACCACATTGTACCAGAGACTATCCAAGCCCCAGATACCACATGTGGTGAGGTTCATGTGGGACAGTTCAGATCCAGTTTCCCAAACCCCCTCTTACTGATTTCTTAGACAACTCCTTTTACCAAGTGTCTCACTCAGGGTATTCCAAGAAACAGATGATGGCACTAAGTTAGTTGTCCAGGAAGCCTATTGGAAAAAAAGATGAAGGGAGAGAAAGCAGGATTGGGAAAGAAAGGTTTCAGATGATGGTACAAATACGACAAAAGCTCAGCCAGCACAGTGCGGAGCTATGGAGCAAATATTCCTGTTGGGGTAATCCTACATTGAGCAAAGATGGCTGGGCCCTAGTACCACCGCCATCCTCAGTCATTGGCTGAGCAGGAGAGTTTGCCTCAGTTGGAATGCTGTATTAAAACCTGAAAATACTACAGGTAGAGGCAGTTACCTTAATGGCGTTAATTGCGGCTGAATTGCAAGTTCTGTCTTGAAGGGAGATAGAAGCAGTACACTTCCATGGCTATCCTGATCTAGTCTGGAAAGGCTTAGGGGTGCCAGCAACTAGAAGCTGAAGAAGTTGATCAAGGGGATAGGAAGGGAGGCTGAAACATGGAGTGCTGATTGAAAGTTGCTGAAGAAGCATTTTGAACACTACATCTCCCCAAGTCTGTATCATTAGGCAAAGGACAACTGCAAAGTGGAGTTTTACGGGAACACAGTTATGCCCATCTGTTTACATGCTGCCCATGGCTGCTTTCTTGCTACAATTCCAAGAGTTGAGCGAATCGAAAATATTTACTACCTGGCACTCCAGGGAAAAGTTAGCTGACTTCTGATCTCTTAAGTTTATTTACATCTATATATTTCTGTGGTAGAAATAGTAAAAAATGGTGTACCGTGTTGCATCTCTTCCAAAATCTGCAGTCAGAGAAATCACACTGGTAGCTTGCAATTGGCTGTGGTGGGAGAAATTTTGCCATAGAAATAAGCAAATGCTGCAATTCAAGTCTTTTCCTTTTTGGAGAGCTGCTTGCTAAACACTGACTAGCAGCATTTATTGCTTCATGGTAAGTGCTGTGGACTGGATTATGTCTTCCCAAAATACATATATTGAAGTCCTAACTCCCCATCCCTCAGAATGTGACTGCATTTGGAGATAAGGTTTTGAAAGAGGTAATGAAGCTAATTCAGTGTGACTGGTGTCTTCATAAAAAGGTAATTTGGGATCAGATACAAAAGGGAAGACCATGGCAGGACTCAGGGGGAAAAAGTGGCTATGAACAAGCCAAGGAGGAAGTTCCAGAAGAAATCAACCCTGCTGACACCTTGACCTTGGGCTGTTTTCTAAGCCACCCAATCTGTGGTGCTTCATTTGGGAAAACTAGTATAGTAAGTGACTCAAGAAAGCGTCAGAGTCTACAGAGAAACATTAACTGAAATGATTTTCAAATAACATTGATCTCTTGAGTGGCTGCACCCCACTCTTTTCACCCCAAATTCAGTTGCCAGATCAGCCTTTTGTACCCCTGGAAGACCAGTTCCATTAGGAAATAAATACTATGTTACTGGTAGTACTATACTAATATTAGACTATGTATTTGAGTAGACTGTTAGGCAAGGCATCTTTATGACTCCTTTGGGCATAAGTAGACTTTAAATCCTTATAAGTACTTTTAAAAATCAAGTGTTCTTGGGAAGATGCTAATCTATTTTCAGTTCAGATTAATACTATAGAAACAATAGTCAGAAATCTGTTTTTTGATATAGATTTACATTCGGTTAATAAATACAATCATTTACCCATGTATATTTCTTTTCTGTGATTTCAATATCTAAATAAGAGGTCAGTAAATGAAAATTGCTTTCCTTTTTTGACTTTCAAATATGCACAATATTAAAATATCAAAAGCTTGTTTAGAATTTTATGGAAAAGTAGTAAAAGTAGAGATGATAGAATTGAAGTTAGGGAGGTCTGTAGAGTCTCTTAGACTCAGTCACTTCTCTGTCATCCCAGAAGTCCCACTGGCTCCTTGCAAGAATCCTGGGCACCTGAGAATTACAGTGTGGAATGTGTTATAGAGAAATAAGCATTATGCAAGGATTTGAAAGTTTTGCTCTGAATTTGTGACTTTGAGCTGGTTGTTAGCCTTCTCTGGTCTTTGATTCTCTGATTTGCATAGTGGAGGTAAAAGATATAGATGATCTCTAAGGCACCTTTCAGCTCTAAAATTCTATGATCTCCAGTTCTACCTGGTTATAAACCATTTCACATCTGTCCAGGTGATACCAGGGATTTAATCTAAGGTCATGAGCAAGCCAGACTATGCCAAAGGGGAAACAATTCTTTTTTTTTTTTTTAAAGATTTTATTTATTTATTTGACAGAGAGATCACAAGCAGGCAGAGAGGCAGGCAGAGAGAGAGAGAGAGAGGAGGAGGAAGCAGGCTCCCCGCTGAGCAGAGAGCCCGACGTGGGACTCGATCCCAGGACCCTGAGATCATGACCTGAGCCGAAGGCAGTGGCTTAACCCACTGAGCCACCCAGACGCCCCAGGAAACAATTCTTAACTGCACTCTGCATTCTCTTTAACTCTGGAAGCATATTTCATTTTTCACATTGGCTAAATTCATCTCTGGTCAGGAACTAAGAATTATTCCAAACTTGCCTGATTTATCTGGCATAGATAAGGAATATTCATATTGTAATTTGAAAACTCTGTTAGTTCATGAATATCAAATTAACCAGAAACCTGGCACATAGTAGGCATTCAATAAATAGTTGTCCCTTGTGACTTAGCTAAAAAACACTGAATTACATACTTTAAAGTAGTGAATTTTATGGAATGTGAGTTACGTGTCAATTTAAATAGTTGTTGAGTGAATGGAATGTTGCATTTTGAATGTAGAAGAAAGGGTATTCATGTTGTGATTTTAAAATGTTGATTTCTGGGGACGCCTGGGTGGCTCAGTTGGTTAAGCTACTGCCTTCAGCGCAGGTCATGATCCCAGGGTCCTGGGATCGAGTCCTGCATTGGGCTCCTTGCTCAGTGGGGAGCCTGCTTCTCTCTGCCTCTGCCTGCTGCTCTGCCTGCTGCTCTGCCTGCTTGTGTTCTCTCTCTCTCTGACAAATAAATTAAAAAAAAAATCTTTAAAATGTTGATTTCTGATGTTCAGAATAAAACAACAAGAACCAAAAAAAAAAAAAAAAAAAGACAACCAAAAAAACCCAAAATAAAAACAGGAAATTTAAATCAAATACCGAATAAGAACATTAGTTGTCAGGAGACATTAAAGATATTTGGGATACACCCTTGAACTTTGAGATTTTGGCAAGCATGTATATAATAGAAATTTCCTTGCTGCTTTTTCAGAGGCAAAATAATGACCAGATCAGCTGTGCTCCTTTATGACATTTAAAAATGCTCTATGCTTTATAAGTACTACACTGACATTTAATGACATGAATTCATGATGCCTCACATGTTGCATATTATTTCCTTGGATCAATTTCTTAATACAATGATAGTCATGGGCTTTTTTATTAACTATAAAAATTTACAATGTTTGATCAAACTCAACATGAATGCCGTATTTTAATATATTTCCTCCTTTTTGTGAGTAAATGAATATTTGCTGAGATGGGTGTTAGGAATCTTTTAAGTTAGTTTAAAATAAAAATGCTTCATATTTTTTGTACTTCTTTTTTCCAGTTTTATTGAAAAATAGTTGATATACATCACTGTATAAGTTTAAGACATACTGAATGATTGATTTACATATATTATGAAATGATTACAATCATAACTTAGCTAACATCAATTTCTCTATATAGATACAATAAAAAGAAAAAAAAAGGAAAAAATTTCTCCTAGTGATGGATTCTTAGGATTTACTATAACAATTTTTCTATATATCATACAGCAGCATTAGCTATAGTCATCATGTACATTACATCCCTAATATGTATTTATCTTATAACCAGAAGTTTGTATCATTTGAACACCTTCCTCCAATTTCCCCTCCCCCAATCTCTCTGCCTCTGTTAACCACAAGTCTGATCTCTTTTTCTATGAGTTCGGGTTTTTTGGTTTTTGGTTTTTGGTTTTGTACAGTAAGATTGTACAGCATTTGTTTTTCTGTATTTGACTTATTTTACTTAGCATAATGCCTTCAAAATTCATCTGTGTTGTCACAAAACAAATGGTAAGATGTCCTTGTTTTTTGTTTTGTTTTGTTTTGTTTTTAACGGATGAGTAATATTCAACTGAATGTGTTTAGGTTGGGGGTAACTACTTTTTCCACTCATCTGTTGATGGACACTTGGATTGGTTCCATATCTTGGCTATTGTAAATAATATTACTGTAAATAATGAGGTGAACATGGAGGTGTACATATTTTCTCGAGTTTGTTTTCTTTACCTTTGGATATAGACCCAAAAGTGGAATTGCTGCACCATGGTGTAGTTCTATTTTCAATTTGTTGAGGATCCTCCATAATAACTGTACCAATTTACAATCCCACCAGCAGTGCACAAGTGCTCCCTTTTCTCGACATCCATGCCAGCATTTCTTGTCTCTTGCTTTTGATGACAGCCATTCTAACAGGCATCAAGTGATATCTCATGGTGATCATAATTTCCATTTCCCAAATGACTAGTGACATTGCGTGTGTTGTGACATACCTCTTAGTACCTTTCACATATCTTCTGTTTTATTTCTTATTTTCACCATATAATTAACAGGAGAGGGCAGTAATAGACTGCTTTCAAGAATTCTATAGCTTAACATATATTTCAGAGCCAAAATCCTATAATTCTGCTTTTAAAATCCTCCTTCAGTAATGTGCTACATGCTCTTTATATTTATTACTAATGAATCATTTAAACCTCTCATGTATCCCTTACAGCATAAAGTATCCTTAGTAATTGTCTGACCCCCCCCCCTCACTTTATAGGTAAGAAGATGAAAGCCTAAAGATCGTGTGTGATACCTCTAAGACTGCCTAACCACTTGATGGCAGAATTTATTTAATTTTGTCCATATTACCACAACAAACCATCCGTTTAATTTGCATCCATGAAATGGAAACTAGTTATGAACTTTGCAATGGATTCAGAAGAGATCTGAAGAACTTTAGGCTTGAATAAGATCAGGTTTACCCCCTCAGAATTAGTTAATATTTTCTGAGTTCACCAATAAATCTGAATTCACAAATAAATCTGAATTCACAAATAAATCTGATGCCTCTTCCTCTTCCTGATCCTATTCCTCATTTTCATTGACTATATTTCTATTAGTATGTTAATATTTGTATACATCTGAATTCTTTACAAAGAGGATTTGAGACAACCCTGAAACATATTTTTACAAAGCATAAAAGTCTTGGTCTTGCTTTGCACTATTAGTATTAAGTTTGGATGATATATAAAAATCATTATATATTAAATCTCAGGTCTGTATTACTTTGCTTGACTAGATTTTTTTTTTTTTTTTTAAATTTAGCCCATGAGAACTCTGCATTGCCCTGCTCCTGGTGCATTTGGGGCCTTCCCTCCTCTTACTATGGTTCTGGCCTCCTTCCCTTCAAAAAGGTAAAGCGCTGGATAGGTTGTTTGCACATCATCTCCAGACACCAGAGTGCTGGCCAGAGTCTGGCCCTCACTGTCTTGGAGTGCTGCTGAGGGTTCCAAGTGAGCCAAAGCAGAAACAGTATAAGTCCCCTCCAAAAAAAAAAAAAAAAAAAAATCATCACAGCATATTACATCTATATGTTGGTTAAAAATTATTCTTAGTAAGAACTTTGAAACTTTGATAGGCTTTGAAAATTTCTGACAAAATTATATTTCTTATTGTATAGGTGGCTCTAAGTAATACAACACAGTTCCCGTTTTGATGCTACAATATGAGCAAACTGTAAAGATCAGGGCATAAAATAGACATTTTTATTGACTGTTTCTCTTAGGGAAGAGATAAGATCCCCCAACCTTGGTTTTCCCACCCAAGTTTATGCTCTTTCTGCTTCTGGGATATGAGTTGGAAAATTGTTCTTACTGGTAGCTTCTCAACAACAGCAGGTGCAGTCAGTCAGCTTACCAGAGTATTTATGCTATATCAAACAAAATGCTTCTGTCCTCAGTAATCATTTTTTATTATATACTCACTGATGAACCAGAGAATCAGTAAATACACATGTGCACGTACCTGTAGAAATATAAATGAGAATCTTGGATGCTGTGCTGTGACACCCAGATTTCAACCCCTTTAGGACTGAGACACCCATGCTAACATCCACCTGGAGTGTTGGCTGGGGACCTCTCATAGCTACCTTCTAATCTTGAAATTCCTCTTGATCTGAAGAAGATCCTGCATCACATTTACACTCCCTCTGTCGACGTGGGGAGCTTCTCTGAGGAGGCTTCAGATCTCACACGGGTCAACGGAGGCCTGTGTTACAATGGCATCACAGTTCAAATTCTCCCTCTACCCAATACTATTTCTCTTAGGGCTCACAGATCTTGTTTCTGAGAGAAAACCCCACCCCCAACAGTCCTCCTACATGCAGATCTCAGAATCTCAGGGTGTCTTTCCAAGGATCCGGTCCTGCAATAGTGTGTGTGTGTGTGTGTGTGTGTGTATATATATATATATATATTTGCATATATGGAAATAGGGGAGAGAAAGGAAGAGAGAAATTTGAATGAGGTGATTAATTTTAGCTATCACATGTGGCATAATCATGGGGGAAGGACGAACACAAGACTTGGATATCAAATTCATTTTCTTAAATACCACTGTTCCTATTTTATCTACATTCCTTTTACTGGATGATCTTCCATTTATCCCCTACATGTTAAACTACCTCATCCTTATGTGCTTCACTCTCTTTTCTATGATTCCATGAGCAATCTTTACATTCAACTTGTCCCTGTGAAATTCATTAGTACTTACAATTGGTTCCCTAAATCTTTAGTTCCAAATCTAATCTTTTCTGAGATCCACAGGAGAATTTCCAAAGGCCTTTTTGACCTCTCAACTTGAATTTTCTTTTTGTTGTTTTTTTTTTTAAAGATTTTATTTATTTATTTGACAGATGACAAGTAGGCAGAGAGACAGGCAGAGAAAGAGGAGGAAGCAGGCTCCCCACTGAGCAGAGAGCCTGATGATGCGGGCTAGATCCCAGAACCCTGGGATCATGACCTGAGCCGAAGGCAGAGGCTTTAACCCACTGAGCCACCTAGGTCTCCCTCAACTTGAATTTTCTACAGATATGTTTAAAACTCAACTCATAAAGTGAACAAAACTGCTCCCCCCTGGTCCCCATTCCTTTTTAATACTGTCTTCCCAGTTTCTCAAAGTAGATTACCTTAATCATTGTTATGCTTCCTTAAGAGCTTACTAACAATTCATCATCAAGTCTTAAAAATTCTAATAAAAATTTGTCTAAAAATCTAGTTTTTCCTCTGCTTTATTCAGGCCTTCACTTCTTCTTTTTCTTCTTCTTATTTTTTTGCCCCAAAGCCCATCTATATATCCAATTTTACTTCTTTAGCCATCTGCTCATTTTCTGCTCATTTCAACCCTGTACCTCTTAATCCGTCTAATTTACCACATGTCACTTAGCTATGGGCCTGTATAAGAGAGTACCCAGTGTTTGCAAAAATCATCCTGGACCCACTTCCCTGTTTGTGGTCCATTTCTTATACATCCCTTGAGTCTTCATTCCATCATTTCCACTTCCTGAACCTGGCATTTGTGTGTAAATTCCCACTCTCAATTCTTGAATCTTGGGATTCTGACTTGCCTTTGTTTATTTTGGACCTTTGCAGGTAATGGAGTTACTTACTATAGTCATTCTCATGCTCTAAGATCTGCAGCCCAGGGTAATTTAACACTTAATCCCTTGTGGGGACTATGGACATTCTGCTGCTAACTTCATTATAGGAGTATATTTTTCCTCAAGATATGTAAAAATACACTTTAAGTCAGCAGTTTTTTTTTTTTCCCCCCAACAATTTTTTTTTTAAGCACATTCTATGAAGCTAGATGCTGTTCTGGCTACTAATGATATAGTAGTCAACAAAACCCCTTATATTCTAGTGTTCTAGTGGGATAAGTGCATCTGTTGAAGCCCAAAGATAAGGCAGGGTGAGGGAGGGAAATGCTGACCATAATATTTATACCTATCCACCTGGCTGAATTAGTTTGTTAAAAAGAGAAACTGCTTCTCCTGCAGGTAGCAGCAGTTTCTCCCACAGCTGTTCTAGGGATCTGCAAGCCAACATTGCTTCATTCCTCAGACATGTCTTGGGGTCAGTGAGAAAAAAAAAAAATGCTGTTCTTGATTAAGCAACTGCAAGTCCACATGGAAGCCTAAGACTCATAATTGGCACATTTAATAGGATGCTAGTTTATAATATAATATGATACAACTTAGTGTTTTTTTTGCAACCTTTCTCTCCCTTACTTTAAGGCTTGTTATATAGAAGGAGCTAGAGGCTATTATACCGAAGAAGCTACCCCAAAAAGGACATTGATGAGCTTTAGATTCAAAAGCTGACTTTCTTGACCCCTCTCTAGGAAGATAATTGTCTTGCAAACCTGGAGAGTGAAAAGGTTTTCCTAAACTCCTTTTACTTGCATTTAACATATCAAAAGCTAGGCCTGATAGCCACTGGGCTTTCAGGGCACCCCTAATCACAATAGGAAACATTGTGTTATAACCCAGTTCAAATGTACTTCTATTCATTATAAATATAGTATAAATATAATAGCTGAAACAAAACTGTTCCATAAAAAACTTATTGTTTGCGATGTATTTTGATATACTTTATCCACTACAATTTCATCTCTTTTTAATACACTATTCACAACACACTGAACTGGGATCAGAGTTAAAAACAAACAAAAAACTAGCCTAGTGTTTTTTTCAAAAAGGGAGGATTCAATTGGGAAAAAGAGAAGTTAAGTCAGCTTCTGGAGGGGATGACAGGGGTCCGACAATGCTTGGGGGAGAGAATCAGAAGAATCAGAGTATTCAAATTCTTGGTGTTGAGTAGAATTGATCAGAAGGAAAAAATCTGTAATGGAATTACATTAATGTAGGTTATAAAAAACAAAATGGATAAAGTCACTGAGTTCACTACTGAATTCAGGGGAAAGTATAAGTTTACCAAGACATTCTGAAAAATAGATAAGGATGAGGCAAATACAGAATGTTTTCATTATTATGATGATAAGCAGAGGATGAGCTAAAAACCACAACTGGAGTCTGATCAAAGGACGGGCTCTAACTGACTGATGCTGTATAAGGCCCCACTCCTGGTGTCCTGAATAATGGAGTTCCTCTTCACGATCACGATATTTAAATAGGAAAATACAATAAGAAAATGAAGTAATTGGTAAACAGTGGTAGAACAATCTGTAGTCTAGTTATTGTCACCTTGGGGGAAAAAGGAGGGGGTCACTGGAAGGTAAGGCGGAGAGAAATTGTGGAAGAAAGATGAGAACATAGAAATGATAAACTTGGGTTAGGCAAAAAAAAAAAAAATGTACAGACTTGTATGCACAGAAAACACTGAGATGCTTTAGACCTGTTACATTTAACTTAGAAGATTGTGTTCACCATGGATACTAGAAGTTTGTGTCTCCAGATTGCCTCATAGTGTCTCATCTTCTTTCACCTTTCAGACAAGTAGATGAGGCTGAGGTTTTCTTAGACTGGATTAAATGTAGATTTTTTTTTCTTTCCTGCTTCCCAAAAGCAAGTGGGGACTCCTAAGAAAGATCAGATGGGTTACAGAAAATGAAAAGACCTCATCGTTACTATATATCTGAGTAGAGTGAATAACTGTATGACCCTATCCCTTTGATCTTTGCTCAGATGTCACCTTTTCATGGTCTGTTTATAATTGTACCCAACTACTTCTTATTCTCCTATGCTGCTTTACTTTTCTATGTGGTGTTTATCACAATTGTGTGTTGTCTGTGGGTGTGTATGAATAGGATAATGAATTGCCATGTTTCCATCACCAAGCTTCAGCAATTATCTATATTTTACCAGCATTATTTAACTTATACCCCCACTACTTTTATTTCTGTATATGTTAAAGCAAATCTCAGACACTATAGCATTTCCTTCCATAATGTGCACTTTACTTACCATGTTTAATGTCTGTCCTACCTTTCTAGAATGTGAGCTAGATGAGGGCAGTATTTTTATCTGCTGTAATCACAGAAACATTCCCAGCACCTAAGAAAAGTTTTCTGGCATACTATAAGTGCTCAATAAATATTTTTCTGCTCCCTGCTCAGTAGGGAGTCTACTTCTGCCTCTTCCTCTGCTTCTCCCCCCACTGGTGCTCTTTCTCTTTCAAATAAATAAAATTTAAAAATAGGGACGCCTGGGTGGCTCATTTGGTTAAGCAGCTGCCTTCGGCTCAGGTCATGATCCCAGCGTCCTGGGATCGAGTCCCACATCAGGCTACTTGCTCTGCAGGGAGCCTGCTTCTCCCTCTGACTCTGCCTTCCACTCTGTCTGCCTGTGCTCACTCTCACTCTCTCTCTCTCTCTTACAAATAAATAAATAAAATCTTTAAAAAAAATAAATAAAAAATAAAAATAAATAATTATTTTTCTAATGAATGAATATGGAACTTAAAAAGAGTAGTTTTAGTCTTTTGCTAATTAGGCATAGATAAATGCACATTTTTATTTAGGTAACCTGGCAATTTCCTATTGGTGAGTTGTATGGGGGTTTCTGGCCATCTTCTAGACTGTGTTTGAAATGTCCAGCTTACCTTAACAGAACATTTAGCACATCTGTTTTGGAAAGTGTAAATGCAGAATTTAGGTTCTTCTAAGAGCAACTGGCCCACACTTATGGCTTAGATCAGGAGGACCTCAAGAGAGAGCTGACTGGGAAGCTGGCCCAGACTGTGAGTCCACTAGTTGGCCACAACTGACAATAACTGAGACAATTAGGCAGAAACAAGTGGAGATTTTGCCTTTTAGTGTTTGGTAATGAGCCAGACATAACCCCAATCAGGTCCTAAACTAGACAAAAACACCATGCTCCATCATTCAAATGAGGAAGTACAAACATAAGTCTTAATTGTACTCTCATGCTGGTGTTGCTTTTAGAAATTTCAGTGCTCTTTCAGGCGTGCCTGGGTGGCTCAGTTGGTTAAGCAAGTGCTCGGATCATGATCCTGGAGTCCCAGGATTGTCTGGCATCAGGCTCCCTGCTCAGCAGAGAGTCTGTTTTTCCCTCTGACCCTCCCCCTCTCTCAAATAAATAAATAAATAAAATCTTAAAAAAAAAAAAAGTGCTTTCTCTAAATACAATGCCCTAGCTGGGTGGGGGATGGAGTAATTGAGGGATGGGCTTTAAAGAGGGCACCCGATGTGATGAGCACTGGGTGTTGTATGCAACTGATGAATTATTGAACTCTATATCTGAAACTAATGATATATGTTGGCTAATTGAATTTTGAATTTAAAAAAAAAGAAGAAAAATGCAATGCCCTATACTATGGCACTACTCAGTTATTTCTTTCTTTGGGATTAGGAAATTCTGGAAGACTTTCTTTATTCACTCCAACCCCTTAGGCCATCTGCAAAATCATCATCCTAGATTGGTGAAATGCTTGAATCTTTTCAGAGACCACATCACAATCTTGGTAGATGCATTCGCCAAAATGGCAGACCAGCAAGAGCATTTTCTCTGTACTGAACCTCCAGTTCCCCTAGTCATTGTCATATGATTTATTAAGAAAAAGTACCCAACACTGATATCCTGTCATTGAGCCCATTTCTCCTCATGCTTCCAGCAGTCACTGCTCAATGTTCTATATCTCTGTATCCATTCGTCTGTCATCTACCATCTTGGACCAATTACTGCTCCAGCTATGTTTTAGATTATTTCCAAAGCATTTACTATGCAGACCCAAGGCATAATCTGCTACAGTGTAATTTTCAAAAAGTGTATTGTTCTACCCATTCAGCTAATCACCACATTCATGCCATCCAAGCTTCCATCACTTTCCCCCTATATCCTGCCTTCCCAAGAACAAGCCCTGTTGGTTACCTGGATGAGCTGCTCAAGGAAACCTACAGGATCCCTGCTTCTGTTGGACATTTAATGTTTTAGCTTGGCCAGGATGTTCTCCTTTCTCATGGTAAAGACATGAGGTTTTTTTTGTTTTTTCTTTTTTTTAAGGCATTGCTTCTCTTCCATTATCAATTCACTTTATTAGGTTGGGACTGATCCTCCCCCAGCTTTGGTCCAGGAGTGATTCTGTGATCCGGTTGGAGAATCACATTAGTCTAGCCATAGTGCTTGGGCCATGGATAACTACACAATAGAAGACAAGAGGATAAATTCTGAGCTATATTTGAAATTGTTGGGGGGCAGAAAAGCTTCCTTTACAACAGATTTAAACCAGTATTAAAAATCTTGAGCTGTTGTTGACAATTTTGCTACTGTGTGTGGAGAGCCTGCCTAAGGAGAGCCTATCTAAGATTGAAATTAATGCAGAATAAAATAGAATCAATATATGGCTAGATGATATTAATTGAACAATTAATTAAACAATTAATTGAACAATTAATTGGTGTTAATTAACCATACAACTAGTTGTTTAGTCTACAATAGCCCTTAGAAGCAGGGTAAATATTTATTATCCCCAATCCAGAAATGAAGTAAAGGAAGCTAAATGTTTTGCCCAAAGTTTCACAGCTAGTGGTAAAGCCGAGACTTGAACCTCAACAATCTGGGTCTAGAACTTGTGTTCATTACCAGTATGTTACAGTGGTAATTAGCTGTCACTAATAAATGCATAGACTTCAGAAACAAAGAAAGAGAGAGACCCAGTCATTTGTCTTTAAGCTCCCAAATCTGGTCATGCCTGAAATCATAAACTTCTTGCTTTTTTTTTCAATTAAACAAGCAAAGAGATTTCTTTCTCCTTTCAATCCCTTCTTCAGAAGCTGGTTTAAATCTTAAAACTGGAAAACCTGAGTAATCTACTCTCCAGTGGGGAAGGAGCAATATAAAGTTTATGCAAACCTGTATCACACATCCAAGCAGACAGACCACGTGGAAAACACTGGATAGCTTTCCCTAACATATAGGCATTTACATTTGTACTTGTTTGAGGATCATTCATGAGGTTCTTTAAGATAATTCACCGAGGGAACCAACCCTTTAGTATACACCCCTCCCAATATGGATACCTGTTTCTTCATGTTATCTTTTATTTCATGCCAAACCTGGCTAACATACACACTGCTCTACATCTAGGACCTATAGCTTCAGCTGGAGAATCCTAGTATATAGTGAAAGTAGTGTTCTGCTGAGCTGGTATGCTGCAATTGTCCTCATATGGAGATTGCCTCTGAATATGCATACCTGTTTTCCTTAGGTCATTCCAAAGAAACTTAGACTGAACCCTGTTTGGCAGAAGGGATCTGAGTCATATGTAGTATCCATTTCAACTCTGCAGCCTTAAATAATCCCAATACATCCACATACCATGAACCTAAAGGTGACTGACTTGCCCTTGCTCACTTGTTCTTTTTCTTTGTCGCTTTGATCCTGTCCTTAACTGACTCCTGATTCTTCAAAACACCTCTTATTTATCCTTCCAAAGAAATGCAATGATTTCTTAATCAGTATTACAAAGTGTATTAACTATAAAGAAAAGATTGGCAAATATTGACAAAGTAGATGATATTAAAATTAGGAACTTTTATTCATCAAAAGCTACCATAGAAGAGTGAAAGGGCAAGGTATAAATAGGAAAAAAAATTGCAATGCTTATAACAAAGTAACCCTACAAATTAATAAGAAAGGTAATGATAGTAAAAAGAACAAGAAACTTGGATAGACATGTCATAGGATATAATATCCAAATTTTCAATAAATATATGAAAAGACACTCAACATCATTAGTTAATAGGGAAGTGAAAATTAAAACTCTAATGAGTTAACATTAGCCAGTGCCCAGAATGGTTAAATTAAAAATATCAGTACTAAAAGTTGATGAGGATTTGGATATCATGTGTTAGTATTGTTCTAGAACTCTCATGCCCTTTAAAAGAAGTATAATTGGTATAATTTTGGGAAAATGATATTACCTACTAAAATTAAACATATGTACCCTCAGTGAACAGGAATTTCAGTCTTAGATATATACTCAACAGAAATAAACACACATAAACATCAAAACTACACTGGAAATTTATAACAATATTACTTCCTATGACTACAAACAGGAATCCAGATGGAATTAGATGGAATCCAGATGGAATTAGAATGGATAAATAAAAAGAAAACATGGTGTGTGTGTGTGGTATGTGTGTGTGTGTGTTTATGTGTGTGTGTATATATATGTGTGTGTGTGTGTGTGTGTGTGTGTGTGTATAGTGGAATACTATTCAACCTTAAAAGAAAATTCTGCATTTTATGACAACATGAATGGACCTTGAGAACATTATGCTATATGAAGTAAACTAGATACAGAAAGACAAGTACTTTGTAATTTCACTTATATGCAGTATCTAAAATCATCAAATTCATAAAGATGGGAATGGTGTTTACCAGAGGCTGGGTGGAAAAAGAAACAGTGAGTTAATTAATCAACAGGCATAAACTCTAGAGATCTGTTCCACACCATTGTACTTATAGTCAGAAATAATATGCACTTAAAATTTGTTTAAAAGATAGATCTTGTGTTAAGCGTTCTTACCACAATAAAATAATAATAATCAATAGATAAAT
Organism: Mustela nivalis; assembly: GCF_964662115.1. Taxonomy (NCBI): domain Eukaryota; kingdom Metazoa; phylum Chordata; class Mammalia; order Carnivora; family Mustelidae; genus Mustela; species Mustela nivalis. Next base: position 59,730,657 of record NC_139022.1, on the reverse strand, counting down.
AATGGGTGGTACATTCATAAAATGGAAGGGAAAGTGACATACTTTATTTCCATTTACACAATATGGAGGGATCTCAAAGATATAATGTTGGCTGAAAGAAACTAGACATTAAATAATATAATTGCATGGTTCCATTAATATAACATTCAGAAACTAAATTTCAGAAATTAAAATAGTGGTTACCTTTGAACAGGAATTTCAGTCTTAGACATATACTCAACAGAAATGAGCTGATAGCTCCATCTTGCTCCAGAACACCTCTCGTAATATATACATTAATATGGCTAACTATTTAGTGGGTAATTCTACCCACTATCCCAAGTGGTGCTCTAGAACACTGACAGGTTCCCCCATCTGTCCACCTGTTTCCCAATCATCCACCAGTGGAAGTGGTGGTAGCTGGCAACTCAAATTTTCCCAAATGTCTCATGTATATAACTTCCTATTTGTTCGTACTGTTTCCTCTGCCTATCATAAAATTCCCCCTTCTCTTCCAGCTGAGAAACCAATACTTGTGATTCAAAACAAAGATGGTACGACCTGAGACCAGAGAAAGAGGCAAAAATGTATTAGAATCAAACCTACCTTTGACTTTTGGCTTGCCACTTTCAAGTTGTATGCACTTGGCTATCATGTAACTTTTTGGCTTTAGTTTCACATCTATGAAATGAGAGTAATGATATTTAGCTCACAGGCTGTTTGGGGGACTATATAAGATGATACGGTAGGAGCTCATTATATATAATTTTTCTTTACTTTCCCTTCCCTTGCAGTATTACTTGCTTTTTGCTATCTACTCCTCTAGGACCTGTTTGGAATAATTTTAAAGCCATTAGCTTAAAAAGTGTATTTAATATAGCTGAACTTGGTACTAAGAGTGAGAGTTACAAAAGTGAGTAAGATGTAATTCACCAAGAAATTACTACTTTGGTTAGCAATAGAAGGTTATTGATTGAAAAAATGATCTAATGTAATTATTTTAGAAAAAGTAAGAAGGCCATTATGTACAGAAAACGGAAGTTTTAGAGAGAGAAAGAACAATTAGGAATCTACAGTAGTCATGCTGATCCAAAGTTATCAATAACTAGCCCACTAGGATGTGTGAAAGGAAATCAGAAAAGAGACATAATACATGAGTCATTAAGATAAAAGAAGTGGGGGTGCCTGGGTGGCTCAGTCATTAAGTGCCTGCCTTTGGCTCAGGTCATGATTCCAGGGTCCTGGGATTGAGCCCCACATCAGGCTCCTGCTTGGCGGGAGGCCTGTTTCTCCCACTCCCACTCTGTCTGCTTGTGTTCTCTCTCTCTCTAATGGATGGATTAAAATCTTAAAAAAAAAAAAAAGTCTAAAAAAAATCAAAGAACCATTTAGAAACATTTTTTCTAATACATATTGTTCATAAAAATAATACAATAAGAAACTATTCTGAAGCTTCATGGTTAGGAATAGTATTTGTTGATTCTGAAAACAAAATCTACCAATGTTTTATCAATATAATTGTATATGCTCCCATTGGATTAGATGAATCACAAATATTCAAAAACAAACCAACCCCCCACACTATAATAATAGTAAAATTCATCAAATAGATGTCTAGTCACATTAAACATAAGTTTTATGAAACATCCTGATTGTAATTATTAAGAGATGATGAGAATTCTGTTATTATTTTGTCAGAAAAGGATATCTCTCTTGAAAGGAAGAAAATAAGATGCTAGAAAACATGGAATGGAAATTGTTACTACAAAGCAGGAAGACTGCCCATGTTGCAACTATTAGAGAACCATTTTGATGCTCCATGGCTTCAAGTGAGTACTGACTCTATAAAGGGACATAAATCCTGAAAATACACAGAACTTGAAACTTGTTGCTATTATTATGAGCTTGTTTAAATTACAAAGTTTCACTTTGACATTTAAATAGAATCTCTAATATGCGATTTGCTTAAGATATACTTTGTTGCCTATTAACGACTATAAAATAAACTTCTACTATAGCAATGGAATGTAAGTTATAAAGACATTTCTGCACAGCAGAACTAAACTGATTCCTTTAAGGTTAAATGTGAACTGCTTGAAGGAAAAAAAAAGGGGGGGGGAAGGACATATTAACAAAAAGCCCTAAGGTGGTCTGGGAAGATTTATCACAAAATAGTGTTTCATAGAGCAGATTGTATAGTGATGCTACTGTTATTAAGCACTGAACTAAGATTCCTAAAGAGAGACTCAAAATTTGTGATATAAAGATTAGGTTACATATTTACAATTGTGGATATATCAAAAACCAGTTTTGAAAAAAATGCTTCTAGAAGAATCAGGGCTTGCTAAAAACCAAAACTAATTCTAGAGTTTTCATCAGTGACAGATACGTGGGAGTTGGTTTTAAAGAGAGAGCAATCATACTAGAGAAGATAGATTCAGAAGAAATTTTCAAAAATTCCTTAAGTAAAACCATGTAAAATCACAATAACTATTTAATAGGAACCAATATTCTAAGTATTAAATTCTGGGATATTGCTCATCTGAAAGGAGAATATAGGACATTATTTTTATGCTTACACAAATATTTGGAATATAACTTCATCCCGAACAATATTAGCACCCTGAACATTTGTTATTTGTAATCTTGTGTAATTTCATTATGGATTTACATTGCCCATTGGGAGTAACCTAAAACCAAGCACCATTCCTGAATAGTTAAGATGTCATATATCAGACTTAGGGAAAGTATAAGGAAACCCAGTCTAGAAACAGGGGAAGAGTGTGGGAAACGAAGCCAGAGGTGAATAATTCCACTAGGAAGAGAGTTGACGAATTATTGACAAACTTGGGGTTTGGTAAATGCAGAACATATTGGATTAAATGATTTCTTATTTTACTCTTAACTCAGAGTTCTGCAATTTTAAGCATCAGAAGATAGGAGTCTTTTCTCGTAGTGAAAATTAATTAATTGATTGATACTGATTCTTTGTATTAATTAAGTTGTAATGTTAGCTGCTCTAATAGTTAAACACCAAATTTCAGTGGCCTAACATAGTGTGTTTATTTCTCATTCTTTCAATAGTCCTGTTTTCTAACTCTGGTTTGGATGCCTTTCGAATATTTTGGGGTGAGTCCAGAATCTGCCCTATTTCTGGGTCCTCCAAGACCTCTTTAATCAGGTAGCAGATAAAAGACTTTACATGAGAAGTTTTTTGTGTGTGTGTCAGGCTTATTGTGGCTTATATCATTTGTGCACATATTTCACTGGCTAGAACTCAGTCTTTTTTTTTCTTTCTTTCTTTTTTTTCTTTTTAAAAAGATTTTATTTATTTATTTGACAGAGAGAGAGATCACAAATAGGCAGAGAGACAGACAGAGAGAGAGATGAGGAGAAGCAGGCTCCCTGCTGAGCAGAGAGCCCCATGCGGGACTCGATCCCAGGCCCCTGGGATCATGACCTGAGCCGAAGGTAGAGGCTTAACCCACTGAGCCACCCAGGCGCCCCTTTTCTTTCTTTTTTAAAAATTAATATATAATGTACTATTTGCTTCAAGGATACAGGTCTATGAGTCATCAGTCTTAAACAAGTCACAGTACTCACCATAGTATATACCCTCCCCAGTGTCCATAACCCAGCCACCCTATTCCTCCCCTCCCATCCCCCAGCAACCCTTAGTTTGTTTCCTAGGACTAAGACTCTCTTATGGTTTCTCTCCCTCCCATTCCCATCTTGTTTCATTTTTGCCCTCCCTACCTCCCACGAGCCTCCTGCTCTGCTTCTCAAATGCCTAATATTAGAGAGATCATATGATGGTTATCTTTCTCTGATTGACCAATTTTGCTTAGCATAATACTCTCTAGTTCCATCCATGTCATTGTAAAGGCCAAGATTTCATTTTTGATGGCTGCATACTATTCCATTGCATGCATTTTATATATATATATATACACACACACATACATACATATTTACATACCACATCTTCTTTATCCATTCATCTGTTAATGGACATCTAGATTCTTTCCATAGTTTGGCTATTGTAGACATTGCTGCTGTAAACATTCGGGTTCATGTGTGCCCCTTCGGATCACTACTATTTGTATCTTTAGGGTACATACTCAGTAGTGCAATTGACATCATAGGGTAGCTCTATTTTCAACTTTTTGAGGAACCTCTATACTGTTTTCCAGAGTGGCTGCACCACCTCACATTCCCATGAACGGTATAGGAGGGTTCCCCTTTCTCTGCATCCTCACCATCTGTCATTTCCTGACTCATTAATTTTAGCCATTTTGACTGGTGTGAGGTGGTAGCTCATTGTAGTTTTGATTTATATTTCCCTGATGCTGAGTGATGTTAAGCACTTTTTCATGTGGCTGTTGGCCATTTGGATGTCTTCTTTGCCAAAATATCTGTTCATGTCTTCTGCCCATTTCTTGATTGGATTATTTATTCTTTGGGTGTTGAGTTTGATAAGTTCTTTTAGATTTTGGATACTAGCCCTTTACCTGATATGTCATTTGCAAATATCTTTTCCATTCTGTCAGTTGTCTTTTGGTTTTGTTGACTGTTTCCTTTGCTGTGCAAAAGCTTTTGATCTTGATGAGGTCCCAATAGTTCATTTTTGCCCTTGTTTCCCTTGGCTTTGGTAGTGTTTCTAGGAAGAAGTTGCTGCAGGTGAGGTTGCTGCCTGTGTTCTCCTCAAGGATTTTGATGGATTCCTTTCTCACATTGATTTATTTCATCCATTTTGAGTCTATTTTTGTGTGTGGTGTAAGGAAATGGTCCAGTTTCAATCTTCTGCATGGGGCCATCGAGTTTTCCTAACACCATTTGTTGAAGAGACTGTCTTATTTTCATTGGACATTCTTTCCTGCTTTGTTGAAGATTAGTTGACCGTAGAATTGTGGGTCCATTTCTGGGCTCTCTGTTCTGTTCCATTGATTTATGAGTCTGTTTTTGTGCCAGTACCATACTGTCTTAATGATTACAGCTTTGTAATAGGAGCTTGAAGTCTGGAATTGTGATGCCACCAACTTTAGTTTTCCTTTTCAACATTCCTCTCTGGCTCTTTGGGGACTTTTTAGGTTCCATTTAAATTTTAGGATTATTTGTTCCATTTCTTTGAAAAAAATTGATAGTATTTTGATAAGGATTGCATTAAATGTGTAGATTGTTTTAGGTAGCATGGACATTTTCACAATACTTTTTCTTCCAATTCATGAGCATGAAACATTTTTCCATTTCTTTGTGTCTTCCTCAATTTCCTTCCTGATTATAGTTTTCTGAGTACAGATTCTTTGTTTCTTAGGTTATGTTTATTCCTAGCTATCTTATGGTTTTGGGTGCAATTGTAAATGGGATCAACCGCTTAATTTCTCTTTCTTCTGTCTTGCTGTTGGTGTTTAGAAATGAACTGATTTCTGTGCATTTATTTTATATCTGACACTTTACTGAATTCCTGTACAAGTTTTAGCATGGAATCTTTTGGGTTTTCCACATAAAGTTTCATATCATCTGCAAAGAGTGAGAGTTTGACGACTTCTTTGCCAATTTGGATGCCTTTAATTTCTTTTTGTTATCTGATTGCTGACGCTAGGACTTCTAGTACTATGTTGAAGAGCAGTGGTGATAGTGCACAGCCCTGCTGTGTTCCTGACCTTAGCAGGAAAGCTCTCAGTTTTCCCCCATTGAGAATGAAATTCACTGTGGGTTTCTCATTGATGACTTTGATGATATTAAGGAATGCACCCTCTATCTCTACACTGTGAAGAGTTTTGATCAAGAAAGGATGCTGTACTTTGTCAAATGTTTTTTCAGCATCTGTTGAGAGTATCATATGGTTCTTGTTCTTTTATTAATGTGTTGTATCACATTGATTGATTTGCAGATGTTGAACCAACCTTGCAGTCCAGGAATAAATCCCACGTGGTCGTGGTGAATAATCCTTTTAATGTACTGTTAGATCCTATTGGCTAGTATTTTGGTGAGAATATTTGTATCCTTGTGCATCAAGTATATTGTCTGTAGTTCTCCTATTTGATGGGGTCTTTGTCTCGTTTTTGGATCAAGGTAATGCTGGCCTCATAAAATGAGTTTGTAAGTTCTCCTTCCATTTCTATTTTTTGGAACAGTTTCAGGACAATAGGTATTAATTCTTCTTTAAATGTTTGGTAGAATTCTGCTGGAAAGCCATCTGGCCCCGGGCTCTTGTTTGTTGGGAGATTTTTGATGACTGCTTCAAGCTCCTTACTGGTTATGGGTCTGTTCAAGTTTTCGATTTCTTCTTAGTTCAGTTTTGGTAGTTTATATTTCTCTAGGAATGACTCCATTTCTTCCAGATTGTCAAATTTGCTGATGTATAGTTGCTCATAATATGTTCTTATAATTGTTTGTGTTTCTTTGGTGATAGTTGTGATCTCTACTCTTTCATTCATGATTTTATTAATTTGGGCTCTTTCTCTTTTCTTTTTGATAAGTCTGGCAAGGGGTTTATCAATCTTATTAATTCTTTCAAAGAACTAGCTCCTAGTTTCTTTGATTTGTTCTACTGTTCTTTTGGTTCCTATTTCATTGATTTCTGCTCTGATCTGTATGATTTCTCTTTTCCTACTGGGTTTAGGCTTTCTTTGCTATTCTTTCTCTAACTCCTTTAGGTGTAGAATTAGGTTGTGTACTTGGAACCTTTCTTTTACTTGAGAAAGGCTTGTATTACTATATACTTTCCTCTAAGGACCACCTTTGCTGTGTCCCAAAGATTTTGAACAATTGTGTTTTTATTTTCATTTGTTTCAGTGAATTTTTTCAATTCTTCTTTAATTTTCTGGTTGACTCATTCATTCTGTGGTAAGATGCTCTTTAGCCTCCCTGTATTTGAGTTCTTTCCAACTCTCCTCTTGTGGTTGAGTTCTATTTTCAGAGCATTGTGGTCTTAAAATATGCAGGGAATGATCCTAATCTTTTGGTACCAGTTGAGACCTGGTTTGGACCCAGGATGTGATCTATTCTGGAGAATGTTCCATGTACACTGGAGAAGAATGTGTATTCTGTTGCTTTGGGATGGAATGTTCTGAATAGATCTGTGATGTCCATGGTCCAGTGTGTCATTTAAAGCCTTTATTTCCTTGTTGATCTTTTGCTTAGATGATCTGTCCATTTCAGTGAGGGGGGTGTTAAAGTTCCACTACTATTGTTGTATTATTTTTGAGGTGTTTCTTTCATTTTGTTATTAATTGGTTTATGTAATTAGCTGCTCCCGGGTTAGGGGCATAGATATTTAAAATTGTTAGATCTTCTTGTTGGACAGACCCTTTGAGTATGATATAGTGTCCTTCCTCATCTCTTATTAAAGTCTTTGGCTTCAAATCTAATTTACATGATATAAGGATTGCCACCCTAGCTTTCTTTTGATGTCCATTAGCATGGAAAATTGTTTTCTGCCCCCTCACTGTAAATCTGGAGGTGTCTTTGGGTCTAAAATGAGTCTCTTGCAGACAGTATATCAATGAGTCTTGTTTTTTTAATCCTTTCTGATACCCTATGTCTTTTTATTGGGGCATTTAGCTCATTTACATTCAAATAACTATTGAAAGATATGAATTCAGTGCCATTGTATTGCCTGTAAGGTGACTGTTACTGTACATTGTCTCTGTGCCTTTCTGGTATGTTACTTTTAGGTTCTTTCTTTGCTTAAAAGACCCCTTTTAATATTTCCTGTGGGGCTGGTTTGGTGTTTGCAAATTCTTTTTTTTTTTTTAAGATTTTATTTATTTATTTGACAGACAGAGATTGCAAGTAGGCAGAAAGGCAGGCAGAGAGAGAGAGAGAGAGAAGCAGGCTCCCTGCTGAGCAGAGAGCCCGACGTGGGGCTCGATCCCAGGACTCTGGGATCGTGACCTGAGCCGAAGGCAGAAGCTTTAACCCACTGAGCCACCCAGGCGCCCCTGCAAATTCTTTTAGTTTTTGTTTGTCCTGGAGGCTTTTTAATCTCCCCTTCTGTTTTCAATGGCAGTGTAGCTGGATATAATATTCTTGGTCCATATTTTTCTCATTTAGTGCTCTGAATATATCATGCCAGTCCTTTCTGGCCTGCCAGGTCTCTGTGGATAGATCTGCTGCCAATCTAATATTTCTACCATTGTATGTTACAGACCTCTAGTCCCGAGCTACTTTCAGGGTTTTCTCTTTGTTACTGAGACTTGTAATTTTTACTATTAGATGATGGGGTGTGGACCTATTTTTATTGACTTTCAGGAGGGTTCTCTGTTTCTCCTGGATTTTGATGCTTGTTCCCTTAGCCAAATGAGGGTAATTCTTTGCTATAATTTGCTCCAATGTACCTTCTGCCCCTCTCTCTATTTCTTCTTCTTCCGAGATCCCAGTAATTCAATATTGTTTTTTCCTATGGTATCACTTACCTCTTGAATTCTCCCCTCGTGGTCCAGTAGTTGTTTCTCTTTCTGTTTCTCAGATTCTTTATTCTCCACCATTTAGACTTCTATATCACTATTCTCTCTTCTGGCCCATTTATCCTAGGAGTAAGAGCCTCCATTTTGATTGCACCTCATTAATAGCTTTTTAAATTTTTACTTGGTTAGCTTTTAGTTCTTTTATTTTTTTTAAGATTTGATTTATTTTTTATTTGACAGAGAGAGAGATCACAAGTAGGCAGAGAAAGAGGGGAAGCAGGCTCCCTGCTGAGCAGAGAGCCCAATGTGTGGCTCAGTCCCAGGACCCTGAGATCAGGACCTGAGCTGATAGCAGAGGCTTAACCCACTGAGCCAGCCCAGCACCCCCCCCAGTTCTTTTATTTCTCCAGAAAGAGATTTTATTTCTCCAGAAAGGGATTCTCTATTATCTTCCATGCTTTTTTCAAGCCCAGCTAGCACCTTGATAATCATCATTCTGAACTCCACATCTGACATCTTATTAATGTCCATATTGATTACAATTCTAGCCATCAGCACTGCTCTTGTTCTTTTTCTTTCTTTTTTCTTTTTTTTTTTTTTTTGAGGTGAGTTTTTCTACCTTGTCATTTTAGCCAGATAAGAGTAGATGAATGAGAGAACAAAATACTAAAGGGGTAGCCACAACCCCAGAAAAATATACACTAACCAAATCAGAAGAGACCTGAAACTGGGAGAAGAAAGGGGGGGGGGGGAGTGTATGTGTGTGTGTATTTATGACTGGTGTAAGGAACAGAGCCATACACTTGATTTTGGGTGTGTTTTGGTCTGTTAGAATAAACTGCCTCCCAAAACTTTAAAGGAAGAAAAAGTTATGTATATACAAAAATAAGGGTAAACACAATGAAGGGATAGAATATGACTGTAAAGATGAAACTTAAAAAGATTCTTAAAAAGGAATTGGTAAGAAGTTGGTTGAAGAATGAAAAAAAAAAAAAAAGGAAAGAATGTGATCAGGTAGGAGACTAGAACAAAGCCATGGGGTGGATTTAGGGTATATTTTGATCTGTTAGAAGAATCTGTATCCCAAAACTTTAAAGGAAAAAAAAAAAACCTATATGTATACAAAATATAAGGCTAAATACAATGAAGTATAAATACAATGTATAAAGAATAAATATAATGTACTAAATACAATAAATACATCTAGAATATGACTATAACAATGAAATTTAGAAAAGATTTTTTAAAAGGTATTGATATAAAATAGTTAAAAAACATTATCAGAATATTAAAGAAAATGGAATAAGAAAAAATAAAATTTTAAAAATTTAACTTTGAAAGACTAAAGAATCATCGGGAAAAAAATGCCATGAATTCCATATGCTGTATTCCTGTATTTCTGAAGTTTTGCAGTTCTCATTGATTGGTGAACTTCGTCTTGGCTGGATGTTCTTGCTCATCTTCTGGGGGAGGGGCCTGTTGCAGTGATTCTCAAATGTCTTTGCCTGAGGCAGAATTGCATTGCCTTTGCCAGGGGCCAGGCTAAGTAATCTGCTTTGGTTTGATCTCAGTAGCTTTTGTTCCCTGAGTGCTTTCTGTACAGCTTTGGAGGATGGGAATGAAGATGGTGGCCTCTCAATCTCTGGCCCCATAGGAGCTGATAGCTCAGGACCGCACTCCTCAGTTTGCCCTCAGGGAAAAACATTCAGTCCCTCCTGTCTCCCTGGTCTCCTGCCGTACTCCGTGCTCACCCAGTATGTGACTGAGCATTTCTGTCTCTGGCCCACGGCCCTTTTTGGAGTCTCCAAACCCAGCAGATTCCTGCAGCAGAATCTACAGGTGCAGGAATCTTCCTTCCCAGAGGAGGAAAGAGGTTGTTTCCTCAGATCTGCCAATTTTGGGGTCCCTGCTCCAAGAGTGGTGGCTTGACTGTGCCTTGGATCATGGTTTAAGGTAACCCCAAGGTGAGAGCCCCTCCTTGGCTCCATCACTGCTGGCTGCCCCACTCAGAAATGTGGGAGCTCTGCCACACTCAGGCACCCCTGGTTTTTCTGTGACCCTGCGGGTCCTGAGACCACACTGTCCCTACAAGGACTCCAACCCTGCTTAGCCTCTGGAGTGATGTCCCTCAGTGGAGCAGACTTCTAAAAGTTCTGATTTTGTGCTCTGCTGCTCTACCACTTGCCAGGATCTGGCCCCTCCCCACCGCGGTCTCTCTTCCCATATGTCACCTCAGATTCACTTCTCCGCATGTCCTACCTTCCAGAAAGTGGTTGATTTTCTGTTCTCAGAATTGCTGCTCTTCTCTTTAATCTCCAGTTGAGTTTGTAGGTGTTTGGAATGGTTTGCTATTAGAACTATCTAGCTGTACTCCTGGGACCTGATGATATTAGGTCTCCTACTCTGTCACCATCTTCTCCAGCTAGACCTCAATCTTATCACACATGTAATTGCAACAGAGGATGGGAAATATCATCTCTCTGTGTGGTTGGGCAAAGATATGAGTTTGTGGGCATGTAGATGCTGTCTACCCTACTTTTTGAGGTAGGCAACAATTTTAGAGAATATTGAGTTTCGGCCATAAGTAAGAAAATTTAACAAAGAAAGATCTAGCAAATTTCCTTTGGTCTCTATTGTTGAGCCCTCTGTTAAAAGTACTTTTTATTTCTCCTTCAGAACCACTGGCTGGTAATAATATTAAAGTATTTCTTTCAGAACAAGTTTCATGCAATCCATCTGGTAGACAGTGGTGAGAGAACCCGGGTATGGTGGTCTTAAGCTGTGACAAAGATACCATCAGGAACTGCTTCTTCCTAGCCTACTGCATCCTCATATGCTCACTTTATTTTGTGTCATTCAGGATGCAGAACTTAGATCTTCCATATGTACATTAGTGAGAAATGTGGGCTTCATTTGAGCTATTGTAGAGGACAATATGAACTATGGTTTGCATTCCATAGTTCATATTCTTGCTAGACATCACTGATTTCTTAAGTTATTTCTTAGATATCATGCCCAAAGGGGTTTATTCTCACTGGCCCTTCTCTCATATATCCATCAACTTAGCTCACTTTCTTCCCCTCTCAATTATTCCCCCAAAGCTCAAATTCCTCTGCTTCTATTATAAAGAGTTGATTTTCTCTTCCTTTGAAGTGTTCATGCCAGCTAATACCCAGACTCTCAGGACCCCAGTTACTTCCCTTGGCTTTAAGAAAAGTATTTTCCAAATAAAGATAGCTCTCGCTCAGTAAAAGGAATTTTCACATTCATTCCTAAGATAATACAAATCTCTCCACCTTTACAACGAGTGTATATTTGGTAAAAGCTGAACTTGAACTGACTATGTTTTGGTATACAATTGAGGACCAAAGTGTTGTAATGTCTGGGGCTGAGCACAGCCTTGAATAAAAGATAATTTGTCGATTAGAATTAACCTGTCCACCACTACTTGATATTGCAGCATGGCTGCAGGATAATTAATATAGAGGAATGCCCTTCAAAGACATTAGAAGGTCAAAAATTGTTTTAGTAGTATTTTGGACTTCATAGTCAATGAGTTACCTGAGGGAAATGAGAGGCAACATAACAAAACACTGATCCCAAATTCAGTCCTTGGTTCAGGAATCCACATTGTATTTGGTGCCATGTGGATACCCTGGAGTTCTTTCAATCTTACTAGGTATAAAAGTTAACTGCTTGTTGGCAGGAAGTAACATTTATGAAGTTGGAGGATGCCCCAGGGAAGGACTTTCTTCAGTTAATCTTTTCAGACATAGCATCAGTTCCCTAAGCATAAAATTTGATACCCAAACTTTGGAAGAACAGAGTTCATGAATATTTATGCCTAAGCTTGGATTCTCTTGAGAGTGGTGACTCGTTTGTGTGGGCATGTCTTTGGTTGGTATCATAATCCCATCTCTGGGGTATGCTATGACTCACAAATTAAGGTAGAACCTGGTAGACATAACTCCTGTTTTGTTATTGCATGTGCATATCTGGGGATAGAGCATTTGCAAATCCTGATCATGGTAGATTCCCAAGCATTAGGAATCACATTTGCTGGGGTGCCTGGGTAACTCAGTGGGTTAAAGGCTCTTCCTTTGGCTCCAGTCATGATCCCAGGGTCCTGGGATTGAGCCCCACATCTGGCTCTCTGCTTAGCGGGGAGGCTGCTTCCCTCTATCTCTCTCTGCCTGCCGCTCTGCCTACTTGTGATCTTTGTCTGTCAAATAAATAAATAAAATTTTTAAAAATTTTTAATTAAAAAAAAAAAAGAAAGAAATCACATCTGTTGTGGTCTAGGACACCGAGCCCAGACTGAACATGCCTAAGTGTTGCTCTATTCAAGGTAGAAACCATTGAGAACATATCACAGGAATTCTTTATTTATGGGTCATAGCACAGACATAGTCACATGTTAAATGCTACATAATGTTAGCTAATGTAGTAGACAGAGCTCCCTCATTCTTTAATAGAGCTTTGCCACTAGACTTGATGCATGAAATGTGAGCAGAAGTGATGCATATCACTTTCAGGCAGAGTTAGTGAAAAGGCCATTCCCAATTCTTCATCCTCTTTCCCTCCTGGTCTTAAAGAAGGCCTCAGGTTGAGATGAAAGAGGCAACCCATCAGAGCAATCTGGATCACTGGAAAGTCCTTGTAACGCAGCTGCCCCAGAGCAACTCCTGAACCTGCAGTGAATTTTATATAAAAGGAGAAATTAACTTTTGTTTGAGACTTGACTTTTTTCCCCTCTTTCTTTTCTTTCCTTACAGCTGCATAACCCAGACTTTCCTGACTAATATAGCTATTATTATTGTTATTATTCATAAAGATGCTCTCATTTAACAAGTGCTTAATTTAATTTTTTTGAAATGATGTTTTATAATAAGGAATTTATAATTTGGAGTAATCATTGATTTTTCTTTTTTATATGCTCACCCACTTACCAGTTCTTTTAGAATTCTCCTTCAAAAGATAGCCCAATCCCAATTTTTAAACCATCTTAATCTTTTATCTGGATTACTACAATAGCCTTTTTTTTCTAGAAAAGGGAAATTTATTAGGTTTTTAATTTCAATTCCAGTATAGTTAACATACAGTGTTATATTAGTTTCAGGTGTGCAGTATTGTAATTCAACAGTATTCTACAGAAAATTCAGATAAGTGTACTCTTAATCTCCTTCACCTATTTCATATCTTCCCCCCAACTCCCTTCTGGTAACCATCAGTTTATTCTCTATAGTTGGGTCTTTTGGGGGGAGTGGTTTGTCTCTCTCCTTTTTTCCCTTTGTTCATTTCTTTTATTTCTTAAATTCCACATATAAGTGAAATCAGATGGTATTTGTCTTTTTTCTAACTTATTTTGCTTAGTGTTATACTCTCTAACTCCATCCATGTTGTTGCAAATGACAAAATTTCATTCTTTTCTTGTGGCTGAATAATATTATATATATAGACCATATTATATATATACACACATATACCATATTTTTATATTTATTATATATAAATATATATTTATTAAAATATATTAATATAAATATATTAATTATTATATATTATATTATATATTTCTATATATACCATATATACACCATATTTATATATATACACCATATTTTATACACACACATGCACACATACCATATTTTCTCTATCCATTCATTGATCAATGGGCACTTGGGCTGTTTCCATAATTTGTCTATCACTACAGTAGCCTCTTAACTAATCTTCTACATTCTACCATGCTGCGATCTCTCAGCACTCCCCCCCGCATTCTATGATAAACACAGCAGGTAGGGATCCTTTCAAAAGGTGAGTCAGATTGTGTCACTTCTTTTCAAACTTCCAAAAACTTTCCATTTCACCGACTGTAATACTTAAAGTCTTTACAAATGTCTGCAAGCCCTACCAATAGCTTTTTGGTGAGGTCTATTTTGAGCATCTGTTTAAAATTTAAAACTACCTTCTGTGTTCCCACATATCCCCCACCTATTCTATCTCTCTTCCCTGCTTTATTTTGAGCCCTTGTCACTAGTTGAAAAACTTAGTCATTAATTACTTATTACTTTTATTATTGTCTATCTCCCTCTACTGTAATATAAGCTCCATAGGGTTATGTTGTTTATTGCTCTATTTCTAGCATCTAGAATAGTGCCAGGCATATTTAGCACTCAATAAATATTTTTTAAATGAGGAAATAAAGATTTCTATCGAGTTAGAGCAAAGTAATTTCATTTGCATATTCATTATAAATGAAGAGGGATATGTAATTATTTAAAAAGTGTATGTCCTTGGTTGTTAAAAAAAGGGGCAACTTAAAAACATGTGCCGTTAGGACTGCAGATTAAGTTTCATAATTAATTATCATTGTAGAACCTCATAATGTGTTTTATATCCTTTTGGGATCTCTTAGTAGAGAGAGGAGTTTTATTATAATTTTTTGTGGCCTAATTTGTCATATAAAACTGCTCTAATGAGAGGAGTTATAGATTTTTATTTAAAGCTTTAGTCAGTCATTCTGCTGAAATGTTAAATATATCACTGTTCCTGCTAATATAAATTACATGAGATAAGAAAGATGTTTTCTAATGGGACACAGGTAAATTATGTCAGGAGTTTACATGGACTTTTAAACATTTGTTTGTATTTAATTAAATATAAGAATAATTCAGATATTCTGTTGGGCATAAAACTTTTCCCTTAGTTACTTGTTATTGTGATTAAAAAGTTGTCCTGTTATGCCTACTATGAGAAAGTCAATTCTTAAAAAAATATCAAGCTTATAAATATTAAACAATAAAAGTGATTTAATAGCATTATGTCAAAAATTCTTAATTTTGTATACTGAATTTAATATTGCTCCTTCTCATCTCTTGGTTTTCTAAAATGCATTAGGACATCAAAAAGAGATGCATGGGTAACTTCTTCTTTAGCTCCATGGTTTTCCCAGTAAAATGAGAGTCTGTTGAAAGTCACTGACCGGTGAGCATATTCCTTATGCATTTCATAAAAACTTACAGTTACATAATGTGATTTGGGGTAGAAAAAAGGGAAGAAACTCCGAGTATTGCATTCGTGATAAAAACTCGATGAATTCCAGTGATAGTGTGAATTTGTGCCAGAAATCATGTTACACATTTTAGTTTTCATTATATAGCTTTTTTCATTAATTCCTATAGACTATCCCTAAAATTTGGGTTTGACATAAAAACTGTTGTGTAATATTATTGATTTTTTTAAAAAGATTTTATTTATTTATTTGACAGAGAGAGATCACAAGTAGACAGAGAGGCAGGCAGAGAGAGAGGAGGAAGCAGGCTCCCCACTGAGCAGAGAGCCAGATGTGGGACTCCATCCAGGACCCTGAAATCATGACCTGAGCCGAAGGCAGAGGCTTTAACCCACTGAGCCACCCAGGTGCCCCTGTGTAATATTATTGAGATGTCTTACTGACTGAAAATATTATTAAATAACAAAAGTTAAAGTGCAAAAAAAAAAAAAAGAAAAAACTTTCCAAAAATCCTATGTAGGTATTTAAGGCTGTTTCTAGAATTACGGTTTACTTGTACTCTGAGAAGGCTATATCATCACTTACCTATTTGTCACACTTTCCCTACGTATTATTTCCTAGGTACTACAGAATATCATCTGGTAATGTGATGCCATTTCTTTTCCTCTGGAAATAAAATAATAAGATCCCATGAAGCAACTACAAAAATGCATTCAGCTTCAAATTTCAAAAACCTTAATAGTAGCCATCTTATTCCATGTAGTTGGGACTCAGAATTGTTTGGGTCACACCAAAAAAGTCAATTAAGATTAGAAATTATATATAAAATTATATTTAAAACATGACATAAACATATCTTAAACATTTCATCTTAACTTAATACATGCATGTTCATTAATTTGTGATTTTCTTTGAGTACAAGTCTGCTATGATTTTTTGCTGGCATGAAAAAATAGTCAAAATGTCATGATAGGATAACACAAATTACATCATTTCTGATTTCCAGTTTCTGTTTCTTTAAAGTGAAATAGGAGTTAATGACACTTATTAAGCAACTTGAATGCAACCTCTTTTGACTTTTAAGACTAGCCCCCCTTTAATATTTACAGTTGCCTTGAACACTCTAATTTGAGAGCAACCTTTTAAAAATGACTCACTTTTATTGAGTCTTTACAAGGCATTAAATTTAGTTATAGGTATAAACTGTCCTTTTACTTTCATATTTCTTATACTTTGAATTTTACTGTTATATTTTGGTATTTATTTATAATATAATAAAATGAAAAATATTGTATTAAATTTAAGAGTAGTTTATTAAAGCAGTATTTATAATTTAATAAAAATAAATATTTTATTAAATACTGATACTGATAAGCACAGCTCACTTACTCAAGTTGGGGAACACATATATAACTCTTAAATTACAACTCCTCTGGGAGAGTAGAATACTCAGAGGCACTAGAAAGGAACCTTAGAGCAAGATTCATCCAACCGTGGGCTTCAGTGAGTGGGAGTGAGGAGTTAAGTGAGTGTCAGTTAAGAGAGCTACCGTGAGGACTGATTTTATGGAATACTACTGAGGTTTTATATACCAGCTCCATTCCCATATTTAATGCTTCTGAATATCTGACACCCACAGCAACTAATCTTTTCAGAGTGATATTAGTACATTTAATTAATATTAATAAAACTATTCTAGCTCTTGGTAGATGGTCAATGCTATGACTCCCAGTTTTGTATTACGCTTAGGCAAATTTGCTTTCCTTTTTCTCTGTGTCTGCATCCTTACACACTTTTCTAATGCCCATCTGTCACTCCTGGCCACTTTCTCATAAGTTCACATACTAATCTGGGTTCTTGATTGCATATAGATGGTAAGAAGAGGTTAGGAAGAACTTCCCCAAGCAAAAGTATATCACAAGCAAACAAAAGTGTTCATCCTGAAGACCAAGAAGAGCTCAAATAACCTCTTAGACCACTTCTCCCATACAGTCTTCAAAAAGGCAAGGGAAGGGACGCCTAGGCAGCCTAGTTGGTTAGGTATCTGCCTTCAGCTCAGGTAATGATCTCAAGATCCTGGGATCGAATCTCGCATTGGGATTGGTGAGGAGCGTACTTTTCCTATCTGCCACTTCCCTGCTTGTGCTTGCTTGCTCTCTTCTCTGACAAATAAATAAAATCTTAAAAAAAAAAAAGGCTAAGGAAGTTGGCTAATTGAATTTAAATTAAAAAATAAAATAAAAAGGCAAAGGAAGAGATATAAGAAAAGGAGAAACCACCTTCCCAATTAGGAAGAGCCCTGGGGCCATCTGTCACTTATCCATGACAGAGGCAACTTTCCTAAAGAAAAATTGAGTGATGAAAAGCCACATATAGGGATGCCTGAGTGGCTCAGTGAGTTAAGCTGCTGCCTTTGGCTCAGGTCATGATTTCAGGGTCCTGGGATCAAGTCCCACATCGGGCTCCTTGCTCAGCAGGGAGCCTGCTTCTCTCTCTGCCTCTGCCTGCCACTCTGCCTGCTTGTGCTTGCGCTCTCGCTCTCTCTCTGACAAACAAATAAATAAATAATTAAAATCTTAAAAAAGAAAGAAAGAAAAGAAAAGCCACAAATAGTGCCAAATGTATTCATGGGACTTTAAATGGTGCCTCCCAAAAGAAAGGGTCAGAAGTATGTCTTTGGGGCAGGGAGTAGGATGGAAGCTGGACGGACAGTCAAGACCCCAGGCCAGTTACCTCAGGCAGTGACATAAACTGAAACCAGCTGAGAAAGTACGGTTTTAGTCTTTTCATTTGCTACATTAAAAACTCCTATCACCAGCAATGTTACCTGCTTTTGTTTTTACCTTGTCTTCTTTTGGATGTGAAGTACAGCAAGAAATACCTTAAGTTCCCTCAGGTATATAGCCCGTAGTAGCCCATATTTTATTCTCCTCCTGTTGGCCCAAATGATCTTAAAACTCAGGCCTTGGGGTGCTGCTATTTCTTTCAAGGGAGATTGCAGTATATTGGAAATGCCCGTAACTGCACATAATCCTCACCACAGCTCCCATCACCTGGACATGGGCCAAACACCTCCCCAGTGCCTGGAGTTTCCCTCAGAAACATCTGAAATAGGAAGGGACAGTAGGGACAGTACTTTAATTGAGGTGACACATGGCTATTCTATAAACTGTATGTGTGGCCGACTGAGAGGTTGGGGTAATCTGACTCAAAGGGATTTTTTATATTTGGCTAGCAATTTTGATAAAAACTGAACTTGAATGTTTTTTGGCTGGACTCGCTTACTATAATTTGCAAAAGGCAACTCTTTCTTTGATATTCTATCATTCCCTATTTAATTTCCCTCTCACCTCATCTCCCAGTATATGTTATATGTATATTTGTGCAACTTCCCTGTTCTTTGCAAGCATTTGGCCTTGCTCATTCCAATTGCTGTCTGCAGGAGACAAAGAAATCTCCTTCCTTTCCTTTCCTCATTTTAAAGTATATTCATTGGACATACTTAGCCCAAGTTCCAGAGGGTCAACAGGAATATGAGATTATTACAACAGCGGCTCCCACCCACAAAATTTAGAAAAACAGAAAGCATTCTGTAATTAAACATGAGCAGTGCAGCAGGAACACCTTAAGCTAGGATATGTCAAAAGGATGGTCAGAGGACTTCCTGTATCAGAATCTTCTAGGGAACCGGTCGAAAATACAAATTCATTGTTTGAATCCCTATTATAATAGTTGGAATCTTCCTGGGAGGGTTGAAGCAAGAGTGGCATTTTCTTATGTTTCCCAGTTGGTTTTTAAACAAACTAAATTTAGGACCCTGGGTTAAGTGCTAATTCCCTTCTATTTAATATGTACACACCAAAAGAGCACTACCCCCAGAACCAATACATTTCACTGTCTAGGTATGCACTGTCCAGTAAAAATGTGGTGCAAGCTACATATGTGATTTTGAATTTTCTAGTAGTTAAATTAAAAGGATATAAAGAATCTGGTGAATTAATTTTAGCAGTGTATTTATTTAAACCACTTTATCCAAATACTACCTTTCAACATGTGACTAATAGAAAAATTAATGAGATATGTTAAATTCTTTTTTTGTATTGAGTTTTGAAATTCATAGTTATTTTATATCAAAGAAAACTCTCAACTTAAACTAGCCACATTTCAAATAGTCCATAGCCATAGATGGTTAGTATGTTCTAGATTGGGCATAGCAGGTCTCAACATTGCTGTTAC
Source organism: Mustela nivalis (assembly GCF_964662115.1). Classification (NCBI taxonomy): domain Eukaryota; kingdom Metazoa; phylum Chordata; class Mammalia; order Carnivora; family Mustelidae; genus Mustela; species Mustela nivalis. The sequence continues at coordinate 59,711,016 of NC_139022.1, read as the reverse complement.
CAGCCATAGACCAAAAGAATATTGGTGTTTTCTGGGGTGAGGGGTGAGACAGAAGAAAAATAAAATAATAAAATATAATAAAATATAAAATCAAATCAAATAAAAATAAAATAAAACATAAAGGATTTTTGGTTCCAAACCCACCAAGAGACCAATCAGTTTCTGTCAGTTCTTCAGGAGTCTACTTCCAGTGACTGCAAGGTTTGCATCACCGTGATACAGGCTTTCCTGAGATTCTCCTCTTCTTTGTTTTCTGAATCCTTATGATATCCCCTAAGGTTCCTATTGTTTTGGCCCATATTCCTGAGTTCAGGGTGACCTGTGCTCAGTAGCCTAGCCCATTGTAAACTGCTTTGCTCCTAGTGGAACCCCTGCTTCCTTTGCTCGTACCACTGTTCTAAGTTCTTCCTAACACTATAATATGCACAGGAGCTCCTTAAGAAGTCCCTCTGCCATGTCTCATTCTCCACATCTATTTTGTCAGCATTGAAATCCCGCAGTCTGTGATTATTCTTCATACAGAGCTGTAATCATTCTATTCGGCCTCCTGTTTTCCTGGTCAAGCAGGGGTTGCTCTATTTTCTCTGGAGTTGCACATTACTCCTTCTGCCTTGGCTGAAGAATAGGGTGAAGAGGAGAACAGATCCTGGAGCGGAGGACACAGAGTGGTTCAGCAATGGGATTGGCATTGCAAAGTCACAAGTTTACATAGTGAGGCTCTGCCTTGAGGCTATCCTGATACTCGAGAACTAAATCTTTGTCTTCTTCACCAAGTCTGTAGTCTACTTGATCCTGTCCTGGTGGAATACCCGTGTTCTTCTTGTGGGGATTTACCTATGAATAATACAATAGCCCTTCAAGTCTGAGGTTCTTGAGTGATCTGACTTCCCAAACTTTAGCTATGTACTCACTTTGGTCATCTTAACTACACCAGATGTTGGTGATCGAAATTTAAAAAAAAATTTTTTTTTTAAAGATTTTGTTTATTTGACAGACAGAAATCACAAGTAGGCAGAGAGGTAGGCAGAGAGAGAGGGGGAAGCAGGCTCCCCGCTGAGCAGAGAGCTCGATGTGGGGCTCTATCCCAGGACCCTGAAATCATGACCTGAACTGAAGGCAGAGGCTTTAACCCACTGAGCCACCCAGGTGCCCCGGTGATCAGAATTTTAAACTCTGAATTACAGGTTATTAGATTGGGCTTTGGCCTCCTGTCCTCATGTACTCTACTCATGATTGACTCAGGACCATGTGAGCCCCCAAAGATTTATCTTGTAGAGGTTAGAGGCAGACTAAGAGACCATTTTCTGAGACCTGTAAGCCAAACCTGAACCTTCAAATTATACTACTTGAGTAAATCGAAAGGCAAGAAAAATGAATACAAAGAAATACATGAACACAGAAACCAAAGGCATTTCTTTCAGAGGCCTAAACTTGAGTTGGTATAAATCTAACCTCCTAAGATTTCTTAGGGCTGCAGTTATGCTGTAGCTAGTCTGGGGAATGAGAGCTGTATGAGAAGGACTCTTCCAATCACTATGCCATGTTAAAGGTTAACATTCCAAGTATGCAGACTCAAAGTAACACCAGGCCACTGCTAGAGTTTTAAAACTGGCCATCACTCCAAAAATGTCACCCAAGGGAAAAAAAAAAACCAAACCAAAACAAAACAAAAAAACAACTTAGTGAAAAATAGGAAGACATCCAGGACAATTTCTGAATATCTTTCTAAGTGGTGGTACCAATGTCCAGATAAACAATGGAAAAGAGAAAGCCATTCTGTGAAGCATGTGACGAGTTTAGTTTTGGCTTGTAGTGTTTGAATTGTGTGTGATGTCCAGGGACAAATGGGTCATAGACTGTTGAATATACTGGTCTGAAGCTCAAATTACAGGGTTCTGGGGTAGGGAAAAAGATGTCTGAGGCAGAAGAAAAAGGTTTGTATTTGAAAGTTGAAGGGCGTTAACTAGTGCAGGAAAGGAAAGGGGAGTGGGTATTGCTATGATGATTCTGATGTGAAAGTCCTCATGAGCTCCTTTTGTGCCTGGGCAGATGTCCTACTCGACTTTTAGTTTTGTTTTTTTTTTTTTTTAGGAATATGTCTCATAATGAATTTGAGAACATATTCATCACAATATTGAAATGACTATTAAAAAATTAAAATTTCTAAGTTCCTTTCAAACCTGTCATAATATCTCAAACTATTTTTTAAGAATCTCTGGCTCGAGGGGGGTGCCTGGGTGGCTCAGTGGGTTAAGCGTCTGCCTTCAGCTCAGATCAGGATCCCAGGGTGCTGGGATCGAGCTCTTCATCAGGCTCCCTGCTCAGCCATGTGTCTGCTTCTCCCTCTCCCTTTGCCCCCCTACCTCCCTTTTCTGTGCTTTTTCTCTCCTGCTCTTTCTCTTTATCTCTCGCTCAAGCTCTCTCATTCTCTCTCTCTCTCAAATAAATAAATAAAATCTTTAAATAAAGAAAGAATTTCTGGCTTGATAACTCTGATTCCACTGAAGGTAACAATTGATATAACCACCTTTGAAGAAATTCTCAAGATTTAGTGTATCAGCTGCCTGGATGCTTGTTAAGAATATAGATTCAGCAGGTCTAGGAAAAGGCCAAGAGATTTGCATTTTTAATCAACATTCTATAACTGTGATCACCTGAGAAATAATATTGAGTTATTGAGAAATATTGAGTTATTGAGAAATAATATTAAGTATTTGGCTATCTGAGTGATCCCAAGATATAGAATGGGGTTTCTTTTTTGTTTTGTTTTGTATCCCTTTTTTTAAAAGTTTAATTAATATACAATGTTATATCAGTTTCTGGTGTTCAACATACTGATTTGACAATTCTGTACATTACTCAGTGTTTACCATGGTTAAGTGTAGGCACCATCTATTGCCAATGTTACATCATTTTTACAATACTATTGACTACATTCCATATGCTGTACTTTTTATCTATGTGACTTATTTATTTCATAACTGGACATTTGTACCACTTAATCCTCTTTATCTATTTTGCCCATCTCCCTATCTACCTCCTCACTAGTGTGTTCTCTATATTGAAGATTCTGTTTTTATTTGTTCATTTGTTTTGTGTTTTTTTTTTTAATATTACACATGTAAGTAAAGTCATATGGCATGTGTCTTTTTCTGCCTGACTTATTCACTTCATGTAATACCCTCTTAGTGTGTTCATGTTGGCACAAATAACAAGATGTCATCATTTTTATGGCTACATAATATTCCATTATATATACATATATATACACATATATGTATACACATACATATGTACATATACATATGTGTATATGTGCATATATATATACACCATATGTATGTATACATACCATATACATATACCATATACATGTATATGTATATATATACCATATCTTCTTTACTCATTCAACTATTATTGGACAGTTAGGTTGCTTCCATATATTGGCTATTGTAAATAATGGTGCAATAAACATAGGAGTGCACATACCTTTTTGAATTAGTATTTTTTTTCCTTTGAGTTAATATCCAGTAGTGGAATTACTGGGTTATATGGTATTTCTATTTTTAATTTTTTTGAGGAAACTCCATACTGTTTTCCATAGATGCTGCACTAGTTTGCTTTCCCACCAACAGTGCCCAAGGCTTTCCTTTTCTCTACATCCTCACCAACATTTGTTATTTCTTGTCTTTTTGATATTGGCCGCAGGACAGTTTCTTTTTCTTTTTTTTTTTTTTTTAAGATTTTATTTATTTATTTAACAGAAGGAGAGAGAGAGAGAGAGCAAGCGAGAGCACAGGCAGAGGGAGTGGCAGGCAGAGGGAGAAGCAGAATCCCCACTGAGCAGGGAGCCCAATGTGGGGCTTGATCCCAGAACTCTGAGATTATGACCCGAGACAAAGGCAGAGGCTTAACTGACTGAGCCACCCAGGAGCCCCCTAAACAGAGTTTCTTAACCTGAAATTCATATACCCCAAGGAACCCATAATTAAAATTTAGAGTGTCCACAAATTTAGATGGGGAAAAAATGCATTTTTATTTTCAGTTATTTCCAACTAAACCTCAGCATTAAAAAAATTGTAAATGTAAGCAAGGAGCCATAGAAATAAGAGTGGTTCCTCTAACCTTATCATCAGTAGAAAACATATATTTTCATATCACATTAGAATTGTTGCAAATATCTTGAAATAATTGTTTACAACCATCACTACTCTGAAATTATGGTAGTTATTAGATTGCCATTAGATCTTATTTGATGAAGAAAAATACATACTACTCTAAAATTAAATTAAAAAAACATTTTGATAACTATGCCTCAATAAAATTTGGTTCTTTCAAGATTTTACATATTTTTAATGCATTTAAAAATTATTATGAGAGGAATTCCATAATTACACTAAAATGTGAAAAAGTATGTGGCACAAAATTTAAGAACCTTAGTGTACGGAAGTCTGCTTATTGAGACATAGTAGAGGTATATTGCTCAATTCTGTGAAGAAGAAAAGTGCACAAGTACTTACACAATAAGAGACTCTTGGCCCAGCCCCCACACCTCATTTTCACCTAAGTATTTCTTCTCATTTTCTACACATGTCTGATTTGTTTACTACTCCTTAATGATTGAATGACTCTATTTTCCATCAAGGATAACAGATTTTAATCTCAGATCTCAAGCCCATTATGAACATTAATTAATGCCTGACATCTCTTAATTAAGTAGGTAGAAACTACAATCATTTCATAGATGGGAAAATCGGGTCTAGGCAAGTTTGATGACTCTATCTTAGGCCATCCAAGGAATTGCTGCTAATTTCTAGAATCATTGATTCTTCTTCTCATATGCAAACTGTTTTTTTATTCATCATATACCAATTTGTTGTAGAATCAAACAATGTATTTTGTAAAATATTTCATTGATATAGGTATAGAAATAATCTTAAGGTAGAAACATTTGCTGGTATCAGTAGTCATACTATACCAATACCAATAATTTATTTGTTGGGTTGTTTTTTGAAAACTAATAGATGGGGGCACCTGGGTGGCTCAGTGGGTTAAAGCCTCTGCCTTTGGCTCAGGTCATGATCCCAGGGTTCTTGGATCGAGCCCCACATTGGGCTTTTTGCTCAGCAGGGAGCCTGCTTCCTCCTCTCTGCCTGCTTCTCTGCCTACTTGTGATCTCTGTCTGTCAAATAAATAAAATCTTAAAAAAAAGAAAACTAATAGATGTCCTGGTAGGAAAGAAAAAGTCCCAACCCCAAAAAACTGTTAAGAACTACTATCCATTTTGTAATGAAACAGTTTGTTTTTTCTTCTGTCTAGAAGTTTAGCAGTAAGAGAACCAGAGAAAAACAAAATGAACATCAGTCAACAAAAAGCATTAACTTGGGGCCCCTGGGCATCCAACTCTTGGATTTGGCTCAGGTCAGGATCTCTTGGGTTATGAGATTGAGCCCCGCATTGGGATCTGTGCTCAGCAGGGAGTTTGCTTGAAGTTTCTCTCCCTCTACCCTTCCCCTCACCCCAAATAAGTAAATAAATCATTTTAAAAAATGCATTGACTTAACTTTTGCTCTTAAGACACCACACACTCGGTGAGTAAGGACATTTTTTTTTTGTCTTTTCGTGGTCAATTCTTTTCTTGTGGATTCATGTTGCTTTGATCAATGGTGTTTGCATGTCTGATCTTAATCTAACCTTTTTGTTGTTTGACTAGTCCTTCTGGTTTGACAGGATACTGTAAAAAGTTTGGAGATTCTTTGTGAATTATCTTTTTTTAAGTGATACTTAGTTTTATCTTTTGCTTTCCTAAATTCCTCTTGGCCTGGCAAGGAAGGGAAACAGAAGGACATACAAGCGAAAATGAAGAAGGACACAGGTCAATACATAAATAACTGAGAGAGAAGAGATAGTTTCTCCTTATTAAAAAAAATTCCCTTTTTGTATGTGTAGAGGGAATGAGGTTAAATCTAATATCTTTATTAAAACAAACACCTTAGTGCTAATTATCATAGCCAAAAAACATTGAAGGATGCTAAAATTAGTGGACAAAATTTGAGAAACAGGATATTTGCATGATCTTCAAACTATCTCCCCTAAGACATTTATTAATGACAAGAGAAAGGGAATGATTACATAGAGAAATTTGGCAGATACCAACCACAACATCTCCTGGTATGTACTAAGAAGGGCACAATGCTGTTTCTGTCCTATTCCTGCCCAAAATGCAAAACCTTGATCTAAAGCATCAGACAAACCCAAATTGAGGGATATCTGATAAAATAAGTTCTCCAGGACTCTTCCAGAGTGTCAAAGTCATGAAAGTTAAGGAAAGACCAAGGAACTGTGACAGATTGAATACTGAGTAGACATGACAACTAAATGCACTGTGGATCCTGGATTAGATATGGAGCAGAAAATGGACTATAGTAGAAAAATGGTCACCAGTTTAAAATCTATAGTTTAGTCCCAGTAGTGTACCAGTATTAACTACCTGGTTTTGATCACTATACTATAGTATGCAAAATGTTAACATGGAGGAAGCTGGATGAATAATTTGGTCATTTTCTGTCATTCTGAAATTATTTTATTTTATTTTAAGATTTTATTTATTTATTTATTTGACAGACAGAGACACAGCGAGAGAGGGAACACAAGCAGGGGGAGTGGGAGAGGGAGAAGCAGGTTTCCTGCTGAGCAGGGAGCCCGATGTAGGGCTGGATTCCAGGACCCACTTAATGACTGAGCCACCCAGGTGCCCCTGAAATTATTTTAAATTAAAATTTAAAAAATCAAGAAGTCTTGTGTGGTAGTTTTCTAAATAACTCTCCTTTGGTGATGGGGAAAAAAGAAGATCGTGGTACCCTTGAAATATCTGGGTGTCTCCACAACTTAGTCCTGGGTTAGATAGGCAGTAATGCCTTTTCTGTGCATATACAGTTTGATAACTTTACTTCCTTCATTGCATAGAAGATTATAGCTTTTTCCTCTATGAAGTCCTCTACTTTTTTCTTGAATGGCACTCAAAAAATAGTTATATAAGATGGGAATAATGATTGTTGTCCTGTTTACCGTGCTGAACCTACAGGGTTGTCATAAAGCATAAAAACAGATAAAGGAAATGGAAAGTATTTGCTAAGTTGTAAACATTATATAAATGTAAGATGTTATTTTGATTATTGATGGAAAATTGTCTAAGGTATTCTTATGATTTGTATATACATTGAGTCAGTTTCTCCTCTTGCCTTCCCTGTACTCTAATGATATCCTACTTGTTTATCAGGCTTATGAATTCAAAATTGCCCTTGAAAATGAGAACTGAAGGAGAGGGAGATGGGTATCAGTTACCCATGACTCCAGCTAGCATCTTAAAACATGTTCTTCACTTTTGTACCAGGCTTTTATTTTTTGTTTAAGATTATTTATTTATTTTAAAGAGAATGTGTGTGAGCTGGGGGAAGGGCAGAGGAAGAGAGAGAAAGAGAATCCTCAAGAATCCTCAAGCAACCCCCCAGCTGAGCACAAAGCCGGACATGGGGCTTGATTCCTGGACCCTGAGATCATGACCTGAGCCAAAATCTAGAGCCTGCCGCTTGACTGGGCCACCCAGGTCTACATGTCCCACACTTTTATTCTCTTCTATGACATATGAAATTGTAGACCAAAAAAGAGGAAATTTTAGAGCAGAATTTATTTTTAAAGGTTTTATTTATTTATTTGCCAGAGAGAGAAAGAGAGAGAGCGCGAGTGTACAAGCAGGGGCAGCAGCAGACAGAGGGAGAAGCAGGCTCCTCATGGAGCCAGAATCCTGACAGATGGACTTGATCCCAGGACCCTGGAATCGTGACCTGAGCTTAAGAGATGCTGAACAGATGCTTAACAGATGCTATACAGACTGAGCCATGCAGGTGTCCCTAGAATCTCTCTCTATATGTTTTTTAAGATTTTATTTATTTATTTGACAGAGATCACAAGTAGGCAGAGAGACGGGGAGAGAGAGAGAGGAGGAAGTAGGCACTCTGCTGAGCAGAGAGCCCGATGTGGGGCTCGATCCCAGGATTCTGAGATCATGACCTGAGCTAAAGTCAGAGGTTTAACCCACTGAGCCACCCAGGCGCCCCACTAGAATCTATATTTTAAATATGCATTTCACCCGGTTATTATTGACAGGCAAATTTAGAAGCACTCTTTCTTTATAGATAAATTGAGAGAAAATGACCAAATTTACTTAAAAAATTTATACCCTATCTTTGGTAAATATTGATTTGGGGGATATAGTCTAGAATAGGAAGCAATGATATAAACATTGTGGTATATACTTTATTAGGGGACTAAACAAAGCTGAATCAGGGAGATTACATCAAAATCAACATATTATCTCTCATGTACTAGGATAGACATTATATATATATAAATATTATATATATTATATATATATATATATATATATATATATATATATATATATAAAAGACAAGTGATGATGAGGATGTGGAAAAATTGGAACATTTGTACACTATTGATGGGAGTGTAAAATGGTCCAGCCACTATTGAACGCAGGATGGAGTTCCTCAGAAAAATTAAAAGTATAATCTATTATGACCCAGCAATCACACTTATTTATCCAAAAGAATTAAAAACAGGATCTCCAAGAGATGTTTTCATTCCTGTGTTCTTTGCAGTTATTCTCAGCAGCCAAGAGGTGAAAACAACCTGAATGTCCATTGATGAATGAGTGGGTAAAAAGAATGTAATACACACACACAAACACACACACATATGCAGAGGACTTTTTTTTCAGCTTTAGAAGAGAAGGAAATAGTATGATATCCTGTAATATGGATAAACCTTAAAAAATTATGCTCACTGGGACGCCTGGGTGGCTCAGTTGGTTAAACAGCTGCCTTCGGCTCAGGTCATGATCCCAGCGTCCTGGGATCGAGTCCCACATCAGGCTCCTTGCTCCGCAGGGAGCCTGCTTCTCCGTCTGACTCTGCCTTCCACTCTGTCTGCCTGTGCTTGCTCTCGCTCGCTCTCTGACAAATAAATAAAATCTTGAAAAAAAAAAAAAAATTATGCTCACTGAAGTGACTCAGTCACAGAAGGACAAATACTGCAGTATTCCACTCATATAAGGTATCTAAAGTAATCAAACTCAGAGAAACAGAAAGTGGAATGCTGTTTGCCAGGGGACAAAGAAGGGGAAGTGGGAGTTGCTATTCAATCCTGTATTTTCTATTTCCATTTAAATGATAACAATTAGCCACTTTATTGAACTTGAACTCAGAATAATCTTTGACCTATTCTTCAAGATTTTCCCTTCCTTCCTTCTTTTCTTTCTTCCTTCCTACTTTCCCATAATTATTGCCAGGCATTGTATTAGTCATTGACAGTACTAGTGAGAAAGCTGGCACAGCTCCCATCTCTCATGGAGCTTATAATATAGTGGGGAATACATATAATAAACATAATAAATGAATAAATAATTAACCAAGTAATGTGATAAAAATTTACTGAGATAGAGGGGTTGGAGGAGCCAATTCAGCTAGGCCTCCTGAAACTGAGACCCAAAGGATGAGAAAGTCAATGTCAAATTCTGCTAAAAGGTGAGCATTTATAAACATTAAAGTGTTTCATTCTGTAGCAGTCATTTTTAGGAGATGGAGAGGCAAGTCCACTGACTGAGCCACCCAGACACCCCTCAGTTACACTTCTTTTTAAAACCATTTTTAGTTGTTGCCCTAGAATTTAAAATATAAATTAACAACTAATCCAAGTCCATTTTTAAATAACATTATACTACTGTATGGGTAGTATGAATACCTTATAATAACAAAGTAATCCTAATTCCTTCCTCCCATTCCTCCTATCATTGCTGCCATTCATTTCACATATATAAGCATACATAAGATATATTCATAGGAATACATAATAAAATTCATTGTTACTATTATTATTTTGAATTAACAGTTATCTGCCTAAACATTTAGGAATAAGAATAATGAGAGGCACCTGGGTGGCTCAACTAGTTAAGCAGCCAACCCTTGATAGGTCATGATCTCAAGGTTGTGAGATTGAGCCCTCTGTTGTTGACTCTACCTCAAGCATGGATCTCTACTAAAAAAAAGAAAGAAAGAAAGAATAAGAGAAATGAATTTTTATTTTACCTTCACTTATTTCTTCTTCAGAACTTTTCCTTTCTTTATGTGGATCTGAGATTTTGACCCATATTATTTACCTTCTCTCTAAAAAACTTCTTTTAACATTTCTTGCAAATCAGGTCTACTGACAACATAATATCTTAGTTTTTGTTTGCCTGAGAAAGTGTTTATTTCTCTTTAATATTTGAAGGCTAATTTAACAAGGTATAGAATTCTAGGTTGGTGGTTTTTTCCCCTTTGAACACTTAAATAAATATTTTACTCTAGTCTCTTTTTGCTTGTATGGTTTCCAAGAGGTTGGATATAATTCTTATCTTGGCTCCTTTATAGGTAAGGTGTTTTAATGATCTGGCTTTTTTCAGGATTTTTCTTCTATCTCTGATTTTCTATAATCTGACTATGATAGACTAAGTGTAGTGATTGATTGATTGATTGATTGATTGATTTAATACTGCTTGGTATTCTCTGAGCTCTCTAGATCTGTGGTTTTGGGTCTGACATTAATTTGGGAAAATTAATTTGGGGAAATTCTCGATCATTATTGTTTCAAGTATTTCTTCTGTTCCTTTCTCTTTCTACTCTTTCTGGTACTCCTATTATGTGTATGTTACACCTTTTGTAGTTAGGTCATAGTCCTTGGATATTCTGTTCCTTCCCCTGCCCTACCCCCACCCCACTCCCGCACCCCCATCTTTGTTCTTTTTCAAAGATTCTGTTGATATAGCCTCTGGCTCAAAGATTCTTTTCCTTAGCTATGTCCAGGGTACTAATTAGTCACCAAAGATGTTCTTCATTTCTGTACAGTGATTTTCATCTCTAGCATTTCCTTTGATCCTTACTTATAATTTCCATCTATCTGTTATATTATCCATCTGTTCTTCTTGCATTCTATCTCCTTTATCCATTAGATCCCTTAGTCTATTAGTCATAATTGTTTTACATTCTCAGTCTGATAATTCTAATATTCCATTGTCTGGTTTTGATATTTGCTCTGTCCCTTCAAATATGCTTTTTGCCTTTTACTTTTATGCCTGGTAATTTTTCTTGATATTTGGACATAATGTACTTGATAAAATGAACTGTTATAAATAGGCCTTTAGTGATGTGGTGTTGAGGTGTGGGCAGAGGAAAAACATTCTATAGTCCTGTGATTAAGTCTCAATATTTTGGTGAGATTGTGTTTCTGGACTATGAACTTCTCAAGATTTTCTCAGTTTTTATCAGCCCCCTTAGGTGAGTCAAGACAGCTAGAGTGGGCAGGAGTTGGGTATTTCCCTTCCCATAGGTCAGTTAGGTTCTGCTAATACTCCAACAGACTAAGCTCTGTTCAACTAGTTTCCCCTAAGGGCAGGCTCTGTTTAAAAGAACAGAATGCTCTAGAGTTACTTAAAAATGGTTCTTTTTTCCCTTTCCCTGCCAGAAACACAAGGGGATTTTAATCAGATACTTAGTGTGAGAAACTGGAGATAAATCTCACAATATTTGTTTTTAACTCTCAGAGTTGTCCATTTTGGGCCTCTAGCAATTTGTCAGTTGCAGTTCAGAGATTCTTTCCTGTTCTTTCAATGGTTCCCAGGCAGTTTCTTCTCTTGAGTTTCTGGCCTACTAAGGAGCTGTGCCCTACATTCACCTGTCTCTCTCATCTTGGGGGCAGCAATTTGCTCTGTGTTCTCTCTTCTCTATATAGCCAAAAAGAGTTGTCAGTTTTTCAGTTTGTTGAGCTTTTTATTTGTCATTAAGATGGAGTGGCAACTTCTAAGCTCCTTACATGCAGAATTGGAAATTTGAAGTGAAACCATGTAAATTTTTTAAAAACCAAAAAGATAAGTGTCAACACAAAGCTTTTGGATTTTTTAGCTTATATATATCATTAGTGACTGAGAAATTTTGATAAAGTCTGGCTCATTGAATCCAAATTACTTTATGTTTAAGAGGAAATGAGGTGAGTAAATATAAAATGTCATGTGGGTAACATAAGAAGCTGTGTTATAAAGGGGAAAAAGAAGGTAGCTGGATGAGAATATGAGTCCATAAAAGTTTTAAATTTATTATGTGAGACCAATTAGAAATAAAACTAATAAAAATGTATACGTCTTCTACTGATAAAATTATAGAATTTAATAAAAGATATAAAATATCCAAATAAGTAGCTATATCATGTTCACTGATGTGATAACTTGATGTCATATAAAAGTTTCAATGTTCCCTGAATTAATTTATAAATCCAAACAATCTCAATAATAATGCTAATAGATTTTTTGTATGTGGGCTTTGCAAAATGGATTCCAAAATTCATTAAGACAAGCAAATGTATAAGACTGCCAAAATAATCTCTGAAGAAATTGGGAATTGCCTCATTAGTTTTCAAGACACATTATGAAGCTGTATTGATAGAAACAGTTTGGTACCGGTGTAGAAATAGAAATTGGCCTGAGTGGTAGAGGAATTTTATAAACTTAATCAGGCGGTGATCCTAAATGCTGCTACTTTTATCAATATAGTCTCCTTACTGAAGCAAACATCACAATTTCTGACAAGTGGTATGTAGCTAGTGCACTGGCAAATGTTTTGTTCTCTCTGTATCAATCAAGAAGCAATTTGCTTTTGATGGCTGCATAGTATTCCATTGTGTATATATACCACATCTTTTTTTTTAATTTTTTATTAAAGATTTTATTTTTTTAACAGAGAGATTACAAGTAGGCAGAGAGGGGAGGAAGCAGGCTCCCTGCCGAGCAGAGAGCCCAATGTGGGGCTCGATCCCTGAGCCGAAGGCAGAGGCTTAACCCACTGAGCCACCCAGGTGCCCCACCACATCTTCTTTATCCATTCATCTGTTGATGGACATCTAGGTTCTTTCCATAGTTTGGCTATTGTGGACATTGCTGCTAGAAATCTTGCCATTTGCGACAACGTGGATGGAACTAGAGCGTATCATGCTTAGCGAAATAAGTCAAGCAGAGAAAGACAACTATCATATGATCTCCCTGATATGAGAAAGTGGTGATGCAACATGGGGGCTTAAGTGGGTAGGAGAAGAATAAATGAAACAAGATGGGATTGGGAGGGAGACAAACCATAAGAGACTCTTAATCTCACAAAACAAACTGAGGGTTGCTGGGGGAGGGGGTTTGGGAGAAGAGGGGTGGGGTTATGGACATTGGGGAGGGTATATACTTTGGTGAGTGCTGTGAAGTGTGTAAACCTGGTGATTCACAGACCTGTACCCCTGGGGATAAAAATATATGTTTATAAAAAATAAAAAATTAAAAAAAAAGAAGCAATTTGCTTTCACATGGTCAAATCAACAAAAAATACTCACTTTTTTGCTTTCAGCACTAGCGCTCTCTGTCATAATCCAGACTACAGCATCTATGAAATCTTGCTAAGAGATCTATTGGACAGGATGTAGCAAATTTTTGCACCAGAAGGTAAGAGATAAACCCCATGGAAACTTGGGGGTGGTGGTTCTAGGGCTCTAGAGATTCCAAATGTATTGAGATCTTTCCTTTAAAGTAAAAGTTAAGTTGATCTATCTCCTACCAACTAATGGTAAGAAAGAGATCTAATGCTTTGTGGGCTTCCTTGGGTTCTGGGGCCAGTATGTGCTTCATCTGAATGACTTAATTTGCATATTTACTGAGTTTCACATGGGGCTCAGAGAAAAAGAAGGCTCTGAAACTGGTCTAGAGCACAGTACATGCTCATCTACCAATTAGACCATATGAATCAGCGGGTCTATGGCTTTGAGACCTGTTCAATGAAGCTTCTGGCAAACCTTCTAAGAGAATGACAGTGCATGCACATAGAAGGAAAAACCATGCAGATATCCATTCTCCTTTTGAGAAATGGTACCTTTCTTACTACTAGTACCACTTCGTACTAGCTGGGACTAAATACCTAATCATGCATGGGACACCAAGTGACCAGGCAATCAGAGATGACTATTATGAGCTGGATATTATCTAATCCACAAAGCCCTAAAGCTGAATATGAACAGCAGTACTCCATCATAGTGGTGAGAGACCAAACTCGAAGAAATACGAAATACGTAATTTGCATCAGCTGAGGTTCAGACCCTCATGGCACTTTCTCCTACTGCTCCTTCAACTCACATCTGTGGCGTCTTTGGAAGTTCCCTGAGACCAGATGACTGAGGAAGAAGAAATTCAGGCCCAGTTTACAGATGATTCTTCATGATATAGTACCATAGATGGAAGTGAATTACAGCATAATTATGGCCCAGTTCAGGGGTGGTCTGAACAGAGAGTAAGGAAATGAAATACTTTCACTGAGCAGAGCTTCAGGCTGTATATATGCTTACCCACTGTGCCTGAAAGAAGAGATGGCCAGAAGTGTGGATCACATGAATAGTGTGGCTCATGCTTGGTGGTGGATATTCAACAACTTGTGAAATACAAGATCAGAGGATTGGAGACAAAGATATCTGGGCAAGAAGAATGTAGATGTACCCTTTAGAATGAGGACAGAATAGGAAGGTTTGTCTCATGTGAATTCCTATGTAAAGTCACAAACTGGAGTCTGGCAATTGCTAGCTAGGCATAATGATTGATTATGTGGATAACTCTTAGCTACTATCTTCAGCCACCCAGCGCTTACTTAAGAACTTACAAACAAAGTGGCCTGATAGCAGGGATGGGAATTATACATGGGCTCAACATCATAATCTTTTTTTTTTTTTTAAAGATTTTATTTAGTTGTCAGAGAGAGAGAGGGAGAGCGAGCGAGCACAGGCAGACAGAATGGCAGACGGAGGCAGAGGAAGAAGCAGGCTTCCTGCCGAGCAAGGAGCTCAAAGTGGGTCTCGATCCCAGGACGCTGGGATCATGACCCGAGCCAAAGGCAGCTGCTTAACCAACTGAGCTACTCAGGCGTCCCTCAACATCATAATCTTACTCTCATCAAAGCTCATCTGCGTACCACGATTGCTGAGTGCTTGACTGGCTAATAGCATAGATCATCACCAAACCTCTGAAATGGCAACGTTCCCAGGGAAGAGCAGCTAGAAATTTCATAGCAGGTTGATTACCTTAAATATACCCTTATTTGGGATAAATTTGGTTAAATTTCCAAAAGTTACCTTCCCTACCTGAAATCTCTCTGTCAGCAGCACAATCAATGAACCTAGTAATATTATATTCACTATTGCAGTACAAGAGGATTTCTGAAGGTGTAGCCCATGGAAACTTAGGTATCTCCAAGACTCCTTCCAGAAGACTGTGAGATCAAACCTGTATTTTAGTAGAACAAAGACATAATTTGTCATTTTTTTCATGTTCATTTATACTGATAGTGCAAAAGCAATAGTTGGCAAAACCTTTGGCCCCTTCGCATACATCAGGAAAGGGGCATCAAATAGGACTAAGAGTCTAAGATAATTCACTATGAGGCACTCCCAGAAAAAAATTTTCACAGAATGTACTGAGGAGGTAGTAAAAATAATTCAGTGTATTAAAACTTGACCCTTTAGGTTATGTCTTCTTAATATTCTGTGTGCCAAACAAGAAGTCTTGCATATAGCACTTCTGCTACATATCAAAATACTATGTTTGTCTTGTGTGATTGTATACGTTGCAAGCTGAACTAGTTGCTTTTTCTCATGGAGACACCATTTTCACTTGAAAGAGCTGGTGACAGACATATTGGGGTTATTCAGATTTGCCTATTGGGCAGATATTTTCTCAAAAATGAATGAAGTGAGCTGGTCACTTCAAGGAAAATAATTGGCAGTCCTTTGTTTCCTATGAAAAAACTGAAGCTTCCCACTAAATTAGAATTTTGGAAAACATCCACCCTGTGAGCTTAAAAGCTTTGTAATAAACATTCAAAAAATGCTATCAATGGTGATATTAATGAATGTGATTTTTTAAAATATTGTATAATGAAATGTGTCACTGTTTGGAAGGTCTTAGTTACTTAGTGAACCAACAGTTTCCAAATGATCAAAGCATGAAGTTACAAAATCATGCATGGTAAAAATTTGCTTAAAGTGCAAGATAGACCAATAGTTTTAATATAACACAGTATATTAAATAACAAATTCAAATAAAAGGCAAAAGACAAATTGAGAAAACTATTTCCAATACATATTAACACTGTCAGAAGTAAAAAGTACTTTATACTAATGAGTATAACAGATCATTGATCCATCTCTACTTGTTTGGATATAAAAATGAAGATGTTTTAAAAAATTATTGCTTGCAGGTGTGCTGTGTGGAATTTTCTTTTTCATCCCTTAACACTTTCTTAAACAGATTCCGAAACCTTCTAGCCACTTTGTTATCAAACAGGTCCTAAGTAGTTAAAAACCACATCTTCATATCCCCATCTTTAGTACCACCAGAAGCTGTTTCTCTGGCTAGTGGGAATGACTTCAGGAATGGGTGTAAGGGTTTGAGGAAATACTACGAAAACTGTACAGTGTCCAAATAATCAAAAATGATTATTTTGAATCCTGTTCTGTGCTCTCTGGTGCTGGGTTTTTTGTTTTGATTTGTTTTGTTTTTAAGATTTATTTATTTGTTAGGGAGAGAGAAAGAGCAAGCACAAGCAGAGGGAGAAGCAGTCTCCCCACTTAGCAAGGAACCTGATGTGGGACTTGATCCCAGGACTTGATCCCAGGACCCTGGGATCATGACCCAAGCTGAAGGCAGATGCCTAACTGACTGATTCACCCAAGCATCCCTCCAGTGTCATGTTTTATCTGGGTTGGCAGATAGGGAGTGTGAGGAGGCTGGGAGAAATAAGGTGGTTTTGGCTGCCTCTTTGTAAACCTTGCAAATATGGGAACGGTCTGGTCACAATTTTTGGTGGCATTTTGATGTTTCTCTTTAGCATGTAGGATGCTTTGCATCTCTGAAACTCAACTTTAAACCTGAGCCTAGATTCTAGATAGTAAGCATCTTATTCTAGAAGAAACGTACTGGGGTTCCTGGGTGTTTCAGTCCGTTAAGTGTCTGACTTTTCATCCCAGCTCGGTCCTAATCTCAGGGTTGTGAGATTGAGTCCCACATTGGGCTTTGTGCTGAGCATCGAGTCTGCTTGAAAGTCTCTCTCTCTCTCCCTCTGCCCCTACCTCCCACCCGGCTTGCATTCTCTCTCTAAAGAAAAAAAATAAAGAAAAATGCTAATGCCACAATAGAAACATGACCAAGAACTTAAACAGAAAATTCATAGGAATATAAATGAACAATAACAATTTTTGTCTAATAACAATTTTACATATTATATTATCATTAAAAATTATAATACCAACATGTTTCAAGGTTGTGATGTGATAGTGCTTTTCATACACTGCTGATGAGACTTTAAACCAGAATAGCAGGTCTAAAGAACAATTTAATGATTTGTGTTGAGAATCACAGATGTCTTCACACTCACTGATCTACAAGTTCTTTTTCCAGTAATGTGCACAAGAAAATGATTTTAGATGCTATCAAAGATATATGAGCAAAAATAATCTCCATGAAATTATGAGAGTAAAACTACAACCATTTAATTAGCCATAAAGAGGAAAATTGTTAAAAATGATGTAACTATACGATTGTAATATTATATAACTATATTAGGGTTTTCCAGAGAAACAGAGAAAATTTTATATACACACATATTCCTCATACCTGATGCTCTTTTTCTCTTTGTAAATATATATATTTGTGTAATAAAATCATATATATGAATATAATAAATTCATTATGAATTATGAATAAATTAATATATGAATTTATTATAAGGATTGGCTCATGCAGTTTTGGGGTAAAGAAGTCCCATGATCTGCCATCTGCAAGACAGAGAATGAAGAAAGTTGGTGGTATGATTCAGTATGAAACCAAAGGCCTGACAACTAGGAGCCTGTAGTGTGAGTCCCAGAGTCTGAAGGTCCAAGACCAAGAGCTGGATTCCCAGCTCAAGGAGAGAGAATTAGCCATTTTAGAGCCTTTTTGTTCTATTCAACCCCCGCAAAAGAGTGGATGATACCCACGCACATTGGTGAGGCCTGATCTTCTTTACTCAGCCTACTGAGTCAAATGCTAATCTCTTCCAGAAACACTCTCACAGACATACCCAGAAATAATATCTTACCAGCTATCTAGGCATCCCTTAGCCTGGTCAAGTTAACACATAAAATTAACCATCACAATAACCAAATAAAAATAATAAAATAATATTATTTTATGATATAAAAATAACTCCTTTAAATAATCTCAGAGTACAATATTAAATAAATTAAGTTGGAATTAAAGAATGAGTGCACATTACGATTCTAAGTTTAGGTTTTAAACAGCATATGTGTATAAAAATGGAGGGACAAAGTTTTATGATCGTATATTAAATGAATATTAAGTAAAGTGAAATATAAATTTGAATATATATAAGTGAGTCTAAGTTTGCTTTTTAACAACACAAAAATATAAAAATGATGAGAAGAAAAATAATACATCACTGGGTGTATTATTTATGTAACTAAAGTACATGAAAATCATTCTTTGAATGATATAGTCATTTGTGTTTGCCATATTTCACTGAGTTAGTTAAGTGTATAAACATCATGTCACTAAAAATATTCATTGAGTCCTTTTACATAAATCATTACTATGTAAGAAACACCAAAAGATGAGGCATAGTCACTGTTCAGAGTCTAGTATAAGGAAAAGAACATATACATCCAAGTTAAATACCGATAGAAGTAATGACTTTCTAGTGTTAAGAACACAGGAAATGGTCCAGGAGTTCTACTTCCAAGGAATGATTATTTTTACAAGGGACAGTGGCAATAGATGAAGTAAGATATAGTTAGGCTTCTATAAAACGATATAATTTTTTAAAGAAGAAGAAAGAAATAGAAGCAAAATAAATAATATTAAGAGAAACTTGAAATTGCTTGACAGTTTTAGTAGTTTCCTAGGGCTCTCATAACAAAGTACTAAAAACTGGTGGCTTAAAACAATACAAGTTTATTATCTCACAGTTTTGGAAGCTAAAAATCTGAAATTGTTGTTGTTGGCAGGGCCATACTCTCTCCGAAACCTCGAGGGGAACCCATCCTTGCCTCTTCTTAGCTTCTGGTGGTTTGCCAGCGATCCTTAGTATTCTTTTGCCTGTAGACACATTACTTCAATCTTCCATCTTTATGTGGTGTTCTGCCTGTGTCTTCATATCATCTTCCTTCTGTTCATGTCTGTCTCTGTGTCTAAAGTTCACCCTTTTATAAGGACACCCATCATATTGGGTTGGGCCCATCATAATTTTAAGTTGATTCCTCTGTAAAAACTGTATTTCCAAATAAGATCACATTCTGAGGTAGGTTCAGACTGTGACGTATCTTTTGGGAGGACACAACTGAACTCATACCAGCAGTTTTATGGAATGATTTGGAATTGGCATAGTAAGTTTGTAGAGAGGGGCAGGAATACTAGACTGAGGAAACGAATTTTGTTTTAAGTAGATAATAAAGGGCCCCTGAAAATGTTCAAGACCTCGCTTCCCTGTCAAGCTCCCACTGAAATGACAGGAAACTTTTATTTGTTTATTTGTTTTGTTTTGTTTTATTGGTTTGTTTGTTTTGGTCATGAAACCATAGCATCACTCTTCAGTAAGTAAGATAGGAAGGATACATGGAAGGTGGATAGCAAATGATGTCAGATGAACAACAACAACAAAGAAACCAGAAGGAACAGCAACCTGGGATGGTGGAGGGAAGCTATTCTCCCTAAGAGAGTTCTGGACAAGCTCTTCACTGAATCCATGCAAAACAAAACAAAACAAAACATGTGGGACATGGAAAAATCTGAAATGTCTTATGTATAAAAGTTGCCAAAATTTCTATGAACTGGAAAGTCTATTCAAAATTTGCACTGTTGACACTGTTCAGTGACTAACTGTGGTGAGTCATCGCATAAAATCTATAATGAGTTTAATTTTCACAGACCACATGTTGAGTAATTGTTCTTGATATATGTATGGCTTTATTGTGACATCATTCTCATTTAAAAACAACTTTATTTCTGGAAAACTTCACTGTAAAAATCATTTATCTATGTCCATTTTGCATTAAATGAGTGCAAAAGTCCCTCATGAAAATATTAAAATCTTTGTTAGAGACTCTATCACTGCAAATCCAACTTAACGTTCTCAAAGTTTGAATTCCGGCTGCAAGCTCACACTTGAGAGGGCAAGGTACAGAGTTGAGTTTTTATAGTCTTAACAGTTCTCCCACAGGAGACGTAAACAGTCAGGATTCCAACTTTCTACACTTATCTCTGAAGCAGATAGCGTAAGTTGACTTTCAAGGGTCAACTTATAACTAAAACTAGCTTAAATGTAATATTGGATACATTTTTATTTATTGGAAAAAATCCCTCCTTCCCTTTTGGTCTCAAGAACTTCAGATTATTCATTAGAAATATCACAAAATTTGGAGGGGAACAGGCATTGAGGAAAATATTCAATTTGTAGTCAATTGCTGAGATCTTATACAAACAGAAAACTGTTATGTATGTCCTTACTCTTTGCCTTGGGATTTATTTCTCTGTAGTAACTTAATTTCAGGAAAGGAAGACTTACTCAGATGCATATTTATTTGGCAGTCTGTCAGTAGCGGAAAGAAGGAAAATCTGTTTGAGTAATTAATTGTTGTGACTCATATTTGCTTTCAGGTTTTAATTGAATCTGAATTTAGCTGTCCTCCCTTCCCCTCCTCATTCCTCCCTTCAACTGAAAGCTTGAGCATTGGGGTGCCTGGGTGGCACAGTTGGTTAAGTGTCCAGTTCTTGGTTTTGACTCAGGTTGTGATCTCACAGTCCTGAGATCGAGCCCCGTGCTGGGCTCCATGCTCAGTGGGGAGTCTGCTTGAGTTTCTCCCTCCTTCTCCTTCTGCCCTTCCCCCTATGCTGTCCTCTGCTCTCTAAAATAAATGAATACTTTTTTTTTTTTTCAAAGAAAGCTTGAAGAGAGTAAAATATAATTCTGTTTTATTCTAGATCATTTCAAAGTCATGAAGAGAATGGATTCAATGACAGATCAGCATTGAAGAGATTAATATATGGCAAAAATCTCAAGATAGTGGGCCTCAGGTCCAGGCTAGATGTATTTCCAGAAATAATTCTATAGTAAAAGGGCCCAGCGGACAGCTGAGGATTCTTGATAGTCTGCTTCATATATGACAATTTAAATATTCTCTAGATTGGCCTAATTGATCTAGGACCTGATCTGTTATTTGGATACAATCTAAAGAAGAACTAATCTACTTGTAAATTTCAGAATTTACAGAAATTTCCTCCCTAGGCAGCAGCCTAAGCTATTGAGAAAATCAAAGCCAAAGAGATGTGTTTTTTCCCCCCACTGTGAATTAAAAAGGGAAGAATTATGCATTTCCTTTCCCCAAACAGGAGAGGAGTAGCCAGCAACTTATTTTTCAAGACCTGAGTTAGGACTTCGCTTCCTGCCCATATTTTGTCAGGAAGAGAGTAAGGTGAATCATGGTAAAAGTTCTCCACGTCCATAATTACCACGAAGGGAGAGGGTTGCTGGTCTTTAGAGGACATCACAGATTTAGACAATGACAGAATGCAAAGTAGAGTACTTTCCCAAGTTATATGGGTGGCATCAACCTACCTCAGGGGTTGAACTTGAAGAATATATACACCTCAGGGAGGACTTTCTCACTTGCCTCCCAGTGATAACTAATACCTGCTGATTTTATTTCCTGTTCAAGTAGGGGCATGACCACAAAGTTAATTTGGTTTAGGAAAATAAAGCAATGTGATTCTTCCCACACCTGGATATGTAGAAGACATTTGCCTCCCAGAAGTCCAGGAAGGTTGTCCTAAGATTAGATCCCCATCTAGAGCTGCCCCCCAAATTTTCAAAGTTATTCTGGGATGTTCATGCTAGAGGCATTAAGTGAAGTCAATGCTGGATTAAGTTTGTGCAAATAATCTGATGATAAAATTCTAGGAGGATGGGTGATCACTCAGGAGAGCCTAAAATTTGCTGTCATGAACTATATTAATACACCTTTCTTCTATGTTCACCTACCATTCTCTTTTATCTACTGCATTTATTTTGTTACTTTGTTTTCTTTTTTATTATTAATCTTTCTCTATTCTGGTTGAAAAGTCAAGTATCTAAAGCCAGAAAAGTAATATAAAATAGTGAGTGGGCTGTGTTGAAAGATGATAAAGGGTAATTGGCTCTTGAATTCAGTGTTAGGGAAGAATATGGACTTGCGTGTTTGGAGTGGGGGGCACAATATTGAGTACACATGTCCTGTGTAAGGAGACTAGTCACCAGTCAGTTGTTAACCATCTGGGAATTGTCAGATTTCAGAATTTTTAAAGATTTCAGAATTTTTAAAAGAGAAATTGGAAATCCTGCTTTTCTTTCATGAAATAACCTGCATTTAAAAATGCTGGATATCCAACAAAGACTCTATACTCCACCTAGAGATTGTCCAAAGTCAAATGATGTCAAATAGGGGGGCACCTGGGTGGCTCAGTGGGTTAAGCCTCTGGCTTCGGCTCAGGTCATGGTCTCAGAGTCCTGGGATCAAGCCCTGCATCGGGCTCTCTGCTCAGCACGGAGCCTGCTTCCCTTCCTGTCTCTCTCTGCCTGCCTCTCTGCCTACTTGTGATCTCTGTCTGTCAAATAAATAAAAATAAAATCTTTTAAAAAAATGATGTCAAATAAGGAAATAGATGCTCTCATATACTTCTGGGGAAAACAGGAGTTGAAACTACCACTATGTACAACATTTTAGCAGTGCTTGTCAAAATTAAATATATGCAAATGCACCACATATCTTTGAGTCAGCAATTCTACTTTTTTTTAAAAATTTTATTTATTTTTATTTTTTTTAAGATTTTTATTTATTTATTTGACAGGCAGAGATCACAAGTAGGCAGAGAGGTAGGCAGATAGAGACAGAGGTGGAAGCAGGCTCCCCGCTGAGCAGAGACACTGATGTGGGGCTCGATCCCAGCACCCTGGGATCATGACCTGAGCTGAAGGCAGAGGCTTTAACCCACTGAGCCACCCAGGTGCCCCTTCTATTTTTATTTTTTAATTTTTATTTCATTTTTATATTTTTATTTTTATTTATTCATTTAAGAGAGAGGGAGAGGGAGAAAGTGTGCATGCATGGGTGCATGCAAGAGCTTGGGGAGGGACAGAGAAGGAGGGAGAGGCAGAGAATCTCAAGCAGACTCCAATACAGAGCCTGAGAGGGCCATCAATCCCCTGATTCTGAATCATCACCTCAGCCAAAACCAAGGGCCTGAAACTCAACCCCCTGAGCCAACAAGGTGCCCCTTAGCAATTCTACTTTTAGAAATTTGCCTTACAAACATACTTGGACACTTGCAAAATGATAGGTGTGTAAGGATACTCACTGCAACACTTTTCTAATAGTAAAATATGGGAAACATCCTCAGTGTCCATCAAAAGATATCTGAAATAACTTATGGTACATGAATACAATGGAATGTTATGTAGCCATTTGGATGAATAAGGCAGCCCATAAGTACCGACATCATATGCATTCTTAGAAAGGAAAGATGTAAAATAGTTTATATGCTGAATGCCACCATTTGTGTTTGTATTTTTTTTAAATAACATGCATATATGTTATTAAAAGATTTTATTTATTTATTTGACAGAGAGAGACACAGCAAGGAAGGGAACACAAGCAGGGAGAGTGGAAGAGGAGGAAGCAGGCTTCCCGCTGAGCAGGGAGCCCAATGCTGGGTTCATTTCCAGGACCCTGGGATCATGACCTGAGCCGAAAGCAGAAGCTTAATGACTGAGCCACCCAGGTGCCCCAATAACATGTATATTCTTGAACTCGAAGAATATATACAGCATATACTGCACATGCTTATATGATATATACAATACATATGTTCGTATTATATATATTTAAAGAGTATCTGTGGGAGAATATGAAAAAAACTGAAAATGAGGCTTGTCTCAGTGATGGGGGAGGTGGTGGTTGGGAACAGAGAGAGCTGGAAAAGTTACTTACTTTTCACTGTACATCCTCTGTTACTTTTTGAAATTAGTTTCATGTGCATATATCCTTTATCCTTTGAAAACAAATAATGGAAAAATTTAAAAAACTGGTGAGCAGGCCAGAATTGGGTGGCCCACTGATTTGCAACCTGTCCTTGGCCTTCAGGTCTTCAAGCTTGCCATCTCTGCTCCCGCCTGAGCTCTTTGAGGCATTTGCCTTTTCCTTCCTGTGCCACGGTTTAGCACAGCGCCTTCCTCAAAGTGATCGCTCTGTCAACATTCTTACGTGAGTAGATCTTTGTCACCTGATGTTTCACTTTTCTTGCTTCATTATCTTTTTTTTCTGTTTCCGTCCACCACAGCCCCAAACCAGTCTCCCCGCCTCCCGCCCCCCCCCCCCCCCCGGGATCTCTCGTTCTTATTTATCCACTCTCTTCCTGCTACCAGCCAGGGTAAGAATGTGCGGGAGCCAAATGGCGGCCTCAGCCTTAGTGTCTGACAGGGAGGTGTGAATTCAGATGCCGACTAGCATATGTAGGTGGCATAAATGTTTCCTACCTTCTGAACCTGCTTTCCCTTCTGAAAACTACAGACAAGAACGGCTACTTGACAGGTTTACTAAGAGACTTTTAAAAAGTAATCTACCAAAGGTGCATTTAAAAAAGTGTCCTGGGGGGCACCTGGGTGGTTTAGTGGGTTAAAACAACTGTCTTCAGCTCAGGTCAGGATCTCAGGGTCCTGGGATCGAGCCCCACATCAGGCTTTCTGCTTCAGGGGGAGCCTGCTTCCTCCTCTCTCTCTGTCTGCCTCTCTGCCTACTTGTGATCTCTCTCTCTCTCTCTGTCAAAAATAAATAAATAAATAAATAAATAAATAAATAAAATAAAAGAGATAAAAAAGTGTCCTGGGGTGCCTGGGCGGCTCAGTGGGTTAAGCCTCTGCCAGGTCCCAGGGTCCTGGGATCGAGCCCCACATCGGGTGCTCTGCTCAGCAGGGAGCCTGCTTCCCACCCCCACCCCCACCTGCCTCTCTGCCTACTTGTGATCTCTGTCAAATAAATAAATAAATAAATCTTAAAAAAAAAAAAAACCTCTGGAAAAAAAAAATTGATGTCCAGATTCTTTCATTACAATAGAGTGTAAATATTAATAATAGTGCAAAAACCATTTTAATTTTAGTGGAAATCAAACCATGAAGCCAAAAGAATAAAGTTCAAATGAATAGCTTTTAAGCATTAACTAAAAGAGAGAGTGTGTTTGTTGTGTGGGAGAGAGGCTGAGTTAAGAGTTTGGAAAGAGAAGTAGTATTTCCAGGGAGTCCCCTTGTGCCTTCTGGCTCTCCTGGGAAAGGCATAAAAGCTGTGGCACTATGGGACTACTTAAGTTAAATATTGTTAATTAAGGCCATGCATCCCCAGGGGAAAAAAACAATATGGACACAAAACTACCTCTAGAGAATTTCTGAAATACACTGAGGATTTCAGAACCAGTCCTGAGTGAGGATAGAATCTGAGAATCCCAGATTTTGAGATATCTCCCGTGCCTGCCAGTTGCTATCATTTTCATATAGGTAGAGGATATGTATTTATTTAGCATTTTTTAAAATTAACATAGAGTCTATTATTTGTTTCAGGGGTACAGTCTGTGATTCATGAATCTTACACAATTCACAGTGCTCACCATAGCACATACCCTCCCCGGTGTCCATCACCCAGCCACCCCATCCCTCCCACCCCCCCATCACTCCAGGAAACCTCAGTTTGTTTCCTGAGATTAAGAGTCTCTTATGGTTTGTCTCCCTCTCTGGTTTCGTCTTGTTTCATTTTTCCCTCCCTTCCCTTATGATCCTCTGTCTTGTTTCTCAAATTAGGTAGAAGATATTTAAACACTATCTTTTCATTATAGGTAAAGCTACATTTAAGCCTTGAGGGAAACAGAACATTCCAGAAGATCCAGAGATGGCTTAACCTGAGTAGAGGGAGATCTTACTAAAATATATTGAGTTGGTGGAGAGAATGTAAGAGAGGGAAGAATTTGTGAGGATTAAAAAAATGACTTATTTTAACATAAGTTGGCAGTCAAAGGCTATAGAGCTAAAATCATTCTAACAAGTTTGCATTTTAGTGACTTCAGAATGAGAGGCCCAGAATACCCATCGTAAATTGTTGTGCCCTGCAAATGATTCTTCACCCATATATCACAGAGTTGGAGCAGGGTTCTAACAATGCCTTTCAAGTTGATGATTTTAGAGTACATCATTATCTTCCAAGATAATTAGAACACTTTTCAAGCATCACTGAGTATACGACTTTGTACCACTTGGGAAAAAGTCAGTAGTCCTGAGATTTCCGGTTTTCCAGGTATGAAATGAGAGGATTGGACTGCTAATTCCCGGCAGCTGAATTCTCGCTTCCGGTCTACTGAGTATTTTGTAGAGAAAGACCTTAACCCTGGAGAATAGAAGAAATGTGCCTAAATTTGCTTAGAAAGTGCTGACAGAGCGAGGAGTTTCACCGCATTTCCGGTCTCAAAAACAAGTTCTCACTTTAGTCTTCAATAAAGTAAAACAGGGATCAGAAACTGTTACTGTTTGTTCAAAAGCAGAAGCTACAATCATTTCAAAGAAAGGGAGAGCAAGCTTGAAACTGAAACTCTACTTCAACCTATCTGCAGCGCTGGGGGAGTATATCCGTCAGGGGTTTCTGCTCCCTTATTGCAAGAGAAATTATTAACCACAGAGGTGTCTTTCACTGAAGTCCTCAATCAGGACATATATGACTGTTTTCAGTAGTAACCAAGACATCTTATGGGTATCCCAAAATAGTTTTTTTGTGGCTTTATGAAAAGTCTTGCTTCTTTCCCTTTCTACAGCGTGTGTACTCATCGATCTCACTTCTGAGAGCTTTAGTCTGAATGGGTAATTAGAATAATTTCCACCATTAACCAAAATGCTCGTGAAATAACCCAAACCCCAGTGCAGAGAAGAGAACTACACCGTATGCAGATGCTTACTTCTTCTTTTTTTTTTTTTTTTCCCAAAACGATTCCAAATCTTGGCATCCAGAATCAGATTGAAGGAAGTGGTTAGCCCCCAGACAAGCATTTATCGGGGGTTCCATTCATTCTTCATGACTGTGATAGGCCCCTCAAAATTTTAATATATTTTGAAGTTTCAGAGGCAATCCAAAAAAAAAAAAAAAAGGAAAAACAGGGAGAATTGTCACGGTGTCATGCATGTCAAGAGTTTATGTGAGGAGGTCTTACAGAGGAGGCTAAAAATGCCGAGAGGCTAATACGTAAAGGACTTGATAACTCCCTCAGCCATTTTTGCCTAAAGTGCTTTTTGTATTTCTAAGTGATCTTCTCCTTCATCAAGGCTCACTTCAAATAATATTTCCTGTCAGAAACTCTCTTAGATCTGTCCCCAAACCTCACATTTACTGGATTTCTTTCTTGTGCTCTGTAGACATTTCTTAATGCATCATATTATCAGTTTTTATTTTTGTAGCTTTATCCCGTGATAGACTCGGAGTTCCTCAAGAATAGAAGACATTTAACTTTGCAGCTCTTGCAGTATGTACATTAGTTGGTAATTAGCTAATAAAAATCTATTGAAAGGAAAAAATTGGGGAAAAGGGATTTAGTAGCAGAAAATGACCTAAAATGCTCTCTCCTTTCATTTTAGCCCACACATGCCTCCATTTCTCTGGATATGTCTGTCACTGCTTAGATGATGCATGATCAGATACCCCATCTATTAAGCCATCTTTTAAATGTCAAACTTCCATTTTTAACACGGCTACACAATTGTGTTATTTTAAGCTTTTCAAACCTCTTTTGCATGTTACCTTATTTAGTCCTTGCAACAATTCTACAAGGTTCCAGATGAGAAAACTCAAACTTAAGCATTGATGACTTGGATTAGAACTCAGATCTATTGAGCCCTCCGTATATTCCATTTGATCCAGAGCAGAGCATAATTATTTAAAAAAAAAATTATAATAGTTTGAAATTTAAGAAAAATTTCAAGAATAGTGCAAAGAAC
The DNA here is from genome assembly GCF_964662115.1 of Mustela nivalis. Classification (NCBI taxonomy): domain Eukaryota; kingdom Metazoa; phylum Chordata; class Mammalia; order Carnivora; family Mustelidae; genus Mustela; species Mustela nivalis. Next base: position 59,682,784 of record NC_139022.1, on the reverse strand, counting down.
ACCTGTATACTTCACTCACATTCATTTAATGTCATTTAGCCACTTTTGATGTCTCTCTCTTATCTATTTATCCATATCTCTACCTACCTGATTTACTCTTTCTTTTTTTATGATGTTATTTATTTAGAGAGATAGAGAGAGAGAGCACAAGTGGGAGGGGCAGAGAATCTCAAGCAGACTCCATGCTGAGCACAGAGCCCAATGTGGGGCTTGATCCCAGCACCCTAAGATCATGACCTGAGTCAAAATCAAGAATCGGGCATTTAATCAACTGCACCACCCAGATACCCTACTATCCACCTTATTTCCTAAACCACTTGAAAATAAGTTGCAAACATCATTATCTTTTACCCCCAAATATGTCAGTGTATATTTTTAAGAATTTTTAAGAATATTCACTTACATACCATAGTAAAATTATCCAAACTAGGGAGCTTAGCGTTGATATAATAGTTTAATCAACAGACTTATTAAAAGTTTGTAAATTTTTATAGTTTTTTTAAATAACTTTTTTCTCTTTTAAGATTAAACATGATCACACATTGTATTTAATATTTTAAAATCTTTTTGTCTTCCTCACTGTATTTCAAATTTAAGTTTCAAATTTAAGAGTTTAGGGCATTTATTTTGTAAAATGTACCTTAATTTCAGTTTGTCTGATGTTTCCTCATGATTAGATGTAGGTGACACATGTTGGCAGAATCCTACATAAGAGTAACAGTGTTTCCTTCTCAGTGTATCACACCAGGAGGTGTGTGATGTCATCTAGTCCCATTGTTGGTGGAGTCTGCCAGGTTCCCTTCTCTATAAAGTTTTCTTTATAAAGTTGTTATTTTTTTTTCCATTTCTACTTCTGCCCAGGCTTTAAAAATTTTTTTAAATTCCTAGTAGGGTTAATTGCTGTAGAGGCAACTGGGGTGCCCCAACTCATAGTCTTATCGCAGCCATCACTGAGGCAGTCATCCTCAGCTAGGTGGAAACTGACATCAATCTCCTCAGCTCTCCACTGGAGTCCCATTGCTACTCTCTACCCAGCAGCAGGGATGCCTGTGGCAAATAACATACCTCCTTCACATGTTACACAGAGAGAATTAATGCATATTGGTGCTACTTGTGACCTAGGAAGTTAGACCCTGATGGATAAATGACACCCTCTTCTATCCGTTGGATTTGCAGTTCAGAGGCTCATTCTACATGGCTCCTTAGAGGGTCCCAGTGGTTCATGCCCTGGTTGCCTGGGGTCATGTCCAGCTTGAGAACGTCTCATGCACTGTTTTCCTGTTTTCTGCTTTGTTCTCCTCAGTCTTTCCATCTCTGATCCCTGAGCTCATTTCTCAAATAATCCCTTGCATATAAGTCCTTGTCTCATATTCTTTTCTCTTTCTGAAGGGACCGAGACTAAAATGGTCATGCCCACAGGTTACTATAGTCCGTGGACTAAAGGGGTTATAAGTTAGAATACAGTGATACAAATAGAATTATGCCTCCTTCTTAGGTACTGTCATATCCACAACTTCCTTGCTTTCCCCAAAACAAAGCACACCCTCTTCCACATTAATGCCACTCTGTTTAGGATCTGATTATGCCATTGACATTTCTCTCCAGGCCAATGTTTCTCCCCTGCCCACTTCCCTGACCAGGGCCATGCCTTAATCCCTGAGGGCATTGCAAGAGAAGGAAAAGTGGACAGACGGCTCTGCTTAACTACACAGTGCTCTTCTACCTCCTTCTCAAGGTCCTGTCCTGCACCTTTGCTTTCTGTTTCCACTAATAATTTTCAGTTTTTTCTTGCTCATTTCTTTCTGATAGGCAACTGATCCTCCTGTGGAAAGAAAACAAAACAGAGAAAAGATAAGACTATTTTGTAATCCTGTTAGTAGGGAAAAAAAAACAACAACCCCACAATACTGTGTGTGTGTGTGTGTGTGTGTGTGTGTGTGTGTGTATGTGTATGATTTCTAGAAGAAAACAGCACCATGATGAAGCACACAGCAAATAGTTTGGGATGTTAATTAAATCAAGGCAGACCCCATGATTGGTCTGTGGAATGAAAAGTTTTGAGAATTGGAGAATTCCCTGTCTTGGACATTAGGAAGACTGATAATTATTTCAATTCTGATTCAATTCTATGGCATAGATCAAAATTTAAAACTTTCATAATCAATTCCCTCTTTTTTCAATTAAAGAATGTAGTAGGTATATTTAGCTATCATAGAATTGAATAGAAATCAGAGATAGTGAGATAATATGATGATAACATGTTTTCAGGCAAATCAAGGATCATTCTCAATAGCATGGAAACAATTTTTCTTCTCTGCTTTCATAATCACGCAGGTCTGTGGCTTGCTTTATTTGTGTACTGGTTGTGTTATATTCTGTCACATCTCCCTTAAGATAATAAAGCTGGATTGTAGGTCTGGAGCATACTTTTGCCCTTGGATTGTTGACAAACACTGCAATTTGATTAAGTTGCTATTTTGAACAGAAACCCTCAAAGCTGGAAGAGACCAAAGAGAATGCTTCACCCAACCTTCTGGCCAGTGTAGGAATTCTCCACAGCATACCTAACAAATGGCTTTTTCAGCCCAATGATTTCAACCACTGGGTGTGAGTTGTGAAGAATACACAAGTATTTTGTTGCAAAGCTATTAGTCTGACTACACTTTCTTACTCTTCTCACAGATGAAACTATGAACACCATGTAATACAGTCTTGTAGTTGAGTTGTCCTGTCAGTCATAGAGGTGAATATGCAGCAATTCAACAACACTGTCCTTGCAGAGATAAGGCATATTTTTGGAGACTGAGCCCAGGAAAGGAGAAAAAGTCTAGGGCACATGGTATGCAAGTAAGCTAACCAGCTCAGATACTTTCAAAGGAAAGTTGAACAGGAAGTCACAGCAGATAATGCCACTCTCTTTACTGGTAATTACTGGCCTTACAATTTTAATACATGGCTGCTACAGATTAAAAGGTAGGTGGCAATTTATGCAACAGATCATTGTTTCGGAATCAGCGGTAAAGAAGGGTGGCGCTAAGCAATAGAATTTTTTTAAACCTGTGAGGTAAGCTAGTAAAGATATTATTAATAGACTAAGATTAAAAGAGTGATGTCTTAATTATGGTCTCTTTTTTCTGATTCTCTCTTAAAGATGATTTTCTTGCCAGTGAAGGCCTAGAAAGAAAGAATTAGGGTTAGGCTGGTAATACAGGAACAGTAATTGTTGAGTTCAATCTAAGAAACTTCCAAGATCTTGGTTGCTCAGAGTAACAGTGGTCAGATATTTTTCCATGGAAAAAATAGAGAATAGGTAGCTCAAAAAATGGAAGAAGAAAAACAAAAAAGGACGACTCAGGAAGTCCATGATTTAACAGACTAGACTAAACTCAACTGCAGAATTCAACCAACAGGCTGACATTTTCTCTGCAAGAGCCCCACCAAGTGGTCACCCACCCTGTGGGTGAAAGTCACAGAGAAACAGATTAGAAATCCTTCTAAGGAAGAATAATAGGACAGAAGACGGATGAACACGAATCTTCCATTTGTAGAGAGATTCAGATTTAGGCTTCATGTTTAAGTAAGACATCTGCTTCTCTCCACCAGTCATGTCTGGTAACTTTCTTGCCCTTGCTTGAACTATGCTTGCTCTTTGGCCTCATGACCCCATGAGCTTTGAGTCCTCCATTTCCCCCTAATCAATCAGCTCCCCCTCTGTCTTCCCATTTTCTCCCTTCCAGCCCCAGACACTGGTGACCACCACTTAAATCATGCTTTCAGTATTACTTTCAGCTCTAATATAGCCATCCTGTCTCTTTGGCTCTGGAACTGAGCAGGTGAGAGTTTCTGGAGAAAAATACGTAGTGACAATTGATGTCGCTACCTATCACTGCTTTCCAAGATTAAGGCCTCAGTTAGGGTCAGCGTGTGTCTGATCACCTGACACTAATTATTCTAAATCTTTTTTTGTTTTTTTTTCCTCTCAAATCCCCTTCCTGCCATCAACCCTTCTCAGACTCAGCAGATCATGGTTCTGCCATTTCTCTGAGAAAAACCAAAGGCATGAAATGAGATGTATCTTCCTCTTAATTATAAGCATATTGGCACCTCTACCTCCCCTTTGAGCCCAACTAAAGGCTCATTTCTCAACCTGGGGCTTGGACTCCGTCCCCTCCTACTCAGTAAATTCATTATATCAATGCCCACTCACCCCCAACCCCTGCCCTCTGGCTGTATCTCAGCAAACAACACTTTATCTCACCAAAAATTTAAAAAAAAAAAAAAAACAACATAAAGCAAGAGTACTTTATCAACTTGGGGTTTTTAACTATAAGCAAAAGAAACCAACTCAGAATAACTTAAAAACATGGAATTCATTGGAAAGATACTGGTGTAATTTGTAGCAAAGAAGAAAATGCTAAACAACCAAGCCTTCTAAGGGCAGAAAGCTTAGGACCATAAAAAGTGGAATGTGGACCTTCATGGTTACATATGCATACAAACTCAGGTTCAACTGACTTCTCTCCCTGTGTGTCAAACTCAATATTCAGATCCTAGGAAGGGATCACTTAATTAGCTTAGTGCACTAGAAACATGTGTAGAAGAGACATTATTGATACATTCATCATTGACCTCCATATGGTCAGTGGACATGATTTTCCCTGGTTTCCCTGGTTTCTCTGTGGCATATGACATGGAATATATTTTCTCCTTCCCAAACCCTTCTTTTTCTTTAGTTTCTGGGACACTATTCTCTCTATGAAAAAAGTTGACGAACTTTCTAGTCTTTAACATAGGTTTCTTTTTTTCTACCTAAGCATTAAATATTGGGTTCACCACAGCTTTATGGCTCTTCTCAGATGCATGGCTTCAAATTCCACTACTGTTACAGCACAGACTATACCTCATGTCAAAACCTTCTCTTGAGTCGTGGACTGAATTATATACCTGAATATCCAGTAAAACTCAGCGTATCTCAAAGAGAACTTCCTTCTCTGACCCACATCTGCTCTTCCATTTTATTGAATGGCACATGTCTTATCAGTGTCCCAATTCATTTCCCTGGAGTCTTCCCAGGTCACTCACATCTAACAACTCCTAATCAGTCACTAATCAGTCACTAAACCCTGTGGCATTTACTTCCTAAATATTTCTTGTTCTCCTCTTTCCCTTACTTATAACCACTCTTTGGATGAAAGTCTTCACTATTTCTTACTGAGATTACCACATTAGCTGCCTCAAGACCCTTTTTTTCTCTCCCCCCATATCACACTCCATTTTCCCCAGGGTGTTCTTTCTGAAATGCTAATCTAATCTGCAAGATTGGATTCAGTCCTTTATCTTTCAGGGTAAAAGCTCTAAGCTTATTCCACTCATTCTGTCCTTGGCCACTTTCTAAGGCTTGTTGGTGGCCTGTTCCTTACCTCTTTACTTAAAACCACCGGGCTTCCAGTTGAAGAGACTAGAATTGTGGTTTTTTTTTTTTTTAAAGATTTTATTTATTTATCTGATAGAGATCCCAAGTAGGCAGAGAGGCAGGCAGAGAAAAAGAGGGGAAGCAGGCTCTCATGCAGGGCTTGATCCCAGGCCCCTGAGATCACGATCTGTGCCAAAGGCAGAGTCTTAACCCACTGAGCCACTCAGGTGCCCCAAGGGACTAGGATTGTTTTGAAGCCTTAGTTGTAAGTAAGAGTTTCCTGAGGGTGCTATTAACAGTAGATTTTTGGCTTGGTCCTACTCAATGAATTGTAATCTCCAGGGTTGGGACTTAGGAATCCGATTCTTAGGAGGGGGCCAGTTTATGAAATACTACCTGAATGTTTTTAGGCAGTTGTTCTACTTATGTTGTGTCTTCACTCTGCAATGCTCTTCCCTTTTGTCCTTCAGAACTGTAGTTAGTATCACTAAACCAGTGACCTTCATTTTGATTTAGCTATCCCTTTTCTTTCTTCCTTCCTTTCTTTTTTCCTTCCTTCCTAACTTTCTCTCTTTCTTCTTTCTTCGATATCCCTTTTCTGTGTTCCTATACTGCCTAGGCCTATCTCTGTCATAGCACCTAGCACGCAGAAAAACAACATTTGTCTGACTTTTCCATATTGCGACCAGTCCAAGAACGTTTTGTTTACCTTTGTTTTCCTAGCACATAAGAAATAGTACACATCTGACAAAAATGTCTTTAATATGTAAAAATATATAAAAAGCTCAATGTGTTTTTTTGTTGTTATAGATTTTTTTCTATTGCTTTACCTCTAAAGATAGGCATAAGTTGAACAGTGGCTACTTTCTTTCTTTTTTTTTTTTAAGATTTTATTTATTTATTTTATTATTTTTTTTAAGATTATTATTATTTTATTATTTTTTAAAAGATTTTATTTATTTATTTTATTATTATCATTTTATTATTTATTTATTTATTTACTTTAGAGGGGGAGAAAAGGAAGCTGATTCCCCATTGAGCAGGGAGCCATCCCCATTGATGCTCCATCATCCCAGGATCCTGAGATCATGAACCGAGCAGAAGTCAGATGCTTAACCTACTACGCCACTGAGGTGCCCCAGATACTTTAAAATATATTACTATGATTCCTTTAGAATGATATTATAGGAAAATATTTTTTGATATGTGAAAGCATAATAATATATGGCTAGAGGAAAAACAAGCTAAGAAAATCTGCGTATTATATAAACTTTTTTGTTAAAAAAGGAGCAAATTAAATAAAAATATATACATATATAGCATATTGGAAAGATATACAGATTAATTTCACTACTGTTATCTTCAGATCTTGGAAGATCTTCATCTGCTTTCTACCAGAAGTATATGAATTTCTAAATTAAAGTATTATCTAAAAAAGCAAATACGCACCATCTTTCTCAGTCTCCTTGGAAGATAGTGTACACATGTGTGTGCATGTATACACAGATTCACTCCCCCCAGCCCCCAACAAACAAACAAAAGAAAGGTTTGGATCTTTTAAGACTCGGCTTTTCTATAGAGCCAAAAACCATCCAGTAAAAAATATAGTACTATACTGATCAGGAAGGCTTAGGAATACAATAAATATGTAACTATCATCTATTAATTAGAGAAAAAGGGCAGGTATGTTTGGAAACTTAATCATAATATACAATTCTTTGTGATTTGTGAGTGGATAGGACTCAGCAAAGCGAGAAACTTTTTCTAGGAGAATTGTTTTCTCATGGTGAGTGCTGGGTAGAGACTTGAATTTCTGGAGGGTTATAAACCAGTTAAGCACATGATATTCATCCTTGGGGCGATTTAGTCAACAGTGCAATTAACATCATCAGCTGCCAAAAGGAAGCAGTTTTCTGGAAGTAGATTAAAATAGGAAGGAAGAAGAGTCTAAAAAAAGAGTCAAGTTGAACAAAGTCTATTATCTACCTCTAAGTGGGTGATCTTGGAAGACTTTGCCTCCTTTTTTGTTTCTTGCCATAGTGTTTCATATTTATTAGTTTTCCTTAAATATTTCTGAAAATGTTAGGATTTGCTCCGTGGGGGAAAGAAACTTAGTAAAACAGGGATGATTGAATTGGTGGTGAGCCACTTTTGCTCTTTCTTAGCTCTGTCAAGGATATGTGGTCATTTCTCAAAGCATCATCCTTCACAGGAAGAAGCAGCAAGAATGGTAGTGATATTGGGTGAGAGGAGCTATATAAAGTTTTCTGCAGGTGGCCCAATCAATCCTCATTCTGCAAATGTTATAAGAAGAAACAAATGATTTTTCACTTGTAAATCTGACTCATAAGTCCACATAGAAGAGATAAGCAATACTAGTAAATTTAAATTCCCACTTGTTTGGCTGGAATAACAAGCCTTTTTAAAAGCTATGTACCGGGGCACCTGGGTGGCTCAGTGGGTTAAAAGCTATGTATCACCTTATTTAGAATTCCAGGTGCACTTGAAATATCCTTAAACATAAAGTAATATCTAAAAGCAAATACACGTTTAGTGTAAATGATTTTTCTTTTATATAAGATTTTTTTTCCAGTGTGTGTCTTAGATACTATTATTTTAAGTAAGGGCTCTGGTGAAGTAATATATTCTACACATATTTGATGTTCATTCAGGCAACTTTTCAGGAGTAGGCCTATTACATGAAATGGGGTTAAAAAAAATGTATTTAAACACCATGTAATTGGCTTTAAATTAAAATATGCAAAGTACAAACTATTTTATGCACAAAGGGTTAATGATAGAAAACATTAAAAGCCACAATGGTGGTTCTAATTATGACTAGGGGATTTTAAAACATGTCATCACTTTACTAGAAAGATGTGACATTTGACCTTTGATTTTTAAAATTATGTTGCTTACTCTGCAAGAGTGTCAAGTCCTGAAAGATCCAATAGTAAGCAGCTTCTTCCTCCTCTGCTTCCACAAAGCCGAGAATTATTGTGACAGGATTCAGTAACAGGAATGTGCTTTTGAACAAAAGACCTGAATTTTTTTTTTTCTTTTTTGGTCTTAGAGTTAGCATATAAATGACAAGCAATGATTTATGATCAATTAATTACATAGAACCAGAAATTCTATAAAACATTCATTGTTTTTTCACTTTGGTGGGAATTACAGGTTTAAATGGTTTCATGATTAGCTTCAGAGAACTAGCATAAATAAACTTTTGATGTTAAAAACAATAATCAGAATCTATTTTAGGGAGTATGATGTGCTTCGTAGGTAAAATAAAAAAAGCAAAGGATTTGTAATTTAACTAGTTGAAGTTAAACTAAGCACTAAACTTTGGATTGAAAGTAGATATCCAGATGTTATTTTATATTAAAAAACCAAATGAAAGAATAATCAATCATTTTTTGAAATTTCCTTTAAATTAGACAAAAGCAGAAGTTTTATGGTCTCAAGGTTTGTCTTTACATACTTTAAGATCGTTGAGAATAATTCCTTGTCTGGTCAGTCCTTGCTTTTGTACTTAACACAGTGTTTACTGTAGGTAAACAGTGGGTAGCTGAAATTATTCTTAACTGCAGTCTATCAGACCCTATTTTCAGATTGACATAAGTTACATTGCTCCTTCACAATTCAGTTCTTTTGGTTGGTAGTTAACGACTTCCAATAGTTAAATGTGGGTGAAGACCATAGGTGTCTTTTCCTTCAACTCAGGTGTGAGGTGATACATTACAATATGAGAAATAAGGCAAGCCTCAGATTGAATTTTGACCTCAGCAAGCGCTGATTAACATCGACTAACCCCAACACAGTCACACCACCTGTATTTACAGTGAAGGCTAGCTCCTTTTGTGTTTGGGTCCTTGGCCCAGCAACTCACATAGATTTACTGCAGGTTGATGCAACAGTATTAGAGCAATAGAATTCAGAACCAGTGTGCCTATCAATATTTCTAGCCAATCCATGTTCATTGAACACCAGTTCCTTCTCTAATGCAAAAATAATTTTTAGCATCCATTATGTTTATTAATAAACACTTCGGTGACTGGAGAAAAAGACAGCTGAAGCTAGGAGCAGCTACTTTTGAAGAGCTTTTGAATAGTCTTCCAAATGCTAACTAACTATACCTGGTAAATGTATTCTGCTTTTAGTTTGTACATTAAAGCTCATGGGTATGTGTCTATCTCATGGCCCTGATGTATTTTAATTTAAATAATGTAACATTCCATCCTAATTCTTCAATGTTTCTTTACAAATGAAAACATCTCACAGAGCTAAAATGACATGATCACAGCTAATAAAATTAATAATTCATTAATATCACCTAGAGACAATCCATATTTAAATCTCTTCTATTGTCCCTTTGCAGGTAGGTCTTTCTGAATTGAGATCTTATCCAAACACACCTTGGCAAATCCCTTGAGTCTCATTCGTTCTTCCACAGTACCTTTTGGGATACATTCTGACGTGCTGAAGTCTTTTGTTCGATGCCTGGTGGTGTTTTACTTGTTCTTTCATTCCCACTAATCTCTAGTCTAGGAGTAAAATCTACAGGCTTTACCAAATTCAAGTTACACCTTTTTGTCAAAGTTAAAATCAGAGGGGATGTTCAGTATTTTCCGTTGGATCACACCAGGAATCACAAATGTCTGGTATTTCCACCAATGGTGATTTTAAATGTGGCCCTCGGATTGAGAGCTTTGAGAGGCTGATTCTTCTATTGAGAAGTTATATTTCTCAGCTTGTGACCAATTTTTATTTTTGGCTGGGACTGTGTAAATAGCCAGGTTACCAACAGTCACTTGCCTTTTAACACCAAATGATAGGACTTGGTTGCATCAGTAATCTCATTAGGGTTTACAGAGTAGTTATATTTATAATTCTCTCATTTATTTCACAGTTATTAGATGGCTTTCTTCTGGCAAGTAGACTTTCTGTCTTCAACTAGGGCTATTTAATTATTCTAGATGGCAGTTCTTTCTGGAAAGGTAGAATAAATGTTGACTTTTTCCTTTACCTCTAAAATTTGGAGGTAATATACCAAACAGATACCTGCTGCCAGGAGTCTAAACAACACTGTATCCCATGGCCGCTTTCTAAATGTATACATTATGTATACATAATGTTTAATGTATGTACACATATGTATACATAATGTATAACATTAATACTATATATTATATATGGTATTACATATATTATATATATATATTAGACTATATATATATATTTATTAAATTCTCATTGTGCTTGTTCCTAAATGGCCATCTGAGAGCACTTTTTATGGCATATTGCATTTCCTATTTGTTTCTTGTTGTTATGTAAAGTTCCTTTAGTATCTGAAAAAGTAGTAGTTCACTGTTCTTATTCTCTCCATTATATTTCCTTGTAAGGGAAAATATTCATTTTCTGAACATTTCTTGATTCATTTACTGTAATCTTTTTCCGCCAGGGTATTCCTATGGTGTTTCACGATGTCTGTTGTTTTGATTATTTCATTTGTAACATTTATTTGATGCTGAGTGGATTCCCACCAACTGCTCATGCTCCAATGCTGACGTCCTCTTCCTTTCCATTCTGCCGTCCCTAACACTCTTCTTGGGTATCTAAACAGATTGTGGAACTCTCTTACAGGTGGTCTTGGAAACAATTCATATGGCAAATATTTGTTAAATGATAAATACAAAAGATCTAGCACATCAGGCAGGAAGCATCTCTTGAAAACTTTGGTTAATTGTGAGACTGGCTTAGGTTTGTCAATACATACATTTGTCGCTATGGGATCCCACTAGCTTGTCTTCTGGGTTTGTGCTGAAAACGGAAATAATTTGTTAGACTAGTTAGGCTAAGGTAACACATGAGATATTGTGTGGTTTGAGAGATAAGGGACCCTGTGAAAGAAAATTACCTCGCTTTCCATGTTGAAGAATGTTAAAATAAATCACAGAAAATATAATTGAACCTCTGTGAGAGCTAGTATAAGTGCTGAATCCCCAGGGTGAAGCCTCACATGTGATAGAAACTGAAAAAACTTTTGTTGAATGAATTAATTTCATTTCTGTGGGACTTAAGAATCTCCTAAAGCAACACAGATGAGTGTGGAAATATCCTGTTGAGATCTCCTCTCTTGGCAGAGATTCTGTATTTCCTGTAGGAAAGGGTATCAAAGCTCTTTTGACTTTTCTGAAGAAGTATTTTTTTGTTTTTATGTTTTTGTTTTTATTGTTGTTGTTTTGATTTTTTTTTAGAGGTAGAGAGAAAACACAAGTAAGCAGGGTGGCAGACAGAGTGAGAGAGGAGGAAGCAGGCTCCTTGCTGAGCAGAGAGCCCAATGCGGGGCTTGATCCTAGGACCCTGGAATCATGACCTGAACCGAAGGCAGCCTCTTCACCAACTGAGCCACTCAGGCGTCCCTGAAGAAATTTTATAACACTAAAAAAAGATCTGTTTCTCACTCTTCAACATCAGTTTCATACCAGTATTATTATTAAACTTCAAGGTCACTTTTGAAATAAATAAAATAAAAGCATTACTTTAAGAAGCATTCCTTTATCTACCATGCCTCAGGTTCTCTTTTTCATGTTCACATATCCAAATACTCAGAAACATAATTTTTCCTCATCACTAAGCATACTTAACCACGTACACTCACTAAAACTAGGAGAGACTGACGTATCAATCAGATTGTCAAGAGAAATATATCTGCCAAAGGAACAGAGTATTACTGAGGAGTCAGTGTGGCTCCTTTCTTCCTTCCCCCAGCCAAAATCTACAGATTAGTTTTCATGAGCAGGAAAACTAGATCATTTAAATGGCTTATGCCACCCTCATAAACTGGTACTCAATATATCCATTTCCAGAATGGCAGTTTAACTGTCAAATTAACACACTGTTCTATGGTTGTCAGAACCCTCTGTGCTAGAGAGAGTGCTAGAAACTGAGAAAACCAAAATAAGACCTTTGAACTTCCCTTTCATATATAATAAGCACACCATTTTTTTCTTATTTACATATTCTTTTCTTTAAAAAAGGTTAATGTCCAAAGAACTGATTGGATTTAAGCCTCCCACTTACTTAATCATTTAATCCTATCATCTTTGAGCTTTTATCTGGGTCACTTTATTTGAATATTAGCTCCCTAACAAAAGATGTCTAATCTTTTTTTTTTTTAAAGATTTTATTTATTTATTTGACAGAGAGAGTTCAGAAGCAGGCAGAGAGGCAGGCAGAGAGAGAGAGAAGGAAGCAGGCTCCCGGCCGAGCGGAGAGCCCGATGCGGGGCTCGATCCCAAGACCCTGGTTTCATGACCCGAGCGGAAGGCAGCGGCTTAACCCACTGAGCCACCCAGGTGCCCCAAGATGTCTAATCTTATTCTTTACTTTTTTCCTCCTGCTATATATACTGGGAGGAGGGGAGAAGAGTAAAATACTGTTTTTACAGCATTTTATTTTGAAAATTAAAAAAAAAAATCACAGTAATGTTTAAAGAGTACAATAAATTCTTGTGTATCTCTTAGATTTATCAATTCTTAATAGTTTGTGAAACCAACTTTATTCCCTCTCTTTCTCTTAATTTCTCTCTTTTCCTCCACTTTATAGACCATGACTTTTTTTTCAGTGCATAATAATTCATTAGCACTATTATTATTTTGATATTAAATTGTCTTAAATTTAGACTATTCCCTTCAGACTATTCCTTTATGCTTCTGACAAGATCATATTCATTTATTATATTTCAGTTCTGCTTGATTTCATGTCTCGGAAGATTTAACCTTCCAATTTGCTACTGTTTTGCTATCTGTCATGTGCATCTCCTACAGATATGAATGCTTCGGTAACCTGAAATAATTACTTGATCTATTCACTTTTTAGGGCAAGATTTAAAATATAAATATATGTATATATAGTTTGATATTCTTATATTCCATGATAAATTATATCTTTTTAAGAAAAAGTTCCTATATTAAGTTCAAAGACCAATGTTAGAGATGCGAAAAATATACCTTAAACTGGCATTTGCCTCTTGGTGTAACTTCATCTGCAACATTTTACTCAATATCCTTTTTTTTTTTTTTAGTGTTTTCTGTCTTATGATATTGTTTATTATGAATTTTTACTTTAGATCATATGAAATCTAATATACCTTCAGAATTCTGAATTAAATTCAGAGATTAAATATTCAAAATACCACAGGGACTTTCAGATGAACAACCCAGTATTGTTCAGAACTGTTAAAATACAGGACTTCATTAGAGACTTTTCCTGATGGTGAAGAGTACTTTAAAGTGCATGCACCATCCAAGTTTTGCCATTCTTTATGGGGTGCCTGAATGTGTGTTACTTCTTGTGGAACCTATCACTTCTTTATAGTTCTTTCAAATATTTTCTATATGTGTCAGTAATACTTTCACTTTGAAATGGAGAAAAATATTCTCCAGATGTGGGTTATTCTCATGACATAAAGAATTTTTTAATTCTTTTATCCCATAGAATATAGTTTATTTCAGAAAGCAAGATTTAGCTAAAACGTGCACTGTCACTCTGAGGTTTAAGTATGATTTCCCAAGATATCCAGGTTTTGCTCTCATATTGCTGAAGAAGTATTAAGTTTTTTTTTTTAAGATTTTATTTATTTATTTGCCAGAGAGAGAGAGAGAGAGAGCACAAGTAGGTAGAGTAGCAGGCAGACATAAAGGGAGAAGCAGGCGCCCCACTGAGCAGAGAGCCAGATGTGGGACTTGATCCCAGGACCCATGACCTGAACCAAAGGCAGACATTAAACCAACTGAGCCACCCAGGTGCCCCAGAAGTTTTAGGTTTTATTTCTAGTCCCAGTTCTTTTGTTTACCAAGTCTATTGTGTTAGCTTAGCCAACTAAGGAACGACTATGGGTTTCCTTTCTCTATATGAAAAACGAGATTTCACCTATATGGTTTCTAAAACCACCTCCCATTCTAAATTTCTGAAAATCTCTGGTAACAGATTTAACATTTTATTTTATTTTATTATTTTTTAAAGATTGTATTTATTTATTTGACAGAGAGAAATCACAAGTAGGCAGAGAGGCAGGCAGAGAGAGAGAGAGGAAGGGAAGCAGGCTCCCTGCTGAGCAGAGAGCCCGATGCGGGACTCGATCCCAGGATCCCGAGATCATGACCTGAGTCGAAGGCAGCGGCTTAACCCACTGAGCCACCCAGGCGCCCTAACATTTTATTAACTGAAGAAAAGTTCTAAAGGAAATACTTCCTTGTATTGGGGGGAAACTGCAGATTCCCTTTGGAAAAACCTTTTGCTAGAGATGGAGGTAAGAGACAGCCCCTGGGGCCACAGGACAGATATAATGCCCTTCTGCTAGCTCTTTCCTTAGCCGTTTCTTACTCATATATTGCAAACACAGAGTACGGCATATGTACCGCTTTGCTGTGAAATCTACATACTCTGGTACAAATGTCGAGAAGAGAATGGATGGGACAAATACAAATACGTTCATTTGAGAGACATTACAGGTCCTGTATCGCTAAGAATCATCTCTGCGATCCTATCTTTCGACCTGTCAAGTTTTACCACATCCAATTACTTTCTAAAGCATTGTGAAGGATTCAATATACTAATGACAGTGAGCTATCTCCTTGGAGCAGTCTCATCTGCCTTCAATAAATTACTGGAGAAAATTTATTCCATTTAAAGGAGCAGTATTTCTTACAAACTTTCTGGAAGATAGTCCTCAAAATGTTCTAACTTAGACACCTACTTATTGCTGGCTTAATGATCAAAAGGATTTAGAGAGCACAAAGCATTTTGAAGCCGGAGTGATTTAAAGGCTGGTTTTGCCATATCCCTTGTTACTGAATGTGTTCACTCACTTGCTGAATTTATAGAACCAATTTGGGAGAAGAACAATGTTTCTGCCTCCCCTAAGAAATTCCTCAAATTCCTTGCCAGGACAATCAAAAGAAAATCTGAGTTGCTCTTTGTGGGGACATTTCTTACATACTCAGCAGCAGTAAAAGTCTTGATTGTTCAGGTTTCAGAAAGAAAACCACGAAATTTCCTTATTCCTTCTACCTCTGAAAGCATAGAGTGCCACAATAGATAAAAATAAATAAATAAATAAAACAGCAAAAACCAAAAACAAAGACCCCATCATTAACTACAGGTAGGTTATGGACAGCATAAGCTTTATAATCAGACAGACCTGACTTCAAGTATTATTAGCTCAGACATTTGCCAGCTCTATGACTTTGTATATTCCTTTTAAGGAATCCGAATCTCACTTTTCTCTATAAAACAAGACCCGGTGTTTAGTGTTATAAATTTTAAACAAGATAATATATGCCATATACTTAGCACAGTCTTTGGGATATACAAAATGTGCAGTAAATACTAGCCATTATTAGCTGGTTACTAACATTTTAATTTTATTTCTTAAAGTTGAAGAGAATTTTGAACATGCAACTAAAATACTATTATAACTCTGCAAAGAAATGCAAGATTCCTTGTTATCATTAAATGCCCAGTCAGTGTTCACATTTCTCCAGTGGTTTTATTCAAATTAGGATCTTAAACAACACCAACATATTAAATTTGGGTGAATTTTTTCCCTAACAGTGTTTAACCTATTGATTTCTCCCCATCTCTCTCTTTCTTTCTCTTTCTCTCTTTCTTTTGTCTTTTCTTTCTTTTCTCTCATGCTTTTTATTTGTTAAAGCCATCAGATCATTAGTTTGGTAGTCATACATTCTTAATTGCTTGGTTACATCTGCGGTAATATTAAGGAAAATGGTAACTTGAAAAAATTCAAACTTTAACATTTAACACTAACTGAAATTAGATAGGTAATTTAGCTAGACTTGACTAATTTGTAAATTCCATGAGGTCATGCTTTATTACTCTTTTGGATCTTTGTGGGGCCTGATGATATGGTAGTAGGCAAATAAATTCTTGTTGCTTTATCAATTACTGAGAGTAACAGCCTGCCTTTGACTCATTTATGTTGACATTTATATTAGGGAAGAAGTAAGAATTGGGAATTTAAGAATTAGGTCTCGCCTTACCATCCTTTTGCTGTTTGACACTGGAAAAAAAAATCATTAACTATTTCTGAGCCTCAAAGGTGAGGGTCTCTAAAAGAGGGATGTTCCACCTTATGTATTTGTTGTGGAATAAGAAAATACATGAGTGGAAATATGAACGCTGGTTGAATAATAAATGTTATTCTTTTGGCATAAAAAGCATCACCACTGATATTTAATTTTAACATCAGCAGTTGAATAAAAGTCTGAATGGACTTACTGATTGAAAAGCCAGCCTTATATTTAAAAAATGGAAAATGATTTTTCCTACTTACCTTCCACTTCCCTCTTGGCCGTTATCATGCGGTTTTACATGCCATGTTATGAGTGGAAAATGAACTTTCTCTTGATCTTTTCATCAAGTGAAAACCCAGCTGAAATAATGATTGGCTTAGTTGGCAAATGAGACAAGAAAATTTGGTTTAGACAACCAGAGCTGCCAATTAACACCAGAGCTTCTCTGAAAGCAGTGAGGACAAATCTGTCTAAAAGGGCAATTGAAGAATCCTCAACTAATTTTTAACCAACGGCAAACTAAAGTGAAATATCCCATAGAAGTAAATAGTAATGCATGTGATTACAAATGTTATTACAAAAAGTATCTTTTCAATGACTATTAGATATATTTGCAATGAGGGTCATTTGAAGTAAAAACAGTGTCCACATTTCAGTTTTGATAAAGGCTCCCCAAATGCCAGTATCTGAGCACCTACTATGTTTAATCATTTAAAAAACAGCTTTTAAATTTAGTTAAGGTTGATTTATGAGAATTTTGACTCACAATTAAGATATGGATCTTGGTGGAGAACTATAGTGAATGACTAGGAAACAGGGTAGTTGCAGAACTGTGGGAACACTGAACGTACAAGGCTGACGCTCTGCTTGTAAATTTAACTGAAGGTTTGCATCTATCTGGTCTCTTTGGTTTGGATTGGAGATGTTTTTAGTAAAGGAATTACATGTCCCATATGCTATACAAACAAGCCAGAGTAGCAGTTTTCATCCAAGGAAGACCATTTAAAAATACTAATACCGGGATACCTTGGGTGGCTGTGTCCTTAACCATCTGCCTTCAGCTCAGGTCATGATCCCAGAGTCCTGGGATCGAGCTGTACATCAGACTCCCTGCTCAGCAGGAAGCTTATTCCTCCCTCTCCCATTCCCCCTGATTGTGTTCCCTCTCTCGCTGTGTCTCTCTCTGTCAAATAAATAAATAAAATCTTAAAAAAAAAATACTAATACCAAGGTTCACTCAAGATCAATGACAAATCAATTTCTGAAGGTAAGGCTGAGGCATTTACTGCTGCTAGGTCAAAAAGCTGGAACTGGCTCCTTTTAATTTTGTCCTCAGTTAAAAATGGGAAGCTGGTGATAAAATTAATTTTGGGAAAGTGTATAACATTCGAAAATTACAATAGGTCAGGAAGGAAGCAAAATGAGGTAGCTGTTATATTTGTGCCTTCTGTGAGCACAATTACAAACCCCAGATCGAGCTACTGTTTAGGGTTTAAGCTTCTTGAAATTATTTCCGGTACTTACTCTTCCTTTTCTCAGAGATTGATTACCTGCTCTCCAAGATTAGTCGACTTTAAACACGTATAGACAATTTAGGTTTTCTAACAAGGTTTCTTTCTCAAGACCTCTTTCATATGGGAAATAGCTTACAAGAGTCATTTTCTTAACCTAAAAAGACTGATAAAAGATTTTTTCCATGACTCATCATAATGAATATGTTTTCATGTAAAAAATAATCTGGCCCAAAATATCCATATGTTTTTGACAGATATTTCCCCCCCCTTAATAACTGTTGAAAGAGTTTTAATGTATAATTTGCTAGAGAGGAAGTTTTGTTTGGAAAATGTTTAATTTTCAATAATGATTTATATTTGGAGGTGAAAGAGAAGGAAAGGGTCTTTGTGAAACTTACTTCAAACTCCTCTAAGCTGCTATGGTTTTCTGGAAGTTGGAATGTTTTTCTATTTATCTCACAGCTTTCGTTGGTTTGACTGTTTTAAGTCTCTTATCTTACTGCCAGTTTTGAAGTGAAAGGATGAATCAGTTGATGAGGAAAAACAAGTTTTGAAGTTGCAAATTTTTGAACTTGTGAATTTTTGAAAAGACTTGCAAATAAATATTCTATTAGTTAATCCTTCTGTGTTATTAAGTCATCATTAATCTTCAACTACTCTCTGAATGTTTCTATAGCAGTTGGTCAGTTTTGCTTTCTATTTCATTTACATTATGCCCCCAACAGTTTTTCATTTATTGGTTTTGACTTCACATAGTCTGTTGGAGAGCAGACAGATGACTTCCCAAGGTCCTTTCAGACTTATATTTAATGAACCTATGACTGAAATTAATCTTGGCCTCGGCAATGAGTTTATTTCTTGATTTGCATGGCAAGGCTCTAAGCACAATGTTGTCAGTTTCATGCTGTTAAAAGTAACTATAAAAATGAAACATTTATTGACTGCTCTGAATTCAGTAGTATATGATCAGGTAATAGCTTTATTCTTCTATCACCATATGTCCCACCTGATTTTTAGGCTTTTCCTATTTTAGTATTTGATAGCATTTTAAACAGATCTTATAGATTGTTGATCACTAACAGGTATTAAAAAGCCCCTTCTAAAGCAAAACTTTCTTCTTGCTTTCAATGTAAGGTTTTTTTGTTTGTTTTGTTTTGTTTTCCTCATTAGCCCTGTGTTGTGACCTTGGTTATAATTTGATGGTTTCCTTATCTATGAATGATTTTAACAACTTGATTTTCATAATAATTTATGGTTGTAAGGCTTACATATGTTAATATATATAAAGCATTTACTCAGTAATTGTTAGTTGTTCTGGATATTCCTGCTGGGTTTGTTAGTTTCGTATTGGTCTTCCTTCTGGGGCTGTGTTTTGAATGCTGATTGCTCTGGACCTTGGCAGGGAGGTTCTCCTCTGTGGGATGATTTGGGGGGCTCTGTGCCCTCCCTGCCCTCCACAGGGATCTCTGAACAGCAGTTTCCTGATGCTTGCAGCATACTTGCTGGCTGACACTTTGCAGTCCCTGGCCTGGCTTCTGCCCTAGCATTAGACTCACGAGGGATTTTTTTTTTTTTTTTTTTTTTTTTTTTTTTATCGTGGGCAGGGAGCTAAGATTGAACATGGGAGAATTTGTGCATCCAGGCCCAGCTGATCGCTGGACTCCTGCTGGTTTCTCTTTCTGCCCCGCCATTATGGGCTGCCCCAGCTGTCTCCTGTCTATAGATTCCTTTAGGGCCTGGGGCCTGGCCCTAGTTTGTAACTTCATATATGCCTCCAAACACCTGGAGACAGATGTTAGCCTCTGTGTTCAGCAGCGTAGAGTAGAACCTTTTGTGAAGGTGGGAGCGTTCTGCAGTATGGCCGTTGAACCCTTGAAATGTGAGGCTGAGGAACTGCATTTTTAATTATATTTAATTTTAATTCATGAAAATTTAAATTTAAATAGCTGCGTGTAACTAGTGGCTACTGTGTTGAACAACTCACTTCTATCTTTACACAGACTTGGTTAAGTCAAAACTAATAATTTAAGAAATTTTTTTCCTTTTGTAAGACTGATTTTTTCCTTTAAAAATAAAAATAGAATTATTGAATAATGTAGAAATAAATATGGATTTCTCTGCCTTAGATTGCCTATTTTGTTGAATAGAATAGTTTAAAAGAGAGGCAGCATTCCTTTAGGGATCTCCTGTGACTTGTACTTGTGTAGTGATGTAGACTTCACGGCATTTTTTTTTTTTTTTTGAGGATTTTATTTATTTATTTAGAGAGAGCATGAGCAGGAGCACAGGGAGAGGGAGAGAGAGTGTGTCAAGCAGACTCTGAGCTGAGTGTGGAGACTTTTGCCTGACTCCATCACACAACCCTGAGATCATGACCTGAGCCAAAATCAAGACTTGGTTGCTTAACCAACTGAGCCTCCCAGGCGCCCCTAGAGTATGCAGTGTATTATTTCTTTTTTTCTTTTTCTTTTTTTTTCCTTCAGGAAGATTTCCTCATGTTCTTATCCTCCTCGTGTTAAGGGTGGGAGCGTCCAGGAGCTACACTGACCTGACAGATACCACAGCAGGAGGTCTGGGGGGGCAGGAGTGGGGGGAGGTCGGGTTCACCTTACATAAAATGGCATCTCCTAAAGGATTCATGGCCTCTGACAGACCCTGTTACATGTGAGGAATTTAGAGAGGAATAACATAAAGCTCTCCTGCTTGGATATTTTGGGCACCTTCCCCTCTGTCTTCTTGGAGGGGATTGGCAGGAGGAAGAAGCATAAGGCTGACCGTGAAAGATCATAGCTCCTTCCAGGATTCTGTTAACACTGTTCTCCAGCGGGGTGTCAGCAACCCATCCCTCTGTTGAGGCTGGCAGCTGCTCTGCAAGTCCTAGTCCCTGTGATTTGCACCTTCTCTTAAGTCTTATCTCAACATCCTGCCATATCTTCAAAACTCGACCCTTTTATTTATTTACTTATTTATTAAAGTTTTTTTTAAAAGATTTTATTTATTTATTTGACAGAGGGAGATCACAGGTAGGCAGAGAGGCAGGCAGAGAGAGAGGGGGAAGTAGGCTCCCTCCTGAGCAGAGAGCCCGATGCGGGGCTTGATCCCAGGACCCTGAGATCATGACCTGAGCTGAAGGCAGAGGCTTTAACCCACTGAACCACCCAGGCACCCCTATTTATGTATTTTTAAACAAGATTTATTTATTTATTTGAGAGATAGATAGATAGATAGAGAGAGAGAGATCAGGGGAAGGGGCAGAGGGAAAGGGAAAGAATCCTCAAGCAGACTCCCCACGGATTATGAGCCAGATGGGGGACCCCATTGCAGGACCTTGAGATCATGACCAGAGCTGAAATCAAGAGTTGGATGCTTAACTGACTAAACCACCCAGGTGCCTCCAGACTGGTCCCTTTTAAATTAAATCCCCTTTCTGAATTTCTGGTGAGTGTCTGCTGATTCTGGTTAGGACCCAGGCTAATATATCCCCTCTCTTTAAGTGTTCATTTCTGGTGGTGTCTCTCCTCTGTGGGTTGGGGGCTAGGGCATCACAGAAGGTGCACCTAGAATAGCAGCTGTGAGGCCTCTGTTCTTGGATACTCGCTGAGATACAGTGTGATACTGTAGTTTCCATCATTCCAATGCCCAGCATGCTTCGGGCTCAACCCCATCACAGATGATGTCTCTGTGTTGTGCTGTGGGTTGGTTGATGCAGCATTGTTTGGCAAATTATTCCATTATGGTACACCTAACATACAAAATATTTAAATTCACCAGTGATCTCATAATAAATTCTGCCAACAGCTATAAATTTATTTATTGACCTACCATGGATGGCTTTCATTTATGGAACTGGTGCGCAATAAGTGATTTTGTGGAATACAAGGCTTGGATTTATTGTTAAGTTATGATGCACTATAAATACATACCAAGAAATATGAATTATATATATTTATTTATTTTTAAAATATTTATTTATTTATTTGAGAGAATGAGAGAGAGCATACAGAGGGAGAGGAAGAAGTAAGCTCCCCACTGAGCAGGGAACCTGATGCAGGGCTCAACCCCAAGACTCTGGGATCATGACCTGAGCTGAAGGCAGACGCTTAACCAACTGAAACACCTAGGCTTTCCAGAGATATACTAGTTAATTAAGAGATCAGTATATTACCATTATTTAATATATTCTGTCTCAGGTCACACGATTCTATTTCAAGAGAGATTTATGAAACTTTTTTTAGACTATCATAGGAGACAATTTTAGGCTCTTAAATAATATCACTGAGGTGGCTGTTGTTTTACGCTAAACAATTATTAGAGTATCTTTTATCCACCACACACTGTGGCAGGTACTGGGATTAAAATAGTGAATAGGTAGATAATGTCTGATTTGGAAAACTTATATTTTATTAGGTGAGGTATATGTCAAAGGAATAATTTACAAATGATTTATGGATTGCAACTATTGCATGGTAATAGGGTTTTCGTTTTCTTTCTCCCTCCTCATCCCACCTCCCCCACATCCCACCTGGAGCCCGACTCACATTGAGACCAAGAAAACAGGGTTTTAACTCAAGAAAGAGACAGATACTCTTTAGCATAATCCAGTGCAGGAGATCTACTAAACGGTGTTAATCTTAATAAGATAGTTTGAAGAAGTTAATGGTTTTATACTGAGAATCTAAGACTGACCTCAGTGGAGACTTTTCCTCCTTCTCAGCGATGAAATCTTGGGAACAATTCAACAATGGAGCATAAAAGAGTTGAACAAGAGGCAATAGACTATGGGGGTATGGTTGAAGGAGGTGAGAGTGAAGAGAAAAAAACATATAGAGGAGCTTAGAGGCTGTGAAAGGAAGAAGATAGAAAGGGCCCTCGGCAGAGAGGTTTTCTGTCTACATCTCGGTTGGCTGTATGAGAATGCCATGAGTATCCAGAACACTGGACGAGCGGGGTGTGGAGCCAGCTTTCAAGAGCATTCTCAATGACTTTAGCCCCTAGTGTTCATATCCTTATGTTTTCTCCTCCCTCGTTGGAAAAGGCTAGCCTGGGTGACCAATAAGATGTGACTGAGTGTGACTTTCGAGTCTGGGTGCTAAAAGATATGTGGGTTCTTCCTTGCTCTCTTAGACCACTCAGTCTGGGAAAGCCGGCTGCCATGTTGTGAGGACCCTCAAGAAGTTAACTGAGAGTCCACAGGTGAGAAACTGAGGCCTCCTTCCGATAGCCAGGAGTGAGCAGTCCTGGAGCTGGATTTTTCTAGCATTAGTCAGACCTTGAAGGGACAACAGCTTGAGTTGATGTCTTGATTCCTCTTGAGACCTGGAGCCAGAACCACCGGCTGACCTTCTGAATTCCTGACCTAAAGAAACTGCAAGTCATAAATCTGCTGTTTTAGGGTGCTATGTATTGGGGTAATTAATTATGTGGCAATAGATAATGAACACACTGAAAGATAATTTAAATAGAATCCACTCCGAATTTCCACTGCTGTGTGGACTCTGTAGGAGCAGAATGTGGTGCTCTAACCTCAGCTATTTGTTTATTCTTTTGAATTCTGCATCTCCTTGATTAGCTCAAAACAAGACTTTAGGACTATGGACTACAGTGGCCTATCCTTCCATAGTAAAGGGTGCAGTGCTCAGGTTACAACTTTAAGTGCTGAAAGGGGAAACACAGGGTACAGTGAAAGACTAGAACTTGTTAGTACTGTTCGGGTTTACGTGTAAGAGTAATACAGGCACGAGAGACTGAATAATCTGAATAAACCTATACTGGGTGTACCTGTTGCAAAAACCATCGAATTGATATTTTCCTGCTGGAAGTATCTGGCTCTGAGTTCCTTAGGACCACTGGCCTTTTTTTTTCTCTTTTCAAAAACATTTGTTTAAATCCATTTCTACTGTAATCTGGATCACATTTCTGCTTCTCTCCCGCTTTTAAAAACAACCCTGTTGCTCTCTTTTCATAATAGGATATTCTAAAACCCTCTCTCTATATTCTACATTACAGCTTCATTGCAATACCCAAATCCTTAAAATTGTCATTGTTTAGCAAATTAAGAATGACTTATATCATAGTAGATACCTACTTGATGTAACGATTTAGCCATTGCATGAAAGGATATGTACCAATGATTCTAATAAATAAAACACCATCCAGAGTTCTCTTTTAAGTAGAGAAAAGCCTATTAAAATTAATTCATTAACAAAAATCCCACAGTATTCATCAAGGCAAATTCAAGTTGAATGATAACATTATCTCTCTTGCTCAGATGTTGCTATTTACATTTTTAATGTCCTGAACCACTGTGGAGATTTCAATACTATTTAAGCAAGTATGTGAACCAGATACATCTGCCTATGACTTTTGTATATTTGACTACTTCCCTCTTATAACTTTGTCATCAAACTCCAAAATCTTCACTAGTTCTACTGAGATTGTCTTATAAGGACTGCCGGCTTAATGGCGCCCTCTTGTGGAGAAACATTCCTGGTGTTCGTCTTATTGGCAGCTCACTTGTAGTTTGTTCAGGGAAATCTGAAAGGATGAATCATTTTTCCATTTATTTATGCAACATGATTTGAATTACTGAAACAATGTGACTCACTTCTTTCTCAGTTATAGGGCTGAGTAACTGAGATAAATTTCGACTAAAGCAAACAGGAGACATTAAAAAATTCTTGACATTAAAATTCCTTTTGATTGTTAGATGGGATCTTTTTATTCTCACTTGCACTGCTAATAGTTAATTTTCAAAATACAATGGGCTAAACTGGCT
This sequence comes from Mustela nivalis, assembly GCF_964662115.1. Lineage (NCBI taxonomy): Eukaryota > Metazoa > Chordata > Mammalia > Carnivora > Mustelidae > Mustela > Mustela nivalis. The sequence goes on along the minus strand of NC_139022.1, from coordinate 59,657,986 downwards.
CAAGGGGAGCCTTTCCTTCAGCATTTATCCTCTCGGGTCTAGGGGCCAGGGGCCAAGGGCCAGGATCCACCAGTATTGTTAGGAGGTTTGTCCCTGCAGGATTGGTCATCAGACACAACACTGTAACTCATCCCAATGCCCATTCCTCCCCTGGTCTCTTCTACACAGGGGTCTCCTTCGGTCTGTTCTCCCCTGACATGTTAATTTTCTTTCCTGAGGTCCTAGCACTGAGCGTGAGCCAGAGTCTGAATGATGGTAGTAGGCTTGCATGTGTATACTTCACACCTAGACCACACAAACTAGGAATAAAAGCAGGCTTACAGCATGGGAATTAATTCTCTGATTCTGTTTATACCTGCCTCTGTGGAAACTCCGGCTGCCTCCAGGTATTCCCCAACCCAACAATTTCTGAGAGTTTCCATAAGTGCTCACACCGAGCCCCTCCGCCACTATGTAGTGAAGCATTTTCCTTTCTTTAGCCAGACTCGGGGATGGGCAGGCTGCCTGATGTGGCCTGTTAGTGTGGGTGTAGGATGCTGGTGGGTGTGTGGCCATTAGGATGTCACCTCTATCAGACTAAGGACGGTCCAGGACCCTGGACTTTGTTCTGTGGCTGGAAATATGCACATGGTTGGTGTGCTACAGCTCTAGCTATCTCGTGATCCAAGGCTTCCCTCTGCACTTGGGTTTCTCAAATCCGCACTGGCTTCCTCTCCAAGTGGAGATCATGCTTTCCTACCTTGTTTTACCATCTTTCAAAAATCCCACCGCAGGACTGATTTGGGTGCCTGGTATTCTGCAGACCTCGAAGCAGGCAGGTATCCTGTATTTCTGTGTTTGTTGTTTTTTTGTTTTTTGTTTTTTAAATTTGATTTAATTAATTTTTTCCAGTCTCCTGTACTTCTGTTAATGGTCCGCCCCTCTTGCCTGGGCTTGGAGGGAGGGCAGGCAGCATCCTGGGACGAAGAGTGGAAATAGTAGGACACAATGGGACACACTTCACTAACAGCCCTCCTCTCACTCTCTACTTGGGACATTTTTATTAGGAGAAACAGTGAATTTCACCTCTCTTTCTTTCTTTGCCTAAAGGCTCCCCTGCTCCCAGATTCTTTGTGGCTCTGATTCATCTGTTAGCCAGAAATGCTCAGACATGTCTGAGTCTCGGAAGAATGTAACTCAGGCTCCAGTGGGGTTCTCTGCATATTCATTAGCGGTGATAAAAGCGATAGTGGATGGTGGTGCCAGGATCCAGAAAAGGAACAACTTTAAATGGAAAACACAGGAAGTGCTCACGCTTCTTAAATATTCTAGCAGTTGTTCTTGCAGGGAGACTACATCTCAGAGACTCTGAGTATGGTTCCAAGAGTTCTTGGACATATCATCACAGCATAAAAATGAGATGCTCTCACATTGTTCTGTTTCATAAAGTACTTCCAACCTTGCGATGCCCTCAGCAAACTTTATACAAAATTATTGTAAAGCTTGTTTACAAATACTGGGGTTACCAGAGACCGAATAGTCAAATCCCTAAGTAAGTCAGTAGGCATTTTTTAAAAGAGATTTTATTAATTTATTTATTTTAGAGAGAGTGCGCGTCAGTGTGTGTGTGTGTGTGTGCGCGCGCGCATGCACACGTAGAGGGGATGGGCAGGGGAGGGGAGGGGTGAAGGGGCAGAAACCAAGCAGACTCTGCCCTGAGCAGGGATCCGATGCTGGAGCTGGATCCCAGGACCCTGAGATTGTGACCTGAGCGGGAAGCAAGAGCTGGAGACTTAACCGACTGAGCCATCCAGGTTCCCCAAGAAGAAGGCATTCTTAAAAAGGAGATTACCTCGACCAGCCAGAAATCTGCATAAAGACTTTCACGTTTCTTCTATTTTTCCAGGTAATTATATCAAAACAGTCCTAGCAAGGCTTCCTCTCTGCCTCTAGCATTTTGTGTCACAATAGTACCAACCTACAAAAGAGTACACATCTCCGCCTACCCACAGTTAGGTGGTCGTGAAGACGGCATTGCTCTGTGGAGGCAGCCTGTCTAGTTTTGAATTTAGGTGCCCTCCCTTTCCAGGCCATTCACCCTGACAGTGACCTCAGCCTCTAAATACAGGCTTAAAGGCCTCTATTTCCTGATGTATAAAATGGGATTAATAATACTGCTGGTCCCTACCTCCTAGGTTGCAAGGCTTGGCTGAGATTATTGATACCAGCTAGGACAGGGCAGGACATGCAGTAAAAGTGTGATAAACTTTTGTCCTTACAAGAGAAAATAGAACTGTTCTCACTCAGGGTTTGAATGCCAATTATTCCTTGGTAAATCTGTTAGTGAAAGTGAGAGAAGAAAAATTTAAATGAAAATTGTCTTACTAAAATTAAATGCCAAGCTTGACTCCTGAAAAATCAGATTTTTTTTTTCCCCCAAGGAGGATAAAGTTCTGGGAAAGACAGAAGGGCTGTGTTTCCTGAAGCACTTTAAGAAAGAACAGTGTCGGGCGCCTGGGTGGCTCAGTGGGTTAAGCCGCTGCCTTCGGCTCAGGTCATGATCTCGGGGTCCTGGGATCGAGTCCCGCATCGGGCTCTCTGCTCAGCAGGGAGCCTGCTTCCCTCTCTCTCTCTCTGCCTGCCTCTCTGCCTACTTGTGATTTCTCTCTGTCAAATAAATAAATAAAATCTTTAAAAAAAAAAAAAAAAAAAAAAGAAAGAACAGTGTCTGGGGATGACATGAATTAAGGTCATAAAGTGTCTTTGGTTAGGAATTTGAATCACCACCTACTTTGCTCTGTTTTATCTAGGCCAGTACAACCTGAAAGGTCGTCACTAGCTACATGTGGCTATTAATCATTTGAAATGTGGCTAATCTGAATTAAGATGTGTCAGTATAAAATATACACCAGAAACTATAGTTAATAATACTGTATTGCATATTTGAAAGTTGTGAAGAGACTGAATCTAAAAGTACTCATTACATGGGTGCCTGGGGGGTTCAGTCGATTAAGCATCTGACTCTTGATTTTGGCTCAGGTCATGATCTCAAGATCCTGGGATTGAGCCCCGTGCAGAGTCCCACCCTCATCCCGGATTCTCTCCCTCCCCCACTCCCCTCCTGCCAAAAGATAGCAAGAATAAAATAAATAAAAGAAAAAAATTTTTTTGTAACCAAGTGTAGTGATAGATCAAATTGTGTTGTACACTTGGAACTAATATAATTTTTTTTTAAGGTTTTAAAATTTATTTTAGAGGGAGAGAGCTAGCGAGTATGAAGAGAGGAACTGGCAGAGGGAGAGAGTCTCTGGCAGACTCCCTGTTGCGTATGGAGCCCAATGCAGGCTCGAAGCTGGGCTTGATCTCAAGACTCTGAGATCATGACCTGGGCCAAAATCAAGATTTGGACGCTTAACTGACTGAGCCACCCAGGCACTCCAGAACGAATATAATGTTCTGTGTCAATTATACCTCAATTAAAAAAAATACCAAATATTGAAGGTTTAGTATAAAAAGAATGTGAAGTAGTATATTTGATATTTAAAAAATATTGATTACATGTTGAAATAATATTTTGGATGTTTTTTTTTTTTTAAAGATTTTATTTATTTATTTGACAGAGAGAAATCACAAGTAGATGGAGAGTCAGGCAGAGAGAGAGAGAGGGAAGCAGGCTCCCCGCTGAGCAGAGAGCCCGATGCGGGACTCGATCCCAGGACCCTGAGATCATGACCCGAACCGAAGGCAGCGGCCCAACCCACTGAGCCACCCAGGCGCCCCTATTTTGGATGTTTTTTAAAGGAAATGTATCATGAAAATTTATTTTACCTGTGAGGTGGCTGCTAGAAACCTTACAATGGTAGATTTCGCTTCACTTAGATTACTGTAGGACAGTGCTATGATCCAGATACTTTTATGCCTTTTCTTGGTGTCCCAAGGATACACAGAAAGGGTGCAACTTCTCAAAGAAATCATAGTGAAGGAGGTTATTTTTTTTTTAGAGATTATTTATGTATTTATTTGACAGAGATATATATAGAGAGAGCATGAGCCAGGGTAGGAGGAGAAGGAGAGGGAGTAGCAGACTCCTTTCTGAGCAGGGAGCTTGATGTGGGGCTCTATCCCAGGACCGTGGGATCAGGACCTGAACTGAAGGCAGCCGTTTAACCACCTGAGCCACCCAGGCATCCTGAAGGTTATCTTTTTAATGTCAGCCTATTCCCACTTGCATCTATAGGGAAAAAAAATTATACACACACACACAGTACTGAAAGAGTGAACTCTGGCTTCAGATATTATGGCTACAAATCCTGACACCATCACTGGATATTTGATTGAACCTGGACAAGTCTCTGATCCTTCCAAACCTGAGATACGCGCCCCCCCCCCCCCACCGCTCCCCATCTGCCCGGCAAGAATGGTGATATTATTTCCTGGATCTACAAACTCGGATGTGCAAGAAATAGACATTTATTTTTCCATAACTGAAATGAATTTGTATTATGGATGCCCAATCCGTCTATTGCTGGGAGCGATCTGACTTTCAGGGTTCACGGTCCCTCATAAACGAAGTGTTTGCTTTCCTGTGTGTCATGCTTCCATACGGGGTGGGGATGAGCACGTAATTCTGCGTATCGTGGTCCATCCCCGCTGGTGTCAGCTGGTCATCAAGGCTGCTGTTTCCTCCTCGTCCCAGTGGCAAGTCTGTTCAGGTAGCCCTGTTCTCTTCTCCATGTCATAACCCCTTTAGGGTTATGGAAAGCAGTCATCCAGTTACAAAACCTACCTCATCGGTGCATGAAGAGGAGTAAATAAGGTGATTCAAGTGAGGTGATTAGCACAGTGCCTGATACACATTTGCACCTAATAAATGTAATTGTTACCATTAAAGTAGTTGATGCTGCCGGTCTTGTTCTCAGCTCATGCACTTTGTGTTTCCAGAGATCTGGTTGCCAGAAAAGAGGTTATTGTTTCTTTCCCTCCTTTTTTCAGTAGTTCAGAGTGGGGAGAGAAACTGGAGACCTTAGAGTGGAAACAAAACAAAACATTGGTTTTCGGTTACTCGTTAGTTCTGGTCAAGAGAATAACATCTAGAACTGGTGCTGGGAAGTGATCGTGGGTGACCAGGTAGTGGGGAGACGGCTGCTAGATCTCTTAGCATTGGGAGTGCCATTTAATGATAGAAATAGCAATGTCATAAATTCTCACTAAGCATTTCTGAGATGTCAGCAAGGGTGTGGAGGAGACAGAAGTGCTGGTCATAGTCTATGCACATGCAGAACTTACCACTGAATATATGTTGTAATGAAAATATATGTTGCATGTTTAAAATCAGAGATGGCTCTGGGTGGAAGACTGACTCTTTCTGTGTGGTCGCATATGGCAGCCGTACTTTGGTGGAAATGTCGAAGCTCAGGGTTAATACTAAAACTTCAGAGGAAAAAGAAATCTCAATTTGTGAGTGCACTTTGAGCTAATAGGGTCTTGGAAACTTACTCTTTCCCAAATTCAAAAGAATCTAATGGGTAATCAGAATATTGATATATTAATGCGCGGTAAGGGATAGTCCTTTCAAGTGAGGAGAATGCTCATGTAAAATTTAATGATGGCTAATAACCCACTAGAAGATAAAATGAATATGTTTTTCAGTTTTCATTAATATTCATTTATTAATGCATTCATTTTGTCATCTCTTGGGTATTAGCTAAAAACTAAAGTTTTACCTTAAATGAATAAAAGAATTTCTGTGGAATTGAAAATTTTACCCATTAATTACATGTTTTAAAATGGAGATTGGGAAAAGACTTCCAATATTGAGATTTTCGTAGTTAAAACATTTCAGACCAGCATGTGGGAAACAGTGTTTTGTAGGAGGATGGCTTGAACAGCACGGCTACACGTTTTGTTTTTTTTTAAGATTTTATTTATTTATTTGACAGAGATCACAAGTAGACAGAGAGGCAGGCAGAGAGAGAGAGAGAGAAGCAGGCTCCCTGCTGAGCAGAGAGCCCGATGCGGGACTCGATCCCAGGACCCCGAGATCATCACCTGAGCCAAAGGCAGAGGCTTAACCCACTGAGCCACCCAGGTGCCCTGGCTACACGTTTTGAATGCCTTCATATTTCGATGCTTCCCTTCTCCGCACTCACATTTATTAAAGGGTTAAGACTTCACCTGGTCTTTGAATGAGGTTTTAGATTTGGATTAAGGTAAAGAAATGGGACATAGACGCTGGAGAGGTAATCCAGTGTAGGAGGAAGATGTGCAGGCAGGCCTTTACTACAACGCAGACGGGGGTCAGTGGGAGCCCGGGAGGTGGGTGGGTAGTCTGGGAGCTGGATTAGAAGGCAATGTGACTTTACTGTGTTGTATGAAATTGCACAGTGGCAGGAAGAGTGTGGTATTTGTTGGAAGAGACCTGAACTAAAAGGCTCATAAATCCCTTAACAAGATTGCTGGAATTTGGAGTGATAATTTCCACTTAGCAACTGGGTGTTGCAAAGATGCTAAGGCTGACAGACATGTCCTCTAATAAGATTTTTAAAGAGTTTTTCTACCCCATGAACTGCAGTTTCAAAATGTTGAACTTTTGGATCATAAAGGAAGCTGACTTTGTGTTTAACTTCTGTCAGCACTTGTTAAAAGTCACTTTACAAGCAGTTCTTCAAAATACTGTTTAGAGAATCAGCCGTTCTGAACTATGATGTGAACTATAAATGTGTCTGATTTTAAACCCTTTTCCCTCTCAAAGCTGTCTTTTTGATGATAATTTAATAGGCTCTTTGAGACAAAAGGTAGGTAGCATATGTCACTAATACATTTAATGTCGAGTTATTATCAAATCTTCTTGTTTCAATATTTCCTCCCCCATTCCTTCTAAATCTCATTTAATAACATCAAATTGAGTTATAGAATATTAGAACTGTAAGGGATGATCTTGGGTCACATGGCTGCGATCTCTTTGTGGTTTTTTTGGAATTCTCTAAGGCATTGGAGGAAGTACAATTCAAAGTACTCTGTTTTTTCTAGGTAATTCCTAGGGACCAGGCCAACTGCATAACCTAGCCAAAATGTCAATGTTCTGCTCTGTATCTACTGCCAATATGTTTTTCTGACATCGTGTGTATGTGAAGCAAAACAAAATTTCTTTATCTGGTCTCTTTGTTGTTAAATTGGATACTCCGTTTCATAAAAGCTAACCTTCCACAAATGAATAGACATGGCATCGGTATCTTTCCATGTTATGACTTAGGTAACTGTAGCAATGCTTGTTCCGTGTCTTCACTCTGTGGTCATCAGGTGATGGTTAATTAGATGTGTCCCCTTGACTGAGCCACTGCGTCTCGCTTCTTACTTGATCAAACACTAGTCTAGATTTTGCCGTGAAGTTATTTTGTGATGACATTAGCATTTAGGCCGGTGGACGTTTAGTAAAGCAAATTGCTCTCCACAGTGTGGGTGGGCCTCACCCCATCCCAACTGAAGGCCTTGAAAGAGAGAAGGCCGACTTCCTTGAGAAAGAGGGAATTTCTTTCTTTCTTTCTTTCTTTTTTTTTTTTTTTAAAGATTTTATTCATTTGACAGACATAGATCACAAGTAGGCAGAGAGGCAGGCAGAGAGAGAGGGGGAAGCAGGCTCCCCGCTGAGCAGAGAGCCCGATGCGGGGCTCGATCCCAGGACCCTGAGATCATGACCTGAGCCAAAGGCAGAGGCTTAACCCACTGAGCCACCCAGGTGCCCCAAGAAAGAGGGAATTTCTGCCGGCCGTGTGCTTTCTGACTTGAGCTGCAGCTTCAAACCTTCCCTGGGGCTTATCTATAGGCCTAGACGGGCACAAAGACCCTCCACAGTGTCTGTGCCAATTCCCTAAAATAACTTCTCTCTCAATGTCTCTCTAGCTCTCTGTCTCTGTCCCCTCCCTCTCCCCACACTCACGTACACAAACACACACAAGCACACACCCTGTTGATTCTCTGGAGAACGCTGACTAATACAATCAGGATTAATGATCTACCTTGGGCCAAACTTCATCTATAATCCTCCATGTTAGAGTTTAAAGTGAAAGCAAGGGATTAGAGTCACATTTGAGAAAGAAATGAATCTGTCTCAGGAGTAAAGAGAAGAAAAATGGAAATCCAAAAACAAGAAGGCATGATTTTATGATTGGCTAATAGCTAACTCCATAAATTGGAGATTTCACTGTACCACGGATCAGTTGCTGTTCGGAGCAGGTCTGAGTTTTGCTTGCGCCGTTTGGGATGCTTCCTTTGGAGGAATACAAAAATACTGCTACTAAATTAGGTGTGAAAGCAAATATTTATTTAGGTTGAGAAGAAGAATCACAACAATTTACAAGAGTTTAAAAGCTGACAAATACTGTAAACGTAACAAAATGCACAAAGAAAACCTACTTCTGATTAATTAATTGCCTGATATACGTGCACTGTACTCCCCTTCATAGTTTTTTTGTGGGTTTGGGGGGCATATTTACTATTACCACTTCAGAAAAGAAAGACAATTTAGTCTGTAGATTTCAAACCCTTTTTCTTCTCCACTACGAACAAACTTTCGTGCCAAACACCATAACATTTGTTCCTGTGGAGGTGGGTCTTGTGCCTTCCCAGGACAGTGTGTGAGCATGCGTAGCCCTTACGGGAAAGATGCATTTCTCAAGCTTTTCCTAGAGTGGGATGACTGGCAAGAACTTAACTATACATTACTGAGACTGAAAACCACATAAACATATCCCACAAAATCCGGACTAAATGGCCTCGTGATTTGACTTTTCTTTACCAGAGCCTAAAAATGCCACAGCCGCCCCACTGTCACGCTCTATGAGGGGACATGTGCTAGAAGGGAATTCATCCTGGAAAGAGACACAGGTCTTAAGATAAAATACCTGCATTTTGTAAATTTTACAAAAACATATGATTATGTGAGCTGGGTAAACAGGGGAGGTCTCAAAGCATATGCCTCTGGCTATCATAGTTCTATGTATGACATTCTTATCTTTTCCTACTTCTAAATAATTTTTCAAAGATTCGCTTATTAATGTAAATTTATTAATATATTTTCATGCTACTGGGATAATGTGTGAAATTTTCCATAATTAAGTGTAAATATTTATACTGTGAGTATGGGAACTACACATGAATAGGAAATGAAATATCTTTAAATCATAAGTTTGCAATGAATATTTTAGAGCAGTGTAATTGAATCTTGCTTATAATTACGGTAGACATATAATAATAGCTGTTTTTTTGTTTTTTTTTGAAATAGCTTTTTCTTTTTAACCCCCAGAAGGGCAGAGGAAAAGAACAAGGCAAAAAGTGAAGCAGACTAGCTTTTATCAGGGGAGGCTGACTTCAGAAATAAAACATGTACTGGAGCCATTCACAGTTAGAACTGATTTCAAAATGAAATTACCATTGGCTTTCAAATGGAAATTTCAGGGAGAAAATGTTAATAAAAATGTAATGGTTATAATGGCAACCGTAATGATGATGATGTTATGTGTGTGTTGTCAGATGAATGATTATCATAATCTCTGACACTTTTTTTTAGTCCGTAAAGAGGTAGATTAAAATTGGTACTTACAGGGATCA